>NW_027437183.1:1130000-1730000 GCF_033239565.1 Halichoeres trimaculatus
TAGCTTCCAAAAACTGCTAACTGCTGTCATTTCGACAGGAATGAGCTGATTAATTACTAACATGACTGTAGATACCTGAGAGTAAAGTATGGGTCCCTGTATGTTCAAGCTTTCGACTTTTTCCACCAACAAGCTTCTTTTAAAATGTAAAACTATGAAAAACTGAAAAACCCATTTTATCCTGCAGTTCTTAAAGGCACCACTAATTTGTGTCATTTTTTTTTCTTTTTAGAGAAGCTTGGCAAACAGTTCATCAGGAGGACTCTGAGACCCTCAATCAGAGACCAGGAGAGGTGAATAAAAGCGGTGGGAGCTCGGTACCTTTCCTGTGACAGACCAGAGACTCCACGCTGATGTGAAGCTTCCTCAGCTGAACGTCCAGATTCTCAAAGTGCTGCTGCTTCTCCTCGAACCACTGAAACACACACACAGGAATTAGTCTTAAAAAATGTCCCAAAATAAAGTAAATAATGTTTAATCATTAAGAAAAAAAACATTTTTATCTTCTTTCCTCTCCTTCCCTAACGACCTGCTTCCTTTTCTATTCTTGTTTTGTTTCATCTGTCCTTGTTTCCTTCCCTTTTCCATTTCTTCCTAACTTCCTTCCTTTCCTGAAACCTTGACTCCTTCCTTCCTCTTTCCCTTCCTTTGTTTCCTTCCCTCGCCTCCAATGCTCGTCTTCACTCACAGCGTCAGATTCGTTCATCTTGATGGTCATCTTGTTGACGGCGTCGGCGGCCTTGTTGACCATGCGGAGGAGTCCGGCGCTGCTCAGAGCCTGAGTGCTGACGGCCCGCGGCAACTGGACAACAAACAAACAAACAAACAAACAAAAGAAAAAACAACTTGACTCAGGAATTGTCATGGCTCCTCCACGCCGCTCTCCGCTCTGATTGTGATGTCGTCCACGTCCCCGCCCTCCTCGGACTAAATGAAGCCGCTTTATGTGCAAAAACCGCCTCAGACCCTCCCGTCCGTCTGTAAACAGGCTCATTTTTCTTCATTTTGGAAAAGTTTACTTTTTTATCAGACGTTCTGGGTTTTCCTCAGACGCCGGCGCTGATTTACCCCCCCCCCACCGACTCCTCTAAATCTCATTTAACAGGAGCGGCTGCAGCGAGGGGACGGCGCGGTCCCCGGGGCGCTCTGAGACGGAGGGACGCGGCCAAATGAGAGGAGGCGGGGGTTAAAATAGCTTTCAATCCCAGCCTGCTCAGACCCCCTCCTCCTCCTCCTCCTCCTCCTCCTCCTCCTCCTCCTCCTCTTCCTCTGGTTGTGTTTCATTAAGCGGTCCGGACCGGCCGACACGCTCGGTCAGGCTCCGAGTGATTCATCTGTTAAATCTGTGACACCAGGCCATTTATTCTGGACCCAACACAATCCCAGCCCTGGTTAGTGAGGAGGAGGAGGAGGAGGAGGAGGAGGAGGAGGAGGAGGAGGAGGAGGAGGAGGAGAGCCTGATCCAACAACACGAAACGTTACAGAGGATTTAGTCTGAGTGGAAATGAAGCGAGGAAACAGGGAACGCCGCAGACCCTTAAACCCTGAGGCAGTTTTTAGAGTCTGGCTGCAGACGGAGACTCGCCGCTTTGACCTCCACGAAAAAAGAGTCGGACAGAGGTTTTTCCTGGTTTGGAGGTTAGTCTGCTGTTTTTGTCCCCTCAGGAGGACGACTGTCAGAGTCTGGATCTCTAGTTCTGATTTGAAATGTGAAAAAAAAGACCCGCAAAGACCTCAGCCTGATCAGAACTTCACAACATGATATCTGTGATTGTTTACATCCAGGTAGTAGAGCTTTGGCCCCATTTACGCGACAACGTTTCATCCAAAAACACTAAAAATATAAAAATATATATAAATATATATATAAATAAAAACTATGCGCTCAAGAGAAGCGGAGCGGATTGTTACCGTTTCAACTGGAAACACCAGCTTACTGTTTACACGGCAACGGTGTCGGCAGCGTTTCAGAAAAATCCCCCTCTGGAGGCCGTTTTCAAAAGTTTAGGTTAGCTAAAACGCCGTTTCCATATAAACGCGAGGCTGAAACACAACAAAACTTTTGCGCTTCATCCTAAAACCGTTGTTGTATAAACAGCCCCTTAGATTATTACAGCAGCAGAGCTGCAGCTCCATCTAGTAGGGGGAGGCTGAACTACAGCTCAGACACAACAAAAGACTGATGTTTCAGGCTGATTAACACTGAAAAAAACTAAAACCTTATCAAGTGTTTTTGTCTTATTTTCAGTAGAAAATTTCTTTTTAGGCTCAATCTGAGCCTCATTCACCTGACCAGGCCAGAAAAATGTCTGATTTCAAGTTATTTAAAGACAAAATGAGGTCTGAATTGCTAATAACAAGTACAAAAGTTGTTACAGCAATTCAGACCTCATTTTGTCTTTAAATATTTTGTGTGATCAACCTTTTACTGAGATTTAAAAATTTGACAAAAACAGAAAAAAAGGAGGACAAGCAGCAAAAGTTACAAAAAATAAAAGTCACAGAGCTTGGGTGCATAAATACAAATATCAAGTATAATTAGACAGTTTTAACTTAAAATAAGACATAAACACTGGATAAGACTTCAGTTTTTTGCAGTGTACCTCTGAGCTTTCCAGGAACAGCAGGACGTCAGGATCCTTCAGCAGGATGGGGTGTTTCACCGTCCTCATCAGATACCTGAAACACAGAGAGGGAGCATCAGAGGGTCAGGAAAGTCTGTCTGAAACCAGAGGAAGAGGATCACCAACGAGGATCATCACAAGCTTTATCTGAAGCTTGGATCAAATATTCTCAGGGATGGGTACTGAATTAGTTACTTTTATAGGTACCGACCGGGTACTGATTCATGTAAAATCAAAGGTATCATGTTTTGGTACCTAACACATCATTGTGACAGTGAAGGAGTGGAAGAGTAGGAGATTTTCCATACTGGACATGAACACAGCATTATACGTTTTTTATATATTGAAGAAAAAATATGTTAAATTAAAGAAATTTGAGATAAAATTATTATTATTATTTTTTTTTTTCAAAAAAGTACCAGAAAATGGTACCGTTAAGTACCGATTGCCAGGTACAGGGCGTCGGTACTATATAGTTTATAATGTGAAAGGTACCCGTCCCTAAATATTTTTAATCAGAACTTTTTATTTAATAACAAAAAAACAACCAACTAAGTGAAAATTGAGAGAAGAAGATTATATTTCTAACTATTTTGGAGCCAAAATATGAAGGAAGTATAAATTTCACCAACAGAATATTGTCAAAAAAAAAACAAAATTAGTGTGATTCACACCGCAAAAACTTTAATCCTATCAAGTGTTTTTCTCTCATTTTAAGTAGAAACTGTCTTGTTATACCAGAAAAATGTCTTGTTTCGAGTTGAAAAAATAAGGTCTGAATTGTTTATAACAAGTTTTAAAAAAATCTGCCAATGAAACAAGAAAATTTGCTTAAAAATTTGCTTGAAACTGGAAAAATGTCTTCATAAAAGAAACTAAAAAATGCCTAATAAAACAAGTCAAACCAAGTTCAAATAAATTCATATTTTAGGATTAAAGCTGTAATAATGTGTTTGTGTTCAGCCAATCAGAGAAGAGTTCTAGAGCTCTGAGCTCCGTCAGCTGTCATTGGCTGACCTTCAGAATGTCAGCCCCGCCCACTTCTCACCAGCCTCCTTAGTATTCAATACACACAAATGCATTCACGCACACACACACACACACACACACACACACACACACACACACACACACACACACACACACACACACAGATAGGTATTGATCCTGATTAGTAAATAAATAAATAAATAAATAAAGACTGAAAGTTTTAAAAGCGTCAAAAATCAAAAAGTTTTAAGGAACTTTTAGGTGAGTTTTAGCGCCCCCTTCAGGCTCAGTTTGTCCTGAATCTTTTTTTCACTCAAACATGTCACTCAGTCTGAATATTCCCATTTTAACTGGTTGTTAACTGGTTTTTAGTTATAAAAAAAGAAGTTACATGGTTCCTGACTTCAGCTCTGAGATGTCAGATTGTCCTTGAATGCACCACAGAAGATGATGGAGCCAAGACCGAACTTTAAAAAGGACAAAGATCGATTGTTTGGGTGACTGTTTTACCTCTCGAGGGCCGACCTCCTCTTCTCCACGAAGTCGTTGGACGACTGGTCCTCCTTCCCCACCTTCACCTTGGTCATCCCTGCAGGGGGGGGTGGAGAAACAGGAAGTAAGAGAGAAAGACAGAGAAAGGCTCATTTCCATAACTGATGGAGACTCGTGACAGAAACTGACGCGAATAATCAACAAAACAAACACGTAAAGAGACGATCTGTCAGCGCTCACGGCTCACAGAGAAAACTCCAGATCCTCAACAAACATCTGACGTTTTCATTTTTATTTACTGTTTGTTTCTTTACCGGAAGATTTCTGCACCAAAAACTAATTTTACCACACTGAGAGTTCGCACAGATGCACGAACACCAAAGATTTAACTCTTGGAGTTTAACTCTGAACTCGTTTGAACCTTTTTGTGCAGAACTGAAACTAAAGATTATTTCTGGGTTAATCTGCTGATTAATCTCTAATCCAGTGAATGTTTGGATTGTAAATATTCTAAAAACTGTTGGAAATGTTTGCACAATGACCCAAAGTCCAAAGTTTACAAAGTTTTCTTTGTCAGGAAGAAAAAAGTCCTGAGCTGAAAATTATCAAACAAAGCTCAGAAATATTTTCTAATCCCTCCAACGTCACTGAACCGGAGAGAAGCGTGGAGTTTCAGAGGAGGAAACGTCTGAAAGAAGAAGAGGAGACACCCACAGGAAGGATGCAGGGAGGCTTTACTTACCCACAATGCTTTTCTCCGGCGCTGGAGGGACGATGTAACCTACGTGGAGGTACTTTGAGGCAAGTTTGCTGTGCAGCCCCAGGAAGTCGCTGAAACGCCGTTTGACTGCGAACTCATTGGACTTAAAGAGAGACATGGAGGTCTGGAGGAGGAGGAGGAGGAGGAGGAGGAGGAGGAGAAAAGACGGAGAGATGTTAGTGAACCTGAGTCCACAAAGACAGTTCCTGAGGTTTTGTTGTTTCAAAGACAGAAACAAACATTTGTCCCTAAGAGGAGTGAATGTAGTCGTCTTTGTATGGCCGCCATCTTTGTAGTTTTAGAGACAGAAGTGACCGTATTCAGACTACAAAGTGGCATTAAACAGTTTTTCAGACCAAGGAACACTTATCCCTCTGGAAAAATCTTGCGGACCACCACGAGCTAAATAATCCCAGAACAACGCCCCAGAGATCAAACTGATAGACGATAAACTCACATCACACACATTTCATGTTGTTGTATTTACAGTAACTGGAGTAAAAAAGTGCATTTAGTCCCTCATGGTTTGGTGTTTAGTTTAGTTTTTTGTTTTTTGTTTTTGTTTTTTTGATTAAGGGAGAAAATGCAGCCTATAACACATCAAATTTCCAGTATTTAAAAACTTAAGCTCTTAGATTAAATCAAATTACTCAACACTTTTATGAACCAATTTATTATTTATATAATTTACACAGGCAGCCACTTCCTAAAGTTTGTCCAGTTTTCTGATCTCTGAGACCATAATTTCTAACATCATGCTAAACTGAAAACGACTGAGATCATAAACTAATCTGAGTGAATCAGCTGAGGAATCGTTAGCCTGAGGCAGGGGTCCCCAAACTTTACTTTACCAAGGCCCCAAACTTTAGCTCCTGGAGCTCCTTTGGAAACAGACGTTTCAACATATGTAAAGAAATGTCAACTTTTCTAAGTATTTTCTAACTATTATTCTCTTTTTAATAATTATTAAATTTGTTTAGAACAGAAAGTTATTCAGAAACAAAATCCAGACTCACACATGTCGGTTGGTGCTAAAGGAAAGAAGATATTCAGAGCTCTGTACGCTGAGGTGGATCCTCCTTTCTTAGATAGAGGGAGAGCTTCAAAGTTTACTTTAGTATTTTAATAGTTTAACACGAGGCGCAAACCACCAGGTTGAAACAGCTCATGACATCATCATGCCAAAGGTGCGTTTGAGTACAATCGGAAACTTAAGAATATGATGATTATGGCGCTTTATGTGTTGTATGTTCAGGACAAATGGTGATTTTTTTTTTTAAATAAGAAATACAATGAAAATATTATTGTTATTATTATCATTATTATTATTATTATCATTGAAGTATTAAAATGGCTGAACAGAATAATATATAAATTGTTATATAATAATTATTATTATAATTATGATAAAAATAATAAAAGTAATAATTACTATTACTATTATTGTTATCATTATTATTATCATTATTATTATCATCAACTATAATAATAATAATAATAATAATAATAATAATAATAATAATAATAATAATAAATAATAATAATAATAATAATAAATAATAATTGTTATTATTGTTATTATATTTATTTTTAATTGTAATTACAATAATAATAACAATTACAAGATCTTATTTTTCCTAATTACTATTATAATAATTATGATAAAAATAATAAAAGTAATAATTACTATTATTGTTATTATTATTATTATTAACTATAATAAATAATAATAATAATAATAATAATAATAATAATAATAATAATTGTTATTATTATTATTATATTTATTTTTAATTATAATTATAATAACAATTACAAGATCTTATTTTTCCTTGCCTCTGATTATCTGAGCCCCCCGATATGTTGTTTTAATTACCGACTGAATTCAGTCAAAAGTACCAGGTACCAATTCACGTAAAATCAAAGGTACCATGTTTAGGAACCTGAACGCATCTTTGTGACTTTGAGAGAGTGGAAGCATTACAAGGTTATACACTAAAGAATAAATATGTTAAATCTAGAATATATTATTTAATAATTTATTATTAAAGAACTTGATATTTTCTACAACATAAACACAAAAGTACAAATAATTGGTACCGTTCAGTGCTGATACTGATTGCACAAACTGGGGATATCGACCACAAGCCTTTCATACTGAACTCTGCCCCCTGCTGGACATCAGAGAGAACGGCGGGCTGTAAACGCCATCGAAGAATTTAGATGCTACATCCACTCCTGATGAGTATTTAAAGCTGGAGTAAATCTTTTAGTAAAAATGAGGTTTGATGAAATCTCACCTTGGTCGTCACTTTGTAGGCCATGTACGCGTTCATCCCATCACCTGAAACACACACACACACACACACACACACACACACACACACACACACACACACACAGTCACATGAGTCTGTTTGCAGAGTTTAATTTCTCTAAACGGACAAACAGAGGAGCCTGAACCTGAGCCCAGATATCAGACTGGTTAAACTGGTTTCTGCTGGCTCCTTCCAGCAGATTGTTCAGAGTTACAACAGTTTTATTTACCCTGTATCTTAATAACTGGTCCATGTTTGCAGAGAGGGACTGACGGGACCAGGACCAGGATCAGGAGCAGAGAGAAAGACTCTGAGTCCTGAACTCACAACGCTCAGATCAGGTTTCAGCTCCTCAGAGAGACAGCTCTGTGGTTTCTCTAATGGATGTTTCATCTTCACACTGTTTGTTTGTGCAACGCTGTGCATATGAGAACCTGTAATGACTGAGAGCAGCCTGCAGGGGGCAGCGGAGCGGCTGCATCAATAATCCATTAGCAGAAAAATAAATGGTGATGAAGCAGAGTGCTCATCTCTGAGTTTCTGCTGACGGTGGACGAAGACAGAGAAGCTGATTGATCCATTGTTATATTCAGAGAGGGGGATTATGGGAAATGTAGTCTTAGCTTGCAAAAACACCCCAGCACTGACTTTAAATCTGCAGGACATGTGAAAGATAATCCAGGACGACTTAAAGTAAAAAAACAAAGATGAACTCACCGACTTTCTCGGGGTCAGACACGGATATGTGCATGTCGATTGAATCGCCGCCTTCCTCTTCTTCAATCTACGGGAAACAGGAATGAGTCTCTTAAAAAAAGTTTCCAGGTTATTTCCAGAACTTTCCTCCAAAGTTCAGCGACGAACGACACAGGAAATAACTCAAACAGACCAAAAGCTAAAAAGCTCCGAGCAAACTGAGTCAAAGTGCTGAAGTGTGTGTCGGTGTGTGTCGGTGGGGTTACCTCGTCGAAGGAGGAGTGTGTGAACATGTCGTCGTGGGCGTGGCCTATGCGTGGGGTGATGACAGAAATGGGAGGAGTGATGGGGGTGATGGCGGGCGACGGGCCGTCAGACAGCAGGACGTCTCTCTCTGGACTGTCCAACGACACCTCCTCCGTGGCTTCTGCCGAGAAAACACACGATGACGAGGTCAGCGCCGGGACAGGAAGTACATCACAGCTTCCTGTTCTCACAAACTGACGTGAACGCTGACGTTTCTTCTTCTCTGGTGTTACACCAACTTAAAAACTGAGAGTTTCTACGAAAAAAAAATGAATCTCACTGAACAGAGTTTATTTATTTTGGAAAAAAGGGAAATTTCCAGCAATTTGAGAGAGAGAATAGGTCAATGGTGTTCAACCTGTGGCTCTGGACCCTCATGTGGCCCTTTGACTCCTCTGCAGTGTCTCCTTGTAGCTTTAAAAATATGATTAAAATAAAGATTTTTTATTTTTCTTCCAGAGGGTATTGATGATTAAAGACACTGACACTAAATAAAATCCTAAGTTAACATTTAGTTGAACTAAATACGTATCACCTCGTGCAATAAAGCATTGAGGTTTTTTTTTTTTTTTGAGTTTTGAAAATATTTAAACATTTTTTGCCATTTTTTTATTTCAATATTTGACAAGTTTTCAAATTTAGAAAAAAAAAACATTTTTTGAAGGTTCTGCAAGCTTTTTTTTTTGTGAATTTAAAAATCTTTTGAATTTCTGCAAATTTTTCGGAATAATTTAAATTCCTTTTTTTAATTTGCAAATTTAAATTTTTTTTTACAATTTTTTTTTGCATATTTTTTAAATTCCTTTTATAATTATTGCAAAGTTTAAAATCTTTTGAATTTCCACAAATTTTGCCATTAATTTTAATTCCTTTTTTTTAAAAAAAAAAATTGCAACTTTTTTTTTTTTTTTTTACAAATTTTTTAAAATACGGCAAGTTTTTTTGAATTCCAATATTTTTATTTTTTTTTTTCAATTTTTTTAAATTGCAATTTTTTTTTTATTCCAAAATTTTGGGGAATTTTTGCCTTTTTTTTAACTCAATTTTTTTTTTTGAAAGATTTTACAAATTTATGAAAAATGTTGCAAATTTTACATTTTTTAAAAAATATTTGCAAATTTACTAAAAATAAGAAACTAAGACATTACATGTTCAATTTTTTTAACAACCGGAGCAATAAAACAACCCAAATTTGGATTATTTTGTTGTTTGGTCTCATGTGGCCCCACTTTCCAGGTAGTGAATGATTCAGAGGATTTGCTGGGATCGATAATGAGCTGGGTGAAGAAATTTCTCTATTTTTACCAACCACTAGATAAAGCGGTACCTGACCGACCAGCAGAGCTGAAAAACTGTGACATGATCTGATCTGTTAAAAGTTTCTTCTCTTTCTGGGCTTAATGTCAACAGTGCACTTCAACTGTTGAACACAAAACGACAAAAGCAAAATAAGGGACAAAGTATCTGGTACATTTTGAGTATTAGTGAAAATGAGGATGAGGATGGTCTGCTCACATCCTGGATGTGTTCGACCTGCTGCCCTCTGGCAGACGCTGCCGCCTGAACAAAGACAAACAGACAAACGACAGTTTCTCCCCCTGAGCCAAAACCACTCTGAGCTCAAATATACACAGATACAGCCCCCAACCAACACACACACACACACACACACACACACACACACACACACACATTTTCCACCCCTCTCATTGCGTAATAATCACCTTCCTCATCGTGTTTTTCTGTCTGTGTAAATTATTTCAAACACTAATGAATAAAAACGTCTTCCTGCTGTGAAATTATCACCTTCACTCTTCCTGTAATCCAACGTGTGTTGTTGCACTGCACTTTATAGAAAATCTGCCATGCAGCTCACTTTTTTAAGGCGATGTCTGATTTGAGAAAAAAAAGAAATGTTTTCAGTCGTTAACTTTATTTTCTTAAAGCTGCAGATTGAAGTCGTCACAAACTGATGAACTGAGTCGGTCTTTTCAGTCAGTGATGGACTGAAACAGCTGATCACCTGACAGAGACTGAACGACGAGGGACAACATCTGGAGACTCTGGATTAAGTTTCGATTCATAACTTCCTGTAAAGTCTGTTTGAAACGTCTGGTTTCACAGAAAACAAAACATTTCTGAACAGAATTTTAACAAAAATTAAATCAAATCAGTGATAACGTCTTCTTACCTTATGTGCATCAGAAAAACTAATCCTTATCGCTCCCTGTGGTGTCAGCCTGACTGAAGCTGAAGGTGTGTTTACCTGAGTTTTCTCACACACACTCAGCTGATCACTGAAACAGACTTTATCTCTCACTCAGCTCCAGGTTTCAGCTCAGAAAGTCAGGGTTTGTTGGATTCAAGATGCCGTACGGCCCTCTGGTGAAGCAGCAACCAGGTACAGATTCAGGAGAAAGGACAGAGGCCTGAGGCCCCGCCCCCTGACTTCTGATTGGTCAGCTGAAGACTCTAAATTCTGACTGTTTACCTGTCAACATCTGGTAAAATCTACTGACCACCTTTAGGCTAGTTCAAGCAAATAAAACTTAATTTAAATTTTTTTTTTAAACATTAATTTGAAAGAAAGAATTAGAAAATAAAATAAAAATGTATTTCATAAAAAAAAAAAAAATTAAAAAATATTTATATAGAATAAAACTGTAAAAACAATTTCAAAAAATTAAATAAATTTAAAAAAAATGTAAATATATTAATTAAAATTAATCATAAAAAGTTAAATTAAATAAACTAAAGAATATATTAAAAAAACTGTAAATTTTAAAAAAATAATTTAAAAAATAAATTTGATAAATTGCAATATATATATTTATATATACATATAAAATAAAAATTGTAAAAATTGATTTTAAAAAATAAACTAATGAATTAAAAATGTTTATTTAGAATAAAAATTGTAAAAATGAACTATAAAACAATTAATTTTATTAATTTTAAATTAAAATTGGGGCGCAAATTGAAGTATTTCAAGTGTTTGTCATTTATGCCCGTCCTGGACGGGTCAGTACCTGATCCAGTTGAGAAACCGGCCTCAGTGTGTGTGTTTGTGTGTGTACCTGCAAACAGGTCCTCTGGGTCGTCGTTGAACAGCGAATCCTGTTTGGGTCCGTTTGAGTTGGTGCTGATGTCTTGAGCTGTTAGACTGGCTGGTTCAGACTGAAACACACAAACAAACAAAGTGAGAATTCTTATCAGGCTGTCAGAAGGAGATGAGTTCACATTGGGTACCAAATCAGGTACTTTTAAAGGTACCGGCTCTGCCTGGCGAAGGCCAGCGGGGGAGGGATGTCCCGTTGTTATGGGCGGGGCTGTTTTTCAGTCCAAGTCCGCCACTGCATGTGAGTCAGTTCTTAGATTTACTGAGGGATCAGACGTCATGTTACAAGACAGCCGAAGAAAATGTTTCGCCCTCTGCTGGAGGAAAGCTGTATTTGTTATTCCACCCAGCTATTACACAAAGACTAAATTTATAACCTAACCATATATATATATAAATATATATATATATATATATATATATATATATATATATATATATATATATATATATATATATATATATATATATATATATATTTATATATATATATATATATATATATATATATATATATATATATATATATATATTTTTTTTACTTAAAAACACTAAAACAAAAAAGTCTTTTAATCTTTGTGAGTCTGTTTTTCCTCCCACCCCCTAGTTAATACCATACACCCAGTCATCCAGTCATTACTACAGTTGTTATCCTTTGGGGTCAGCTGTATTTAGGTGGGAGGCTGGGTTCACCTGCACAGGTTGACTATCACAGGGTTAACATGCAGAGACCCAGATAAATGTGCAGGCAGCGATGAAACAGGCTGTAAGCTGAGCCTCAGACTGAAAAACGTCTCAGAAAGGATCCCTGCAGAGAGAAAGAGCTTTTGGCAACAGAGGAGGAGGATTCTTGACCACAAACAGCTGTTACACCAAACCTCTTTCACTAAAACAGTCGTTTACTCTCAGATGACTCAGGAGATGTTTGTTTTCTGTTCGTTAGTTTGTTTATTTTCAGTGAGACACAGTTTGTTCAGGTCAAACACAATATTTGTCGGACAACAACTCAGAGTCCGACCCACCGGGGAAATGACTGTTTCTGTCACCAGAGTCCGCTGGCTTTGACGTAACAAGAGCTTCTTCATCGATCCTCTTTCTTTCACACTTTTCTGTCACTAAATCTCTCAGAAAAACCACACTGTCTGCTTGATTTCACCAAAATATCTCCACTTTCTCCTTTTTCCCGCAGCGGAGGAAAGAAGCAGCCGTCACATCTGGATCAGACGTGCTGACTCTGCATTTTCCAGAAAGAGGAAGAGGAGGAAGAGGAGGAGAAAGAGGAGGAGGAGGAAGAGGAAACCCTCCAGCAGCGTGTGTCATCCATCCTGCTGAAGCTGAGCTGCTCCACAAACAAAGCTGGAGGTGAGAGCGATGATGGATCAGCTGTTACCTCTGACAGAGAAATTAAACCAGCGACTCCGACTCAGCAGCTCAAATACTCCAGATTAAAGCTCCAAACACGTACTTACTTCAAAAAGAATACACTACATGTTATAATTCTGTCCGTAACCTTTCACCTGATTAATTATTTAACACTTGGTCAGAGTGAAGTCCTTCAGCGTCAAAGTTAATTTAAAGGCGTTAAATAATCTAATAAATCTTCACTCAAACAGATTTAGAAAGTTTTAAAATTCACTGAACATCCAGTGACTTAAATAATCTGGTTTAAAGAGAAACAAATCGGCCTTTAAGCCTCTTCCTGCAGCTTCATTAACACGTCTGAGGACAGAGCTGAACGACAGGAAGAGGAGAGGAAAGGAGGAAAGGTGGCAAGGAGCTTCCTCTTTCCTTACTCAGCAACAAACAGACAGCTCAGAGGAAACACACACACGTTAGCTCATTCATTCGTTCATAGGGGAGCTGTTTTTACTCTTTAAACACTAAAAAAATCAGAGTTCAAACTTATGCCTGAACCAACTTCCAGAAACTTCATCAAAAAATTCAAAAAATACATTTTACCAATAATAAAAACTAAATCAGACAATTTTAAGATGTTTTGCCATCTCAATAAGATTTATCAGACGTTTTGTTGAGCGAAGTTTCAAAATGAACATTTTCCCAGTTTTTTAAGCAGAAATTAAAATTCAATCCAACCAACTGAAAAAATCCATGCTACAACATCTGTGACTGTTTACATCCAGGTAGCAGAGCTTCAGGGGACAACATGGTGGCTCAATATACAAGATTGATATGTGGCAAGACTTTAGAAAACAACAAAAAAATAATAAGTTGAGCGATACTTTTAATTAATGTTATCAAACTCAAGTTGTTTTTTTTCTAATTTTCTGAATTTTTTTCCAAATGTTTGATAATTAAAAAAATATTTAAATTTCAAAAATTGTCTGATTTTTTTTCATATTTTTACGTTTTTTTCATAGTTATGTTTTTTCAAATTTTTTAAATTTCACATTATTCTTTTTTTACAAACTTTTGAAATTTCAAAAATGTAATTTTTGTGACTTTTTTGAATATTTTTCTATTTTTTTAGAAAAATATTTTGTTAATTTTTTTTAATTTCAAAATTTTCTAAAATATTTGAAAATTTATTGAAAATAAAAACTACGACATTACATGTTTAATTTTATAAATTCTTCCTCATAATTTTGCCCTTCTCATATAGATTACTGTTTTAGATTTTTACTATGTTTAGAATTTGTTACACAATTGAATTAAATCAAACTTGCCGGTTTGAGACTTCGATTGTCTCCCTTATCTCATCTGTTCACTGAACAAACGTCGTGTCTCCTAAACCCTAAAGTTGCTGAGTGACTACACTCACCACCTTACCACAGGATTGTCCGCTGTACATTTCATCTCAAGCAGTAACGCATCGTGTGATTTCTGCCTTTAAACAGCCAAAGAGGTGCTGTAATCCTGCTGTTCGTGCCTGTAAAGGTGGGCTCTACCTCCATTTTTCTCACCGTTGGTAGAGACCGTTGGTTTTCCTCGCTAATGAGCTGGACATGCATATGTACTCTGGTCTAAACCAGGACTTGAACCTGCAGCGCAAACAGAATGAGTCACAGCAGCGCTCTGAGCTAAATGCTAACAGCATGCTAACAGCATGCTAACAGGTTAAAATGTTTACTCTCTGATTAGCTTGTTTAAACGTAAATATTTACTGAATTACTGAGACTCAGAGTGAGCCGAGGGGAGAGTCACGAGTTCAGGAGCCATAAATCTTATTTCCATATCAGAAGACGAGCTCGCACGGTAACATGTTCAGCGCTTTGGATTAATTTACGTTCAGACGGAAATAAAAGCCACATGACGTCAGGAACACGTGAGACAGCAGAAAAGTTTGAGCTGATTTTCATGCTTCAGTTCTTTCTTTAGTGATGCAACAGCCTGTTTATATTCATTATGTCATCTGTTTGTTTTACTGTCAGGTTACACACACACACACACACACACACACACATACACACAGCAGTGTCAACTATGATTGGCTGCATGTTTGTTTTTGGAGGCGGGACTTGTGGTAAAATCAACTATTTAAACCAACGGTCTTCAACCTGCGGCTCTTTGACTCCTCTGCAGTGGCTCCTTGTAGCTTTAAAAAATATTGTTGAAATAAAGATCTTTTATGTTTCTTCCAGAGGGTATTGATGATTAAAGACACTGACACTAAATAAAATCCTGTGTTAACATTTAGTTGAACTAAATCTTCATCCCATCTGTCAATAAAGCCTGCCACCGCTCTACTTCACCTCCTACAACATCAACATCCCACCAACTTTCCATGCACCTGTGGCTAACCTCAAGTTTTACAGCCCTGGGAAGATAACTACATCTACAAAAAGACTCATCTGGAAGAAAATACTGATTTTAATTCTGTGTGGATGGATTCATTTAACTGAAAACGTGCAGGATTAATAAACATGATTAAAATGTGGGAAGGAATTAGCAAACAATGAAAAATGATAAAATGAGCAACAGAATTAATTTATGCTATCAAATTCAAGTTTTTTTTTTCTAAACATTTAAAAATTCCAAAACATTTCAAATTTCACAATTGTCTGAAATTTTTCATTTTTTTCATTTTTCAAAATATTTAAAAAAAAAATTTTTTTTTTTTTTTAATTTTAAAAACTTTTATTTTTTAAAATAATGTATTTACTTTTATTTGATTAATGTTAATGTAATAAATCATTGCAAGTTTTTTTTTTTTTTTTTCAATTTTTGAAATCTCAAATTCTTGCATAAATGTAGGAATTGCAGAATTGGTAAAGAGATTTCATATAGTTCTAAAAAGTTATATAAAAATTAAAGTTTTGCATATTTTTCGCAAATATTAAAAAAACGAAAGTTGTAAAATAAAAAAAAACTTTATTTTCATTTTTATTAATGTGAATGTTAAAAATAATTTAATTTTTTTATTTTGAAATCTCAAATTCTTGCATAATTGTTTCATAAAAAGATTTCATATAAATTAATAGAGTTTCATAAAGTTTTGCATATTTTTCACTTTTTTTTTGTTTTTGCAAATATTTAAAAAAATGGAAATTTGTGACATTTCCAAAGCTTTTAAAATTTTTATTTGTCTTATCTTTAACAAATTTTTGATATTTCAAACATGTTTGTTATTTTTGCACATTTGTGAATATTTTGCAAATCTTTGGAAAGTTTTGTATTTTTCAAAATATTTTGAAAGTTTTTTAAATTTCAAAACTTGTAAAAATATTAGCAAATTTTTCTAAAAAATTAGACATTACATGTTCACTTTTTAGATTCAAAAAACTTCTGATTTAAATAATTATTTTAGATTTTAACTAATTTTAGAATTTGTTTCACCTTATTGTCTTTATTGTGAAGATAAAGTAGATTTTGTGGCTCCTGAATGACTTTAATCCAGGTGAGCCTGTCTTTCACACACCACACTACAACATCTGTGACTGTTTACATCCAGGTAGTAGAGCTTCATAGAATCATGGCAGCAGGTATTACCCAGAGACACAGCTCCAGCTAGTGGAGGGAGGCTGAACTACAGCTTAGACTTAAAACACACCCTACATTTCAGACTTGTAGTTCTGCTGTCGACTTTTAATCGCTCGACTTTTGAGTCCTCACAGAACAGGAATTAAACACCTGTTTGATACTTTAGTGTCAGTCAGAGCAGATTTGATAAGTGGAGACATAAAGGTTAAATATTAACACGTGTGTCTGCAAACAGTGCATGAGTCAGCGCCACAGTTTGTCCGTCAACAAATAAAGAAAAAGTACGGACAAAAAGTGCAATTTAAGCTCCTTTTTTCCACTTTTCTTTAGCCAGAAAGAGAAACACATGACACTTCATGTGTATTCAGAATAAAAACTGGAGGGAGACGGATGCATTTCCTGCAGGACTCAGTTTCTGCTCCGTCTCAGAAACTGCTAGCCTAGCATGGCTAATCACCGCACAGGAAGTGAGCGTGAAGGGGGAACATGAGGACACGGCAGAGGAAATCCATGTCAGAGCTGAAGCATGCTGACGCTGGAGAACACACACTACCACACACACACACACACACACACACACACGAGTAAAGAGTGTGTGTGAGATCAAAGATCCTCGTTACACACCGACCGCTTCACCTTCCTGCAAACTGACGAACTAAAGGAGGAAACAGCTCGAGTCAGAGGTCACAACACATGTCAGTCAAGCCCCAGTCCACCTTAAAAAACCTCAGAGTGTGTGTGTGTGTGTGTGTGTGTGTGTGTGTGTTTAACATCCACACACACACACACACGCTCACACACAGGTCACTGAGGAGCTGTTGTGACACTCAAGGAAGACAATCATCTCCAGGAATGAAATCCAGAGTGCTGACGTGACAGAAATAGGCCTGTGTGTGTGTGTGTGTGTGTGTGTGTGTGTGTGTGTGTGTGTGTGTGTGTGTGTGTGTGTGTGTGTGTGTAAACTGAAGTTACGACACAGATGAAGCAGAAACTCTTAAATACTACACGGCTTCAAACTCATGACCTGAGATGTTTTCCGACGCAGAGCTCTCACTCCTTCACCTAAAATCCTGGACTTGAATTTGAGGAATTTTAAACCTGAGCTCTTTTTTTTTCCGCACATGCTCTGAGCTCTAAAAGATCCTAAAAACTTTGGGAAACTTCCAGAAGTTTTAACCACAGCCACGAAATGTGCCGCAGCTGCTGCATCATAATCCCAGGGAGAGAATAATCCCGATCAAAGTTCATCCATTAAAACTTCAGGCTGTAGTCCCTGACAGGCTCCGGTTGAAGACTTTATGCCAAATTCTAATATTAAACAAATTAAATATATGTCTTCTGAAAAATGAAACATGTTCCTGATGATCTGAGAAAATATTTCCCTGCAGTTTGTGGAGAAATCTGATGAAATCTGATGAAATCTGATGAAATCTGATGAAATCTGCAAACCAAATGGATTTGATTTCATAACTGAATCATCTTTGTTGGAGCACAGGAGGTTTTTCTCATCCTCCGCAGAAGAAAGCCAATTAAATTACCACAGTTTGCTGCACAGAGACAGTTTTGTGACCCCGGCTCAGTCTGATCACAGAAAACATTTACTTTTGAGTCAGACTGAGCCGCAAATGTGGATGATTCACCCTCAGAGAGATCGTTATGACGACGGCTCAGCCTGAAACAAACGTTTTATTTACTGGTTTGAGGTCTTTAAACACCACATGATCAGGGAAAAAAGGAAAAAAGGAAATATAATAAGATGCTTTTACAAAATATCTGGAAATTTTCCCCAATTTTCAAAGTGAAAGACATTTTTTTTACACAACCTCACCCAGAGTTTCCTGCTCGTCCTGTGATAAGATACAGAGCACAAAACAACCACAAACTGTTTTTAGACAAACACAAAACTCCTGAAATTTCTCAAAAATTTCCAGTGCAGGCCGAATGTTTCATAACTTTTTACTTCAAACTTAATTTTGCCGTTCAGTTTTGCCCAGACTTTATGCAGCCAGCTCCAAGTTCGAAGAAACCTCATCTACATGTTCACAAACCTCCTGAAATTTACTAAAATTTTTCAGGTCAGGTGCATGTTTAACTGCAGGTTTTTACCCAGACTCCTTCACTTCCACTTTTTCATCCTGGCTGTGTCCGAAATGGCATACTAACGTACTACTCATACTAAGTGTGACGTCAAAAATAGTATGTAGTTTGTCACATTAAATAGTATGAAAAGATTGTGTGCGCGAGAAATACCCGGATGTATACTATATCGGTAAAAATTTGAAGTATGGGAGGTGGGCATACTAGTCGCACTGACACGCCCCATAATGCATTGCGAGCCCCGAGAACCAACTAAAATGGACTTAGCTCTACAGGGAAACCTAAACGTAAGGACAAAGAAATAAAGTGCCTGAGGCGACGGACGGATCGTCTTCGGTGTCTGCGA
Organism: Halichoeres trimaculatus; assembly: GCF_033239565.1. Classification (NCBI taxonomy): domain Eukaryota; kingdom Metazoa; phylum Chordata; class Actinopteri; order Labriformes; family Labridae; genus Halichoeres; species Halichoeres trimaculatus. Next base: position 1,148,686 of record NW_027437183.1, read on the forward strand.
GCTGTAAACATTTTTTAATTTTTTGAAGAGAGATGAATTCGTCTTGAGACCGGTGTTAGCTAAAAATCATCCACTAGCCAACTTCCCGTTTTCAAAATAAAAGCACCCTTTATTATCTCCTTTACGTTCTTTAACGCTTTTGTAAATTGGGCTCTTGTTTTGGAGCAGATCGGAAGTTTCTTCGATAGCATATTGGCGCTCTTAACAGAATGTCCGAAATGTCGAAATCAAATTTGTATCCGTGCGTTTTGTGGCCCAAATGACCACATTTTGGTTTTCTACGTGATGACTTTCTCGCCTAAAATGTTCTTAAAACTTTCAAATGTGGAGAATCAACAGAGATATTTGATAGCCTGGTGTGCTTCCATAGACTTATGTGTGCTTCCAATTTTTGTCGTCGGAGGTTTTGAAATGCATCATGGGAAACCGAGTAGTATACTACTGTGTAAACGGTTGGCACTCTAATCATACTTATAGTATGTAGTACACAGTATATACACAACGACCATGTAGTATGTAGTATGTTAGTATGACATTTCAGACACAGCCCCTGACTTTACCCAGACTCTTCCCTACCAGTCTTCTTGTATATGTTGGTTTTAAACATGCTCTTAACTCCTGAAAATGTCCTGAACTTTTCAGGTTGAGGATAATTTCGTATCCTGACTATTCCTACCAGTCTCTTTGCATAATAACTCCGATTTTAAACATGCACTTAACTCTTGAACATTTCCTGAACTTTTCAGGATCAGCTGCATGTGTGAACACCAATTTCTCACCCTGGTTTTTTCGTCCTGACTTTACACAGACTTTTCCATTACAGACTTCTTGTAAAATACGCTGGTTTTAAACAAACACTTGACTCCTGAAAATTTCCTGAAAATTTCAGGACTTCCCTGAACTTTTCAGGTTAAGGATAATATCTCATTCAGACTTTTCTTTCTGAATTTACCCTGACTTTTTCCCACCAGTCTCCAGTCTTTTGTACAATCAGCACGTTTTAAATATTAACTCAGTACCTAAAATTTTTCTGGTCAGGTGCATGTGTAAATGCCTGTTTTTTTTAGAGTCCTTCACCCTCACTTTTTCCATCCTGACTTTACCCAGATTTTTCCTACCAGTCTCCTTGTGTAATATGTTGGTTTTGAACATGCTCTTAACTCATAAAAATTTCCTGATCTTCTCAGGGTCAACTGTTTTTGTGAACACCAACTTCTTGCCCTGTTTTTTCCGTCCTGACATTTCATTACCAGACTCCAGTCATTTGTATGATAATGAACCTTTCTGATTAACTTTTCAGGTTGAGGGTAATTTTCTATCCTGACCTTTCCATCCTAATTTACCCTGACTTTTTCCTACCAGGCTCTAGTCTATTGCATAATCGGCAGGTTTTAAACTGTCCCTCAGTTCCTAAAAATTTTCTCACTTTTCGGCGAACTAATTTAACATAAAAATCAAATAAAAGGGAAAGAAAAAAGGCAGAGGAAGAAAGAAAAAAAAGACAGGAAGAAGGAAAAAAACAAATAAAAAATAATAGTTTTAGTCATAGTCCTTGCTAATAAATTTCAGTTTAAAATAAATAGCCTTTTTGTTGTTCCTCTTTTTCTTTAATAAAGAAATAACCAATTAATGAAAAACAATGAACTACTAAAGGACTAAGACTAAAACAGATGAATACAGTAATTAAGCTGATCTATCAAATTAGTTTATGTATGTTTATGTATGTATATGTATGTATATGTATAATTCCTCCTAAGTGGTTTTTTTTTTATTTTTTTTATTTTTTTTTATTTTTTATTTTTTTATTATTATTATTATCTTTTTTTATTTAATAATCTTTTTTGTTTGTTTGTTTTGTTTTTGTTTTGTTTTGGTTGTTTGTGCTGTTTTCATTACTATTATTATTTGAGACAATTTAATTTGATAAATAATGAGTTTTGACTGATTGAAAAAAATAAAGTATAAAAAAAAAAAAAAAAAATCTCACTTTTCCATCCTGACTTAACCCAGACTTTCTCCTACCAGTCTCCGTGCATAATAACACCAATTTTAATCATGCACTCAACTCCTGAAATTTTCCTGAACTTTTTAGAGTCAGCAGCATGTGTGAACACAACAATTTCAAACCCCTGTTTTTCCATCCTGACTTAACCCAGACTTTTACTTACCACACACCTCGTATGATATGCTGGTTTTAAAGACGCACTCAGCTTCTGAAAATTTTCCTAAACTCTTCAGGCTGAAGATAATTCCATATCCTGACTTTACACATGTTCAAAGATCCTAAAAATTTCACACAAGTTTTCAGGTCAGGTGCATGTATAAAAGCCTGTTTTTGCACAGACTCCTTCAACTCCACAAGAAAATTCTGATTTTACCCAGACTTTTCCCTACCAGTCTCCTTCTATATTAATGCTGGTTTTATTTATGTGCTTCGTTCCAAAATTTTCCGGTCAGGTGCATGTGTAAATCCTACTTTCAGACTTCTTCACACTCTTCTTTTTGTGTCCTGACTTTATCCAGATCTTTCCCTATCACACACCCAGTATGCTTGTTTTAACCATGCTCTAAGCTTCAGAAGATTTCCTGAACTATTCAGGTAGAGGATTATTTCCTATCCTGACTTTTTCCTGCCAGTCTACTCACAAAGTTCAGATAAAGATGAGCTTCTCTATAAGTTCAAAAAATCCTGAAAATTTCTCACAGTTTTCAGACAGGTGCATGTGTAAACGCCTGTTTTAACACAGACTCTTTCAACCTATTTTTTTTCATCCTGACTTAACCCAGACTTTTCCCTACCAGTCTCTTTGTATAATATGCTGGTTTTAATTATGCACTCAACTCCGGAAAATTTCCTGACCTTTTTAGGTTGAGGATGATTCTAATCCTGACTTTTTCCTGACAGTCTCCTTGCAAACTTCAAAAGCTCGGATTAAAGATAAGCTGTTTGACACATTTTGGAAAATCCTGAAAATCCACACAATTTTCAGACAGGTGCATGTGTCAATGCATGTTTTAACACAGACTCTTTCAACCTATTTTTTTCATCCTAACTTAACCCAGACTTTTCCATACCAGTCTCCTTGTATAATAACGCTGGTTTTTAACATGCACTTAACTCCTAAAAATTTCCTGAACTTTTTGGGTCAACTGCGTGTGTGAACACCAATTTCTCACCCTCATTTTTCCAGACTTTCGCTACCACACACTGAGTGTGCTGGTTCCTGAACTTTTCAGGTTGAGGATTATTTCCTATCCTGACTTTTTCCTGCCAGTCACTTTGCAAACTCCAAAAGCTCAGATGAAAGATAAGATGTTTTTTTCAGGTTAAAAATCCTGAAAATACACAGAACTTTTCAGCCAGGTGCATGTGTAAATGCAAGTTTTACAAAGACTTCTTCACTTCTACTTTTCCATCCTGACTTAACCCAGATTTTTCATACCAGTCCCCTTGCATATCAACGCTGATTTTAATCACTTACCTCCTGAAAATTTCCTGAATTTTTCAGGGTCAACTGCATGTGTGAACATCAATTTCTCAACCTGTTTTTTCATCCTGTCATTTCCCTGCCAGGCTCCGGTCAATTGGATGATAATGAACTTTTTTAATGAACTTTTTCAGGTTGAGAATAATTTCTTATCCTGATGTTTCCTTTTTGACTTTACCCAGACTTTTCCCTACCAATCTTTTTGTATGATTTGCTGGTTTTAAACATGCACTGAACTCATGAAAATTTCCTGAACTTTTCAGGTTGAAGATAATTTCTTATCCTGACTTTTCCTTCCTGATATTACCCTGACTTTTTTTCTACGAGTCTCCTTATAAACTCCAAAAGCTCATTTGAAAGACAAGCTGTTTTATATGTAAACAACCCTAAAATTTCCAACATTTTTCAGCCAGGTGCATGTTTGATCTCCAAATTTTCACTGTGCCTTCTACATGCACATACCCCATAATCGCTAGCCATATCAATACATCTCCTCTGAGGTCTCCTCTCTGCCAAATTTTCCCATAAACTTCAGGATCAGCTGCAAACTTGACAACCTGAAGTTTATAATCTCTACTTTTCCACCTTACCTCTCCATCCTGGCTCTACCCAGACGCTTCCTGCCTGCTCTGCTGCTGCAGCGTGAGTCAGTGTGTGAACGTCGCTGTAATCTCTACGACACAGGTTTTGGTATCCTGTGTCGAAACAGAAGCAGCCTGACCATAACTTCTCCATGAATGTACCTATGTTTTTAAAGAAGCACAGACTAGCATCGTGTCTACGTCGTCACTGCACATCAACCCTTTCATTTCCTCTCTTTTCTCCTTCACGATGATGACTGCTTCTCATCTTTGACCTGCTCCAAACCCCCGTTTTCCTGCTTTCTCCAGAGGAAACTTCCTGCTCTGAGAAACTTTAGGAGCTGACTATCCTGAAATTTTCTGAATATTTTCAAAGAGTAAAGAAATGCACGGTAGCAGCACGGCATGGTTTGTCTCTGAGAGCAGCTTATTGTTTTGTTTATCCTGCATAATGACATAAACAAAACCCCAACTGGAGGACAAAACGCTGGTTTTCTTAACTTGGTTTGTGCATTAATCTTTTTTACTAAGTGGCTTAAAGTTATCCCAACACTTTCACTCTCCTCTCTGCTGCAGTTTGCATATTTTTCTGTGATTTATAAACAGAGTGAACCATCACCTCCTCCTTCACTGAGCTCCACAACAACAACAGAAGCATAAACACAACAAACAGGAAGCTGTAATCTGCTTAACTGCGCCTTTTGTCCGTTTTTCCAGTCAGCCTTGAATGCACCACACACACACACCTGTGTGACTGTCACCTGACGGTGAGTAAACACACCTATTCCGCGTTTTCCTCCACGCAGTCTGACCCTCCTCGGCTCCTGTAAGAGTGTCTATGAAGGCCAGCGTCAGTATTGTTCCCTGAGCTGCTGTGTGTGGTGATGAAGCTCGGGTTGGTGAAACACACTCAGACCAAAGCTCATTCAGAAACCTTCTCATGTAAACCTCTATGTGTGTGTGAGTGTGTGTGAGTGTGTGTGTGTGTGTCAGCTGGGAGCATCACGCCCTGCTGCCACAGCTCCCCTCGGCCTCCCTTCATCACCTCCTCCTCTCCCTCCTCACCTCCTGTGTGGCGGCCGGCTTCGGGAGCTGGCTCTCGGCGTCCTTCAGCTCCTTGGAGTCGGCGGGCTGCGGTGGAGGGTCCTGGGCTGTGTCCGACATGTTGGCGTCGTTCCCGCGGTGGATGGTGATGAAGCTAACGGCTAGCTCTCAGACACACACACCGACAGACAGGGAAACAGGCGACTGACAGGCCGAGGGGAGGAGAGGGGAGGAGGAGGGGAGGAGAGGGGAGTCAGGAGGTTTTCCCAGCTCTGTCATGTGACTAACAGGAGTCCTGATGGGAGCCAGAGAGGAGGCGGAACGACAGAGCTCTCACTCCGAGGCGCTTTTCACCGGAACTTCACAAAAACAGTTACACTTAAAACCACATACACAACGCAAACCCTTTCAAGCAGTTTAATAATAATAATAATAATAATAATAATAATAATAATAATAATAATAATAATAATAATAAAAACTTAAATTTATATAGCAAGTTTCAGTTTAGTTTAGATATTGATACCCCTCAACTCATCATTTCTGTTGTTTGCTAGTGTCTAACCACATATGACGCATATACTTTTTATTAAGCCGACACATTGGCATTTAAACAATTGTTAAAAAATTCAAAAATTTTGCAAAAAGTTTTAAATATTTGCAAAAATTACAATTGTAAAAAAAAATGAAGAAATATTTTTTTTCCAAAAATATGTTAATATTTGCAAAGCTAAAAAAATGAAATTTAAAAAAATGTGGAAAAAGTTTCAGACAATTTTTAAATTTTAAAACATTTTTAAATTTTAAAACATTTAAAAGTTAAAAAAAAAACTCTGAATTTAATATCATAAATTAATTATACCTCTCATCTTATATTTTTTTGTTGTTTGCTAATGTCTTGCCACGTATCAATCATGTATATTAATCCCAAGACCCTAAACTATATGAGCTCTAGGTTTTGTCCTCCTTTTAATTTTGACAAGAAGAAAGCAAAAACAGCAAAAAAAAAAAACAAAAAAAAAAAAAAACAACGGTTTGATGAACCATTAAAAATTATACAAACCCCCTTTTTTCAATATATCATTAACATAAAATACAAAAAATAATAGCAGTGGTATTATGAGAAAATGTAATTAAATTATTGTTATTTTTTAATAAAACAGAACCTCATTGTCTTGATGTTTCTTGTTTTATAAATTAAATCTCGCAAATTTTATGTAATATTTGTGTTATAAATTTTTTATAAGGTATTAATAACCCGAAAGTTGCACTTGTTTGTATGCAAATAAAATATAAATAAATTACTGTACTTTTTTTGGCTTTTATATTTTTATACAGTTGTTTTTATTCTCATGCTGTCACACTGTTATATTGTTTTAGTTGTGGTTATTATTATTATTATTATTATTATTATTATTATTGTTTTTGTTATTATAATAAATTTTTATTTTTATTTTTTTATTATTTCACACATAGTTTTTTTAACAAACATATAAAACTGTACTAAATGTAATAAATTTTGTTCTACTAAATTATTTTTAAATCAATTTTATTTGAACTCAGTTCCTTTCATTGTGTCTTTTATTTTACTTCTGTTATGATATCCGTTGGATCCTATTTTAATATAATGGAATGATTTTATTTTGATTTCATAGTATTTTAAAAAGATTCTTCTCACATATTTCTGTTATCAATTGTCTCTCTTTTGTTAAGCACTTTAAAAGCTGCATGTTTGGCTGTGTGAAAGGTGATATAAATAAGAGTGTAACAGCAGCAGTTTGGTTTAACTGTCACCCATTGATGAAAGCTTTATGATGTTGTCAATAAAGTTGTTGTAGAAAAAATCTTTTCCGCCATAGACGATCTTTGATGCATCATTTCCGCGTCGTTAGCAAACTACAGGCGGTAAACAGGAGTTTATAACCGGTAATAACACTGATTCAGGTAAAAGTCAAATGTGTTTTTGTATCAGTGGGAACCACCACCATTACCAGATAAACTTTAATAAAACATTTTGGCTCTGGATTTAGCGTGTCAGCTAAGCTAACTGTGTTTCACTTTCTATTCTCTGCATGTAGCTGTGTTAGCATGGAGGCTAACGGGCTGACGGCTAGCCTGGTGTCTGGGGAGGATCTTCAGGTGAAACACCTGAGCCAGGAGGAGGTGGAGGAGCTGGAGGAAGATTTGGCAAACATATCAGTAGAAGGTAAGAGCACAGTAACAAAGATAGGGTGTTTAATTAGAGGACAGTTAACTCCGTGTTCAGGCTAAAGCTAACAAACCACACAGCTACTGATCTCCCGAGATTAAACGAGAAGTCAGTGAGGTCTGATAAATAAAGGTGATGATGCTCCTGAAATATTAATGAAACATCAGTCAGATATCTGTGAATTCATAATATGAGACTTAATGAGGATTTTCATTGATGAGTCATTAAAATCATGCCCTCAGCGGAGATGATTTAAGGACACTCTTCTTTTGTTTACTTGTTTTATCTCCTTGTTTCCTTTCCTCAGACCTGCTGCAGAAGGCTCAGGCCGTGCAGACAGACAGCACCACACAGGAGCTGAGCGTGAACACCGACCCGGACTGGGAGAGTCAGGTGGAGGCCATGTTGGAGTACAGCTCCAAGCTGACGGAGCAATACGACAGCCTGACGAAGAAACAGGGTGAAGAGGAGCAGGCGAAGGAGAAACAGAAACTACAGCTGAAGAATAAGAAGGAGGAGGTCACCCAGCAGCACCATGTGAGACTCACACACAAACACACACACATATTCACACACTGCTGGAGTTTAACATGAGCTGACTGAGCCGTCACTCTGCGGCTGTGTTTCAGGCGCTTCTGGATAAACTGGAGTCGGTGCGAGTGAAGCTGCAGCTGAACAACTCCAAGGCCACGAGGAAGAACTTCCTGACAAAGAAACAGGAGATGACTGCAGAAAAAAACAAAGTAGAGGAGGAGAGGAACAGGTACACACCACTATCACAGGAGACATGGTGAATGATTAAAGTTCAGGGACGACTGAGCTAAAAACAGGCTGCACGTTTCCCCAGAGACTTCTCTTAATGCAGGCGTCTGCAACCTTTCTATTCACAGCAGCCATTTAGCCTCAGCTCACCTGGAGTAAAGTCATTCACGAGCCACAAAAAGTTGATATAACTTGATACAAAGTTCTATGCATACCAGATATCTAGGGAATAATTATCTATACAAGAAGCTTTTTGAATTTATGTAATCGTACACATGCTCCTGGTTTATTATCTTCAAAACGTGTGCAAAAAAATAAAAATTAAAAATTAAAATCTTTTTTTTTTTCTTCACAAATTCAGCAATTTTAACAACTATGACAGAACTTTGAGGTTTAAAAAAGAAAAAAAGATAAATTTGAAATGTTTTTTTTTTTTTCAAAAATGTAAAACAAAAAAAAAAAACAAAAAAGAGGAAATTTCGAAAATTTCCAAGAATTTCAAAATTTTTGGAAGTATCCTTGAATATGATAAATGAATGAATATTGATATCTCTTAACTCATTTTTTTTGTTGTTGGCTAATCTCTTACCACATATGAAGTATTTACTTTCTTTTAAGCTGGCACATTTGCAGTTAAACAATTCTTTAAAAAATTCAAAAAATTGCAAAAAAGTTTTAAATATTTGCAAAAATTACAAACATTTTTGAAATATCAAGAAATTTTTAATTAAATAAATACATAAATAAAAATAAAATTGAAAAAAATCCAAAAAATTTTAAATACTTGGAAAATAAAAAAATTAAATGGAAAAATTGTGCAAAAATTTCAGAAAATGTTGAAATTTATTTATTTTTTTGTTTTGTTTTGTTTTTTAAATTCAATACATTTTGAAAATTTCCAAAAAAGAAAAAAAAAATGAATTTGATAACAAAATTTAATTATATTGCTCTAGCTTTAGCCACTGTAAAGGAGTCAAAGAGCCACAAGAGGCTCCAGGTTGAGGACCCTTGTCTTACTGTGAAGTCTCCTTCAAAGACCCAACTTCTGTTAGAGATTTGTTTTATAATTTTTTTTTTACAAAAATACTTTTAAATCCACAAAAATCTTGATCAGAGAAAACCAAAAGTAGAGGAAGAAGAGGAAAGGTTGTGGCAAAGCTCAGCCTCCTCCGCTGTCAATACCCACACACTCAAGCTGTTCGGTGGTTGGTAATGAAGTTCTTTGCAAATCCTCACTCTGGTATCCTCACTCTTCTCCTCTCCTCTCCTCTCCTCTCCTCTCCTCTCCTCTCTTCTCCTCTCCTCTCCTCTGCCCAGGCTGGCTAAAGAGCTGGAGGAGAGTGAGGCGAAGCTGGCGGCGCTCTCTGAGGAGCAGAGCGAGGAGCAGCGCAGGTGGCAGGAGGAGCTGGAGGAGCTGAGGCAGGAGATGGAGAAGGTGAGGAAGGAGGCGCGGAAAGCCGAGCTGCAGGCCTTAAAGGACGAGATCGCCGCCGTGGAGAAGCAGAGGGACGTGGCGATGGAGCACATCGAGGCCTGGCTGAGAGAGGTAACGATCAGATACAGACGCTCAGATTTATGACTTTAAACACCAAAACAAACCTTAAACGTTTCACATGAATAACTCTGACCCTGACCTTGTTGTATTCTTGTCTCAGGTGAAACAGTACCTGAGCGTCCTGAGGTCAGAGTCCCCGCAGCAGTTCCCCCATGAGAGGCAGAAGTGGGAGAAGAAGGAGGGGGTGGTTCGGAGGAGCCAGGCGGACCTGCAGAGCCGCTTTCAGGAGGTTCTGCAGCAGCTGCAGCAGGGACGAGAGCTGGAGGCTCTGCCCAGGATCAACATCCCGTCACTGCCTCAGGTCCCCATGGTGAGACGCTTTTACACTCTGCACTTTGATCCATGTGAGAGACAGACTGTTCACTGTTCACAGCATGAGGAAGAGGAGGAGGAGGAAAGGTGTGAAGGATTAGCTGAGGAGGAGAAGTTTGATATCAATCAGACCAAAGAAAGAAAAACATGGATACACGATACAGCCAAATACTAATATCTGGATTTTTTTAGTCAATATAATGAGACACAATTTATATAAATCTCGATATTCTGATTTTTCCCTTTTCTGTCATTTGACGTACAAAATGACCCCAGTATTATGATAGAAGCAGACCTTTCAGTTGGATTTAAAAATTTGCAAAAAGGGAAAAATCACAACAAGGTAAAGTTTAGCAAACCTTTATTTCAAACCAAACTTTATGTTGTTACATATTTTGAGTTCCAGTAAAAAAATTCATTCAATTGGCTGATTATATTCTTTTATTTCATGTTATATTATACTTTATTATATTATATTATATTATATTATATTATATTATATTATATTATATTATATTAAATTATATATTTTTTGAATATTATATTATATTTTCTTATATTATATTGTATTATATTATTTTATTTTATATTATATTGTATTAAATTATAATATATTATTTCATTTTATATTGCATTATTTGTATTATATTACATTATTTTATATTATATTAATTTATATTATATTATTTTATTTTACATTACATTATATAATTTTTTAATTATATTATATTATATTATATTAAAATATTTTTATTATATTAAAATATTTTTATTATATTATTTTATATATATATTATATCATATGACATTTTATCATATTATACACATTACACTTTGAAAATAACATGATATTAAGTTGAAGATAATTGAATATTACTTTCATTTCCATAAATCAGCTACCTTGATATTATTGGTCATGCTAAAAGGACTCAAGTGGCTTCTGTCTGTAAGTCTGGTGTCTGGTTGTTTTGTACTAGATTCACCTCCTCCATCTGTTTATCTTGCAGCTTAGAGTTCTGTTTCTGGACGGTTAATACACGTTTGTATAAACTCGTGGTGTTGCCACAAAACCTTCTTTGTTTTCTGAAAACATTGCTTCTTACAGTATTTTGGTATTCAGTTGTAAAATAACAACAAAACAAACAAAACTCCTCTCCACCTTCATGCATCGAGCAGTGTGTGCAGTGTATGCAGAGAAATGAAAGCAAAACTCAAGAACATGTCGTGTTTGATTCTTGTTGTGGAAAGCTGAGAGAGAATCAGGCAGGGATGATACAGGCAGCAAAGCAAGCCCAGATAAGAAACTGAACTTTAGAAACAAGTGGGAGACTTTTCTTGGTGGGCGAGGGGAGTGCAGTGCTCACTGTGAGAGGAGCGCCAGCTGTGACCAGCCAATCACTGAAGAGAATTATATTACGATGTCTGCCCTGTTTCTGAGCCTTTGACCGTGCAGAGAGTGATTTTAACTTTACTGTAACTTTCCTCTCCCCCTGCAGGCCGAGCTGAGGTTTAATCAGGTGATGCAGCCTCTGCTCCGCCCACAGTTCATGCCTCCACCTCCTCCACACCAGATGAACCGACACTTCCCTCCACACAGACCCCCACACTTCTATCCTCCCCCGTTCCACCACCCTCCGTTCCGCCATCGTTACCACCACCCACCACCTCCACGTTACTTCGAGCCTGCCCTCCTGCCGCTGCCCCAGCCTCCGCCTCAGCAGTCGATCCAGCCTCCCATCAGACCTCCCAGAGTGACTCCGCCCCCTAATCCCTCCCCGACTCCTCCTCATGTTCAGCCCTCCCACCCTACAACCTCCTCCACCCCTCCTCCTCCTCCTTCTGCTGCTGCTGCTGCTGCATCCTCGGCCCCCGCTGGGAAACTGGACAAAGTCCTGGACAAGCTGGAGGCTCGTTTCCCACAATGCAGCAGGGTTCAGCTGAGGTCGCTGCTGCAGCAGGTGAAGACGTCTCGCGGCACGCTGGCCGGCATGTCCATGGAGGAGCTGATGGAGCAGGTCGGCGTAACGCTGGCGCAGAGCGAGCGTGCACCTCCTGGACCAATCAGCCGGCCCAATCCGCCCGGCCCCATTCAGAGACCGGCGCCGGGCGGAGCAGGCGGAGGTCAGAGCGCCGTGCCTCGTAAACTCTGTCTGATGTGTCAGAACCCCGTTGATCCAGAGAGCCGACACCCGCTCAGCTGCTCCCACACCATCCACAAAGACTGCATCCAGGTGTGGCTGCAGTCCAGCAAGAACAACTCCTGCCCCTTCTGCCCCGCCAAGTGACCCGGGAACGCCGACCACGCAAACGCTGAGCCGTGAGGATCCAGAAACATCGCTCTGATCCACTGGAGGCTGGAGAAGTTTGTTTCATCACCAAACAGGAGAAAAAAAATGACGTGTTCCTCAAAGCAGGTGGCTGCATTATCAGTCATGTTGAAGTGAGTTATCGCCCCCTGCTGGTTCAGAATAAAAAAACTGATCTCTACTAATTCAACTTTAACATTTAAACAATGCTTTTAGAAAATTATTTTTCTGTAAATCACCAAACCAAATCTGTTGAGCATCTGCACACAGTTACTATTTTATGTTTAATGTTGGTTTATAAAGAATGATGCCAAAATAAATTTTGCCTTACATTTCAAAAGCCTCTGTTTAGATCAGAACGTTTGTTAAAAGAATAAATAAACTATTTTAATGAACATCTGAGCGCGAATCATGAGTTATTCTCAAGTCTGACAAATAGATACCAGTGTGTTGCGGGTTATCGTGCAACATTTAGCATTACGGACCAATTTAGCTTAGTCTTTATTTCCTTCATACTGTCTAAAAAATATATTTTTTAATTTTTATATTAATTAAATATTCATATTTTTAATTTTTATATAATTAAATATTAATATTTTTGGATTTCTTGTTAATCAAATATTTCTATTTGTACATTAAGTATTATTTTTTAAAATGATTAAATACTATTTTTTTATTTTTTATTTTTATTTTATATTAGTTTTAAAAAAATGTATATCCATTTTTTTTTATTTTTATATTAATTAAATATTTTTTATTTTTTTTATTTAATTCAATATTAATATATTTTAATCTTTATATTAATTAGATTTTATTTTCATTTATAAATTAAATATTTTTTATTTTTATAATAATTAAATATTTGTAAAAAAATGTATACTTATATTTTTTGACTTTGTATATCATTTTTTTATATTAATCAAATTATATATATATATATATATATATATATATATATATATATATATATATATATATATATATATATATATATATAAGAATAAAAAAAATAAAATAAATGAACAGGAGCAGAAAGAAGAAAATGTTTTATCATATCTGTCCCTTCTCTCACAAAACATTAATTAAACAACAAAATTCTGTCCTACTAGAGCTCATCTACCAACTCCAACCTCACCAAGCAGAGCTAACGTAACCTGGCTCTTCATTTTATTGATAGACTCTCAAGTTTGAACAGACCACTGCAGAATAACTGCTGACTGCTGCCTAACATTAGCACAAAGAGTTTAGCCCTTTTAGCCTTTAGCTTGTGCTCTATCTCTCTCCTGTTTCTCTTTCTTCTGCTCTTCTGTCCTTTTTCTGTCTGACAGTTAGTCTCCAGTGTCCACCATCACTACAAAATTAATCACAGAAATCATTAAGAAATGGAAACTTCATCAGCCAGCGTGACGTTGTTATAGAGACTAAAATAATTGCAGCCCCCCCTGCTGGTCATTTGACAGAATGCAGCTCTGCTTCACCTCTGCATTCACTTCACTTTTCAGACACTATTTTTTTTTCTGTGTTTAAGACAGCAGATTTATTAGGGACACCTGATTGAGTATGATAAAAAAAAAAGATGGTATTTATTAAAGGATTAATACAAAATAAACATCATTTATCATTTTTATCCCTAGGCTTTAATAACGTCCTGTTTCTGTGTGAGCTGCATCGAGCCCCTGGCTGCCCTCTGCTGCACTTACAGTAAACACATCACCGTGAACTCACAAATAAACACTCAGGACGGAAATATCGGGCCATAAACTCTCCACAAAACAACCTCTCGCTTCTGAAAGATCCACACACACACTCTCACTCACACCCTCCCTGAGGACATCCCAGTCAGCCTTAATGGGAACGCTGGGCGGTCGATGTGTGAGGTTAAAGGAGCCGTCGCTTCCCAATAAATATCAAAACACACACACACACAGAGCTGCACAGAGCTGGAAATGTGTCTATCTGGAGCTGTGTGTGTATGTGTGTGTGTGAAATAATGACAGTGTGTGTATTTCCTGTTTACAGTCTGAACGTCCATCTCTCTAACAAACTCTGGCTCTCCTCCTCAGTTTAAAGGTTAGTCTCTCTGAGCGATTTTACAGGCAGCCGTGCCGATAAAAGCTGCTGCTCTTCAGTAAAGCTGCTGTAATGAATGAAGGAGCTGGAGAAATAAAGACAAAACACCGCCCAGAGGAGGAGGAGGAGGAGGAGAAGGAGGAGGACACACACGCTGACTGTGAGAGAAAAACACTCAGAGGAAAAGCAAATTCAGGTAAAGCATCCAGAAAGTGAAGGTCTGTCTGTCCTGTCAGCCCGTCACCATCCTGATCCTCACAGCGCTCAACAATATAGCTTTTCCTCTTCCTATCACCCTAATGCACCTGTTTATGAATCCAGAGTGGGACTGTACGTTGGCCTGTAGGTGTCAGTCGATTTGCAAAAGCAACATCACAACAGCAGAAGTACAGCCACAGTTTTCCTAACAAACACAGACACAGAGAAGTTGTTAAAGTCAGTAAGTTATTTTTTTTCTTTTTTACCTTCAGCCATGGTCAATGTAGCTTTGACGCTAACGCTATTGATCCATAAAGCTACATATAAGATTACCTTTTTTTCCAGTTACTGAAATAAAAAAATAATATAATAAATATTTGATTAAAAAAAATATATAAGAAAAAAAAAATTATAGTACCATAAAGGATATTAGAAGGTGAGACCCCTACCAAGCTAAATTTGTCAAAGATGAAGTAAAAGAGATTATGATTTACTAACTTTTGTATCTTTTCTGTTTCTGTTGGGATAACTGACTTTTATCTTCCATTGTGGCTGTACTTCCGTTGTGATGTAGCTTTTGCATTTTTTTAGTAGCTTTTTGCACTTGTGTTGTAGCTTTTGCCTTTATAATGAAGCTTTTGCAGTTATGTTGTAGCTTTTGCATTCATGATGAGGCTTTTGCATTCATGTCGTGGCTTTTGAATTTGTGTTATGGATTTTTGCATTCCTGTGTTTGATCTTGCATTTCTGTTTTGGCTTTTGCATTTATGTTTTTGTTTTTGCACTTGTGTTTTGACTTTTTGCATTCATGTTTTTGCTCTCGCATTTCTGTTGTGGCTTTTGCATTTATGTTTTTGTTCTTGCATTCGTGTTTTTGCTCTTGCATAATTTGTGTTGTAGCTTTTGCATTTGTGTCTTTTGTATTTTGCATTTGTGTAATGGCTTTTGCATTTGTGTTGTAGCTTTTTGCACTTGTGTTGTGGCTGTTTCCTTGATGTTGTAGCTTTTGCATTCATGTTGTGGCTTTTGCTTTAGGAGTATAGCTTTTTTATTCGTGTCAAGGCTTTTGCATTTGTGTTATGGCTTTTTGCATTCATGTTTTTGCTCTTGCATTTGTGTTGAGGCTTTTGCATTTGTGTTTTTGCACTCGCATTTTTGTTGTGGCTTTTGCGTAAGTGTTGAAGCTTTTGCATTCGTGCCTTTGCTCTTGCATTTATGTTTTTGCTCCTGCATCATTTGTGTCGTAGCTTTTGCATTTGTGTTTTTTTGTATTTTGCATTTGTGCAATGGCTTTTGCATTTTTGTTGTAACTTTTGCATTTGTGTTTCTGCTCTTGCTTCTTGTTGCTTTTGCAATTCATCTGACACCCACTGGCCACCATAGGACTGTGATCAGGTGAGATAAATTTGAAGCAGATTGGACAATCTAGTGAAAGATGCTGCCATGCATTTCCAGAGGGTGGCGCTGTTGTAATAACAGAGAATTGAGCATGTGGATGTGTTGGCAGGTGGACCTTGATCATGTTTGTTAAACTTGAAGCAGATTGCACCTTGTATGAAGGATGTAGAACCAAGTTGTGGTTCATGGCAAGAAATCAGAGTTTGATGTTGTTGTTTGTTGTTGTATGTTTAAAAATAAAGACAGATTCTTTTTAATCGCTTACAACCTTTAGACAATGGGGGGCGCTGTAGTATGGGGTGAAAAAAAACATAAAGCTACATTCAGACTGTGACACTGAACACTTATGCAAAAGGAATTCAGACCTGCAGTTTAAAGCAGCAGGAGGGGCTATGCTTTTCTCACCTAGGGGGCGCTCTGGAGCAGGTATTGGCTGGAAAGCACTGGGGTCATACATTTTTCACCATGACAGAATTTTGTGGAATGTTTTGTTATGACTTAAGTAACGTTCATGACTAACAATTTGGTGTTAAAGCAGTCACAGGTGTGAACACTGACCTGAGGTAACAGGAAGTTACCCAGGTGATGCAACAAAGTGTTTCCTGAACAGGTGAGTCTGTGTATCTGCAGTTTCACCTCCTGAGGTTTCAGTTAAAGATGGTCTGTTTGGTTTTAAAACTACTTTTCTCTCCTCTGCAGCCTCCTCCTCGTGTGTGTGCGTGTGTGTGTGTGTGTTTATACGTGGGGTGTGTGTGTGTGTGTGTTGGGGGGTGTTATAGATCCGGCTCGCCGTGTCTCGGGGGTTGGGGGTATTAGTGATGGTCTGCTGTGTCTCCAGTGGATCCTGTGACAGCTCTAATGTCGGTGTGATTTACAGACCGCCGGACAAACAAGCATCATTACCGCAGCCTGTAAACGTGGGCCCGACCCACCGCTCCCAAAGTGGGGTCTGGGGACCCTCAGGGGCCCCTAAGAGGCTCCCAAGGGACCCCTCAGTGAAATGAGAGTTTTATTCGACGGTTATTTCATTGAGGAGGAGAAATCGGCTCTTATAGACGAAGATGAAGAGAGGAAATCGTCTTCACCTGCAAAACTTAACATGAGAGTTACTCGCCATTTTGAAATTATTAAAAACAGGAAGTGATGGTTTGCATTTCAAGTTTTATGGTGAGGATCTGGACTCTTCTCCTACAGAGCCATGCTGTTGTTGTCCTGTAGAAGTGGTTTGTTGTTGTCAAACTCTTCGTCTGGATGGCAGCACGTGTTGCTCTAAACCTGTAGATGTCGTTCAGCTTTAATGGAGCCTTCACAGGTGTGTAACCCCCACCCCATGCAACGGACCAAGGGTCTTCAACCTGTGGCTCTGGAGCCTCATGCGGCCCTTTGACTCCTTTGCAGTGGCTCCTTGTAGCTTTAAAAAAATATGATTGAAATAAAGAATTGTTAATTTTCTTACAGAGGGTATTGATGATTAACCCTTTAACCTTCATTTTTTTAAAATGCAAAGTGATATTAACTCTATTCCAATTATGAATTTAAATTAAAAAAAAAAACTTTCTTTATTCCTGAAGGGCAACTAAAGGCACATTGAGCAGTAAATCACTGTAGACAAAGATGAGACAAAAAAAAAGCACAGAGTTTAGTCTTGGACATTGAATTTAAAGTAAGTCAGCTGTTGAAAAAAAAAACAACCTGTAACATCCCATCCAAAAATGTAAAGTAAAAAAGTAATAAAAAATGAATATATATATATATTAGAAATTTAGAAAAAAAAACGTTTATTTTTTAAGGTTTTTTTAATTTCTGAAATTTTGCAAATTATTTAAATTCCATTCTTTGTTCTGTCATCACCCTAAAATCTGAAACGTGAAGATGTCTTCAAAACTAAAGTGAGCAGAAAATATTTTTTATTAAAACACAGACTTTGCAGTTTCATCATCTGATGCTTTTACAGTATTTTAGACAAAATATGAAATACAAATTATTTTAAAACCATTAAAATCTCTTATGGGTTTAGATCTGTGCCACTAAAAACGGAATTTAAATTATTAGATTGAATTTAAAAAGCATGAACTGAAATTAAACTTAAAGTTGTTAAACTGTGAGGCCTTAAGTTTGGTACAATTTGGAATTGTTGAATTCATTTCATTTCACAAAATATTACTATGAGTCTAAAAAAATCTTGGTTTTGGAAGATATACAAATGAATAAATAGATAAATAGATAAAAATAGATAACTAACTCACTAAAAAAATAAAATAAATAAATAAATATTTAAAATTCAAAATATAAAAATAAATAAATAAATAAATAGATGAATAAATGAATAAAATAAAATTAATAATAATAATAATAATAAAATTTAAAATAGATAAATAAAAACAAAAAAAGCTTAATATCTATACATCACCTACTTCAGACTCAGGAATATAGTCAGATGAATTTCAAAATACAATTTCAAAGCAAATAAATCCAGTTACAAAGCATTAAATCTAATTACAGATCACACTTTTCATATTTAGTGCAACAGTTTAAATGTATTTTTTATTCAAATAATTCTCAGTCCATATTCTTTCAGTAAAACCCGGCCGTGAAGGGACAAAAATTAAAAGCCCTGTACCACAAAAGTAAAAAAAGCAGACATCCCCTGGCTTCAGTTAGGAGGAAGGGAAGTTGAATTTAATTAAAAAACATTTTCACCAGACTAAAAAAAAACTTATCGTCCCCATAAAAAAAACAACTTTTAAGAATTTGTAAAGGTTGGAGAAAATCAATCCAGTGTTTGAGTTCAGGAGTATTTCTGACATTTCTCCAGCAATAATACACCCTCCTCCTCCTCCTCCTCCTCCTCCTCCTCTGCAGGGTCACTCACAGACTAACTGAGCCCTGGGTCTCCAAATTAAAATAAGAGTTTCCTGCAGCTTGTTCATGATGTGTGCTCGCAGTGTGTCGGTCCTCGGGGGGACAAACAGCGTGGAGGCCGAACAAACACTTTAACAAGGCGCCGCTGCTGTTTTCATGCTCAGAATCAACAAATCGACTGCGTGACAGAGGAGCTAAATGCCAAACGGCTGCTAAAGAGCAAAAGTGCTGCTGCTGCTGGAGGTCTGTTTGTTTCTGTGGGGAGGAAACTGCAGGACTGCCTCCCTCTGGCCCTGCAGGGGAACTACAGAGCAGGTCACATCAGCTTAGACTCATAGAAAACTGAGCTCAAAATAGATTTTTGATTATTTCATTTATATTTTCAAAGTAATCTATTGAGTTTATAAAACATATTTTGGCGTATTTTGTGTCCCTCTCTTGTTTTTATCATTGAAACTCAGACTCAGGTCAGATAGCTTTCACAAAAACAGGAGTTGTTCATCTACCTCCACTGCTTTTTTTTTTTTTTTTTTTTTTGCTTTTGTCATTAAATGTAACAGTAAAAGCTAAAACACAAAATATTACAAACACACACTTTTTCAGGAGTTAAATGTTGCTTTTGTCTTATACACAGAACACAAGAAGCCTGTTAGAGACAGACAACTTATTGGTTTACTGCCCCACCAGCTGCCTCCTGCACAGCAGCACACTCTAGAGGACAATCAGAGAATTACAATAAGACAACAAATTCCCAAACAAACAAACATTTTCCATATTTCTCAAACTCAAATGACTTTAAGTCTATGGAGTCACTAAAGAGAGTGGTGTCTGGTGGTTAATGTTTGAAACAAAAAGCTTTTTATTTGCAAGGACTTTCTTTAAATATTGTTAGACACTTTAAATAACTGAATCTGTCAGTCAGAAACAAAGGGAGGAATGATTTACACACGGTAAAGTTAAATAATCTAAAATAAAATAATATTTAAAAATAAATAATCTAAATATCTTTAGATATTTAAGCTCCAAAGAGTAAATCTCAAAACCGTTAAGGAAGGTCCCGCCCCCTAGTTAGCTTACGCTACGTCCCGCCTACAAACGCGATGAGCCAATCACAGAGCGTGTAGCTGTCTTCATTCACTCGGACATTTCCCGCCCCCGACGTCCATTGAAATACGGAAAGTCAGTGTTCGTTCGGTCTTTCTGCGATAGTAACTTTAAAAGCGGTCAAACGGGTTTCATGCGGTACACAGAAGTCCGACATAAGGTTTCCCGAGAGTCTGGGTGAAAGGGTTTATCTTTTAACCGTTTCTTAGCCACATCTCAACCAAGAAAAGTGTCTTCTTCTGGGGAAGGATTTAACTACATCAGCTCTGTGTGGATCAAATGAAGGATGTCTCCGTCTGCTCTAAGGTAAGCTGACATCGTGTTGGAGGCGGCAGATTGTCACTTTGCTGTAAAGACAGATAAAGTTAACATCTGTAACGTTAGCTTAAGTTAGCCTCATATTAGCCAGAGTCAGCCTAACGTTAGCTCGTAGCTGCGTGGTTCATCATGTCACTTTGCGTTCATGACCAATGCTGATCTTCTATCTCATTGTCTTAGATGCTAATGCTAACCAGATGCTGTTTATCAGGTTAGCTCTGGGATGCTGTAAATTTAGTCTGTAACTGAAGCATTTTATCAACATTCTCAAGAATGAAATGATCCATATATCCATCCAATGTGGACTGAAGAGCCTTTTGATAACTTCTTGATAAAATGTGACCTTTCTGTCTCCAAAAATCATCAATAGCATCCAGAGTAATGTCTGCTTCTGACACCTGTCATAGCACCTGTCACTGAGGCCTTGTACACGCGTAGATGGTTATTTTAAAAAAAAAACAAATATCATCCCAATTTGTCTTTAAAAATACTTTAGGTTCGCATGCACTGTTAAGTGCGGCTCGAAGCATGCCAAACCCATAGGTGGCAGTGTTTTTCAGACATGAAACCTGTGCCAGCCAACCAGAATGAACCCCAGTCATTTAGTTGAGATGTTTGAGAACCAAAATCTGTTTTTGGGTCATACATGAAACCATAGTTTTCCAAAATCTTCCAAAAACTGAAGTTTGGTGTGGATGACAGGCCTAAACTTAAGCTGCGTTTCCACCAAGTAGTACGGGTCGGTTCAGTACGGTGTGGGACGGTTTGGGACAGTTAAGTCTCATCCTGTTTGCGTTTCCACAGCAAACTGTGCCCTCTTGTGGTGGGCGGCGTGTAAGCCGGATGCCGGAAGCCACAGCTGGTAAATAATAGCGCTACGCCGTAGCAGCTTACCCCGCGATTAAATCCAACAAAGAAGAAAACGTGACACAGTAAACAAAGAGCACGGATGGAAGACATGCAGCATTTCGTCCTCTCTGAGATTTTCATGTAACTCTCTGTTACAAAGTGCAATCAAGCTTTGTTTCAGAGAAATCTGTGTGCCGCCAGGAGAAATACAGCCACTGTTGGGGTAAGTGACGATTCTTTTGACCAATCAACCGTCTGCAGTGTGTTGCTCCACCTCCCGAGAGCGGATTGGTTCAGTCTGGCACCCATACGAAAGGGTCCCAAAAAAGTGGGACGGCTCGTCTCGGTTTTTAGGGATCCGTCCCGGGATGAGTCTGTGGAAACGCCACTAAAAGCGCACCGTACGGAGACGAACCGACCCGGACTGCTTGGTGGAAACGCGGCTTTATAAAGCCTGAATGTTCATTGTTTGCTTAGCCGTAGGTTAATTCTGAGCTATGATTGGCTGTGGGTTTGTCAGAAGGAGGATTTTGGACAGTGATACAGCCAAGTAGAAACCTCACACTTTTAAGCTGCGTTTCCACCAATCAGACCGGTTTGGTTTGTCTCAGTACGGCACACATTTTGTGGCGTTTCCACTGACTGATCCCGGGACAGATCCCCAAGGAACTGAGACGAGCCGTCCCACTTTTTGGGACCCTTTCGTGTGGGTGCCAGACTGAACTCTCGGAAGGTGGAGCAACACACTGCAGACCACTGATTGGTCAAAAGAATCCTCACTAATGGTGTGACAGCGGCTGGTGGCACACAGACTTCTCTGAACCAAATCTTGATTGTTCTTTGTATCAAAGAGCTACGTGCCAATCACAGAGAGGACGAAATGCTGCATGTCTTCCATCCATGCTCTTTGTTTACTGTGTCATGTTTTTCTTCGTTGTTGGATGTATTAGCGGGGTAAACTGTGTCGCGCTGCTACGGCTTACAGGCCGCCTACCACCAGAGGGCACAGTTTGCTGTGGAAACGGGATCAGGCTTAACTTTACCAAACTGGGCCAAACCGTACTGAACCGAACCAGACTGCTTGGTGGGAACAAGGCTTTAGAATGAGTTATGAACTGCAGTTCCTGGAGTGTCCACTAGAGGCTGTCTGTAGAAAAAGCAGAAAACACATACACACTAATTCAAAAAGCTGATCTTTACAGCAGAAATTAACATGTTTACAGCCTGGTTCAGAACATGATCTCAGTCTGAATAGATCATTTCTCCATCACTGTGAGTGATGTCACCACAGTCTACGGAATGTTTCCCTGTGTCAGAGACATTCAGAGCAACATTCCGGAACTCTTTTGATTCCTTTAAATCCTGAAGGATGGAAGTTAGGATGAGTCAGCATTTCAAATACGGAACTTCTCAACGATAGTCCTCAAAACTCTGCATTAGAAACAGATGTGTGACATCACAGAGATTACATCCATGTGCTCTAATGGATTTACAGCAGAAATAAACACGTTTACAGCCTGTTTCATGATTTCTGTCTGAATAGATCATTACTCAATCAGCACACTCTGATCAGGAGATGAGTTATTATAAATCATTCACTTAGAGAATATTAATGTTACCCCACATTGTCCCTGTGTGTGCCGATGAACATTTTGTCCCTGTCCGAGTTCACAGAGTTCCTCAGTTCAGTGTGTGTGTAATCGGCCTACAGCAGATGTTGGTCTTCAGCCACGCTCCTCTGATGACTCTGAGTATAGATGTTATTGTTGAAGCTGCCAATATCACAGCTGCATTACAAATACTGTTCATAACAAAGCTTCACTAACAGGCCCAACAAACAGCAGATCTGAGACCTGTTAGGGAGATAAATAACCCTGTGTTTGCTTTCCTCTCCCTGAGATTCATTCAGCTCAATCATTCAGTCAAACTTTATTTACACTCCAGAGAGCATCTGTTGTTTACATCGACTCAGAGCCCGTTTTCAAAGCAAATAAGAGGAAACAGAGAACACTTTGGTTGATTTAAGGCTTTGAGTGTGTTGGAAAAAGCCTTTAAAACAAGGGTCTTCAACCTGTGGCTCTGGAGCCTCACATGGCCCTTTGACTCCTTTGCAGTGGCTCCTTGTAACTTCTATTCACAACAATTGTACTAAGAGAGTGCAGTTAAAACCAGAGTCAATTTTCTTATATTCTTGAAAACACTTGGCGTATAAAGGTTATTGGAATAAATATTTTTTCATTTTTACAGAGGGTATGGATGATTGAAAAACATGAAAACTAAACAAAGTCAGATGTTATTTTGTTGAACTAAATTTGAATCATATCTTGCAATGAAGCTTTCCAATATATTTTTAGATTTTTGCAAATTATTGATTTCCAATTTTTTCACTTTTTTTCAAATTAAGAAAAAACATTTTTTTTGAAGATTTTGCAAATTTTTGAAATTTTTGCAAATGTTTGTCTTCTTTTAATTTCTTAAATTTTTGCAAAATATTTAACTTCCTTTAAAAAAAAAAATCAAAATTTGAAATGTTATTTTTTTTAATTTGGCAAAATTTTGAAATTACAATATATTTTGCAAATTTATTAAATTAGGACATTTTTTCACATTTGAATTTAATTTCTTTGAAAATTTTACAATTTTTTTTAAAGTGTTGAAATTTTCAAAAAATCTTGCAACTTTTTGCAAATTGAACCCTGACATTACACATTTTTCAATAAAAAAACTGTAAATGTATTTAAAAAAAAAAAAACAACCTTAGACTTGACATGTTCAATTTTATAAACACAAAAAACTTCATGTCAAGCTAATTATTCAATGGGCTTTTATTATTAACAGAATTTTAAACCCTTTTATTGTCTTCATAGTGAAAATAAAGTAGATTTTATGGCTTCTGAATGACTTTAATCCAGGTGACCTGAGGCTAAATGCTCCTATGAAAGTAAAGGCTTTAGACCCCTGCTTTAAAACCTGACAGTCACATGGAAACGACTTTGTTCGAGATCCTTGAAGTGTCTGTTTGTGTCACAATGTGCTGCAGAAATGGTCTGATTAAAAGCTTTTCATCGTCTCAACAGGTGATCTAATTCTAGATTTTGCTATATTTGCATCACATCTTGCAATAAAGCTTTCAAATAATTTTAAGATTTTTTGCAAATTTTTGGATTTTTTTTTTCAAATATAGAAAAAAATCATTGAAGATTTTGCTTTTTTTTGAAATTCTGAAATTTTGCAAATTATTTAAATTCCATTATTTAAAAAATGCAAGTTTTTTTTTTATTTTTACGATTTTTTTGGAAAATAAGGCAAATTTTTAAAATAATATTTTTATTGTTTTGCTGATTTTTACAATTTTAGCGAATTTTTTTGAAATTTAAAATTTTGCAAATTCTTAAACCGTCAGAATTTTTTTTAAATATTGCAACTTATTGAAATTTCATTAATTTTCCAAATCGAGCCCTGACATTACAACTTTTTCATTGAAAAAATTTAAATTTGTTTAAAAAAAAACCTAAGACATCACATGTTCAATTTTATAAACACAACAAATATGATGTTGAGACAATTATTTACTAGATTTTTACAATGTACAGAACTTTTTACTCTTTTTTTTGTCTTTATTGTGAAGATAAAGTAGATTTTGTGGCTCCTGAATGACTTTAATCCAGGTGAGCTGAGGCTAAATGGCTCATATTATAATAAAGGTTGCAGACCCCTGCTTTAAACCTGAAGGTCACATGGAAACAGCTTCACTCTGTGTGTTTGAGATCCTTGAAGTATCTGTTTGTCAAATGGTCAAATTTTGAGGTTTCATCGTCTCAACAGGTGATCTAAATGTGGTCTTTAACTTTCTGATTTTCTCCTTCATCCTGCAGAAACTTCTGGACCCTCAGTGGGACCTGATGGACGCCCTGCAGAAGGTCAGAAGAACCATTTCGTCCTGCAGACGTGTCTCTGGTTTGGACTGGAAAGGACAGTTGATGAGTGACAGACGTGGCGAGGATCAGACAGGTGACGTCTTGGACCGTGACGACCTCTCAGGTGAAGTTTGGCTCTTTGTGAGAAACTCACAGACTTGTTGCTCGCGGCGTGTCTTCTGGTTAAGGCCAAAATGCAAATGCGGGCGGTGATCAGTATGTAAACGACGCCGCGTGTCGTCTGCAGGCCGCCGTGGAAGACGAATGGTGTTTATCAGCAGCGCCGCTTTGACCAGGACAGCGTCTAATTATCTTTTTTCTTAAAGGTTGTATTTATTAGTATCCATCATCGCTGGTGTTACATCAATTAATGCTGTTGACGGGTGGAGGAAGTGTCGCCCTCCCCCTCCTCCCCTCCTCCTCCCCTCCATCCTTCACAGGCAGAAGAACCTCCTCTCCTCTCTTTGGCATTAAAGGCCTGTCATCCCAGCATGCCGCGGGGCCCCCGGCCCCAGCCCAGCGGTGTCAATTAAATTTGATTGACTGAGTAAAAGAAGCACACAAATAAGCCAAAACAACAGACACAAAAATCCATACATGACTCCTCCACCCCCTCCCAACACCTCCACCCTCCGCCCGGCTGTCAAATCAAACGCTTGTCTCGTCCGTTTTCGTGGCGTGTGCCGAGGACGTCCGCCGTGAGACATCCGCTGCCGTGTGTGTGTGTGTGTGAGCATGAGCGCCGGCCATCCGGTCGGCCCCGCCCGCCTACCTCCTTAAACACCACCCACCCACCCCTCCAACAACAAACACCCCCTCCATCCAAACAGAGCGAACCAATTAGCGGCTGTGGAGCTGGGTGCGGGCTGCGGAGCAGAGGCCCCTGGGTATCGACTCAAACCGTTGTCCAATAAATGAGGTCTAATTTATCAGTTTAACTTCACCCCCCTGAAAGGATGGAGGCAACAGAGGGAGGGATGGAGGGATGGAGGAGAAACAAATCTCTCTCGTTTTTTGCTACATGAACCAGAGAGGAGCGCGGGCTGATAAATCCGGCGCTCCTCTCGTCTCACGCCCCCCGTCCTCGCTGTGTGTTGTTTTGCTAATTGTGATTCGTGGAGCTCATGTTTCATATTCGCGGCGATGATTGAGGGACACTATTAGAGCAGACCCCATTAGGCTCCGTGGGGAAGCAGCCGACCCTGCGTGGGAACCATCAAAGGCCAATTTGCCAGCCAAACACCATAAATCCTGCCCCGTTAAGTGACTGTTTTTGATGCCGCTGAAGCGCCTGCGAATAAATATACGCTCTGTTTTGTATCGTCCATTAAATTAGCAGAGAGCACAATTCACACGCCACATCCATCTCAGTCAGAGGGGGTCAAAAGTGGGGTCCAGGGACCTGCTGAGGGCCTCTGACAGAGGTGGAGGAGGTCGAAGTGACATTAAGGAAGCGTCTGTCAGGGATCTCAGATCACAAAACATTCAACAATTTCAGATTTTTCTCTTTCCTGTTGGAGACTTTTTTGTTTCTCATATGGAGAGGATGCAGCCTTGGATTTTAAAAAAGGAGCCACGAGGTAAGGTATATATCAACAGTTAGGTAGAGCTACACTTTGAAACGTGACAACAAGCTAGCTTTGTCAGTTTGTAGCGTAGTTTAGCAGCTGCTATATTTCTCTCTGCTCACAGCCCGGTGCTCTGAGACGTGTCTGTAACGTGTAACGTTAGTGAATCCTGGTTCTGTCCTACCAGAGCTCATCTACCAACTCCAACCTCACCAAGCAGAGCTAACGTAACCTGGCTCTTAACTCTAAACCTCACTTGTGTTTTAGCTTTATTGTTTTAGTTTTAAGCTTGTGTTAAAGTCTCAAGCTTGTGTATATTCTTTTGCTCATTTTGTACTCTTAAGCTTATGTTTTAGTTTTTAGCTCAAGTTTTAGCCTTGAGCTTGTGTTTTAGACTTTACCTCATGTTTTACTCTTAAGCTTATGACTTAGTCTTTAGCTAGTGTTTTAGTTTTTTCCCATGTGTTTTAGCCTTTTGCTCCTGTTTAAGTCTTTCGCTCATGTTGTAGCCTTAAGCTAATGTTTGAGTCTTTAGCTCACCTTCTACCCTTAGCTCATATTCATGTCATTAGCTCGAGTTTTAAGCTTGTGTTTTAGCCTTTAGCTTGTGTTTTGGTCCTTAGCTAGTGTTTTAGTATTTTAGCTCATGTTTTAGCCTTTAGCTCAAGTTTAAGTCTTTAGCTCACGTTTTACTCTTAGCTCGTGTTTTAGCCTTTAGCTTGTGATTTTAGCTAGTGTTTCAGTTCTTAGCTAGTGTTTTAATTTTTAGCTTGTGTTTAGCCTTTAGCTTGTGTTTTAATTTTGAAGCTTGTGTTCATTTTTTAGCTTGTGTTTAGCCTTTAGCTTATGCTTAAGCCTTTAGCTTGTGTTATCTCATGTTTAACTCTTTAGCTAGTGCTTTAGCCTTAAGCTCAGGTTTTACCCTTAGCTCATGTTTAAGTCCTTAGCTAGTGTTTAACTTTTTAAGCTTGTGTTTAGCCTTGAGCTTATGTTTTAGCCTTTAGCTCGTGATATAGCCTTTAGCTCGTGATATCCTTTAGCTAGTGTAAGCACATGTTTTACCCTTAGCTCGTGTTTTAGCCTTAAGCTCATGTTTTAGCCTTTAGCTCAGGTTTTACCCTTAGCTAATGTTGTAGTCCTTAGCTAGTGTTTTAACTTTTAAGCTTGTGTTTAGCCTTGAGCTTATGTTTTAGCCTTTAGCTCGTGATATAGCCTTGAGCTTATGCTTTAGCCTTTAGCTAGTGTTAGCTCATGTTTTACACTTTAGCTAGTGTTTTAGCCTTTAGCTTATGTTTTAGCCTTTAGCTTGTGATATAGCCTTGAGCTTATGCTTTAGCCTTTAGCTAGTGTTAGCTCATGTTTTACACTTTAGCTAGTGTTTTAGCCTTTAGCTTGGGTTTAAGCCTTTAGCTCATGTTTTAGCCTTAAGCTCATGTTTTAGCCTTTAGCTTGTGTTATAGCCTTTACCATGTGTTAGCTCATGTTTTACTCTTTAGCTAGTGTTTTAGCCTTTACCTCAGGTTTTACCCTTAGCTCATGTTTTAATCCTTAGCTAGTGTTTTAATTTTTAAGCTTGTGTTTAGCCTTGAGCTTATGTTTGAGCCTTTAGCTCGTGTTAGCTCATGTCTTACCCTTTGGCTTGTGTTTTAGCCTTTAGCTCATGTTTTAGCCTTTAGCTCAGTTTTAAGCCTTTAGCTCATGTGTTAGCCTTTAGCTTGTGTTCTATCTCTCTCCTGTTTCTCTTTCTTCTGCTCTTCTGTCCTTTTTCTGTCTGACAGTTAGGCTCCAGTGTCCACCATCACTACAAAATTAATCACAGAAATTGTTTTCAGCAGAGAAAAACACAGATCTCTCTTCTTTCTGATAAACTTCATTAGCTACCATGGTGTCGTCATGGAGACTTAGACGTGCTGTAAATTAATTCAGTCCTCCTCAACCTGATCAGGAAGTTAAGAAGTAGCATTTAGGAATCACCTTTATTGGTGCTGATAATCTCATTTTAAAGTGTGGATTAGGATCAGGCAGATTTCTGCCCTTTCACACACAAGTTTCTAATTTTCTAAGAAGAAATAAAAACTTATTTGTAGAGATTTTCTCAAAAGTTTATTTCCATTTTTGAACAGCAGAGCAGCCGTCTGTCTCTGTACACACAGGTTAGTAAAAAACAAAAAAAGAACAGTTTCCTCAAACATTCAAATGATATTGCATCAAAGTTTTTCTTTTTGCATTGAGAGTAAACAAAGCATCCTTCCTCAGAGTTCATTCAGAGTCTGTTCGTCTCCTCTGAAGCTCCTTTTCTCTCCTCCTGAAGGAGTGGTTATGATGAAGACACTTCAAATTAAAAAACAATCTCAGAAACAGGATAAACCCACAGACCGAACACTGAACAGGAAGACGAGGAAACTTTGAGACGAAGGCGACCAGAGGTTAACCAAAACCAGAAAACTTTAACAATGACCTCCAAGGATGCTTGACCTGTCCAAGTAATTTGAGAGTCAGACTGCAGCTCTTTTTTTCCTCTTTCAAGCTTCACACAGTTTGTTAATGATCCACTGAAAATCATAAAAAATCTCTGGAATGACAAAATGTGAATTACCGTAAAACTTGGAGTAGAGGAAACACTTTTATCAACATTTTTTAGAACATCTGAAAATGAGCTGCACCCCAAAAACTGGTGCACCAGAATTAAATCTGGAGAGTTATTCTGTTGTTAAGTGGTATTTTGCCCAGAAGGTGGCGCTCTAAGAAGGAAGCAACTGGTGCAGTGCAGGAGACGTAAGCCCCGTTTCCGTCACAACTGGTGTGAATCTCTTGTTGAAATGAAACTGTGTCACATTTTTCTTCTTTGTTGGATTTATTAGGTGGGTAAACTGTGTAGCGCTGCCATGGCGTCATGCTAATACCTAGCTGACGCAGCATCCAGCTTACACGCCACCTACCAAGAAGGGCACGGTTGGCTGTGGAAACACAAACTGCATCAGGCTTTATTGATCCGTACTGGACCAAACTGTACTGATCTGTACCAGACCACTTGATGGAAATGGGCTTTAGAAATGTGAACTGATTTTGAACTGAGGTCACAATCGTGGAATTTAGGAAGAATAATGGAGGACTGTGGAGTGTTTGATTGGTTAAAAGAATCCTCAGTTTGGAGCAACAGCTGACCAGCAGGGGGGGGGATAGTGTGCCAACTGAGCTTAGGTAAAGATGATGCCAAAAGGAGCTACACATCTGCACATTTCTGAGCACTACATGGAAGTTAGTGAATCCCCCAAAAACAGACATTTGTGTCACCTCTACTCCAGGTGTTACGGTAATTCTTAATCCTAACGTTTATGTCACTGGCGGCTTCAGGAAGTGCATCCTCAAACACATTTTGCCGCTAACGCCAAAAATACTGCATAGATAACAAAAACATGAGACGTGTGAAATAAAACATAAAGATCAAATAATTAAATACTTCTACACATACAGTGGTTTTAAAAGTGTTTCAAAGTTGTGCTGGTGCACGCTCTCCACGTGCGTGATTGTAACCACGTTTTTTAAAATACATGTGTGCATTAACATAAATACTGACATTTCTTCTTTACACAGTAACAGAGACTGCCTCTGACCTCCTTTAGACAAAAACTTCCTGTAACATTTAACTAAATGTGATAAAACTAAAAAACATGTGAAGTGTTTTTGAAACGTGAGGTTTCAGCTGATTAATACTCCAACTTCCTTCATCCTGTCAAAAACAAATAAAATCAAACAAAACAGCTCCTCGTTTCTCTCTAGTGATTTCTTTCTGACGCAGACGGTTCCTGTTTGACTCTTCAACGTCGTCCAAACCACCAAAGGTCAAATGTCTGAGACAGAGAACATGAGAAACAGTCAAACCTTCAGTCTGACTTTAAAAAGGGTTAACACTGTTGGGTAGAGCTCACAGTAAAACTGAAGCTACAGTAAAGTAAGTGCTGCAGTGTGAAGGTTACGTGGTTATAAAACCAGGGATTGAGGGTGAAAGAGGACAGATACTGATTTTACTCAAGCACAGTCTGCAACTCTGTGGAAAACAAAACCGCTCTGACACCCTGTAATGAACGGGAAACAAACGTTTGTTTACAGCGCCTGCTCCTCTTGTAATCAGCTGATGTGATTTGATCCAAATAAAACGCTAAAATTAGACAAAGTCAACTTTTCCATCCCCTGGTTTGGACAAATGAAACTCTGTCTGCAGGAACAGATTCAGTGTTTGACGAATCATCGAGCTCCTGTTTGTTTTTATTACATTTAAGCACTTAAACAGAAATGTAATAAACTTAAAGCAACAAACGACACAAGCTCTTTCAGCTGTTGTTTTCTATCAGTCAGCTAACTTTGTGATCTGGTTTCTCTCTCTAATCTGGATCCAGGTCGACCTCTGAAAGGTTAAAGGTCAGTTTTAAAAATCAAAAAGTGCTGAACTTGATTTAAAATAAACTTTGATGGGTTTAACATCACTTTGTTTCTCATGCTCTCTGCCTCCTTCCTCCTCTGCTGGTTTTGTGCTCTCGGCCTCGGTAGGCACCGATTGGTTGGTTAAACGTTACTGGTTCTGCTCTTGCCCTTAGCCCCGCCCCCTGGGCTACCTTTGCCCTCTGACTTCCTGCCAGGTGAGCTCTGACAGGCAGACAGTTTGACGGCGGATCCTGATGGAGCGCCGCTGTTGTTGTTGTGATTGGTGTTCCCGCTCAGCGTCTCCATGATGGAGCGAAACGCTCCGAACGGTCGCTTGCTCTCAGAGCTTCCTGTTGGAGTCCTCTCCTTCCCATGATGCACCTTGGTCTGCTCCGCCTCCTGAGTGGAGCTCTTGTGCACCTGCTCGTCGAAGGTGACCCTCAGTTTGAGGTTCTGGGAGGTCTTCCTGCGAGACGAGGGCGACTTCAGGGCGCTCTTCGGGCTTGTTGCGACTTTCTGGCCGTTGGCGTCGTGGAGGTCACCGGAAGCGTCCGCCGTTTTGGCGTCTGCGGCCTCAGGGTCACTGGAGGTGGGGGAGGGGTTATAGCCGATGCTGTCCACTGACTTGGACCCGCTGAGGGTGAACGCCAGCTTCCTGTCGGCGGTGGAGGCAGAGGCGGAGGCGGGGAGGTGCTTCCTCATCATCAGGTTGAGGTGGTTGGACGCCGGCTCCTCCTCTGTGATTGGCAGGTGTGACGGCCTATCAGGGCGCTGAGCGTTTGGAGCGCCCTGACCTTTCCCTTCCTCTGGCGGGTAACCGTCTGTGTCAGATTCGCTCAGCGAGCGCTGCATGATCTGCTTCAGCCTCGCCAGCTTCAGCTCACTCCTCTCCACCAGCCCCGGCCGGCGGGCGCCAGGGGCCCCGGGGCCACAGGGGCCGTCCCTGCTGAGGCTGCCCGCAGGGGGCAGCCTCTCCCTGGGGCACAGCGAGTCCGACATGTCCTTCCCCAGCAGCTGACGCAGCACCGAGTCTGGACCCGTCCCAGCCTGACGAACCATCCAGTGACCGTCACCTGGAGTCCCCTCCGCTGTCAGCAACATCTCAGGCCACGCCTCCACAGAGGGCTGATGGGAACTGGAGTCCAGGGAAAGAGACAGAGATAATCTTTTATTACTGTGAATAAATAATAAATCATCCCTTCACAGCAGTAACACTCAGCTCTGAGGATGTAACATATGGAGCAGTGAGAGTGCCAAATTACAAAAATAAATCTATAAAGGAAAAAAATAAATAATATAAGAATCTATAAAAGAATACATGAATTAATAAAAATTAATAAAAAAATGAATAAGAATTTATAAATAAATTAAATTAGAATCTATAAAATAGTATAAAAATGAATAAATAAAGTATATAATAATCTATAAAAGAATAATTAAAATAATAAACCAATAAATAAATTATATAAGCATCTATAAAAGAAAAAAAAAATGAACCAATAAATAAATTTTATAAGAATCTATAAAAGAATTAAAAAATGAATTAATAAATAAATTATATAAAAATCTATAAGATTAAAAAATGAATTATATATAAATATATATATATATAAATATATATATATATATATATATATATATATATATATATATATATATATATATAATGAATAATATAAGAATTTATAAAAGAATAAAAATTGAATTAATAAAGTATATACTTATCTATTAAAGAATAATTAAAAAAATGAACCAATAAATAGATAACATAAGAATCTATAAAATAATTAAAAAATGAATAAATAAATAAATTATATAAGAATCCATTAAAGAAAAGGCTAATAAAAGTATAAATATACAGACAAATCAAAAAATAGAAAAGTGCTTAATAAAAAAAAAAATAAATAAATAAATAAAGAAAGAAAGTTGCTATATAAAGTGATATTAATCAAAAAATAAACCCCTTAAAAGTATAAATATAAACAGGAATAAATAAAAGTATTCAGATCACAATATACGCAGAAAAATATGATATATATACATATGTAATATCTCTCTTTCTTTCTTTCTTTCTTTCTTTCTTCATTTACTTATTAATTTATTTATTAAGCACTTATCTATGTATTTTTTTGATTTTTCTTTATATTGCTGTTTTTTTATTAGCCTTTTCTTTTGTGGGTTCTTTTCTTATATAATTTATTTATTTATTTATTCTTTTAGAGATTTATTTTTGTAATTTGGCAATTTCACTATTCTATAGTCAGCCCCTAGTTTTTAATTTTTCGTGTCCCGTCTTGTCGTGGTGTGTGGTGTGGCGTGTTACCTGGGGGACCTGGAAGGCGTGCCCTCGGCCTTGTTGGGGTCCATCAGCCTCTGTAGTTGTTTCTGCAGCACCATCCTGTCTGCAGCCTGTCTGCACGGCAAACAACAGAAACACAAACAGGATCAATCACAGTGAGTAGTGCTGCAGGTCGGCCAGCAGGGGGCGTGTGTGAGCAGCTCTTATTGTCATTAAAGGAAAGACTGATGAATTCTGCTCAGTGAATCAACAGGAAGTTATCATGAGGTAAAAACTGTAACTTACTCGTTGAGCTGTTTGGTCAGTTTGACGACCTGCGACGCCAACGACATGCAGGTTTCCACGACGACCAGGTAGCGAGCACAGGTGGTGTGTCCCTGCCGCTCGGCACTCTGGGAAGGCCGCTCCCCCTGCTGGTTCTGGACGGTGACGTTAGAGCCGTACTCCACCAGAGTCTGAACACGGAGACAGAAACCATCAGAGATCTGACTTTAAAAACAGACTTCATGATTTTATAATCAAAAATAAAAACATAATTCTTTATGTTTTTGCTCTTGTATCAGTCTCTCCTCTCACTCCTGAAACTTTGCTCCATGCAGGAAAAAAAGCAGCAACTTTATCCAACACGTATCACTAACTATCAGGGGTTTTGATTGTCGGCCGGGCTCGCCAACAGGAAGCAGACAAGACTGATAACATCCGCCCCTCGTACAGACGGGTTCACCACTTTACAGCAGTAAAAACCACTCGGCTACAGCTGCAGGAAAACAAACCTCAGGCTGGGAAATCAACTCAGTGATAAATTAAACTGAGCACGGAGCAGAGAGGAAAATTACAGGTGTAGAAACGATCTTTCTCTAAGAGTTTAACCACATTTTAGGAACAGATATGACACTATTAAAACCACGTCCCTAATACCTCGTCTGACTGAATAACTTCAGTATTTATCAGAGTGCACTGCTTTAAAAACAACTGAATACATGACAAAATGTAAACTTCAAGTTTTGTAAAGTATGTGTGGACGCTTCAAGGATTTTCTGAGTCTAGACGTCAGCTTCCATAAATTTATACCTTAAAAATCCAAGAAAAATGTAGGAGTGGGAGAAAAAGATCAATGTATCAAAGTATCTGGATTTGTTTGTGTAATGATTTTAAATTGTGCTTTTTTTGTTTAAAACTTTTTTTTTAGATTGAAATACTTTATTTTAGTCTTTGTTTATAAGTTTGGTTTGAAAAAAAGTTGAGATGTCAGATCTCCTGAATAAATCCTAAAACTGATGATGGGCATTTTTTGGGAAAGAATAGCTACTGATATCGTCCGTAGACATCATCATCATTGCACTTTTTCACATGGTCTGGAGTTAAATAAGCAAACTAAGAATTGCAAGAATCAGAAACTAAACTAAACTAAAAAATAAAAGACGGAAATATCAAAGAATCGTAATTCAAATCCAATCAGCAGCCCAAAAATCGTAAAAGAATCAAATCAGGAGAAAAGCATAGCATCCCAGCCCTTATAAAATAAAATCTAAAAAAAAGAAAAAAAAAACTTTTTTTCAGCTTTTTTACACTGATGAAACTATCAAAAAATCAACTGCTTTTTTAATTTGGTGAAATTACAACAAATAAAACAAAAAGTTTCAGAATAAAAAAAAAAAATGAACCACTTTAATATTTTCCTCTTTAGATGCAACTTAACTTTGAGAGTCACATCCTTTGACAGTGAACCACAGCTGTCTGAGTGAAAACAGAGCAAAGCAGAGACTGATTGGTTTGTTGAATGATGAAGCAGTAAACTGTACCTGTATGCAGGTGAGGTGTCCGTACTGAGCAGCTACATGAACCGCTGTGTTCCCGTTCTGATCCACTTCATCCAGAGAGATGGCCTGTTCCTGCATGAACTGAAGCAGCCACAGCAGCACTTTCTCCTGCAGACACAGACAAGGAGATGGACAGAGTTTTATACATTGCTTAAAAAAAGAGAGAGAGAAAAAAGTGAACAAAAAAAATGATTCAGAACTAAAATACATCATGCTTAAGAGCAAAATAACTCTTGATTTTAAACAATGCCACCTTAAAGACTGAGACTTCAGCAAAAGTCCTTCAAACACTTGGATCGTTACGGTCTGGAAAAGGCTGAAAGCTAAAACTCAGGTGTTCAGTTCTGTGTGTTATCACGCTGGGCTGGGACGATACACTATTTTCATGATTTGATTCTTTTTCAATTTTTGTTTTGCTTCTTTAACACCAGACCATGGGAAAAAGTTAAATGATGATGATAATGCTGTTGCCTGTTATAATGCTGTAATGTTGCTAAGCACCGCCCTGTTGGTTGTGGCTGCCTGTTGCAGCAGCTCTCTCTTCTTTGTCCATTTCTTGTAATTTTTTTTGTCTCTTTTTCGTCATCTCTGTATTTGGAGTGGATCATTACTTTGTATGGTTCATTGTCGGTCATGGACTCCAAACTTTTTGTGTCTTCAGTGATATTTTTACTACTTTTTCTCCTGTGTTTGTCTGGAGATCCTACATGTAACCATGGCTGCATTGTTTACATGTGAAATCAGCTGTTAGCAGCCTGTAGCATGTCAATGCTAACTGGTGCTAGGCCGGATGTTTCCCCACAAGCTGAGGAGAAGGAGGTGAGGACGACGTGCTGGTTCTCAGGTGTGAGCTAAGAAGTGACGACATGGACCTGTCCTTCCATCCATCGTTATTGGGAACGTAAGATCTATCTCCAATAAGATGGACGAGCTAGCTGTGCTAACCCAGCAACAGAGGGAATACCAGAGGGCAGAGTAGCATCATGCTATTCACAGACATGGCTAACAGAGCTAACATCAGACACAAACGTCACATGTGAAGAGCTTCACCTGCTGTGAGCAGACAGGATCCAGGAGACAGAGACTGAACAGACTGCTGAAGAAGCTCAGTCCTGGACCCTGTGGAGGTGGAGGCTGGCTGACTGGACAATGATGGACAAGCTGTCAGCATCTATTTTCTTATGGAGCTTTTTACACTTTCTATACACTTTCTTACTTTGGTTTTCTTGATTGCTGCTGTGACTTCAATTTCGTTGTACTTGTTACAAATGACAATTGAGTTCTATTCTATTCTATTCTAATGTCTACAGACCAGCAGCCGTTGTCCTCCAATCGTTGTCTTTGTAATATTTGTTGACACAAACTTGTCAACAAGTTTGAAGCACAGTAGCCGGCAATTGTTTTATTTATTTTTATTAATTTTATTTTGCTTCTTCTGTGTTTATATTCATTTTAAATTTGTTTTATGTCTTTTATATTGCTCCTTGTCCTTGACAAATTCATTTTACTTATGTTTTATGTCTATTCCTTTGTCTTGTATCTTATTCACTCTCTTGTACAGCACTTTGTTTTAACTATGGTTGTTTTTTAAAGTGCTTAACAAATAAAGTTGGATTGGAAGTGTTTTGATTGGTCAGATGTTCACTTGTTGCAAGCAAAACTTTGGAAAAATCAACTTTGGTCCAAAAAAATATAAGCCACAATTTTGCTCAGCGAAAGAATGTTGCTGGTGTGAAAGCTTGTAAAAAATAATGCGAGAAATATTTGCACGAAAAATACAGGTCTGGTGTGCAAAGGGCTTTAATCAGGAGCCGTAGTTTCCCATAAGATGCACGTCACAAGTCAGAGAGGAAAATTTCGCCCTCTGCTGGAGAAAAGAGGGAACTGTTTTCCAATCCAGTTTAAAAACAAAGACTAAAATGAAGGATTTGAACTTGGAAAAAACAAAATTTTTAACAAAGAATCCCAAATTTGATACTGCCAAAAAAGAAATCCAGATATATGGTATTTAGATTATTTTTTTTGTTACCTGTCCGTAGCGGGCGGCGTAGTGGATCAGACTGGGATGCTCTCTGGTGCAGCTCAGCTCTGCAATGGCCTCGGTCTCACTCACCATCCACCTCACACACTCCAGATGACCGTTCTGAAAAACACACACACATACACACACATGTTCAGTAACGTGTTTCACTCAGGACCAGGTGGCTGAAAATCTTTTGCTCCATTAATCTGAGCGAATAAACAAGCGGTCTGCTGATAAGAGCCAATCAGGACTCCAGATAAACACACTTCCTGTCTGGCAGCCAATCAAGACGCTGGTTTCCACAGCGAGGCAGACAAAACAAGACTGTCGAGTATTTACGGCGTTCGCTTTCCTCTGATTCAACACGGAGTCGTTTCAGATCCTCCATCTTAATGCATGATGACCTCACTGACCAGCTGCCAACAGCCAATCAAATCCCTCCATGAGCGTCTGAGTCCACGGAGAGTTTCCCCTTAAAACTCTGCACACTTTGCAGGGTGGAGAAGTGTGTTTGAGGCCTCACACACACGCTCACACACACGCTCACACACACTGACCTTGACGCCCAGCCCGGCGGGGGTGAGCTGCTGGTTGTTGCGTTCGTTCAGGCTGTCCTCCCCCATCAGGGAGGTGAGGTGCTGCAGACAGTCGGCGTGGCCCTGAGACGCCGAGATGTGCAGCAGGTTGTTCCCGTCTTCGTCTCTGAGCAGCTCCAGGTTATCAGCCGCCAGGTGGGGCTGCAGGAGGCGCAGGAGGAGCAGGAGGAGGAGGTGATTAATCATGAGGTAAAAACAGAAAAGAGGAGGAGAAAGAGGAGGTGGTGTGAACTCACCAGCAGGGAGATCTGCCCCTCTCGGACGATGTTGAAGATGTTCTGGTTCTTCTTGGTCTCCTCGTCCACCTCCCCTCCTGCTCCTCCGCCTCCTCCAAACCCC
The DNA here is from genome assembly GCF_033239565.1 of Halichoeres trimaculatus. NCBI lineage: Eukaryota > Metazoa > Chordata > Actinopteri > Labriformes > Labridae > Halichoeres > Halichoeres trimaculatus. The sequence continues at coordinate 1,186,726 of NW_027437183.1, forward strand.
CTGGGTCCACTGCTGCCTCCTGATCCAGGAGTCCAGGGTTTGGAGGCCTCCTGCCTGCTCATGCTGCTCCCAGGCAGCGGGAACATCATCCCCGATCCTCCTGAAGACTCCACGCCGGGTCTCTGGCTCTGGGAGTCCGGGTAGACCCGGGCGGACAGCAGCTTGTCTGGAAATCAAAGATGGCGTCAGATATTCAAACAGCTGATTCGGACTTCCTGTGGAGCTGAGGGAGATCTGGGTACCTGCGTCAGAGAAGGAGGACAGAGAGGAGGAGCAGCTGAGGAGTCCAGACGGGAGCAGGTCAGACTGGTAGCTTCCTCCTGCAGGAGACCGGTGGAGGTGGTGCAGGTCTGGGTCCATGGACTTGGACTTCCTTAGGTCAGACCACTTCACCGGGGACAGGACGCAGTACTGAGGACACACAGAGACCACGTTAAGACCTGAGCGTGTGAAGTGACCAGCTGTGACTGGATCTGAGGGGTACCTGGGTCTGTGAGCCGCTGCTGCCCAGACTCAGGGGCTCGTTGTGGGCTAATGAGGACCCCTTCAGTCCGCCTCCTCTAGTCCTTTCCAGGGTCCCTCCTCCCAGGTTGCTCCCCGTCACCGATCGCTTGTCATGGGGGACGCGAGGCAGCGTGGACATCTGCTGGCTGGACTTGATGTAAGGCACGTCCAGGATCTCGTCCATGTCCAGGTCGTAGTGCTCCAGCTCGCCGAAGAGAGCCTGAGGGTTGTTCCCGCCAACGCCCCCACCGCCGCCGCCGCCGCCCAGGCTCTTCGCCTTCCCTCCAGGAGCCTCAGAGGAGGCGTGGGAGGGTTTGTCAGAGTTTGTGTCATCCTTGCTGCCCTCACCCTGCTCCCCCAGGCCCAGCCCCTGACCCTGGACTTTACCGTCAGAGTCCGAGTCGGTGGTCTCTGGTTGGTGTTTGAGGGGGGAGACCCTCTTCACCGGTCTGAACTTACTGTGGACCTCAGCCAGTCCTGTGGGTTTGATTCCCCCGCCGCTGTGCGAGGACACGCCTCGGCTCCAGTTGATGGCCGGAGCTGACGGAGGAGAAGGAGAGAGGAGATCAGCTGATGGAAAACTGAATTAACCTATGGGTTCAGGGACTGGGACTGTACCTGGTCTCTCCTCGGCCTGGCCATCGCTCCTCCTGGATAACTCAGGGATGCTCTTTAGGGAGGTCACAGAGTACTGCAGGACGGTGGAGACAGAAACAGAGACGTCAGAGGAGTTCGTCCAGCGTCTGACTGAATCAGATATTTTTAGCTATTAGTTCATTAGTGGAGCAGTTTGTTCCTGTAATTACTCACAGACTGTGGAGAGCTGAACAGCTCCTTCAAACCACACAAAGATAAACTAGAAAATCTCTGATTTACCTTCGTTTCTGCAAAAGAGATGTCTGGATACCAGAGTTTTAAACCTCTGAACCAAAACAGTAAAAACTTAAAGATGCTGACACTTGTTCCATCTCGACAGGATCAACAAATAACTCCTAAACACAAAAAACTACTACCCTTTGAGCCTTTTTTTTTCAGAAACAACTGATATCTAATGTGCCGATCACAGGTGACATCCCTGTAACTCCTCTACTCTTGGTCTGTGTACAACACAACCGTGACGTGTTTAATCTCTATAAGAAGAGGAAAAGACGTTATTTGTTGACCTGTGAATGAGGAGAGTTAGGGATGTAGAGGCTGTGATGGAGAGCAGAGCAGACAGACACACACCAGGTAGAAAACAAACTGTTAAAGGCATAAATAATCAAAAACCATCAGGAACTTTTTCTTTGTAGTCCTTTGTGTCCTTCACCAGCACTCTCCGTCATAACTTTATTTCAAGTCAAGTAAAACAAAATTCACTGCTGCTCTCTCCTTTCTTTGCTAGAGAAAATATTACAGTACATCGTCATCTTCTGCAAAATCACATAGTTTAAAATACTGAACTTTATCCTTTATCTTGTTCTTCAGCACTGAAATGACTAAAGATGGGTACTAATCAGGTACTTTTTACAGGTACTGACCGAATTCTGTCTGTAGTACAGAATTGCTCAATCGTAAAGAATTTAACCTTTGTATACACCTCATTCAGAAAGAAAAGGGCCAATCTGAATGGACATTTAATCGGTTTCACAGAGGTGGAATATTCCTTTCCCCAAACTGATTGAGGTATCATGTATCCACTCAAACGGAAAGTTGTCAGGGTGTGTTCTTTCAGAGCATGCTCAGATATGACGTAAGACGCAACTAGAGACGTTCCTTAACTTTAAAAATGGCGGCGAGCCGTCAGCACTGGAGGAAAGTTTGTTTTTGATCCAAACTTTGAAAGAAATGAACATAATTTCAAGACTGGACGGACGACAAACTCGCAATACGCTTTGATAAATCTGACTATTCCGTTTGATTACAGCGGCGCATGTAGACCAGAGACTGGAATATTCCTTTCCATGTTTACTGTTGTTTTCAGAAAAGTCATTTGGAAAGATTCCATTTGGAATCGGAAAAACTCCTCATGTAACCGTGGCTAGTGTTTAGGTACCTAAATGCATCCTTGTGACTGTGAGGGAGTGGAAGAGTAGGAGATTTTCCATGCTGGACATGAACACAGCATTATAAGGATATATATTGAGAAGAAATATGTTAAAATGAAGAGATTTTATTATTAAAAAATTATATTTATTACCACAGCAAAATACAAAAAAAGTACTGAAAATTGGTACTGTTGAGGAACCAATACAGATTGTGGTACCTGGCATTGGTACTGTGTCTTTTCCAATGTGAGAGGAACCCATCCCTAATAATGACTATTGTTTTTAAGTGTGCTGTAAGGTAAAGTGTTGAGCATAACCTTTTAGACATGTTTGGGGTTTTGGTTGGATTATTTACAAATTAATGATCGTACAAATAATGTGACTTTCTAACTGGCTATTGAGGCTGGTTCATTTCTATTTAGGGGTCGTACTCAAGAATGGGATGAAACACAAAAGTTTTGTTGTGTTTTTTCCTCTCGTTACCACAGAAACAGCCATTTAGCCAAACTGAGGCCATGTCCACACGAGCCAATCTGGGAAACCTCGAATATTTTTATACTTTTAGGCTCAACATCCTCACCAAACCACAGTTTCACATCAAAAAAACGTTTTCTGAAAACTCTGCCCAAAGTGAAGATTTTGGTAAACTTCAGTTTCATGGTTTTGTGTGGACACTGTCACAGCTGAATGACGGGTTGATTCTGATTGGCTGGCACAGATTTCACATATAAGGCTTCCTATTTATGGAAGATAATATAAACTCCCTGATAGTGGAGTTAATTTTATCGTCCATGTAGTGTCAGATCACAGCAGAAGTGATTTAGAGTTCCCTCTCTCATAAATCAGGTCAATACCTTGTTTTTTTTTTAATCTAACAGACTAAATAGCCTAAATGTTATTTATCCAATTTTCATGATCAGATGTCGTTTGTTTATCGTTGGGTTGACATTTCTTTCGATTTCTCCTTGCACAACTTATCTGTGCGCAAAAGAGCACATGACCTTTAGCACACGGCGAATGTTCAGCCCCAACGCGTTCACAGACACACAAACGCACATTTTTTTTCTTTTCTTTCTTTTTTTTTTCATTGCTAGGCGCTGCCTGTTGCAGCAGCTCTCTCTTCTTTGTCCGTTTCTTGTAATTTTTTTCGTCTCTTTTTCGTCATCTTTGTATTTGGAGTGGATCATTACTTTGTTTGGCTCATTTGTTGGTCATGGACACCAAACTGATTTTGTCTTCAGTGATATTTTTACTACTTTTCTCCTGTGTTTGTCTGGAGATCCTACATGTAACCATGGCTGCATTGTTTACATGTGAAATCAGGTGTTAGCAGCCTGTAGCATGTCAATGCTAACTGGTGCAAGGCCGGATGTTTCCCACAAGGTGAGGAGAAGGAGGTGAGGACGACGTGCTGGTTCTCAGGTGTGAGCTAAGAAGTGACGACATGGACCTGTCCTTCCATCCATCGTTATTGGGAACGTAAGATCTATCTCCAATAAGATGGACGAGCTAGCTGTGCTAACCCAGCAACAGAGGGAATACCAGAGGGCAGAGTAGCATCATGCTATTCACAGACATGGCTAACAGACAAGCTGTCAGCATCTATTTTCTTATGGAGCTTTTTACACTTTCTTACTTTGGTTTTCTTGATTGCCCGCTGTGACTCCTGAATTTCCCCTCGGGGATAAATAAAGTATTTTCTATTTCTATTTCTATTTTCTATGTCTATTTACACAAACAGACAAGCTCATTCTGTATAGTGGACAGAGCGCTTAGAAAACCACCACAATCAACACGTCCCAATGCTTCCTTTGGCAGCGTCACCGCCCTCCCAGGGCTGTTAACCGTGGAAGACCACCGTATGGTGTCTGTAGACGAAAGTATTTTTAAAAAATAATGAGGGGGAATATTAGTTTTTGAAAATGCCTGACTACGTGTGGGCAAACTTTTGAAAATGGCCTCCAGAGTGTTTTTTTCTGAAACACTGCAGACACCTTTGCCGTGAACAGTAATCTGGCTTTTTCAGTGAAAACGCTGACATCACGCTACACTTCTTGCATTCAGGAGTCCAGCAGTCGAACAGTCCCGTTGTTAGGATGGTGGTGATCTACCGTGTTGAGCTTGTGCTGCTCAATCTGCTGAATCTGTGACCGTCTTTAACTAAATGAGCATCTGTTGCTCCACTTTTTAACTTAGCATTCACCAACACACCAGATGATCGGCTCAACTCTACTTCAGAGGAGATCTACCAGAAGCTGCTTCTGGACAAGACAGTTATAGCTCCACCTACAGGCCTGGCATGCTCACTACTGCAAAACGTTGTCATATAAACATGGCCTTCAGTGTTTTTTTGTCTTGTGAACAATAACTTACAATGAAACAGTTCCTTTGCTATCCTCAAACGCTGTGTAATAAAAGATTACTAAAGGTAACTAAAGGCAAAAAAATATTTTTGTTTTTCACTGACTACTGAATCGTCGGAGAAGTCGATCTCGTCCAGGTCCAGGTATTCAGGAGCCTCCATCTTCACACCTCATCATCAGCTTCACCAGCAGCTGCACACAAACACAAGAAACACGCGTTCAAGAATCAAGAGGAAGTTAGTCCAACACTGGAACGCTGGATATGGAAAATATCTCAGGAAACGTACATTATTATTATCATCAGAGATAACACAGAGCAGGATGCTGAGCACACAGTGAGTTTCTTTTTCTCTTTACAGCTGTTTGAAGAGGAACTTTGTTAAATCTGGAACATTTAGCTCATTATAACCTCTGTTTGTCCCCTCTTCTGCTGCAGCATTAGATCCATTAATACGATGAACGTTTCACTGATTTGAAGCAGAAATCAAACACAGGAAGTGGCTGCAGGAAGCTGAGAACAGTTGTGTTGAACCATGGAGTTAAAGTGTTTCTCTGAGCGACAAACTGAACAGATCTACGTCTCCTCTCAGCTCTCAAAGGGTCACTGTACGGCCTGTCGTTTGAAGAACATCAAATCCTGGGTAATACCGGAGGTTTCCAACACTGTAAAGCTGAAAGTGTCAGCTCCACAAAGTGCCTGAGCTGTTATGATCAAAGGCAACAAACAGCAGGATTATCAGGGCTAATCGGAGAGCAGCGTGACCCACAGAGCGCTGAGATTTAAAGACACAGAGCACAACATCCAGCTGGACCCAGGAACCCACTTAATGGTTTTATAACACTTATCATCTTCATAATTTTTAATAATCAGATTAAAGACTTTTTACTGCACTGACAGAATCAAAAGAAGGACAACACAATCACTCCCCAAAAGTGAAGACGAACACTTACATCTGAACTGGGAAGTGTGGAGTGGGAATGACATCATCTCTGGGTTAAAAGTTGCCGAGTTGGAAAAACTTTCCACAACTGCAATATTTCTGTATATAAACATTGAACAATATTACGTATACCGCTTATTTATTACGACAAACTCGAGTCAAAAATGCTAAAATAAACAGAATATAACAGGGCTGCCCTTTGTCACCGATTCTGTTCATAACTTCTATGGACAGAATTTCTAGGCGCAGCCAGGGTGTCGAGGGGGTCCGGTTTGGTGACCTCAGGATTGGATCACTGCTTTCTGCAGACGATGTGGTCCTGTTGGCTTCATCAAGCTGTGACCTTCAACTCTCTCTGGATCAGTCGAGTGTGAAGTGGCTGGGATGAGAATCAGCACCTCCAAATCCGAGTCCATGGTCCTCAGCCGGAAAAGGGTGAACTGCCCTCTCCAGGTCGAGGAGGAGATCCACTGATCTGTTGTGGACCTGTCCAGGTCTGTTTACCGGTCGATCTTCGTTCCCACCCTCACCTATGGTCATGAGCTTTGGGTAGTGACCAAAAGAACAAGATCGCGGGTACAAGCGGCCGAAATGAGCTTCCTCCGTAGGGTGGCCGGGCTCTCCCTTAGAGATAGGGTGAGAAGCTCGGCTATCCAGGAGGAGCTCGGAGTAGAGCCGCTGCTCCTCTGCGTTGAGAGGAGCCAGATGAGGTGGCTCGGGCATCTGATGAGGATGCCTCCTGAACACCTCCCTGGTGAGGTGTTCAGGGCACGTCCCACCGGGAAGAGACCCAGGACATGCTGGAGAGACTACATCTCTCGGCTGGCCTGGGAACGTCTCGAGATCCCCCGAGAAGAGCTGACGAAATAGCTAGGGAGAGGGAAGTCTTGGCTTCCCTGCTTAGGCTGCTGCCCCCGCGACCCGACCCCGGATAAGCGTCAGAAGATGGATGGATGGCCATTTTTGATTGTACACTTAGGGGTGAGGTGGATCTGCCAACCTATCTGCCAATAATGAAATCATCAAGTTGGAGGGGTGGGCCTCAAACACCAAGGTCTGCCCATTGCTCTGCCCCTGACTGGCCAATCAGAGGGAAGGAGGCTTGCGGAGTTCAGAGCCTTAAAGAGACAATAGCTAAGACAAACTGTATCAGACAGAGGCTGATTTGAGAGTTTATAAAACACCATAGAGAAATCATGTAAAGAAACTATGGGGGCACCAGACGGACGAATTGAAGACTGATAGTTTTTTTTTTTTATTAAAGTCCTTCATTTTGGTCTTTTTTTATAAGTTGGGTTGAAAAAAAAGTTGAGATGTCAGATCCCCTGAATGAATTCTTGGGAAAACAAAGATCCTGATATAATCTGTAGACATCATCAGTTTTATTTATCTTTTTCACTTAGTTTGGTGAATTAAAATCACAAAAAATCGGAAATCAAATTAATGAACACCTCAAGAATTGTAAAAGAATCAAATTGGGACAAAAGCACATCGTCCCATCCCTACGAGAAAACAAAGCAACAGCTGATCCTACGTCAGCATGTCTGCAGGACGCCACGGAGAAGGTGACTGACTTACAGCCGGGCGGTGTCCTGAGTCAGACAGTCCAACAAACAATCAGCTGATCTGGAGTCGGTCTACTCTGCATCAGGGCCAGCTGGCTTTAAAACGAAGCGCACGGAGCTGCTACTCTCTGCACTCAGCTCATGCACTCTGTGAACTGGACCGTCAGCTAGCAGGAGGCTAACGCTGAGCAGCACTGGATGCTATCAGCAGTTGCGTGTACTGAACGTCTCCTCCACTTTGTCCTGAAATGAGCTGAAATGAAAAAGTCGTCTTTGTCTCCAAACTCCAGCTGCAACCACTACTGTTCAGCCAGCTGTTTCCTTCTTATCTCCTTCCAGTAAAACCCTCCTGCTGGTTGGACTGGTTCCAGCTCTGTTGTGTAAGTGAAGCGTGAAATGCTCCAAAGAGTCTACGAACAGCTACCTCTGAAGGAAAGGGTCGTTCCTCTGCTCGGTCCAGAGGTGTTTGTGCAGCTGTGCCGTATCACTTTCTGTTTCTCTCCTCGTGTTCATTAAACAAATAAAACAAGAGGTGTCTTTGTGTTTGGAAACAAACATCCTCTCGCCATGGTTACGTGATGTTCAGACAGCAAACTGTGCAGCCTTCGTGTGCGCGTGCAGCTGTTTTCAGACAGTGTGGGAGTGACCACACGAGCGAACGGCTCCAAATAAAACCTCTGATTGCAGCTTTGAGAAAGAGTCCGGCCTAACATCCTTGATAACAACTGCTCAGGCCCGAAAGCGGAGATCAGAAATAAAACTGAAATAAGAAGGAGGAGAACGTCTGCTTTGGCTGTTTGTATGAACAGCTGACCAGAGCGAAGCCTTCCAGAGAGCGAGGCACGAAAACAACCAGAGAGAGACTCTGGAAAAGAGACCTGAGACTAGAGACCAAGACTGGAGTTTTCAGGGGAATCAGAGAGGCTGGATCAGTCTTTCTGTGGGTGAAATTAGATCTGTGTAACTTTATATTCCTCCATGAGGTCAGGTGAGACCGCTGGAGTCCCATCAGAGAGGAGAAATCCCCCTGGAGAGAAAAGCTCTGAAGGAGTCTGGTTTTATACGTTACGTGTGGAGCAGGGTAAAAATAGAAACTTTAAAGGAGCAGTCTGTTAGGTTTCTGAAGTCCTGGTCTCAGAGGGGAGTTCTGGAGGTTTGTGGTCTGACTAAAGTCACAGTGCTGACCAACTTTTAGACAAACCAAATGCTGTCTGTCAGCTAAACGGCAAAATAAACTTGTCTTGAGAAAAGTTTCAAAGACTTCTGCAGATTCACAGACTTTTAAACAATGAATTAGTTTTTGTATGACCATCTTTTGTCTTATTCAGGGTCACAGAAGGACTGGAATCTAGTCCAGGTGTGCAAGAAGACAGGTAGACCCTGGACAAGTTGCCATGTGGTTAACCAACAGAAACAACGATCTTGCACACAGTGACACTTATGGATAATTTAGAGTCCCCAATCAACCTGATGATCATGGTTTCAGACTGAAGAAAGAAGCTAGCGAGAATATAGCTAATGAACGAATATTCCAATACTCGCAAATTATGTTTGTTTTTATTTTAACCAGTAATGAAAATAGGGTTTGTTGGTTAATTAAAGTCATTAGGTCCATCTTTTCCACTCCCATAGATGTTGTTCCCTGTGGGGCCATCAGCTCTCTGAAGCCTCCAGCGCCCACAAAACTTATTGGGAGCTCACCTCCAGTTATTAGCAAGCTAATCTTCTCCGCTCTGGTTCCGTCACAACGACGTGCTAATGGGGCTAGCAACTGACGTGATGCGAGCACATGTGGTTAAGAATTGAGGTAGTTCTTATATCACATGCAAGTTTAACGCATAAACCTGGACGTTAACTTCATCGTGTCTCATTTGTTTTGCTTTGCTTTCGGTGTAATAACAGGTTCCTAGAGGGCTGCCATAAAACAGTTGAGAAGTCGTGAGTTTCCATCCCGTTCCACTTCCATTGGAACTGTTCCGTTCCCACTTGGGCGAAAACAAAATGCTGGGTCACACTTGTAAAGCTGTGTGTGTTAAAGTTTTGTCACCAAAAGCAGCGCTTGCACAGGTGTGCCAATGACAAAATGTTACTCGAATAATGGGGTTAATGATGAGTATTCGAGTACTCGATTACTTTTACCCATCCCAACCACACAGAAAGATACTTTAGATAGATAGATAGTTGACAGATAGTTTATAAATTGATAGATAGATAGACAGAAAGATAAATAGATGGATAGATAGATAGATAGTTGATAGGTAGATAGATAGATACATAGATAGTTTGTAGATAGATAGTTGATAGATTGATAGCTAGATAGTTGATAGATAGATAGATAAATAGTAGATAGATAGATACATAGATAGATAGATAGATAGATAGATAGACGCATAGATAGTAGATATATAGATAGATACATAGATAGTTGATAGATAGAAAGTTGATAGATACATTGATAGATAGAAAGACAGATTGATAGATAGATACATACATAGATAGTTGATAGATAGACTGATAGATAGATAGATAGATAGATAGATAGATAGATAGATAGATAGATAGATAGATAGACAGATAGATAGATAGATAGATAGATAGACAGATAGACGGATAGATAGGAAATTATTTGCAATTGCAACAAGTACAACGAAATTGCAGAAGTTCTTCAGTGTCGTGCAGAATTTCTTCCTATTACTTCTGGTGTTGCTGGATTTTTGACCCTTTCAGACTTCTTTCCCCTCTCTTGTAGAAACATTTGGACTCAAAATTATTCAATTCCTGCATTTCAAATCAGAGTTATGAGCAAAATGTAAAAACTTGTGGTAAGGAACGGACTAAGATTTCTGTCAGAAGTTGGTGTTAATGTCTATAGCAGGTCCCAACAGCTAAAATGGGGATTGAACATTTTGAGACTGTCATATATGTTAAAAATGTCATTTTTAGTTTAAATTGGAGAAAAAAAAGTGCAATTTTTTTCTTATTTGATTTGTTTATAGCAAACAGCTCAAAGTTTTAAGTTTGCTAATACACATTCTTTGACTCTGCAGGTGGAGTTGTGCAACAATCTACCTCTCTTAATGTTACTCCCATCACAGGTAAGCCCTCCATCTTTTCTTATTTAATTTTTCTGTCTTTTTTTTAATTCAAAAAGTCTTAAGAAAATCTTTAAATCACTGTCTCCTTCTGGGTTTATGCAAATGTCTTACTCTTGCAGACTGACAGCCATTCACACTCCCCTTAATTGTGTCATTAATGCTTCACATAATGAAACAATCACACATGGCTGTATTCTTTCTGTTATTAATGTGACATTATTCAAAACTTTCTAAACTAGTGTCTTAAAATGGACTTCTTTTTATGTTTTAGTGATAAATTATGAGACTGTATATTCATATTTATAGACTACAGCTTAAAGCTGGCATGTAGCAGAGGTAAAGTCAGGAATAAACAAACACAGGACACCTTAATATAAAAACATCAATCATAATTATTAAGTCAAGGTGCAGCTTTAGTCATATAACCACTATTAGCCTTTTATAAGACTGGAATAAGACCAGAGGGAGACACTCACTCTTCATTTTCCTGTAAATATCAGACTCTTTGATGCTGATAGATCAGATATATCAGCACACAGACCCTTTAACAGACTTTTAAACAGCTAATAAACCAGGTTTAGGTCTTAGACTAGCTGGTTAACCCTTCATTTACTCCTAACGGCTCATTTAATCCATTCATACCTTCATCTGTAGTAACAGGGGGCTAATTAGCTCACGTTCGGCTAGCTGGCTAATCAGCATCCATAGAGGCTTACGTGAAAGCTAACCGCTAACAGGCTAACGTGGAAGCTAACAGGCTAACAGTAGGAAAATGAGGTCAGGCAGAAAGCTCAGGTACAGGCGAACCCGGCGCCCGTTACCGAGCAGTTTTCTGGTCCCGTACCGTATCAGAGTCCGGCAGCCGAGGAGGAGGCTCTGTGTCAGGGAGAGCAGACAGCTAGCCGGGCCGCTAGCTCCAAAGATCCTCAGGTCCAGGTCCTCAGATCCTCAGATCCAGCTGTTTTTCTCCTTCTGTCGCCTCGCTGTCTTGAAAAGCACAAAGACTTTGACATATGGGCATCGCAGAGATAGGGCTGAGAGGAGGGCTCACTCTGGACACATTTCAGGAAACCATATCCTTCAGAAAGGAAGGAAGGGAAGCCTAGTCTTTTTAATTCCTTAGATTTTCAGTGATAGTAGTCCATCATAACATGGACAAATAGCTTCAAAATCACGCGTTTATTATGATTTGCTGTCTTGTTATCACAGTTTAGTCACCTTTTTATAAACATAAAGTCAGATTTAGTACGCAGGAATAGTTAATATGCACAAGTAAATATCTTGTCTCTCCTCGAGACAAGTATTTTGTGCAATTTTGTAAATTTATTATAGGAACAAATCACTGTTGTGATTAATATTACTTAATTACATGAATTTCATATAGCTTTTAATTCTGTGTACAAAGTGTGATGATCATGGAATCATAACAGCTGTACAGTTGGCCAGCAAAAAAAAACTTTTTTTTTCTTTTTTAATTCAGTTTTTCTAGTCAAACGAAAAAATACAAGTGTTCCTGTTTTTCTCTGACAATATATGACAACATTTTACTTTCAAAGTGAGAGCTTTAATGTCTGATTCCGTTTTTTCTTAATGTAATTCATGGTTGTAGTGAGTCATCGCTTCAATAGACGATCTTTGTAGAGAGCAGCCGCTCAGACGGAGGAGGAGGAACCGTTAGATCAGTCCGTTATCCTTAGAATAAAAAAAATCTAATTTTCTGAGGATTAATCATTCCTACAATTTTCTGTAACCTGACATAATTAAAAAGATTCACTAATCAAAGTTTATTTAATCAAAAAGTACAATTTAAATCCATGTTTTACTCACAAAATCTGCAAAGACATTAAAAGTCCATCGTTCCTGTACAGTTATTAAAAATACAGAATAAATGTAAGATGCTCTTAAAAAGGGACTTCCATATCTGTTATGGTAAGGCACTGTATTTTATGTTACCAGCCGTTTTTTCAAGCTCTTTGTCCCAAATGCTCAGACAGAAATTGGGAAAAGAGCTTTTGGGTACGCTTTAAATCTAAAATGAAATACATGGAAGCTCATCTGCTTGAACAACTGATTCCCAGAATGATTCATAGACAGCTCTGTTTTTATTTCAAAATGTTGTTTTGTGGCTGTACTTTGTCTTTCTATGAATTTCCCATCTGTATCTTTGTGTTTTTGCTGCTTTGTGACCCCATCACTGACTGTAAATGAGTCAAAACTGTGACATTTACTTGTAATCAGGTTCAGAGCTGAAAACTGTATTTAAAAAAAAAAAAACAACTGTTGCTTAAAAGTTCCATTTCAATCTAAATTGTTTCAGTTTATTATCATCTTACTGAATTAATCACTGTCTAATTAAGTCTCATTCCAGCTTTCACAGCTACTTTTTGTTTTTTCTTTTAAATGAAGCTTCATTAGTGGTTTTTGAACAATTTGGTAAAATGTATATTAAAAAATATTAACGTAAGAACTAGTACAACCTCAAATAAGCCTTTAATTATCAGTTATTGAGGTATTGTCGTCTATTTACAGACTCCTTGATCATTGGATGCTTATTTAATCCTTGTATCAATATTTAAAAACACCCTGACATAACTTTCAGAGAGTTTGGGAGAAGCTGAGTCTGTAAATGTTTCTATAATCACAGCGTGAAGAGCTTTTATTCTGTCCTCTGTCCTTAAACACTCATCACATCAGTCACAGCTCAGCAGGGACATCTAGAGGCACACTCTGGTACTGCATTAACTTTCATCAAAGGCATTTGATGTTGAGTAGAAACATTTTTTTTAATGTACAAAATAAACATATTTTAAACCAAAGTGGACCAAACTATTGAAAATAAAGATCTTTGGTGGCTTTTCACCAGCTTTCACAGGAAAAAGATCTCGAAAAAAAATTACACCTTATATAACACAGCACATTACGAACAAAACACCAAATAGAAACAAACACAACAAGAAAAATACACAAAGTTTTTCAAGAAAATTCACAATTCTGAAACCATATATAAAGTTACAAGTTTCTATCAACTGTCCAAGTTCAACCAAACATATGACTCAGATGTTTTCAGCACCAGTAAACTGTCTGCATTACTGCTAAATCTCCAGTCTTTCCAGACCAGGTTTAATTTTTCAGATTAACAGCAGAGACATCTTAAAGCCATCTCTATGACTTCTTCATGTTGTGAATATCAAGGAACTAAAGCTGAGTTCACGTAATTATTTGTCTGATGACTGTCCAGAGATTTTTACTGTTAGAAACAATCATCAACCTGGTGCTGATGCAAAATAAGAAGTCAGGGATTCTCTAATATGGTGGGATTGATACTCAGAGGAGGACCTCTGTGTCTTCATCTGCTCCTCTTCTTCATTTTTCTCTTTTTCAAGTTCAGAACCAGAATCCTTTTATTGTAACTGTCAATTCTTGATTAATCTCCATCTGATCAACATTTTGCTTTTTCAGTGATTCCTTTGTTCTTCTGGTTCCCTCACACATACCACTGGTTCCCCCAAGGCATTCCTCTGTTTCCTCCATACATTACTCTGTTTATTTCAGTGAATCCTCTGCTTCCACTCTGTTTTCCCAGGTCATTCCTTTGTTTCCTCTGTTGTTCCCTTGGTTTTATCAATGATTCCTTCAGTTCCTCTGGTGGTTCCAGTGGTTCTGTCAGTGATACCTATGATTCCCTCAGTGGTTCCTTTGGGACTCTCATAGATTACTTTGGTTCTGTCAATGATTCCAATGGTTCCATCATAGATTTCTCTGTTTTCCTCTGTGTATCCTTCGGCTCTTTTGTAGACTCTGTTTGTTTCGTCAATAATTCCTTTGGATCCATCATTAACTGGTCTGATATGTAAAGGAACCTTCTTGGGTGTGGCCTTTTTCTTGTTAAAAACCTGAAACTCTGTCAAACCTCTCTCAGGAGTCTTTTCTTCTTCAGGCTGTGCAGTCATGATCATGTGGTCCATCCTGTTTTCTTTGTGAATGAAGGAGAATGTGATTACATTTAAAAACAGAAAAGACAAAATCTAAGAAAGTATCTTAAACATTTGGACTGATGTCTTCAGACGGCAGAGTTTAACTTACTGAGTCTGTTCTGTTTCCATTTCCTCACAGCAAAGATGACTGCAGGAACCAGAACCAGAGCACCACAGACCAACACAAAGATGGTAACAACAGGAGAACCAGGAGGTACTAGTACCGTGTAGAAATGACCTGAAAATGTTGAATCAAAGTTTGTTGATGTTAGTGTGTGAATTGACTGAGAACAGATAACAGCTTCTAAAATCACCAAAGCTGAGGACCAGGTGTCCCTCTATCTCCTCCTGAAGCTCTGACTCTCTAACTCTCTGATGATGCTCAGAGTCCTGCAGCTGGGAGCAGTTTGCTCTTGTTGTGTGTCTGACTGTGACTGAGAGGAGCTGTTAGCATCTCCACTCTGAGCTGCTCAGAGCTGAGCTGAGAGCTCTCATCCTGACAGAGACTATCTGGATGGAGAGAGGAAGGCTTCACTGTTTGATTCAGGAGCAGGTTCAGAGTTCACACTTTACATCCAGATCACTTCTTGGATAGATGTTGAAATGCTGAGCCCCAACCCTCTAACCCTGAGGGAACCAGTCCTATTTATAACCTCGGAACCCCTTATGACATCATCAGCTGTGCTGTTTCCATGGTGATGGGGAGCACCAATAGAATGGAAGAGTCTTATTACAAAACATTAATGTGTAATGGCCGAACTGAAACTCTGACACACAGAGATGCTGTTTGCTCTGCAGAGCAGTTTGTGGAGAATTAAACTCTGAGAGATTTTAGAGTTAGACGATGGTTTTACTCACATCCACAGACACAAAGCTGAACAATTCAGATCAAAAACTCAGAGATCATCTTTACCTTCAGGCTCCTGTTTACCTGGAACTGTGGTGTTGTCCTCTGTGCTGTGGTTGATGTCCCTCTGTGTGACTCTACAGGTGAAGGTGTTCCTGTGTCTCCTCTCCACAGTCAGTCTGCTGCTGACAGTGTAGAGACCATCAGGACCTCTGAGCGTCTCAGTGAGAGCAGAGGAGAGAAGGTTTCCCTCAGCGTCCAACCAAAACATCTCTGGCTCTGGATACCAGCCTTTAGACTCACACTGCAACACCACTCCATCACTGCTTTGGCTCACCTGGACCACAGGTGACGACACAGCACCTGGAGGAGGACAGAAGGTTCTGTAAGTATTCAACAAATTATCTGCATAAAAGGAAATCTAAAGTCCCCAGACAGGATCCTGTCCTGACCGATTCAAACTCAGGTTAAAAAAGTTAAAGTGTCTCCACTCACCAACGAGGAGCTGAACAGTTACATCTTTGTTGAACGTAGGAATGAAACATCTGTAAGCTCCTCCATCAGAGAGTTTGACTTTGGAGAGTCTCAGAGAAACGTTCCCGTGTCTCAGTTCTTCAATGAACACCGACGTTCTTCCTCTGAACCATGGATGTTTTTTACTCTCCAGTTTCAAACCGTAACGCCACACAAACACAAATCTGGGGTCCAGGTCTGGTCTGGACCACTCCACAGTCGTGGTGAAAGCATTCATGGCCGGCTCCAGACGACGCGGTAATATGACATCATCACCAATCAACGCCACTATGGGCCCAGATGGACCAACCAGCTCCAGACCTGAGAACAGACAGACGACTGGTTAAAATCAAACTACTAACGTATGCAGATGATACTGTTTTGTAC
Source organism: Halichoeres trimaculatus (assembly GCF_033239565.1). Classification (NCBI taxonomy): domain Eukaryota; kingdom Metazoa; phylum Chordata; class Actinopteri; order Labriformes; family Labridae; genus Halichoeres; species Halichoeres trimaculatus. The sequence goes on from NW_027437183.1 coordinate 1,202,942, forward strand.
AAATGTGCAAAAGCAGCTGTCAAACCTGACATTTTCAGAACCTTTAATGAGCCAGTTTGTCAGAATTTGATCAGATTTCTCTGAGAGTCACAGCTCAGAGAATCACAGACAAGATGACATTAAGAACTGGGATTATTTTAGCAGTTTAAATACCAAACCAAAATAATCTAAAGCTGATGATTTCATATCACTGTTTTAACTTGAAAAACCTTGTTTTTTGTGGGCATGGTGATGTGATGTTTGAACTGTGACCTGCTCAGGGACTGCATATAAATTAGCATTGAGCTAACTCTGCTACAAATCATTCAGTGGTTTATGTTCAGTTTTTATATACGGTCCCTTTCTGAATAAATCAGATTAAATCAGATTTCTAAAGCAAACAAAGAAAACACTGAAAATAGAATATAAAATATACTAAGGTTTTTCTTCTAATCTCTGGTTTTACCCATGACCATCAGACTGTCAGTGATGTCAGTGACTCACCTCTACATGAGAGAATCAGGACGAGGAAGAAAACCAGGTCAGTGAAGGCACCACGCTGAAGGCTGAGGGACCGTCTGACAATCACACCAAACATCCTGGATCAAAGACAGAGGCAGAGACAATGAAGAGGATTTCAACATTAAAACATTATCATGTTTGGAAAAACATCATTGATTGACAGAGTTAAAGGTAATCAATGCGCACAGTCTTTAATCACTATACACTCACCGGCCATTATATTAGGCACACCTGTCCAACTGCTCATTAACGCTAATTTCTAATCAGCTGACCACATGGCAGCAACTCAGTGCATTTATTCATGTAGACATGGTGAAGAGGATCTGCTGCAGTTCAAAGCGAGCATCAGAATGAGGAAGAAAGGTGATTTAAGGGACTTTGAACGTGGCATGGTTGTTGGTCTGAGTATTTCAGAAACTGCTGATCTACTGGGATTTTAACCCACAACCATCTCTAGGGTTTACAGAGAATGGTCCCAAAAAGAGAAAATATCCAGTGAACAGCAGTTCTGTGGGACAAAATGCCTTGTTGATGCCAGAGGTCAGAGGAGAATGGACAGACTGGTTGGAGCTGATAGAAAGACAACAGTAACTCAGAGATTTCTCGATTTCTGCTCCACATTCAGATGGTAGGGTCAGAATTTGGCCTCAACAACATGAAAGCATGGATCCATCCTGCCTTGTATCAACGGTTCAGCTGCTGCTGCTGGTGTAATGGTGTGGGGGAGATTTTCTTGGCTCACTTTGGGCCCCTTAGTACCAACTGAGCATGGTTTAAAGTCCACAGCCTCCCTGAGTATTGCTGCTGACCATGTCCATCCCTTTATGAGCACAGTGTACCCATCTTCTGATGGCTACTTCCAGCAGGATAACGCTCCATGTCATAAAGCTGGAATCATCTCAGACTGCTTTCTTCAACATGACAATGAGTTCCCTGTACTCAAATGTCCTCCACAGTCCCCAGATCTCAATCCAATAGAGCACCTTTGGGATGTGGTGGAACGGGAGATTCTCATCATGGATGTTCAGACGACAAATCTGCAGCAACTGTGTGATGCTATCATGTCAATATGGAGCAAACTCTCTGAGGAAGGTTTCCAGGACCTTGTTGAATCTATGCCACCAAGGATTAAGGCAGTTCTGAAGGCAAAAGGGGGTCCAACCTGGTACGAGAAAGGTCTACCTGATAAAGGGGCCGGTGAGTGTGTATCCTCAGAGTTCAGCAGCAGAAGTCAAGAAACCGTAGATCCAGAGCTCCCTCTGCTGGTCTCTGAGCTCCATGTTTTCACACTGAATAATCTCTGATCAGGAATGGGTTCAATGACACATGTAGATTAAATATTAACACAGATTACAGCGTCCTTCTCTTTCCTTCTCAGCTCTCTTTATACGAGTTCAAGAGCCGTCATTTTATTTTCACATTTCCCAAATACTTTGAAAAAAACTCAGTCTGTTTTAATCACTGTTTACCCAGAATCCTCCAGGAGCAGAGGTTGTTAATACTTTAAAAAAGCATAAAGATAGTGTAAATTCAGAAAATAAAATGTTAGTTCAAGAAAGGTCAATCAGAAAGTTTGAGCATTTTTCACACAAACACAGAAACAAGGACTGAGTTAATCTTGTTCAATGTTTTAAATAAAAGATCAAAGTGAAAGAATCTGAAACACAAGTTTGTTATCCTGAAACTGGATGAAAAACAGCTGAAAGAAGTCACCGTTAGATCTTCAGAGGTCTCCTGTTACACCGTGGTTTATTCACTGATTAGCTGATATAACATGGAGAAACACGTTTGGCACAAAAATGACTAAATCACCGTTTGTCTCTTTACTAATACCCCACAAAGAGTCGATCTAAACAGATCTTACCTGTTTGAAAGCGCAGCACCGTCTGTAACCAAAGTCCAGAGAAAAGAAACACAAATAAAGGTGTGTCACTGAATTAACAACATGATCATAAAAAAGGGAAACAAAGCTGCATGTGCAAACCACTCATGAAAACCCTTTAAAAAAAGATAACAGTTCAAAGCATGAATTCACCTGAATAATTCATAAAGAGTTTTTCATCAGAAACACTGACCTCAGAGGAGCAAAACTGTCATCTATTCGACCATTAAACTTGAGACACTTAATGATCACAAAGAGCTTTTCTTAGACTCATCTAAAAAAGTATTTTAATTGAATTACCATTTTTTGTTTTTACTTTTTCTTTTGCATATTTTTTTCATTAAGGTTCAGTGAATTGTCATAAATAACGTCCAGAACTCTATAGATAAAGAAAAGGGTTGATCTTTTTCTAAAATCATGATTTAAAAAGGCAGATCTCTCTCTGCTGCTCTCTGATCTGCATTTCGTCTTATATAAACTGTGAACCGGTTGGAGCGTTTAAATAACCTCACTTTGAGAAATTTATTGTTACAACATGAACTCCTCCTCTGCGTTTCTCTCTGTGCGCTCTGTTTAGTTTCACTTTCAGCAAAAACTAATGGACTGAAAACTTCATTAAACAAAGACTTAAATAAATATTTTTAATAGGGCTGGGCAACGATTAAAACTTTTTATCGTAATTAATCGCATGATTTCCCTGATTAATCATAATTAATCGCATTGTGAAAGTGCCATAACATCTGTCATGCAAACACTAAATCAGTACTTGTTATACAGTATAAGTTAAATCACATATTTAGAGCAAATCAAATTTACAAAACGTAAATACAAAATTAAAGCTTATTGCCACTGTCAGGGCATTAAAGTGATCCTCTGGGATGGAACAAGTTGGGTCCTATCACAAGGTTTAGGGCAGAAATTACCCCTACAGCAGTGTTTTTGTGCAGCAGAAGCTCAGAGCGCTCGCACCAAACACCCCCTCCCTGCTCCTCTGCAGGTTTCCTCTGCACTCAGACGGGGCCATATTTTACTTGACCAAAAACACAAATAAACGGACTCCCACTGAAAAAATCTGATATGGGTCTGCATTCATGCTTTATTTAGAGAATTTTCAGCGCGCAAAAACACCGCTACATAAGGCTCTAGTTCTCATCAGCATTGACAGCCATGGTTACATGTAGGATCTCCAGACAAACACAGGAGAAAAAGTAGTAAAAATATCACTGAAGACACTGCATTCACGCTTTATTTAGAGAATTTTCAGCGCGTTACTTTCACACAAAAACACCGCTAAATAAGGCTCTAGTTCTCATCGTGTCTCTTCGTCTTGGCAGACTACCTGTGTTTGTTTATATCTGGCACGCCGCGCGCGCAGACTGATACACTAAGTAGCGAGAGCCTTTAAAGGGCAACTCTGGTTTTTTGACACCTGGACCTTATTTATAGGTGTGTGCATGCTCATATACTCACTCAGACAAACATCGTGCAGCTCGGAGTCCTTCAGAAGTTATTTAGATCCAACTGATTTTAGCCGCACTTAGCGGGGGCCACGGCAAGGGAGCTTCAGCGCGAGACATAATCTCTGCAAAATCGCTCATTTCAGCTATATTTTTTCATCCATTGCTTTCCAGTGTTATCACAAACACAGTCCTCTTCTGTTGCCATAGGTGAACACTGTCCACAAGCGCACCACCAGTTCGCATTGAGTCGTGGACGTGCTCCTGTTAGTTGTTCTCCAGCCAGCTCTTCGTCTCTCTCCCTCTGCATCCGTCTTTCATGGAGCTCCTCGTCCGTGTACTCAGGCTCAAACCGGTAAGGACAACCGTCAAACTGGAAGTCTTAGTCTGACGACTGTAGAGGAGCTGACTTTATGATAACACTGGCAATGGATGAAAAAATAAAGCCGAAATGCCCCTCTTCTCCATGCTTGTTTTGGTTACTCATCGTGTTTTTCCGCCAATTTCACTTCCAGTCAGCGACAGACATTTACAAAATAAAAGCATGTGAGCTACATGCACTAACGTGCGATAAAATATTTAATGGCGTTAATAGATTGACGAGTTAACGCAAAACTTGCCCAGCACTAATTTTTAATGATAAACTGTAATAATAGGTTACCATGGCAGCGCTCACAATAGCTGCGGCTAACTGCTCTCCCAACCAGACTTATAGACGATCTTAAAACAAGATATGACAGACATGAACTGGTCCGGATAGGGGTAACACAGAGTGTTACTGCTGATTCATTGACCCTCACAGCATCCTGACCGACATAGCAAGAACTCCCGGGTCTTCGTGGATCACTATATCACTATGCTGGCGGAGAGGCCACGTAGATGACTTCGAGAGAGAACGTAGAAGCGGGGCTGCAGGGCCAGAGTGCTTACGTGGCTACGGAAGCAACCACACAAACCACCGCTTCCAACAAAATGGATGAACTGAGGCTCCAGGTTGTTGTTAACAACATTGTTAAGGACAGCTGCATTATTCTGATAACAGAATCTCGGCTAAACTCATCCATACCAGACACGGCTATCTAGCTAGCCGGCTACAAAGCCCATTGACAGGATAGAATGAAGGATTCTAGAAAGAGTAGAGGAGGAGGTGTGTGTTTGTACATAAAAAACAACTGGTGTACTGATGTGGTGACTGTGGACAGCCACTGCTCCGCGTAACTGGAATGTGTGGCTGTTAAATGCAGGCCCATCTACCTTCCCCGGGAGTTAATGGCGGTGTTTGTGACTGTTGTTTACATCCCACCCAATGCTAATGCTAGCGCAGCTAACAGACTACTCCACAGCAGCATTAGCAAGCAGCAGAATAGACACCCCGAGGCAGCACACGTCATGGCAGGAGACTTCAATCATGTGGACATTAAAACAGTGCTTCCCAAGTTTCATCAGCATGTCAAGTGAGCCACCAGAGGAGCTAATGCACTGGACAAGGTGTATTCCAACATAAAGCTGGGCTACAAGGCTAAACAGCTAGCACACCTGGGCCAGTCTGACCACATGTCCCTGCTCATGATCCCTGCATACACCCCCCTCCAGAAAACTGCCCCTGGCACCAGAAGGAGGATCACAACCTGGCCTGATGATGCCTCTGAGCAGCTGCAGGACTGCCTTGACAGGACTAGCTGGGACATTTTTGAACATCCAGACCTGGAGGTGTTCACGGACAGTGTTCTGTGCTACATCAAAAACTGCAAAGACAATGTCACAGTGGATAAGACCATCCGGGTGTACCCTAACAGGAAGCCCTGGATGACACAGAAGGTCCAGTAGCTGCTTAAAGACAGAAACACCGCCTTCAGGGCTGGTGACAGCGCTCTGTACAGTGCAGCCAGAGCCAACCTGAAGAGGGGCATCAGAGAGGCCAAGAGAGACTACAGGAGGAGGATCGAGGATCACCTGGAGAGTAACAACAGCAGACAGGTGTGGCAGGGGGTTCAGCACCTCACGAAGTACAGGGCCAACACTGGTGCTGCTGAGGGAGGAGCCTCACTGGCAGGGGAGCTGAACAGCTTTTTTGCTTCAAGACAGGATCTCCAGAGGCAGATACACCACCTGCTGGAACAGCCTCACACTAATGGAGCGCACGCTGCGGGCGGTCAACCCATGGGAGGCAGCTGGACCCGATGGTGTCCCTGGACGGGTGCTGAAGGACTGCGCTGACCAGCTGGCTGGAGTGTTCACTAGAATCTTCAACCGGTCCCTGTCCCAATCCATCGTTCCACCGTGCCTGAAGTCCTCAACCATCGCCCCCCTGCCCAAGAAGCAACACATCTCCAACCTCAATGATTACCGGCCAGTAGCTCTCACTCCAGTGGTGATGAAATTCTTTGAGAAACTGGTACGGGGTCACATCACCTCACTCCTCCCCGAGAGTCTCGACCCCCCCCCTCAGTTCACCTACAAGTCCAACAGACCAACAGAGGATGCTGTAGCCACAGCGCTCCACATGTCACTGTCCCACCTGGAGCAGCAGGGGACCTACAAGTGGATGCTCTTTGTGGACTACAGCTCTGCGTTTAACACCATCCTTCCTCTCAAACTGGTGGGTAAACTGGGAGACCTTGGACTTCCACCCTCCATCTGTATGTGGTCCTACAGCTTCCTGTCGGACTGCAGGCAGAGAGTGAGGGTAGGAGACCACACATCTGGGTTTGTCAGCCTCAACATCAACTACCCCCAGGGCTGCGTGCTGAGCCCTCTGCTCTACACCCTCTACACATCTGACTGTATCTCTGCACACCCCAGTAACACCATCATCAAGTTTGCCGGCAACACCACAGTAGTGGGGCTCATCTCTGGGGGAGATGAGTCTGCATACAGAGCTGAGGTGGAGCAGCTGACTGGGTGGTGCAGAGATAACAACCTGCTCCTCAACACAGCTGAGACCAAGGAGCTGATCATCGACTTTCGGAGGACTAAAACAGACATTCCACCCCTACACATCAACGGGGAATGTGTGAAGAAGGTAGAGGACTTCTGCTTTCTGGGAGTCCACTTAGAGAAGAACCTGACCTGGACTGTGAACACCTCTGAGCTACTGAAGAAGGCCCAGCAGAGACTGCACTTCCTGAGGGTGCTCAGGAAGAACAACATCTCCCAGAGACTGCTTGTGTCTTTCTGTGTACATAATGTAACGATCATTGAATGATAAAAGCTGTACAGTTGGCCAGCAAAAAAAGTCCAGTTTTTTTTTTGTTTTGTTTTGTTTGTTTTTTTTCAGTTTTGTTAGTCAACACGAAAGTACAAGTGCTCCTGTTTTTCTCTGCAAATATATATGAAAAGTTTGATTTCCCCTTTTTTTCACTTATATATTTGTGAGATTACTGAGATAAACAAACAATAAAACAGTGAAAGTTACACTATCTCAATGCACGTAAACACAGCATTATAGCCATTACTCACAAAGTGAGAGCTTTAATGTCTGACTCCGTTTTTTCTTAATGTTATTCATGGTTGTCGCTTCAATAGACGATCTTTGTAGAGAGCAGCCGCTCAGACGGAGGAGGAGGAACCGTTAGATCAGTCTGTTATCCTTAGAATAAAAAAAACTAATTCTTTTAGGATTAATCATTCCTATAATTGTTTGTAACCAGTTTGATTTTTAAAAAAGTATAATTTAAATCCATGTTTTACTCAAAAAAAAAACTGCAAAGACATAAAAAGTTCATTATTTATGTACAGTTTTTAAAAATACAAAATAAATTTAAGCCATGCTCTTATAAAGAGACTCTAACATCTTTTATGGTAAGGCGCTGTATTTTGTTTTTGAACAATTTGCTGAAAGGTACGAAAAATGATTAACATGAGAACTGATACGACCTCAAACACAAATAAAAATCAGCCTTAAATCATCAGTTATTGAGGTATTATAGTCTTTTTTACCAACTCCTTGATCATTGGTGTTTATTTAATCCTTGTATCAATATTTAAAAACACCCTGACATAACTTCCAGAGAGTTTGGGAGAAGCTGAGTCTGTAAATGTTTCTATAATCACAGCCTGAAGAGCTTTTATTCTGTCCTTAAACACTCATCACATCAGTCACAGCTCAGCATGGACATCTAGAGGCACACTCTGGTACTGCATCAACTTTCATCAAAGGCATTTGATGTTGAGTAGGAACATTTTTTTAATGTATAAAATAAACAGATTTTAAACCAAAGTGGACCAAACTATTGAAAATAAAGATCTTTGGTGGCTTTTCAGCAGCTTTCAGAGGGGAACGATCTCAGAATAAAAAAATTACACCTGCAATAGAAGAAATGCTTACAGAGGGAAACACATCCAGGATCTAAACTTCTAACAAGCATCAAAATAACTTTAGAGTCAGACTGCAAGGATTCAGGTTTATATGTTAGAAAAAATAAGTTCAACTCACATCAAAATATTTGTAAAATAGCCATCATATGATTTCACACTGCACATCCAGGGAAACTTAAACAAAACTCCAAAATAAAACAAACACAACAAGAAAAATAAGCACAAGTTTTTCAAGAACTATAATAAACTATTTGTCTGATGACTGTCCAAAGATTTTTTTCTGTATCAAACAATCATCATCCTGGTGCTGAAGTAAAATAAGAAGTCAGTGATTCTTTAATATGGTGGGATTGATACTCAGAGGAGGACCTCTGTGTGTCCATCTGCTCCTTTTCAGGTTCAGAACCAGAATCTTTTTATTGTAACTGACACTTCCTGATTTGTCTTCATCTCATCAACATTTGGCTCTGTCAGTGACTCCTTTGTTTCCTCCATTGACTCCTCTTTCCTTAAGTTATTCCTCTGGTTCCTCCAGACATTTCTCTGTTGCCTCCTTGTCATAGCTCTGCTTCCACTATCCATCCTTTCTTTATTTCAGTCATTCCCCTGGTTCTTTTGCAGTTCCTCTGATTCCCTCATAAACATTCTTTCGTTTCCCTCAAATCTTCCTTTGGGTGCCTCATAATTTTTTCTGAGTGCCCCCATCATATATGTGTTTTCATCATTCATTCCTCTGTTTCCCTCTAACTTTTCTCTGGTTCCCTCGGTCATTTCTCCAGTTGTGGCAGCAGTTTCTGTATTTCTGTCAGACATTTCTCTGGTTCTGTCAGTGATTCCTTTGGATCCATCATTAACTGGTGTTTCTATGAAAGGAAGTCTTTTTTGTCCATCTTCTAGATCCTGTTTGTCTTGCTGTTGGCTGATCTCTGTCAAATAAGTCAAATTAAAATTTAAGAAAGAATCTTAAAAACTAGGACTGATGTTTTCAGAGGACAGAGTTTAACTTACTGAGTCTGTTCTGTCTCCATTTCCACACAGCAAAGATGACTGCAGGAACCAGAACCAAAACAGCACAGACAGTCACAGAGATGATAACAACAGGAGAACCAGGAGAACCAAGGGGATCAGGAGATACTGGTCCCTCGAAAAAATGATCTGAAAATCAAAGTTTATTTACATTAGTGTGTGAATTGACTGAGAACAGATAACAGCTTCTAAAATCACCAAAGCTGAGGACCAGGTGTCCCTCTATCTCCTGTTAGCTGTTAGCATCTCCACTCTGAGCTGCACAGAGCTCAGCTGGGAGCTCTCATCCTGACAGAGAGGAAGGCTTCACTCCTGTTTACCTGGAACTGTGGTGTTGTCCTCTGTGCTGTGGTTGATGTCCCTCTGTGTGACTCTACAGGTGAAGGTGTTCCTGTGTCTCCTCTCCACAGTCAGTCTGCTGCTGACAGTGTAGAGACCATCAGGACCTCTGAGCGTCTCAGTGAGAGCAGAGGAGAGAAGGTTTCCCTCAGCGTCCAACCAAAACATCTCTGGCTCTGGATACCAGCCTTTAGACTCACACTGCAACACCACTCCATCACTGCTTTGGCTCACCTGGACAACAGGTGACGACACAGCACCTGGAAGACAGGAGGTTCTGTAAGTATCCTGTACCTTGTTTCAAACAAAGTTCAAAATCCCAGAAACTGACAACTCATCTGCACGAAAGGAAATCTTAAGTCTCAAAACTGGACCATGTCCTGACCCTCTGCCCTGACTGATACAAACTCAGTTTAAAAATGTTAAAGTGTCTCCACTCACCAACAATGAGCTGAACAGTCACAGCTTTATTTAAAGGAGGAATAAAGCACTTATATCCTCCTCTGTCAGAGAGTGTGACGTTGGAGAGTTTCAGTGAAACGTTCCCGTGTCTCAGTTCTTCGATGAACACCGACGTTCTTCCTCTGAACGTCTCATGTTTTTTACTCTCCAGCTCCAAACCGTCACGCCACACAAAGACAAATCTGGGGTCCAGGTCAGGTCTGGACCACTCCACAGTCGTGGCGAAAGCATTCATGGCGGGCTCCAGGTGACAGGGTAATATGACATCATCACCAACCAACGCCACTATGGGCTGAGACGAACCAATCAGCTCCTGACCTGAGAACAGAGGTTTGATGGAAATCAAACTACTAACATATGCAGATGATACTGTTTTGTGTACACATGCAAAAGCAGGTGTCAAACTTTAAAGTGGTTCTTGTTCATTTTTATACACGTTCCCTTTCTGAATAAATCAGATTGAATCAGATTTCTGAAGCAAAGGAAAAAAATACTGATGACAGAAAATAAGGTATACCAATGTTTTTCTTTCAATCTCTGACTTTACCCATGACCATCAGACTGTCAGTGATGTCTGTGACTCACCTCTACACGAGAGAATCAGGACGAGGAAGAAAACCAGGTCAGTGAAGGCACCACGCTGAAGGCTGAGGGACCGTCTGACAATCACACCAAACATCCTGGATCAGAAACAGAGACAGACGAGACATTAGTATGAGATAAATAATACCTAGACAATTTCCACGGAAATCATTAGAGGGGCTCGGGTGGTGGCCAGGCTTTTTGCATTCATGAAATGGTTTAGAAACACAGGAGGGATTTCCCCATACCTTATTCACGTCTTTGAGACTTACTTGACCAAACACTTTCACACATTTCTGGTTTCTGGTTTAAGTGAGGTTGTCTGTTTAGGCATAATAAACAAACAAACAAATGTGTTTCTCTGTCCCTCAATGACTTCATCAATCAGTATACACAGCTGTGTGGTTACCATGGTGATCATGATGTCACAATGAGTGTGATGTGTTAGTGTAACTTTGGAACTCCTTTGTGTCCATTGATCTAAAGCAGGAGTATTAGGCTAGACGTAGGTCCGAACAACCTGCATTTATGTTGTAACCCTAAGGGCTAGGAGAAAAACGATAACACCACAAGAATCTGGAGACTCTTATGAACAAGATGATGCATTTCCCAAGTCTGTAGGGCTAGAAATGAGAGTAGGACAGCGATCTACAATGTAGTTACCAATGAACCTCAAGAGAGAAAGTGGCTCAGATAAAACATTATGGAGATTACAAAAAGATGAGTGTTTCTCTCACATTAGGGCATTTTTTGGCAAAACAGTACAATTTTTTGGTAAAATACTCCCTTTGTAAGAATCAGGAGAAGTCAGGGAACATTTTAATGTATTTTTTATTTTTCTAGTGTGTAGATTTTGGAAGTTAGGACAATTTGTTCGAGAAAGTTGAAATGTCTCAGCAGCAGCCTTCTTCACTCTAGCTGAAGAAGTTCCGCACTCTAGGAGCTGAGGTTTCAGGGCAAAAACCGAAAAAAATATGTTGCTTAAACAGTGAAATCTTAAAAAACTGTCATTGATATCTAAAAGTAAAGTCATACCTGAACAGCTGAAGGATCAGTGAACATTTTAAAGCAAAAATGGTGCCTGTAAGTGGAAGTATACTGTGGTTTTAGCATCTCAAAGTTAGTGGAAATTCGAGGGACAGAGTCCTAGATTCCCATTCATTCCTTATGAGACATTTTTCGCCGTTTTTCACGAATAACTCAGCCAAAGATTGGCGTAATACCGAAAAAAGTCATAGCACACTATTTCCGGCCAAACCGCACGTTTTGATGTATAATTTATGGGGGTTCACTCAAAGTCCTAGGAGGAGAAGTGAATCAAAATTTTGGCCAGAAGATGAAGAAAAAAGACATAAATGAAAGAGCATTAGCTTGCTATAGAGGAGAGGGGCTCGTTCAAAGCCTGAGCCCCTGGTAGTATATCATCAGAGTTAAGCTGAATCCCACAAACAGTAGATCCATAGCTCCCTCTGCTGGTCTCTGAGCTTCATTTCATCTATCACTTCAGATAAACTCTGATCAGGTTTGCAGTTTTATTACATTCATTGATTAAACATTAACAGGTCTCAACGGTTATATCCACCTCTCTTTGAACTCCTTCAACAGCTTTAGTTTTATTTACAGTTATACCCCAAAATGATCTGAAAAACACCTCAATCTGTTTTTATCACCATTTACCCAGCATCCTTCAGGAACAGGATACTTTTATTTAAAGTAGTTACTGAATGACAGGACTATAGACAGTCAGAATACAGACTCCAGTTATAAACAAATATTTGAATGTTTCATTGAAAAAAACATCCTTATTATGCAACAACATAAAAAAAAATAAATAATCAAAGTGAAATGATATTGAACAGACTGTGTTAACCTGGTTTTTATATTTTAAAGTAAAGGTGGACGTAAGACGAGTTGTATCTGATCTGACTCTTTAAAGCTGAAAGCAGCTGCAGTCAGATATTCAGAGGTCTGTGGTTTGAGCCTGGATCTGTTAAATCCTCCAGGGTTCATTCCCACTGCAGGCTCCCTCCTTCAGGCTGATCTAACAGGAGAAACATCTATGGCCCTGAAATGACTGAAACTCTGATAATCCTCTTTAAAAAGCCACAAAGAACAGATGAAAACAGATCTTACCTGATTGAGCGTCAGCTCACAGAGGAATGGCTCAAAGTCCAGAGATGTTTAATACCTGCAGTAAAGGTGTTATCTTTCCATCAGGCCCAAACTCTGACAGCACAATCAACAATCAGAGCAGCTCAGCTGGGACATCTAGAGGCACACTCTGGTACTGCATCAACTTTCATCTGTGAAGCTAAAGCTGCTCCCCAAGTGGCCAACTGTGGTACTACAAGCTCAGGGAGGAGACAGGTCATTAAACTGGCTTGATATGAGACAGTGTGTTGAAATCTGATGTTTTATTTTGAGTTAGAATTTTTTATATATAAAATGAGATTTTAAACCAAAGTGACCCCAAAACTATTCATAAAGATCATCTTTTGGTGTTTTTTTTTCTAGATTTTAGACAAAAATAAAGCTTGAATCAGACTGCAGTATTCAGGTTTATATGTTTTAATAGAAGAAGTTCAACCAGTATCAAAATATTTGTAAAATAGATCTCACACAGCACATCCTGGGAAACTTTAAAATGTACAAAAATTCCAAATAAAACAATTTAAAACAATCACAACAAGAAAAATAGACAAACTTGTTAAACAAAATTCACTGTTCTGAAACTATACATAAAGTGACAAGTATCTATCAGTTGTCCAAGTTCAAACAAATGTAAGTATCAGACATTTTTAGTAACAGTACTGACCTCATTACTGCTCAATCTAAAGGAACTAAAGCTGAGTTCATGAGTCCAATCAACCCGGAGGAGGGACACAGAGACAAACAGTCATTGACCATGAAACAAACTGGGAACATGAAGATATTTATCTGTAAAGATGTGGATTAAAGGTTTTACAGAGTTATAAACAGTAGTTATTAATGATAATAATAAACTATTTGTCTGATGACTGTGCAGAGATTTTTACTGTTAATAACAATCATCAACCTGGTGCTGATGTAAACTAAGAAGTCTGTGGTTCTCTAATCTGGTGGGATTGATTCTCAGAGGAGGACCTCTGTGTCTTCATCTGCTCCTCTTCTTCATTTTTCTCTTCTTCAGGTTCAGAAACAGAATCCCTTCATTTTCGTTGTCAGTTCTTGATTAATCTTCATCTCATCAACATTTTGCTCTTTTAATGATTCCTTTGTTCTTCTGGTTCCCTCATACATACCACTGGTTCCCCCAAGGCATTCCTCTGTTTACCCCATACGTTACTCTGTTACCCCCAGTGACTCCTCTGTTTCCACCTGCCATATCTCTGTGTTCCCAGGTCATTCCTCTGTTCCCTCCATACATTACTCTGTTTATTTCAGTGAATCCTCTGTTTCCTGCTGCCATATCTCTGTTTTCCCAGGTCATGCCCCTGTTTCCCGAAGTCATATCTGTGTTACCTAAAGGCATATTTACTGTTCCCAAAGTCATATCTCTACTTCCCAAAGTCATTTCTTTATTTCTAAAAGTCATATCTCTGTTTCCCAAAGTCACATCTCTGTTTCCCAAAGTCACATCTCTGTTTCCCAAAGTCACATCTCTGTTTCCCAAAGTCACATCTCTGTTTCCCAAAGTCATATCTCTGTTTCCCAAAGTCATATCTCTGTTCCCCAAAGTCAATCCACGGTTCCCTTCAGTAGTTCCTTGTGTTCTGTCTGGGATTTCTCTGGTTCCTTCATAGATCCTTCTGATCGCCTCAGTGGTTTCTGTGTTTCTGTGAGTAAGCCTACTTGAATTCCTTGTTCCTTTGTTTCTGTCTATGATTCCTCTGGTTCCATCAGTGATTTCACTGTTTCTCTTAGTGTTTCTATTGGTGTTAGTGACTCCAATGGTTCTGTCAGTGTCCCCTGTGGTTCCCTCAAAGATTGCTCTGGTTTCAGCAGTGATTCTTTTCGGTATCTCACTGACTTTTTTGCTTGCACTAGTGATTTCACTGGTTCCTCTAGTGGTTCCAGTCGTTCTGTCATTAATACGTATGGTTCCCTCAGTGGTTCCTTTGGGTCTCTCATAGATTGCTTTGGTTCTGTCAATGATTCCAATGGTTCCATCATAGATTTCTCTGTTTTCCTCGGCGGTTCCTTTGGCTCCTTTATAGATTCTGTTCGTTTCATCAATGATTACTTTGGATCCATCATTTACTGATCTGATTCTGTTAAGAACTCCTCTGGTGTCAGCTGCCTGAACCTGTTTCTCTTCCTGTTGTCCTTTGTTTCCCTCAGTCTCTCCTCCCCCAAACATGTCTTTGTTTCCTTCAAATATTCCTCTGTCTCTTTCAACCTTTTTTCTGTTTCCCTCGTACATTTCTCTAGTTCTGGCAGCAGTTTCATTTCTGTCAGACATTTCTCTGGTTCTGTCAGTGAACCCTCTGGTTCCTTTGGATCCATCGTTAACTGGTCTGATTATGGAAGGAAGTCTTCTTTGTCCATCTTCCTGAACCAGTTTTTCCTCCGGTTCCATGATCTCTGTCTCTTCTTCCTGTTTTCTTCTCTCCATTTCTGATCGTCTCTCCTCCTCTGGTTGGGTTTCTCCTCCCTGGTTCTTCTTCTCTTTCTGTCTCATTGATGCAAACACTCCTGTCTTCCTTTTCTCTCCTTTCTCCTCTTCCTTTGCTCTCTTGCTCTGGGTTTTAGTCTCAATCTTGTCCTGGTCTCTCTCTGTTTTAGGTTCTTTCTGTTCATCCCGATCTGTTCTGAGCTGATCTGTCTCTCTGTGATCTGCTCCTTCAATCTGAACATAAAACTCAGTGAAACCTCTCTCAGGTGTGTTTGTCTTTTCTTTTTCAGGCTTTTCTCTCCTTACCCCATACATTTCTCTGTTCTCAACAGTCATTCCTCTGTTTCCCTCAAACTTTGCTCTGGTTCCCTCGTTCATTTCTCCAGTTCTGGCAGCAGTTTCTGTATTTCTGTCAAACATTTCTCTGGTTCTGTCAGTGGTTCCTTCGGATCCATCATTAACTGGTCCAGTTATGAAAGGAAGTCTTATTTGTCTATCTGCCTGAACCTGTTTCTTTTCCTGTTGGCTGGTCTCTGTCTCTTCTTCCTCTGGTTGGGTTTCTCCTCCCTGGTTCTTCTTCTTCTTCTCTTTCTGTCTCATCCATGCAAACACATCTTTCTTCTCTTTCTTTGCACTCTTGTTCTGGGTTTTAGTCTTTTTCTTGTCCTGGTCTCTCTCTGTCTCTGGTTCTTTCTGTTCCTCCCAATCTGTGAGGAGGGTTTGGAGCTGATCTGTCTCTCTGTGATCTGCTCCTTTATCCTGAACATGAAACTCTGTGAAACCTCTCTCAGGAGTCTTTTCTTCTTCAGGCTGTTCAGTCCTGATCTTGTGGTCCTTCTTGTTTTCTTTGTGAATGAAGGAGAACGTGAGAGCATTTAAAGAACATTTAAAAAACAAATCTTCTGCATAAAAAAGTCAAACTCTGAGAAAGTATCTCAAACATTTAGACTGATGTTTTCAGAGGACAGTTTAACTTACTGAGTCTTTTCTGTCTCCATTTCCACAGAAAGATGGCTGGATGAACCAGGAGCAGAGCAGCACAGACAGTCACAGAGATGATAATCGCTTGACAACAAGAACAATCTGACTCCTTGAAGAAACAATCTGAAAATGTTGAATCAAAGTTTGTTCTTGTTAGTGTGTGAATTCACTGAGAACAGATAACAGCTGCTAAAATCACCAAGAGCTGAGGACCAGGTGTCCCTCTATCTCCTCTTGAAGTTTAATTACCTGTGTGTGTGTGTGTGTGTGTGTGTGTGTGTGTGTGTGAGTGTGGGTTGGCTTTTTAGACATAATAAACAAACACTTGTGTTTCTCTGTCCCTTAATGACCTCATCAGTCAGTATACACAGCTGTGTGGTTACCATGGCGAGTATTGGGTTAGACATAGGTCCAAACAACCTGCATTTATGCTGAAACCCTTAGGGCTAGAAGAAAAACAAACTCACCGTGAGAACCCCAAGACCCTGAGGAAGCTATCTGTGTTAGTTTCATGTCTGTGGGCCAAAAAATGTACCTGTGACGGCGAGAGACAAATCAGTAATATTTCACTGATCTCTGTGAAAACCCCACAGGAATCAAAATGGAAGTATATAGTGTGCTGGTGCTGACTTTGCCTGACAGTTGGCCATTTTGTAAAAAAGTGCTCAATCCTTTTGCTTTAAAAACCACTTTGTCAGAAGCAGGACAAGATTACCTACGTGTTAATGTATTTTTTATTTTTCTACTGTGAAGATTTTGGAAGTTATGACAATTCGTTCAAGATAGCTGCAACCTGTCACCAGCAGCCTCTCTCACTCTAGCCAAAGAAATTCCACACTGTAGGAGCTGAGGTTTCAGGGCAAAAAAAATGAAAAGTTTATGTTGCTTAAACAGTAAAATCACAAAAACTGTAAAAGATATCTAAAAGTAAAGTCATACCCATAGAGCTGAAAGATCAGTGAACATTTTAAAGCAAAAATGGTGCCTGTAAGTGGAAGTATGTCAAAGTCTTAGCATCTCAAACTAAGTGGAAATTTTGGGAAAAGAGAGAGAGAGAGTCCTAGGCTCCCACTCATTCCTTATGAGAGATTTTTTTGCTGTTTTTTGCGAATAAGTCGGCCAAAATTTCATGAAATGGTGAGAAAAGTCATAGCACACCATTCCCGACCAAGCCGCACGTTTTGATGTATAATTTGTGGGTTTTTTTTTAAAGCCCTAGGACAAGAAGCGAGGCAAAATTTTGTCCGGAAGATAAAGAAAAAAGCAACCTTCAGGCTCCTGTTTACCTGTCAGAGTGGTGTTGTCCTCTGTGCTGTGGTTGATGTCCCTCTGTGTGACTCTACAGGTGAAGGTGTTCCTGTGTCTCCTCTCCACAGTCAGTCTGCTGCTGACAGTGTAGAGACCATCAGGACCTCTGAGCGTCTCAGTGAGAGCAGAGGAGAGAAGGTTTCCCTCAGCGTCCAACCAAAACATCTCTGGCTCTGGATACCAGCCTTTAGACTCACACTGCAACACCACTCCATCACTGCTTTGGCTCACCTGGACAACAGGTGACGACACAGCACCTGGAGGACAGGAGGTTCTATGAATTTTTATACAAACTCGGGTTAAAAATGTTTAAGTGTCTCCACTCACCAACGAGGAGCTGAACAGTCACAGCTTTATTTAAGGTAGGAATGAAACATCTGTATCCTCCTCCATCAGAGAGTTTGATTTTGGAGAGTTTCAGAGAAACGTTCCCGTGTCTCAGTTCTTCGATGAACACCGACGTTCTTCCTCTGAACGTCTCATGTTTTTTATTCTCCAGCTCCAAACCGTCACGCCACACAAAGACAAATCTGGGGTTCAGGTCAGATCGCGCCCACTCCACAGTCGTGGCGAAAGTATTCATGGCGGGCTCCAGACGGCACGGCAGAATGACGTCCTCACCAATCAACGCCACAACAGGCCCAGACGGACCAATCAGCTCCTGACCTGAGAACAGACAGACCACTGGTTAAAATCAAACTACTAACGTATGCAGACGACTCTGTTTTATACTGTTTTAAATTTTAAATTCTAGAAACTTCACCTCTACATGAGAGAATCAGGAAGAAAACCAGGTCAGTGAAGGCACCACGCTGAAGGCTGAGGGACCGTCTGACAATCACACCAAACATCCTGAATCAAAAACACAGTTAGAGGAGACTTTACAGAGGATTTTATCATTAAAACGTTATCATGTTTGGAAAAAAACATCATTACCTTACAGTTAAACACTGTAAAATAAAAACTCTGTAAAAAACAGTAACAGCTGTGGCAACAAAGTTTCCTGACCTCAAAATTACAGTCAGACGCTGTAAAAACATGGAACTACATGAAATAACTGTAAAAATACAGGACAAGATTTTACGGTCAAAATACATTAAAACACAGTATTACTGTAAAATAACATATTAATTTAGTCAAAACACGTTCAAATCAGATTTCTGTAAGGTTAATCTCTGTAATTTTATGGTATAAATTATTCATTCTGGGAAACAGTCAATTAATCTACAGTAATTTCCAGTGAAAATACTATTTTTCATATGTACAATATTAAATTTGTAATGTATTAAAACAAACTGTACGTAAAACTAAAGATAAATGTTTGCAGATTTACAGTATTAATATGTAATTTCAGAGAAAAATACCATTATTTAAAAGATTTTCCCAAATTATTACAGTCAGACACCTTCAGTATAGCAGTTACTTTACGTAGTTTTGCAATTTAACAGTGTTTGACTTTAATTTTACGGTATTCATCTGGAAACTAGACTGCCAGTGCATTTACTGTTTTTTTAATAGTTCTTTTCGTTTTCTACAGTGTAATCCTGTAGTTTTTACAGTTATTTTACGTAGTTTTGCATATTTACAGTGTTTGACTGTAATTTTATGGTATTTGTCTGGAAACTGCTGCCAGTGCTTTAACCGTTTTTTTGACTTTTTTTTTTTTTATTTTTTTTTTAAATACCTAAAAAAAATCATCCAGGATTTCATTTTTGCTGATAATTTCTTTAATTTTACAGTTTTGTATAATTTTTTTGAAAAACAGAAAAATACTGTAAAATCAAGGGTTAATAACGGTAAAATTCATACTTTTTTGGGGGCTGTGTCACGGTAGTGAAAATATCTGTAAACTACTATCATTTTGTTGTTTCATCAGAAAACAGGAAAATTTATGAAAAATCACAGACCATTCACTGTAAAAGTACATTTTTTTAACAGTGCAGTTAAATGTAATCAATACACACAGTGTTTAATCAATAAATATCCTTAGTGTTTAGCAGTAGAAGTCAAGAAACGGTAGATCCAGAGCTCCCTCTGCTGGTCTCTGAGCTCCCTCTGCTGGTCTCTGAGCTCCATGTTTTCACACTGATTAATCTTGGATCAGGAATGGTTTTAATGACACATGTAGATTAAATATTAACACATATTACAGCGTCCTTTTCTTTCCTTCTCAGCTCCTTTTATACGAGTTCAGAAGCCGTCATTTTATTTTCATGTTTCCCCAATGCTTTGAAAAAAACTCAGAGTCTGTTTTAATCACTGTTTACCCAGAATCCTCCAGGAGCAGAGGTTGTTAATACTTTCAAAAAGCATAAAGATAGTGTAAATTCAGAAATTTTCAGGAAGTTTAAGCATTTTTCACACAAACACAGAAACAAGGAGTGAATTGATCTCGTCTAATGTTTTGAATCTGAAACCCAAA
Source organism: Halichoeres trimaculatus (assembly GCF_033239565.1). NCBI lineage: Eukaryota > Metazoa > Chordata > Actinopteri > Labriformes > Labridae > Halichoeres > Halichoeres trimaculatus. The sequence continues at coordinate 1,222,813 of NW_027437183.1, forward strand.
AGTTTGTTTTCCTAAAGTTGTTTTAAAAACAGCTGAAACGAGTCGCTGTCAGATCTTCAGAGGTCAGTGGTTACACTGTGGTTTATTCACGCTTCACGTTTTTTTATTCATGCTGTTTCAACATGGAGAAACATGTTTGGCAAAATTATTAAATCACTAATTTACTAATACCCCACAAAGAGTTGATCTAGACAGATCTTACCTGTTTGAAAGCGCAGCACCGTCGGTAACCAAAGTCCAGAGAAAAGAAACACCAATAAAGCTGTGTCACTGAATTAACACGATCATAAAAAAGGAAACAAAGCTGCAGGTGTTCGTGAAACCACCCAGACACACAGAAACACAGGATATCCTACATGTCACAGTGCGAACACGACAACGAGCACAAAAACAACAAAACAGACAGAAAAATAAAGGTCCCATATCATTCAAAAATCACTTTATTAAGTCTTTTAGTGAAATGTGTGGGTCTTTGTCTTTCCTCCCAGCCCACAAAATGTGATATTTAATGACCAAACCTGTTCTTAGTGGAGCTTCTGAATGTAAAATCCATCACTGCTCTGTTTTTGGCTGTAAACAGCCACATAGCTCCATGCTAAAGCTTCCCATCTCAGAAGAAGACAGACTAAGTGTCTAGAGTTCATTTATCAGGAAATGTTCCAGCTACACTCAGTAAAACTGAGCATGTGTGTGCTAGTCACTTCACGGCCGACTGCTTTTCCAACTTTGGACAGTCCAACAGAGGGCTAGCCAATAGACTGGTCCTGAACCCAGGCGCATTACCAACCATCCTCCAACAAACCTGGGACCCTGGAAATGTGAGTATTTTAAATGCTGTGTGCTGTGGAGCAGATGGAAGAGCTTTTCCTCAGTGTCCCCCCTGTCTCTGTGTTAGCTTCAGGATGCTAACTTTAGCTGCAGTTAGCCTGTTGTTTTAGCCTGTAATGTTACGGTAAAGGAGCTTCTCTGTTTTCTAAACATTGTGCACTCGGAGCTCGTGGCGCCGCTCTCAGTGACGTGGAAGAGCGGGGCGGTATCAGCGGTGGCTCATTTACATATGAAGGCCACGCCCACTAAATCAGAGCGTTCTGAACAGAGGGGCTATGAGAGAACTGTGAAACATTTAAAGATACTACAGGGGCACCAGAGGGACAAAATTAAGACTAACAAAAGCAGAACAACCCCAAACTAAACTGACAGGATGCCAAAAACTCAGAAGAGCCTCTCCACAGGCCTTAAACATCAGAGGAAACTAATTTTAGAGTCAGTTTTCAGGATTTCTGCTTCATAGGTTTATTTAACAAGTAAAATCTGAATCTAAATATTTCTACAATAACTACAGCACAATCGACAAATAGCATCTAACACATCCTGTGAAATACTGAATAAACAGTCGGTAAAAAATGACAATAACATGAAACATGAAATTGTCGTCTTAGATAAACTGTTGTTGTCACTTTTAAGAAATTTATAGGTGAAACATGATCTCCTCTGTGTTTCTTTAGCACTCTGTTTAGTTTCACTTTCAGCAAAAACCAGTGGACTGAAAAGTTTTATTAAACAAAGACTTTAACCAACTTTAACTAAAGTTTCTGATGATAAACTGTGATAAAAACTCTTTCACAGTAAGAAGAAACAGGCTCAGTCAGAAAAGTCAGGTAAAGTCAGAGTAAATACAGGCTTCAGTCTAAGGAGTAAAAACATTAAAGGTTCATTGAACATTTTTTCCTACCTGTAGTGGAGAAACATGGAGGACGTTTACAGCTCAGAGGAGAGAAAACAGACGATCAGATTCAGTTTAAAAAACGAAACCTAGACACACTTTTAAACAAACACTAAACTTGTCCTTCCTGTTGGATGGTTGTGGAACTTAATGGGAAATGCCACAGAGTCAAAACATGATGAAGAGATAAACTTTACCTGTGCTCACCTGTAGGAAAAGGTGTGTTCAGGTATCTGTCCAGAGGACGACTCTTCTTCTTAATATATGATACATGCATGAGTAGAAAAATTAGATCTGAAGTCAGGTTTCTTTAATGAAAGTTTTCTCACTTGAATCTCTTGTTTTCTGTCTCTGTATGAAAAGGATCAGGTGTGTTCAGGCTGCAGGTAAAGGTTAAATGGGGACATGATGATCTACCTTCATACCAGCAGGGGGCAGAGTGGTGCAGATCAACAGAGATCAGGTGAAGAGGAGCGTGAACATGAGGATAAGGAAGTGTGTTTTTTATAAAAGTATAACCAGTATCAATATTTATATAAAAAAAAAACTACAGAACAAACAGAATTCATCACCTGATATCACACAAACATCCTGTGACACACTGAATAAACACACTCCCTTTAAAAAATAATAATAACAGAACAGTTTGAAACATTTTGCTTGTTAAAGGAACATTCTACCATTCAACCTTCACCAACTGTAAGATCAGCTCATCAGACTTCTGGTGTGGTCTCTGTCTCAGTCTCTGTCAGCTCTTTGTTTTTGTTTGTTGGTGAATCATTACAGAGAGTTTAGAGCAGGCACAGCGCTGCTTTGAGCTAAGAGCTAACATTAAAATGACAGAGGAAAAGAAAAACACCGACTCATTACTGAACTTAGTCTCCAGCTCTGATTTATGATGTTGATGAAATGAACTGATGGAGGATCATCTTCGTCAGTACCGCTCTTTACAGTTTCCTGATGTCAGCTTTAGTTTATCTCCATCTCATCATCATCTCCTCCATTGTCTTTAGTTTGATTCATGTTTGTCCCTGATACATCTGCATTTTCAGTCTCCTTTTCTTCTTTCTCGACCTCAACACCCTCAGAGTTTTCTCTCTGAGTGACTGCTGTGATCACAAGAGACATATCTCCAACTGATGCTTCCTGACTGTCTGCTTCTTCACTGTCTGCTTTTTGTTTGGTTGCTTCTTGACTGATTTGTCCTTGTTTTGCTGCTTTTTGACTGACTGCTTCTTGTCTGGCTGCTTCTTGACTGACTGCTTTCCTGCCCTGCTCCTTTTTGGCTACTTTCTCTCTGGCTTTTTCTTTTTTGGCTTCTTCCTGTCTGGCTGCTTTTTGTCTGACTGCTTCCTGTCTGGCTGCATTTTGTCTGGCTGCTTCTTGTCTGACTGCTTTTTGTCTGAAAGCTTCCTGTCTGACCTCCTTTTCTGCCAGTTTTTGTTTGGCTGCCTGTATTTTGGCTGCCTCTTGTCTGGCTGCTTCCTGTTTGGCTGCTTCTCGTCTTGCTGTTTCTTCTTGTCTCTCGTGTTCCTTTTTCTGACTGTCTCTGTCTCTTTGTCTTTCCTCTCTCAGAGTCTGTCTTTCAGTCCCTGAACCCTTCCTGAGGATCTGAGCCTCAGCTCCTCTTTCAGACTGGACGTCCTCTTCTTCTCTCTCTGTCATTAGAGGTTTTCTTTCTTCTCCTTCTTTCTCAACATGAAACTCAGGTAAACCCGTCTCAGGTGTCCCCTCTTCTTCGGTCTCGTCCTTCTTCCTGGTTTCTGTGCAGACAGAGCAAACAATGAAACATGTCAGTGAACACAGATCATCAGGTTCAGACTGAGCTGCTGACACCTGGTGGTAAACATGTTCCTGTACCACTGAAATATAAACCAGCAGAAATTTCCCACCAAACCATAAAACTTTAGACAAACGTTCGTCCTAACCATGAACACAGAGTCTGACTTACTGGGTCTGTTCTGTCTCCATTTCCTCACAGCAAAGATGACTGCAGGAACCAGAACCAGAACCAGAGCAGCACAGACAGTCACAGAGATGGTAACAACAGGAGAACCAGGAGGATCATGGGTAGGGCTGGGATTGGGTGGTGCTGGAAAAAACTGGTCTGAAAAGATAAAACAGAAACATGATCATGTATGGATCAGTATGTCCCCGCTCTGGTTGATGTCCCTCTGTGTGACTCTATATACTTTATACTTTAAGTGTTTCCCACATTATCTGCATAAAAGGAAATTCTGAAGTCCCCAGACTGGATCCTGTCCTGACCCTCTGAACCTCATCTCATCTTATTTTCCACCGCTTATCTTGGCCCAGGTCGCGGGGGCAGGAGTGCCATCAGCGATGACCAATGACCCCTGTCCCTGACCACTTCCTCCAGCTTCTCTAAGGGGATACCAAGGTGTTCCCAGGCCAGTCAGGAGATATGATCTCTCCACCGTGTCCTGGGTCTAATCCAGGGTCTCCTCCCAGTTGGACATGCCCGAAACACCTCCCGAGGGAGGCGTCCAAGATGCATCCTCACCAGATGCCCAAACCACCTCCTCCCACAGGTGGCGGGTCTGCAGGAGGATGGACCCATGTCAGCAATTCAGGCTTGGCCCGACCAGGCCCCATGGGTAAAGGTCCGGTCACCAGGCTTTCGCCTACGGGCCCTGGCCCCAGGCCTGGCTCCAGGCCGACCACCGGCCAGGGTGAACAAATTCCTAGTTGTACTCATCATTAGGGGTCTTCAACCGCACTTCGTCTGACCTCTCACCTAGGACCAGTTTGCCTTGGGAGACCCTACCAGGGGAGATTGCTCCCGACAACATAGCTCCTAGGATCATCGAGGCACTCAAACCCCTCCACCATGTTAAGGTGGCAGCCACGGAGGAGACCCTTTGAACCTGATCGATACAAAGTCAGTTTAAAAAAATAAATAAATAAAGTGTCTCCACTCACCAACAACGCGGAGCTGAACAGTAACATATTTGTCTAATGAAGGAATGAAACATCTGTAAGCTCCTCCATCTTGGAGTTTGACTTTGGAGAGTTTCAGTGAAATGTTTCCGTGTCTCAGTTCTTCTGGAAACATCCGTGATCGTCCTCTGAACCATCTGTTTTTCTTTGGTTCAAACTCTTCTCCGTTACGTCGAACACACACGTATCTGGGGTCCAGGTCCAGTCTGGCCCACTCTACAGTCAGATCAAAAGCATCAGAGGACGGGTTCAGGTGACACGGCAGAATGACATCATCACCAACCAACGCCTTAATGGGCTGAGACGAACCAATCAGCTCCTGACCTGAGAACAGACAGACCACTGGGTTTAAGTCATAGAGCGAAGGTCATAAACAACACCAGACCTTAGGTCAGTTAATATGATCTGACTTACAGTGACCATCAGACTGTCAGTGATGTCAGTGACTCACCTCTACATGAGAGAATCAGGACGAGGAAGAAAAGCAGGTCAGTGAAGGCACCACGCTGAAGGCTGAGGGACCGTCTGACAATCACACCAAACATCCTGGATCAGAAACACAGTCAGACAAGACATTAATATGAGATTAATCATTATAGTAAATCTTCAGTTTTTTGCAGCAGAAATCAACAATCAGCAGATCCAGAGCCCCCTCTGCTGGTCTCTGAGCTACATTTCATCTGTCACTTCAGATAATCAGGTTTGTATCTTTATTATATTTGTAGATTAAATATTAACACGTCCTTCTCTGTCCTTCTCTGCTTAGTTTAGGCTTCAATTAATTAAAAAAAACTCTAAATGCTGAATTTTAGCACCTTTTTACCCAGAATCCTTCAGGAACGGAGGTTGTAAACATTTAAGAAGTTGCTGACAAACAGGATTATGCTCAGTCAGACGAAAGACTCCAGTTATAGACAAGGATTAATCTGACTGGCATTAAAGACAACAACAGCATTTGGTTTTGATAACTCTGGATAATAATTTAATAAAGTTAAACAATATCTGACATTGTAGAAAATAATCTAGTTTGTTCAGGAAAGATTTTTTCAGGGAGCTCGATCAAGTTTTACTCTTACGTAATACAGAAACACAGATTGTGTTAACCTGGTTTTTATATTTTAAAGTAAAGGTCAATATAAATGAGTCGTATCTGATCTGACTTTTTAAATCTGAAACAATCTGCAGTCAGATATTCACACACAAATTACTGCATCACTGTTAATCTTCTTTAAAAACCCACAAAGAACATATTGAAACAGATCTTACCTGATCGGCCGCTCCTTCAGCTCACAGAGGAATCGTTCAAAGTCCAGCTCACAGATGTTTGATACCTGCAGTAAAGGTGGTATCGTTCTGTCTTTCCAGGGAGCAAAACACTGAGTGCATCACAACATGTTACTCCATAAATACTGACAGGACGTCTTACAAGCTGTGACATTAACATCAACTGTTTTTACTTCAAATATTAGTCACAGGTATCAGCATTAGTTCTATAACAATCGACACAGAAAGCTGCTCAGCAGAGAGAAGATTTTATCATTAGTTTGAACAGATCACAGATTTTAAGAGACACACCAGGGGGAGCTGTAAGAGTGTTTATCTTCTTCCTCATATTTTAAATAGGGCTGTCAATCAATTAAAATATTTAATTGTAATTAATCACATGATTGCTCATAGCTAACTGTCGTTTAATCTCAAATTAATCCAACATTTTTTATTTTTTTTCCAGATGTACCTTCAGATGGTTGCTAGGCGCCGCCCTGTTGGCTATGGCTGCCTTTTGCAGCAGCTCGCTCCTCTTTGTCCGTTTCTTGTAATTTTTAATCTTTGTATTTGGAGTGGATCATTTCTTTGCATGGCTCATTTGTTGGTCATGGACACCAAACTTTTTGTGTCTTCAGTGATATTTTTACTACTTTTTCTCCTGTGTTTGTCTGGAGATCCTACATGTAACCATGGCTGTCAATGCTGATGAGAACTAGAGCCTTATTTAGCAGTGTTTTTGCGCGCTGAAAATTCTCTAAAAAAAATGTGAATGCAGACCGATATCAGATTTTTTTGGTGGGAGTCCGTTTATTTGTGTTTTTGGTCAAGTAAAATATGTCCCCGTCTGAGTGCAGAGGAAACCTGCAGAGGAGCAGGGAGGGGGTGTTTGGTGTGAGCGCTCTGGGCTTCTGCTGCACAAAAACACTGCTGTAGGGGTAATTTCTGCCCTAAACCTTGTGATAGGACCCAACTTGTTCCATCCCAGAGGATCACGTTAAGGCTGAGGTTGATTCATTTGTACCTGGTGGCCAAGGAGTGTATGGCAGTTGGATCACATCCAGGTCTTGTCAGATAAAGGTAAATGGAAAGGAAAACACTGTTGATGTTAGATCTCAAGTAGTCCAGCAGAGGATGCCCGGTACCTGATGGCCCCTGATGTGAAGAAGGATGTTTCAACTTACCAGTTTACAGTCAGTCATTGATGACAGTCACAACTTGCTGTCCATAATGGCAAGACACAAGAGGAGAACCACTGACATTGTGAGTTTCATTGAGCGCCAGGTAAAAATTGCAGCAGACCCTGTATTCGGCAATACAGAGGATACCCCAAAGACAATTTAAATTAAAGACCGCAGCAAAGATACCCATCAGTGCCACACACAAAATCAAGGAAGAAGTTTTGCAACTACGGTAGCATCAGTTGATGGAAAGGCCTACGTAAAAACGGAAGGAGCGCCATTGGGCAACCTAGATAGAAGTCAAGCAGGTGTATTGGATACGAACGCAGCAGTGGGCAGTTCTCTAATGGCCGTGCAGAGTAGTGGTCTTGCATGACTGCAAGCTCTCCATCGTAGCAGTAAAGATCAAGTCTAAAAGGGGTCACAGAATTGTTGAAACATACGCCTTTTTGGACCAAGGCAAGTCTGGTTCCTTTTGTACGTAGAGTCTGATGAACAAGCTGAATGTTTTCGGAAGAGGAACTAAAATTCTCTTGCGCACTGTGGGCCAGGAAAAGCTTGTGGGAAGTTGCATTGTGTCAGATCTGGAGGTAGCTGGCCTGGAAAGTGACCTCTACTGTGATTTGCCAGATGTGGAACATCGGAACTTCTTTGTGTCCATTGATCTAAAGCAGGAGTGTTGGGTTAGACGTGGGTCAGAAAACCCTGCATTTATGCTGAAACTCTTGGGGCTAGAAGAAAAATGATAACATTTTGAGAAACTGGAGACTCTAATGAACACGACGATGTGCTTCCCAAGTCAGTAGAGTTAGAAATGAGGGCAGGATGGCGATCTACAAATGTAGTTAGGAATGAAGCTGAGGAGAAAAATTGGTCAGAAAATAACATTGCTCGAGAATACAGACACATGAGGGTTTCTCTCACACTGGGGCATTTTTTGGCAAAACAGTACATTATTTTGGTAAAATACTCCCTTTGTAAGAAGCAGGAGGAGTCAAGGAACGTTTCAATGTATTATTTATTTTTCTACAGTAAAGATTTTGGAAGTTATGACAATTTGTTCAAAAAGTTGTACCATCTCAGCAGCAGCCTCTCTCCCTCTAGCTGAAGAGGTTCCGTACTCTAGGAGCTGAGGTTTCAGGGCAAAAACTGAAAAGTTCTTGTTGCTTAAACAGTGAAATCTCAAAAACTGTAAAAGATATCTAAAAGTAAAGTCATATGTGAATAGCTGAAAGATCAGTGAACATTTTAAAGCAGAAATGGAGTCTTGAAGTGGAACTATGCTGAAGTTTTAGCATCTCAAAGTTAGTGGAAATTTGAGGGGGAGAGTCCTGGACTCCCATTCATTCCTTATGAGACATTTTGGCGAATAACTCGGTCAAAATTTTGCGAAATAGCCCAAAAAAGTCATAGCACACCAGGCAATTGGCACGTTTTGATGTTTAATTTGTGGAGGTTTTCCCAAAGCCCTAGTAGGAGTAGTGAACCAAAATTTTGTCGGAGGATGAAGAAGTTGAAGAAAAAAGCGGTGAACAGAAGAGCATTAGGGGCTCATTTGAAGCCTTAGCCCCGAATAAAATTAAACTTTTTGTCTTTTTTCTTTTCTTTTCCCTTTTACAAAAATTAAACTTTTTGTCTGATGACTGTTTAGAGATTTTTTCTGTATAAAACAATCATCAACCTGGTGCTGATGCTAAATAAGAAGTCTGTGATTCTTTAATATGGTGGGATTGATTCTCAGAGGAGGACCTCTGTTTGTCCATCTGCTCCTCTTCTTCATTTTTCTCTTCTTCAGGTTCAGAAACAGAATTCCCCCGTCTCCAGCTCATCAACATTTTGCTCTGTCAGTGATTAATTTGTTCCATCAATCATTCCTCTGTTTATTTCAGTAACTTCTCTGCTCCCCATATACATATGTCCTCTGTTTCCCTCAGTCACTGTTCCCCCAAACATGTCTTCATGTCCATAAAATCTTCCTCTTTTCCCCTCAAACTTTTCTCTGTTTCCCTCGTACATTCCTCCAGTTGTGGCAGCAGTTTCTTTATCTCTGTCAGACATTTCTATGTTTTCCTCTGTGGTTTCTTTGTTTCTGTCAGTGGGTCCTTCGGAAACATCACAGACTTGACTGATTTTGAGAAAAGTTTTTCTTTGTCCATCTTCCTGAACCTGTTTCTCCTCCTGTTCCCTGGTCTCTGTCTCTTCTTCCTCTGGTTGGGTTTCTCCTCCCTGGTTCTTCTTCTTCTTCACTTTCTGTCTCATCCATGCAATCACTCCTTTCTCCTCTTTCTTCGCTCTCTTTTTCTGGGTTTCAGTCTCTGTCTTGTCCTGGTCTCTCTCTGGTTCTGGTTCTTTCTCTTCATCCCAACCTGTTCTGAGCTGATCTGTCTCTCTGTGATCTGCTCCTTCATCCTGAACATGAGACTCTGTGAAACTTCTCTCAGGTGTGTTTGTCTTTTCTTCTTCAGGCTGTTCAGTCCTGATCTCGTGGTCCTTCCTGTTTTCTTTGTGAATGGAGGAGAACGTGATAACATTTAAAAACAAATCTTCTGCATAAAAATGTAAAAGTCTGAGAAAGAATCTTGAACATTTTCACTGACGTCTGAAGAAGACAGAGTCTGACTTACTGAGTCTGTTCTGTCTCCATTTCCTCACAGCAAAGATGACTGCAGGAACCAGAACCAGAGCAGCACAGACAGTCACAGAGATGGTAACAACAGGAGAACCAGGAGGATCATGGGTAGAGCTGGGGTTGGTTGGTGCTGGAAAAAACTGGTCTGAAATGATAAAACGTGATCCTCTGAACCGGATTGATAAACTCAGTTTAAAAAAGTTAAAGTGTCTGTACTCACCAACGAGGAGCTGAACAGTCACAGCTTTATTTAACGTAGGAATGAAACATCTGTATCCTCCTCCATCAGAGAGTTTGACGTTGGAGAGTTTCAGAGAAACGTTCCCGTGTCTCAGTTCTTCGATGAACACCGACGTTCTTCCTCTGAACGTCTCATGTTTTTTATTCTCCAGCTCCAAACCGTCACGCCACACAAAGACAAATCTGGGGTCCAGGTCTGGTCTGGTCCACTCCACAGTCGTGGTGAAAGCATTTATGGCCGGCTCCAGGTGACAGGGTAATATGACATCATCACCAATCAACGCCTTAATGGGCTGAGACGGACCAATCAGCTCCTGACCTGAGAACAAAGGTTTGATGGAAATCAAACTATGAACATATGCAGATGATACTGTTTTGTACACACATGCAAAAGCAGCATTCAAACTTTATGTTCAGTTGTAAACTCTGACTTTCAGTGACCATCAGACTGTCAGTGATGTCAGTGACTCACCTCTACACGAGAGGATCAGGAGGAAAACCAGGTCAGTGAAGGCACCACGCTGAAAACTGAAAGCTTTCATGTTCAAATGTTGTAGAAATCCCTGAATCTGTCTGTGAACTGATCAAACTCTCCGTCCTTAAAACCAGAGATCTAAATGAGATCCTGTTAGAGGGGCGTGGCCTCAAACACTGAGGTCCGTCCAATCAGCAACTAAAACGGTTGTAGACAGAGGATGGATAAAGGTTTATAAAACACCAGAGAGAGAAAAACATGTGAATCATGTAGTAACACTACAGGGGCACCAGAGGGACAAAATAAAGACTAAAAGTAGCACAACACCCCCCCACTAAGAAATGATGGCATGTTAGGATGGAGGCACTGAATAAACACAGTCTCTAAAACTGAACTACGTTTCATCCTCTGAGATAAACTCTGCCTGGGTTTGAGTGTTTAAATCTCTTTGAGACGTTTATTGTTGAAACATGATCTCCTCACAGATCTGTGTTTCTTTAATTTCACTTTCAGCAAAAACCAGTGGACTGAAAACTTTCATCAAACAAAGACTTTCACCAACTATAACCAAAGTTTCTGATGATAAACTGTGAGAAAAACTGGATCCGTGTGATTAATTATCAAACTCTGGTGAAGTGATTTGTGTGAATGTCTGAAATGATCTGAACAGGTCTGAGATTATCAGATTATTCGACGTGTAACGCTTCAGTCTAAAGAGTAAAATCATTAAAGGTTCATTAAACATCTTTCCTACCTGCAGTGAAGAAACATGGAGGATGTTTACAGCTCAGAGCAGAGAAAACAGACGATCAGATTCACTATAAAGAACCAGACCAGGACTCACTTTTAAACAAACACTAAACTTGTCCTTCCTGTTGGATGGTTGTGGAATTCAATGGGAAATGCCACAGAGTCAAAATATGATGAGGAGATAAACTCTACCTGTGCTCACCTGTAGGAAAAGGTGTGTTCAGGTATCTGTCCAGAGGACGACTCTTCTTAATATATGATACATTCATGAGTAGAAAAATAGATCTGAAGTCAGGTTTCTTTAATGAAAGTTTTTTTAGTTGAATCTCTTGTTTTCTGTCTCTGTATGAAAAGGATCAGGTGAGTTCAGGCTGCAGGTAAAGGTTAAATGGGGACATGATGATCTTTGTTATAAGAACAGATTTGTGCAAAACTCGTCTTTATTAGCTCTGATAATGATGCACACTGATCAAAAAGCTCTAAATCAGCTGCTGAAACAAAGTGTTTCAGAAAAAAAAAGATTTAACTGAGCTGTGAATTATGTAAAAACACTACAGGGGAACCAGAGGGACAAAATCAGGACTAAAATCAGAACAACACCCCCTCTTTAAGGAATGATCGGACGCTGAAGAATCTACTCTCTCCACATACATTACAACAATATCAAAGGAAAAAACTTTTAGAGTCAGACTACAGGATTTCTGCTTTATATGTTTATTAGAAAGTATTATCAGGGATATCACACAAACATCCTGTGACGCACTGAATAAACACACTCCCTTTAAAAAATAATAATAACAGAACAGTTTGAAACATTTAGCTTTTTAAAGGAACACTCTAAATAAAGTCATAAACAGGTCTCTGAACAGCTCTGGAGGTAAACCCCAAACTGAGGAACAAACTTCCTCCTCGGGTCAGAAAGTCTCCAACTTTCACCAACTGTAAGATCAGCTCATCAGACTTCTGGTGTGGTCTCAGTCTCTGTGTCAGTCAGGTCTTTGTTTTTGTTTTTGTTTGTTGGTGAGTCATTACAGAGAGTTTAGAGCAGGCACAGCGCTGCTTTGAGCTAAGAGCTAACAGAAAGATGAAAGAGGAAAAGTGAAACGACGACTCGTTACTGAACAAAGACTCCAGCTCTGATTTATGATGTTGATGAAATGAACTGATGGAGGATCATCCTGGTCAGCACCGCTCTTTACAGTTTCCTGACGTCAGCTTTAGTTTATCTCCATCCCATCTTCATCTCCTCCATTGTCTTGTGTTGGTTTCTTATTTATCCCAGATCCAGATTTGTCTCCTATCTCCATCTTCTCATTATCTCCTCTGATGTCCTGTGTTTGATTCATATTTGTCCCTGATCCATCTTCATTTTCAGACTCGGTGTGGTTTTCCTCGACCTCAACACCCTCAGAGTTTCCTCTCTGAGTTAAAGCTGTGATACCAGGAGAAATAACCCCACCTGCTGCTTCTTTACTGTCTGCAACTTTACTGCCTGCTTCTTTACTGACTGCTTCTTTACTGTCTGCTTCTTTCCTGTCTGCTCCTTTACTGTCTGCTTCTTTACTGTTTGCTTTTTGTTTGGCTGCTTCTTTACTGTCTGCTTCTTTACTGTCTGCTTCTTTACTGTCTGCTTCTTGTTTGGCTGCTTCTTTACTGTCTGCTTCTTGTCTGACTGCTTCTTGTCTGGCTGCTTCTTTACTGTCTGCTCCTTTACTGTCTGCTTCTTGACTGTCTGCTTCTTGTCTGACTGCTTCTTGTCTGACTGCTTCTTGTCTGACTGCTTCTTGTCTGACTGCTTCTTGTCTGGCTGCTTCTTTACTGTCTGCTCCTTTACTGTCTGCTTCTTTACTGTCTGCTCCTTTACTGTCTGCTTCTTTACTGTCTGCTTCTTTACTATCTGCATCTTTACTGTTTGCTTTTTGTTTGGCGGCTTCTTGACTGTCTGCTTCTTGTTTGGCTGCTTCTTGACTGACTGCTCCTTGTTAGGCTGCTTTTTGACTGTTTGCTTCTTGTCTGGCTGCGTCCCTGCCCTGCCCCTTTTTGGCTACTTTTTCTCTGGCTGCTTCTTTTTTGGCTTCTTCCTGTCTGGCTGCTTCCTGCCTGACTGCTTCATGTTTTGCTGCCTTTTGTCTGGCAGCTTCTTGTCTGTCTGCTTTTTCCCTGGCTGCTTTTTGTCTTACAGCTTCCTCTCTGGCCTCCTTTTCTGCCATTTTTTGTTTGGCTGCTTCCTGCCTGGCTGCCTCTTGTTTGGTTGCATTTTGTCTGACTGCTTCTTGTCTGGCTGTGTTTTTTTGTCTCTCGTGTTTGATTTTCTGACTGTCTCTGTCTCGTTGTCTTTCCTCTCTCAGAGTCTGCCTTTCAGTCCCTGAACCCTTCCTGAGGATCTGAGCCTCAGCTCCTCTTTCAGACCGGACGTCCTCTCCTCCTCTCTCTGTCATTAGAGGTTTTCTTTCTTCTCCTTCTTTCTCAACATGAAACTCAGGTAAACCCGTCTCAGGTGTCCCCTCTTCTTCTGTCTCGTCCTTCTTTCTGGTTTCTGTGCAGACAGAGCAAAGACAAACTAATGAAACATGTAAGGAGTAAACAAGTCCCTCTTCAAGAAGAAATCTAGCATCAGAAACAGACCATAAAACTTTAGACAAACGTTCCTCCTAAACATGAACACAGAGTCTGACTTACTGAGTCTGTTCTGTCTCCATTTCCTCACAGCAAAGATGACTGCAGGAACCAGAACCAGAACCAGAGCAGCACAGACAGTCACAGAGATGGTAACAACAGGAGAACCAGGAGGATCATGGGTAGGGCTGGGATTGGGTGGTGCTGGAAAAAACTGGTCTGAAATGATAAAACGTGACCCTCTGAACCGGACTGATAAACTCAGGTTATAAAAGTTAAAGTGTCTCCACTCACCAACGAGGAGCTGAACAGTCACAGCTTTATTTAACGTAGGAATGAAACATCTGTATCCTCCTCCATCAGAGAGTTTGACGTTGGAGAGTTTCAGAGAAACGTTCCCGTGTCTCAGTTCTTCGATGAACACCGACGTTCTTCCTCTGAACGTCTCATGTTTTTTATTCTCCAGCTCCAAACCGTCACGCCACACAAAGACAAATCTGGGGTCCAGGTCTGGTCTCGCCCACTCCACAGTCCTGGTGAAAGCGTTTATGGCGGGCTCCAGGTGACACGGTAATATGACATCATCACCAATCAACGCCTTAATGGGCTGAGACGAACCAATCAGCTCCTGACCTGAGAACAGACAGACCACTGGTTAAAATCAAACCACTAACATATGCTGACGACTCTGTTTTATACCTGTTTTCATCTTAAATTAGAGAAACTTCACCTCTACATGAGAGAATCAGGACGAGGAAGAAAACCAGGTCAGTGAAGGCACCACGCTGAAGGCTGAGGGACCGTCTGACAATCACACCAAACATCCTGGGGTCACAAAAAAACAGAATCAGAGTGGACATCATAGAGGGGATGTTGTCCTTTTTTAGACTTTACTCTGTCCCTCTGGTGCCCCCTGTAGGATTATTTTATGATTTACAGCCTCGGTCTGAAACACTTTGTTTCAGCTGCTGTCTCTTTAAGGATCCCTGCTCACAATTCCCCCTTCCCTCTGATTGGCCAGCTGTCTGGAGCCCTGTCGGGGGCGGGGCCTTGGGAAGATCTTGATAATTAGACAATTACTCATAAAGATGTTGTTATTTTGTTGTTGAGTTGTCGTGTTGATCAAGTTTTACTGAATGCCACATGCTCCTCCGCGGCCGCCACCTTATCGTGGCCTCGGTGATCCTAGGAGCTATGTTGTTGGGGGCAATTGCTCCTGGTAGGGTCTCCCAAGGCAAACTAGTGCTAGGTGAGAGGCCAGACAATGTGCAGCTAAAGACTCCATATGACGAGGAAAAACAGAGGGTCACCGGCACCTCACCCTGGAGGACGCCGCCCTGACGCCTCCCTTAGGAAGTGTTCAGACATGTGCAACACTTACGCTATTTTGGGCTTTTCATGACTTTTATGAGAAAAGATAGGAGACGGATAACGTAGGAAAGGGGGCGAGAGTTGAACCTAGACTGTTAGGCTTTCTGTGCCCTAGGTTATTTGTGTTTTTAATATGGAATACAAGTGTTTTTAAATGATAAATAATGGAACTTAAAACCCATAAATTAGGTAGTTAAAGGCTTGTCAGCCCTGGTTATCACACACTAAACTAGGGATGCACTGATCTAACTTCTCTGGTTCTGATACCAATACTGATACCAATATCTGGGCTTTGGGTACCGACCGATACTGAAACCAGTGTTGAATAATAATCTGCATGTTCAGTTAATAGTTATTTAAACTTTAAAATATTTCAATGTTTAACAGCAAAACAAAGCTTCAAAATGTACAGATAATTTATTTGTTGACTGATAATTCAGCAGAAAACAAAGTAGAAGTATTTGACGTACAAAGAGGCGACTTACAGAGTTAAGTAAAGGGAGGCAACCACACACATAATTAGACAGTACCCTCAGTCTTTATCTAAATTAAAGACAGATAATAATTAATCTTATAGCTCCACCTGCTGGTCTCTCAGCCACATTTCACCTCCTATATCAGACAGACTCTGATCCGATATGTGTTTTTATGACACTGATGGTTTAAACATTAACAGATCCTCCTCTGTCCTTTGCTCTTATTAAACAACTTCTACCTCAGAGCTATTTTTACCCACAACAAAATCTTCATAACTGTTAAAATAATCATCAAAAATTCAGCTTTTACACAGCATCCAGGTGTGAGTGTGTATTAGTCCAGTTTTAGTGTGGTTTGATGTTATCTCCTGTGACCTCAACGCTCCGTTTAGTTTAGTTTAGTTTCACTTTCACCAAAAAAATAAAATAAAATAAACGATAACGAAAACGTTATTAAACAAAGAACAAAACCCAGCAGCGAACAGCTCAGTGTCTTTACTCCGACAGATCAAAATGAGGATTTCTGATGCTTTAAATAAAAACATGAACATATTAAAATCAAACACTGGAGCATTTCTCACCTGTTGGATGATCCTGGAGTTTAACTGAAGGAGCCGTAAACAGTCTGATATGAGATAAACGCTACCTGTGCTCACCTGCAGGAAGAGGAGGCGTGTCCATGTTTTACCTCACTGAGCGTTAACTGGAGTTTACTGCACAGCATGTTCGACATTTACAGAAGACATAATAATTCAGTTATGAAAGTGTGAGATAAATTGAGCTTATTTTTTTTTATATCTGCTCTTATTATAATTTTATTTTACAATAATTGTTAAAAAGTTGATCTTTTCTTTTCTTTTCTTTCTCCTTTTTCAGTCAGACCTGAAGCTCTCCTTGTTTCCTGTCTGTGTGATAAGGATCAGTCTGTTCAGGCTCTGTGCATAACGGTTATGTGGGGACATGATGACCTTTCTACCAGCAGGGGGCAGAGTGGTGTAGACTAACAGAGATCAGGTGCAGAGGAGAGTGAACATGAGAGGATGAAGAACACTGTTACACTTCTACACAAACTTTAAAAACTGGCAGTCAAACTTTAATTTTTAGAGCAAAGTCGAGCAAAAAGTTTCTCTGTTTTCCCATGTGGACCTGTCGACTGTTTTTGGTTCAAATTTTCATTTGATGTTTTTTTTTGATCTGAGTTGATTCTTTGTTGAGCATGTCAGGGAAGCTGGTTTCTTCTTTTTAGACCTCTTATACTGTTTCTCCTGTCGTCTTTGTGTCCCATCCTCAGCTCCTGCCTCCTTCCCTTCCTGTAAACCTGTTTCTCCTCCTGTTCCCTGATCTCTGTCTCTTCCTCCTCTTTTCCTCCCTCCTGTCTCTGATGTGTTTCTCCTTCTCTGTTGATCCTGACCTTTGAGGGGGATTTGGGTCAGATCTTTGGTTGGTTTGTTTTTTTTCTGTCTCCTATACCAAATTCTTAGTACAGGTGGCGCACGTCCTAAAAACTAATCTACAAACAAACCTAGAAAAACTAGGCCTACACAAATACTCCAAAGTCATACCGGCTTACAAGAAGAACCCGAGCCCAAGAGACCTCTTGATGAGGGCCAAACTCAAAAAACCACACCAAAACACAGGAGACCCCTGACAACATTCCCGCTACAACACCAGGTCACCAGAGGCTCCAAAAACTGGATCTATAACATCAGATGCAAAACGTGCGGCATACAATATGTCGGGGAAACTCACGGCCCACAAATATAACATAACTCAACACATAAAAACAGACACACCTGGTCAAACATTTCCTAAAACATGGCATACGAGCATTCACAATGAAACGACAAGTCAACAACCACTCACACACACACACACACACACACACACACACACACACATAACAAGGGATAGCCTGTAACACCTACATAGGTGGGGAGGAACGGCTTGACTAAAAATCAATCCAATCCAATTTGGTAAACTTTGAGAAGTCCTGAAATGTGCTCAGAGAGTTCCTCTGTCTGCTTTTTTCTGTCTCCTTTTTCTTTAGTTTCTCCCTCCTTTATTTCACGCCTACCTGTTGTTGTGACATTTATAGAGTCTGGTAAAACCCGATCTTAACCTCCAGCTCTCTGAGGTTGGGCCTCTTTTTCTCAGTTATTGTCCTCATTCTTCTCTGTCTTCTGTAAGAGGTTTTAAATCTTTTTTATTCATTCTCAACGTAAAACTCTGCTAAATCCCTCTGTTTTTGCTTTACCATCTCTGACGATGAAGTACAGTCTGTTTACTCCCATCCTGAAAAGGCCGGGTTTAACCCACAGTGAGCTTTAAAGCGACAGCAGCTAAAACAAAGTGTTTCAGACAGAGGCTGAAATAAGAGTTAACTAAAACACCAGGGAGAGAAATAGAGATTTATATGAGCTTTAACTCATAAAAAGATATTATAGAGACACAAAACAAAGACTGAAAAAAGCATAATACCCCCTCTTTAAGGAATGATAGGATGCCAACATGATGAAGAATCTACTCTCTACAGACATTAAAGCAATATCAGAAAAACAACTTTTAGAGTCAATCAACAGGATTTCTGCTTCATGTTTATTAAAAAGGTAAAATCAGAGTTAAAATAAATAAACACAGCACAAATCTGAGTTCATCACCTGATAAAATACAGCACATCCTGTGAAATACTCAATAAACACAGCACCTGGTAAGAAATAATACAAAACAACTCTTTCCATCCTAGCCGAAGTGAGAGAAAACTCCACTTTTACAGCTCCGGTGGTTTTTAGATGAACATGGTGTTCCTGTAATGATCTGGTCTGGGCCTGAAGCTTTCAGGGTCTGAAAACCAGAAGGGGGTCTTCCTGGGGATGGCCCTGCTTTCCTTACTTTTGGGTCAAATGTTTTCATCTTCTTTTGCTTAAAGATTTGTGAGGACTTTTGATTTGATGAACAGTTTTTTTCAGTGTTTTAATGTTCTCCATCTCTGAACTTTTATTTCACTCTGCAGCGCTTTTGTTAACTCTGTTTTTAAAGTTTTTAAACTGGACTGGAGCAAAGGAAGTTAAAAACAGTCAATGTGGTGCTTTAATATAAAAATGCTGACTCATGACTCAAGCACTAAGTTATATTATAAACTGATTTCACTGCTGCAGGATATCTATGCTCCTTTTACTGGTGAAGTTTCCTGATGTTAGCTTCAGTCTGCATCCATTTTTAGCTCTCCTCCTCCTTTGTCTTGTGTTGTTTCATATTTGTCCTCCTCCACTCAGCTTCTTCATCATCAGTCTGTCTCCTCATCCTTTACCTTTAGTTCTTCCGAGACTCCATGAATGACTGCTGTCCCTTAGCAGCTTCGTCAAGTCTAGCTTGATTTCTGCCGTCTTTATCATCCTCTTCTTCTTTTTCTTCTTCTTCTTCCGTTTCTCCTTTTCTTCTTCTTCTTCTTCTTTCATTCTGTTGTTTCCTCTTTTGTTCCTCCCTCTGATTTCCATGACAGATAAATCCTCCATCAGTCTCTTTTTTCTGGCTGCGTTCCCTTTCCCTCACAGCTCCTTGTCTCCTGTCCTCGTTGTTTCCTCTGCGTTCAGCTGCTCCTCTGGCTGATTCTCCTTTTCTCCTTTTTCTCTCCTTTTGGTTTTTTATTTTAAGGTCCTTCCTCTGGCTTTCATCAGAGACAGCTACAGGCTATCTGTCTCCTCCTCCTCCTCCTCCTTCTGTACCTTCACTTCCTCCTCCTTCACCTCCTCAGTGCCTCCTCTCTCTGCTCTCAGACTGACTCCTCTTCTCTCAGCTGCTCGTCTGGCTGCTTCTTCTCTTCTCCTCCTTCTGTCATTAATATTTTCTCTTTGTTTCTCCTTTCTTTGTGTGTCGTCCATCAGAGTCTCTCTATGACACCCTAAACCTTCCACCTCTACCTTCACCTCCTCCTCCTTCACCTCCTCAGTGACTCCTCTCTCTGCTTTTGGACGTGCTCTTCGTTCAGCTGCTCGTCTGGCTGCTTTTTCTCGATTTTTTCTCCTTATTTCACTTAGTTTTTCTCTCTCTCTGTCCTTTATGGGTCTGTTGTCCATCAGAGTCTCTTTGTAACACCCTAAACCCTCCTCCTCCTCCTCCTCCTCCTCCTCCTCCATGGATCCAGCTGGCTGCTCTCTGTCTCTCTCCTCTGTGTTGAGTTGTTGATCTACCTGCTGATCTCCTCCTTCTCCTCCTTTAAACTCCTTCAGTCTGTCTTTGCTCCTCAAAGTTTCTCTATCATCAGCTGCTCTCTCTGTCTTTCCCTCCTCTCCTCCCTCCTCTCCTCCCTCCTCCTCCCTCCTGATGGACTCCTCTGTCTGATCCTGACCTCCCTCTGGGTCCTCCTCCTCTCCTCTCTCTGTCTGGACCTCCTCCTCTCCTCTCTCCTCCCTCCTGATGGCCTCCTCTGTCTGATCTTGACCTCTCTGTGGTTCCTCCTCCTCTCCTCTCTGTGGTTCCTCCTCCTCTCCTCCCTCTGTCTGGACCTCCTCCTCTCCTCCCTCTGTCTGGACCTCCTCCTCTCCTCCCTCTGTCTGGACCTCCTCCTCTCCTCTCTCAGTCTGGACCTCCTCCTCTCCTTGTAGACCTCCTTTCGTCCTTTCAGCTGTTTCTTGATGATCTTCAGGGTCTGTCCTCTCTCTGACCTCCTCACTGGCTGATGGAGGTTTCTCCTCCTCCTCCTCCTCCTCCTCCGCCTCCTCCTCCTCTGTTCCTTCAGGAGCATCTGTCTCCCTCCCTTCCTGTCTTTCCTCCTCTCTTCTCTCCATCTCTGAGCGTCTCTCCTCCTCAGGTTGGGTTTCTCCTCCCTGGTTCTCCTCTTCCTGTCTCATTAATGCAGAGCCTCCTTTTTTTTCTTTATTTGCTTTCTTCTCTTTGTTGGTTTTAGTCTCCTTCTTGTCCTGGTCTCTCTCTGTCCCTGGTTTCTCTGCTGGTCCCTGATTGGTGGATTGTGTCAGCTGATCTCTGTCTCTCCTCTTTACCTCCTTCTGCTCCTCTGTCTGCCTCCTTTCTCCTCCTCCTTGGTTTTCTGTCTTCCTGCTCTTTGCAGCAGGTTTAATGTTGGTTTGGGGATAAAACAGAAACTCTTCATGTTGTCTGCTCATTAACTCTCTGATCCACTCCTCTGTCTGATCCATCTGACCTCTCTCTGGTTCCTCCTCTCCTCCTCTCTCTGTCCCTGGTTCCTCCTCTCCTCCTCTCTCTGTCCCTGGTTTCTTCTGTGGGTCCTGATCCCTGAGGAGGTCTTGGTCTTGTCCTGTTTCTCTGTCTGTATCTTGTGACCCTGAAAGTCCTGGATCATCTGGATCTGGTCCTCCTGTCTGCTCCTGGTCCTCATCTTTAGTTCCTGGTTTTTGTTCTGGTTCCTGTCCCTGATGTGTTTCTCCTTCTCCCTGTGGGTCCTGATCCCTGAGGAGGTTCTGGTCCAGTTCTCCAGGTCCTCCTGTCTCTAAATCTCCTGGAGGTCCTGGATCATCTTCAGAGAGTTTCTCAGTCTGATTCTGTTCAGCTCCTTCAGGTCTGAGTCCTCCTTCATCCACTTCCTGTTTGACCTTTGCTTCTCCTCCTCCTGTTGCTTCTCCTCTGTTATTCTCCTCCTTTTTCTCCTCTCCTCTCTCGTCTATCAGTGGTTTTCTTTCTTCTCCTCCTTCATCCTCAACATGAAACTCTGTCAAACTCCTCTCAGGTTTCCTCTCCTCCTGCTCAGTCCTCTCCTCCTGCTCCTTCCTCTTTTCTGTACGAATGGAGGAAAATGTGATGAAATTAAAAAATTTCTCCTGTTTGAAAAAGTCAAATTAATCACATGCCATGATATTTCTCTGAGACAGGATGTGAGGTCATAAGGAGCTGGATTTACAAGAGTGACATCCTCAAAAGTCTGAACTGACGCCTTAAAAACAGGATGTGGACTTACTGAGTCTGTTCTGTCTCCATTTCCACAGAAAGATGACTGCAGGAACCAGAACCAGAACAGCACAGACCAACACAGAGATGATAGCAACAGGAGGACCATGAGAACCAGGAGAACCAGGAGGATCAGGAGAACCAGGAGAACGAGAAGGACCAGGAGAACCAGGAGGATCAGGAGAACCAGGAGAACGAGAAGGACCAGGAGAACCAGGAGGATCAGGAGAACCGGGAGGATCAGGGGTAGAGCTGGGAGTACTGGGAGTGGTTGGGACTGTGGAGAAGTGATCTGGAACAGAAAAACAGAAACGTTATCATGTAAGTTCAATTCTCTCCCTTCTCCTTTTTGACTTTCTTTGTGGTTATTTGTGTTTTCTGTGTTAATCTCAGTTATTCTTGTGTTTCATGTTCACTTTGTTAATTCCTGTGTTTAGTTTAGTCCTCCTTCCTGGCCTCGTGTTTCCTTTCAGTTGATGGCCCCTCCTGTGTTTCACCTGTGTCTTGTTAGGGCCCGAGAATCGGGGACGAAAGCATGCCTGAAAAAATTTATGAATCTGCAACTTGCACAAAAATGAACACTACATAGCGCCCCCTAGGGACTAAAAACTGCAGCCCCTCGGGCGACTTTGAGCTACAGCCCTAAAATTTGGTGTATATAACAAGCATGTGTGGCCCTACAAAAAAGGTCTCTTACGACAAATGTGATTTCCGAACATGAACTTCACTATTTGCACCTAAACGTCGAAAAGCCATTTTGGGCTACGTATTTGAACAAATTAGTCCTTGGTTTTTTGACTTATCAGCTCCAGACTTGGCTTTACGATGCTATACATACTGAAGATCAATAATCATAATTACATTTTTTTCATTTTTTTCAGTGTGGCCTGAGTAAACTACCGACAGTGAAGATCAATAATCATAATTAAACGTTTATAATTTTTTCCGGTGTGTTTACGACATGGGCTCAAAGTTCGGGATTTTGAAACTTTATCTGATCTGCACAAAAACAGACACACATGTTCAGTTTTGCGCCCCGGACGCAGCCATGCCATTTCTGTCACCAGAAAATACAGCGCCCCCTAATAGCAATGGCCTGAAATTGGCCAAAATTGCGTTCATAGGATACGTATTTGAATGAACTAGTCTTAGGTTTTTTCTCAGAACAACTCCAAAATCACCATGTGTATACTAGAGTAAGATTAATAATCATAAAAAATTCTAATATATTTTTTGGGTGTGGCCACAAATGACCGCCAAAGTTGACCATTTTGCCGTTTTTTTCAAATCTTGATAGCTCTCCTGTACAATGTTGGATCAGGACCAAAATTCACACACATGTTCACTGTCACATCTTGAGTGCATTTCTATCATTATTTGCGTTAACATTAATACTCCATAGCGCCACCAAGGGGCTCAAAATTTTTACCCCTGCAGCTACTTTGAGCTACAGACCTGAAATTTGGTGGACATAACAATCATGCTAATTCCTACAAAAAAGTTTACAATGACCATAGTCAATTTCGAACAGGAAGTTCGCTACTTGGACACAAACATTGGATTTTCACGATTTTTAGACTCACACTAAATGGAACAATTCCTTGGTTTTTCATCTGATCAACTGCAAACTTGGCCTGTGTACACTACACACACTGACAATGATAAGTTTCACATGGACTTTTGATACGTCAATGGGTGTGGCCACAAATGACCGTCAAAGTTGACCATTTTAACTGTTTCATGAAACCCTAATGGCTCTCTGGTGCAGTGTTGGATCAGGGCCAAAATGCACACAGAGCTTCTGTATCACAGCCTCAGTGCATTTCTATCACTGGTTGCACTAACATAAATGCTCAATAGCGCCACCCAGGGGCTTAAATCTGCAGCCTGTCCAACTACTTTGAGCTACGGGCATGAAAAGTTTTGGGCTTAACCCTCGTGCCTAGACCTAAAGCTTTTGGCTGAGCCACATTTTGCTGCTCATGTGGCGGCTGAGACATGCTCCAATTGGCAAGGGTTAGGGCCTGTTCATCGCTGCTTGCAGCTTTAATTTTCACTGAGTTTCCTAGTGTTTTGGTTAAGTTTCTTTTGAAAGGGTTTTGGTATTTTTCATTTTAGTTTAAATAAATACTGTTTTGTTTAACTGCAGTTGGGTTCAGCTCCTTTTCTTTACTGCTCTGTGGTTCCCTGACATGTAATCAACTGGATTACCTGTCAAAGTGGTGTGACTCCTGTTTAGCAGGAGTCATGGTACAGCCACACCAAACGTGAATTAGAGATTAGGGATGGGAATTGAAAACCAATTCCAGTTGAGAATTAATCTTTTTGCTTATCAATTCCGTTCAGTTGACAGGGTTCAGAAGTGTCAGAATTGTAGCCCAATTTTAATTACACCTACTGCACAACCTTAAATGAGTGGAAACATCAGCTGGACCATGTCCTGAACCTCTGCCCTGACAGACACACACTCAGGTCAAAAAAGTTAAAGTGTCTCCACTCACCAACGAGGAGCTGAACAGTCACAGCTTTATTTAACGTAGGAATGAAACATCTGTATCCTCCTCCATCAGAGAGTTTGACGTTGGAGAGTTTCAGAGAAACGTTCCCGTGTCTCAGTTCTTCGATGAACACCGACGTTCTTCCTCTGAACGTCTCATGTTTTTTATTCTCCAGCTCCAAACCGTCACGCCACACAAAGACAAATCTGGGGTTCAGGTCAGGCCGCGCCCACTCCACAGTTGTGGCGAAAGCGTTCATGGATGGCTTCAGGTGACACGATAATATAACATCATCACCAACCAACGCCACTACGGGCCCAGACGGACAAATCAGCTCCTGACCTGAGAACAGACAGAGACTGGGTTTAATTCATGACGTGAAGGTTAAAAACAATAATGGACTCTTGGTCAGTTAATAAAACCTAATACTACCCATGACCATCTGACTGTCAGTGATGTCAGTGACTCACCTCTACATGAAAGAATCAGGAGGAGGAAGAAAACCAGGTCAGTGAAGGCACCACGCTGAAGGCTGAGGGACCGTCTGACAATCACACCAAACATCCTGGATCAGAAACACAGTAAGAGGAGACTTTACAGAGGAGGTACTGATATTTTTTTTGTTTTATTTGGTCCCTCTATTGACCCCATTTTATCTTTACATGATTTACAGTGCAAAAAAATCTTTATATTTCCCTCCCTGACATTCCAGAAAACTCTTATTTCAGCCTCTATTACTGCATGTAATCATGATATTTTACTAAAGACACCTGAAAGTCATCAAAACACAGAAAATAACCTCAGTCTGAGAGTGCCTGTCTACAATATGTTCTTCTATGTTAAATAAAATCATTCACTGTGCTGAAAATAATCATGATCTATTTATGAACGACAACATTTGCATTTATTGTGTTACACAAATTAGTGAGGAGGATTTGCTTTGATTGGATTGCAGGCCCACCTTCTGGCCTGGAGCCTCATGCACACAGTCTGAAGATGTGACTTTGACAAGATGTGGTTTTTTTTCAGAAATGAATGGACATCAGATCAGACCAAATTTTCTTTGTCCAAGTCAACTTTTTCCCAGATCCAGCTCCATGAGGTAAGGTATTTATCAACAGTTGGGTAGAGCTACGCTTTGAAACCTGACAACAAGCTAACTTTGTCAGTTTGTAGCGTAGCTTAGCAGCTGCTATATTTCTCTCTGCTCACAGCTCGGTGCTCTGAGACGTGTCTGTAACGTGTAACGTTAGTGAATCCTGGTTCTGTCCTACCAGAGCTCATCTACCAACTCCAACCTCACCAAGCAGAGCTAACGTAACCTGGCTCTTCATTTTATTGATAGACTCTCAAGTTTGAACAGACCACTGCAGAATAACTGCTGACTGTGGGTTGGAGACAACATTAGCACAAACACATTAACCTGGGTTTTAGCCTTTAGCTTGTGCTCTATCTCTCTCCTGTTTCTCTTTCTTCTGCTCTTCTGTCCTTTTTCTGTCTGACAGTTATGCTCCAGTGTCAACCATCACTACAAAATTAATCACAGAAATCCTTTTCAGCAGAGAAAAACACAGATCTCTCTTCTCTCTACTAAACTTTATCAGCTGGCGTGGTGTTGCTATAGAGACTTAGACGTGCTGTAAATCAATCAGGTCCTGTTCGACCCAATCAGGAAGCTAAGAAGTAGCATTTAGGAATAACATACATTGGTGCTGATAATCTAATTTTAAAGTGTGAATTAGGATCAGGCAGATATCTAGAAAGGAGACTTTTTTTTTAAGTTTATTCACACGAGGTCTGGCAGCACAGAAATGTCCACCCGTACTACCTGCTAAAACTATTTCTTTATCATTTACTTTATACATTGTTTCATCGCTATTATTACTATTAATATCATTATTTTCTTAATGTTTCAGTAAAAATATGCTATAGAATAAAAACAGACTCTTCGTGTGAGAAACCAGGGCTAAGCATGTCTCGAAGTATGAGTTCAAATTTGGCCTTTCAATGAAATTAAAATTTTTTCTTCATCATGCTCAATTTCCCCCTCTATTGGCACAAAGGTAAGAATTCTTTTATGTTGTTAAAATGGAGCAAAAGTGTGTGAAAATGACAAATAATAAAACTTAAAAACCATAAATCAGAGAAACAAGTGTGTGTCAGCCCAGGTTATAAATGTTGATCTGCAGAACTGAAGACAACGAGAATGATCAATCTTATAGCTCCCCCTGCTGGTCTCTGACCTACATTATACATTTCTTCATCAAATAACCACTAAGGGCTGTGTTTTTATGACATTAAGGGTTCAAACATTAACAGATCCTCCACTGTCTGATACTCTTTTTTAATTATTTTAAGAAGACTGCTTCATTTTTACCTGAAAAACATCCAAATAATCACTAAAAGTCATCAAAACCTGTTTTTATGGGCAGGTAGCTCAGCATACAGGTGTGAGTGTGTCTTATTCCAACATTTAACCTGATTTTATGACATTAGACACTCCTCTGTGACCTCAACGCTCCGTTTGCGACAGCTCAACAGTTAAGTTTCACTTTCACCAAAAACAGATGGACCAAAAATTTTCATTTAACAGTCCTACTATAAACTGAAACAGACATTTTGAATGGCATATTGTTGCATATACAGTGTAGTTTTATAGTGTTGACCCAGTTTGATGTATGTTGATAACTCCCCCTGCGTGCTAGCGTCACGGTCTGAGCTGATCCAGACTGCAGAGAGGAGCAAACAGCTCTGAATCTTTACTCTGACAGATCAACATGAGGATTTATGATGATCTTTATAAAAACATGAACACACATTAAAAACTTAAAAACAAACACTGGAAAATTTCTTACCTGTTGGATGTTCCCGAGTTCAGCTGAAGCAGCCACAGAGTCTAGAGATAAAGAGATGAACGCTACCTGTGCTCACCTGCAGGAAGAGAAGGCGTGGTTACATTTCCCTCACTGACCGATAAGAGGAGTTTACTGCCCTGCATGTTGGACATTTATAGAAGCCAGAATACGTTGAAAGGATTAAAGTTGTATGATACATGAAGCTTCTTTTGAAAACGAAACAAAACAAAAACAGAATTGCTTTCTTGCTTGCTTGCTTTCTTTCTTTTAAATTTACTCATTTTTTAAAATCATGTTGTTAAAAAAGATTATTTATTTTCGTTCTACAAAGATTTTCCCTAACCTCTGAAGCTCTTCTCGTTTTCTGTCTGTATGAAAAGGATTATGTACAACTCTGCCCCCTGTTGGTTAAGGTTATGATGATAACCTTAACCACCAGGGGGCAGAGTTGTACAGAATAACAGAGATCAGGTGGAGAATAGAGTGAACATGGAGTGATGGATTTATTATTATTATTATTATTATTATTATTATTATTATTATTATTATTATTATTATTATTATCAAATTTACAGGGACAATGCACGTTAAGTGATACATCTGTAAATGTTTGAGCTAAAAGGCTAGTTTCTTTCTGATGTCCCTGGACAGATGGTAAAATAAGCTACCTTACAGTTTAATAACACACTGCAGTTACACACAACGAGGATATGAAATCTATTGTTACCCTATTAAAATAATGGCCTTAGTCATTTTTCAAATTTTCAAGTTCAAATGTCAGGTCAATCATAAACTGAGTACTCATACTCATACATCAATTAATTGATCAATTAATCAAATTTTATCTATAAAGCACTTTCCATGCTCAACAGTGGCAAAACAAAGTGCTTGAAAAAAGGAAACAAGAAAAGAACAAATAATAATAATAATGATACTACTACTACTAATAATAATAGTAATAAAAATAATAATAATAATAATAATTGTAATAATAATAATAATAATAATAATAATAATAATAATAATAATAATAATAATAGTAATGATGATAATTATAATAATAATAATAATAATAATAATAATAATAATAATAATAGTAATAATAATAGTAATAATAATAGTAATAATAATAATAGTAATGATGATAATAATAATAATAATGATACTACTACTACTACTACTAATAATGATAATAATAAAAATAATAATAACAATAATAATGATACCAATGATACTAATATTAATATACTAATATATATTAATATACTAATATACTAAGGCAAATTTACTTATGTAGTACATTTAATTGAAAGAAATAAGCAATTCAAAGTGCATTACAAAGAAATCTAATGTAATTGTAAGAAAACAATTACAATTTAATCAAAAAGCACATTAAAAATAATAAGACACAATTAAACTAAATAAATAACACAAGTTAAAATAGACTTTAAGAGATTTTAAGATAAAAGTCACAGTGCAGAGCTGCAAAATTGCTAAATTTAAAGAAACAAATAAGATCATAAAATATTAAAAGACCAAAGCAGTAAAAGAGAAAATCATGCGAACCTCAAGATACAGAACAAAAAAGCAGCAAGAAGCAGTGAAGAAGATACACAATTAAGTTAAAACAGATAAAAAGATAAATATATCAAACTAAAAGATTAAGAACATATGCCTTTTAGAACGTATTTAGATAAATAGATAAATAAGTTAAAGTTAAAAGAGCATGAACCTTTTAGCTACAGATTTAAGCTATTCTATCAGAGATTACCAGCATGATCAAGAGATTATTAAAGCCAACAACTCATATTCCTCCGAAAATGACTTTGGGCATTATTTTAATAGGGTGACGATATGATAAAAGCAAGTCAGATAAACAGGAAGGTGCAAGACTATTAAGGCATTCAAAAACCAGTAAGACAACCTTAAAATCAACCCTAAAAGATACTGGTATCCAGTGCAGAGACTTTAAAATCGGTGTGATGTGGCCTCTCTTTCTGGTCTTCGTCAGCATTTTGGCTGTGGAGTTTTGGAGCAGCTGAAGCTGAGAAATTTTCTTTTTTGAAAGACCAGAAAGAAGATCGTTACAATAATCAACTAGTGTCTCTGCATTGGCTTGAGTGAGAAACTGATGTACTTTGGCGCTGTTTTTAAAGTGATAAAATGACCAGATTTTTAATATGTGGCTCAAAGCTAGGATCTGAGTCAAATGTTACACCCAGATTCTTGACATCTCCTACCAAAACCATTTCTTTAATTTTAAACACAGCACATGTCACTGTTACATATTTTTATAATAATTTACAGTAATTTAGCATTTTAATCTAGTCATATGCTGTGTTCAGGGTTTATGTATGTTTATCTAGCAGATAGAAGGTTAGCTGCTGTCTCCAGCTTGTGTCTGTGAGGTCTTACTGACCCTGAGTAAACTTTCACCCAGTCTTCTAGCTCTGACACCAGCTGTGGGTTGAGACAGTTGTGTTAGTCATGTTTTTTTGGCCAGTTACTCTCGGGCGTTTAGTTTAACTTCAGCTCTGAATAGGTGTAGCAATGATTGTTATAAAACTGTATTGCCCCCAGATATCAGGGCTCATTCTTTTGGGACCAGCGCTGTAAACTTTACCTGTGAGCAGAATAAATGCTGAACTGAGAAATGGATCCTCTACCTGTGATCTTTGGGAGATGTTCGACTAAAGAACTGGGTAGATTTAAGTACATCAACCCACTGTTAATCTCTCTTCACTGGTTTCCAGTAGCAGCTCCAATCAAATTCAAAGCTCTTCTTCTGGCTTACAAAACATACCTGGGGTCCCTGATCCAGGTCTACACTCCTTCTGGTCCTCTACACTCTGCTTGTGAAAGACGCCTGGTGCGGCTCCAAATCTCTAGCCAGACTCTTCTCCTCTGTTGTTCCCAAATGGTGAATGAATTACCTAACTCTATACGATCCACAGAGTCCCTTTCTACTTTAAGAGATGTCTGAAAACTCATCTGTGCAGGGAACACTTAGACCCTTAATCTGAGCCTGCTCCTCTTTGTCCTCAGGGGGAGAATGATCCAGAAGGTCTCAGACTCAGCTCTTAGTGAATTTTCAGAACTGATCACTGAATGTTGTTGACGGTTGAAATATAGGATTGCAGCAATAAATTGTGGTTAGTTGGAAACTTTGGAGTCTGATTCTGTCCATGGTTTTCGCCAATTAAAGGGAAGTTGTTCCGTTCCAAAACCAAAACACATTTAGTCAACCCAAGCATGCATGCATCAGTAAGTTTTACAACATGAGACAAATTTACGGGACGCGGACCCAGGGGGGATGGTTTTAGTGCTGACAGATTCAGTTGTTAATGAGCTGCTGTTTGAAATGAGACCTGAATGATAGATCTGTGTTGATCTCTCTGACAGTTAATCTGTCTGAATGTTGCTTGGACAGAAAGGGCTGAGACTAAGGACTTTTTTTCCAAGAGGAATTATGAGGATCGATGCTCCATTTGTACACAACTTACAAGATTCGACCACAAACTAAAGATTACTCAGTCAGAAGACCAAGGTACTGTGTTTTATTGATATATAAAGAATCAAATAGCTAATTAAACAGAGATCAACCAAAGATGAAACCAACCAACACAAAAATCCTCCAAAGTTGTAACACGCAGGAACAAATTAATTCATCAATCTCTTAAAGAGAAGTAATTTAGGGAAACAGATCATGAGGAAAGCTCAGGTCAGTGTTCAGTTTGTTCTTTAAGATTTTATGATGACTCTCCATTCAGTATTTCATGCTTTAGATTTCAATAAAAACAGAAAAATGATGTTAATGTCCACACATCTCTGTTGGGTTTCCTAAAGTCTGCTGCAGTCAGTCTGTTTCCATTTGCTCTTCTTAATTTTTCTCTTCTTTGGGTCCCGCCATAACCTCCAGCTGATTAACATTTTATTCTTTCAGTATTGGGGAATATTTTTGAACTTTCACACTTTCTCCTTCCCCACCCTTCTTCTTCTTCTTTCTGACTCTGCTGATCTCCATGGAGCACTTTCTCTCTCTTTTTTTTTTTTTTACAGACCTGTAACTCCATATTCCTCTATAAATTTAGCTTTCAGATTCTTCCTGTTCTTCATCTTCAGCACCTCTGGACTCTCAGCCGCTCTCTACGACCTCTTTATTTGGGTTTCTGTAACCAGAAATAATCAGCTCCTCTTTCCCTTCTCCTTCGTCTTGTGTTTGTTTCATATGTATCCTCCATTCTTCATCAGTCTGTCTCCTCATCCTCACCCTTCACCTTTACCTCCTTATGAACTGTCCTGAGAAAATGTACTAAGTTCATCAAAGAATCCTGAAAGTTTAACATTGTCTCTGAATGCTGCTGCTGCTCTTTCTGCTGCTTCTCTTGCTGCTTCTTTTGCTGCGTGTTCCCTTTCTGCTATTTTCTTTCTTGCTGCTGATATATTTCTTGGTGCTGCTGCTCTTTCTGCTTTTTGTTTTGCTGCTGCTCTTTCTGCTGCTGCTCTTTCTGCTGCTGCTGCTGCTGCTGCTCTTGCTGCTGCTGCTCTTGCTGCTGCTGCTCTTTCTGCTGCTTCCTGTCTGGCTGTTTCTTCTTCTCGTCTCCTCTCTTCTTCTTTGTCCTTTTCCTCCTCCTCTTCCTTTCCTCTCTCAGTGTTTCCTCTGGTTACCATGGTAACCTTTCTACGCTCAGCTGCTCGTCTGGCTGCTTCTTCTCTTCTTCTTCTTCTTTCACTTTGCTGATCTGTCTCTCTGACTGTTCTTTGTCTGTCCTCACTCAGAGTCTCTCTATAACCCCCTAAACTCTCCTCCTCCTCCTCCTCCTCCTGCTCCTCCTCCTCTTCCTCCTCCTCCTCCTCCATGGATCCAGCTGGCTGCTCTCTGTTTCTCTCCTCTGTGTTGAGTTGTTGATCTACCTGCTGATCTCCTTCTTCTCCTCCTTTAAACTCCTTCAGTCTGTCGTCGCTCCTCATTAAACTTTCTCTAACATCAGCTGTTCTCTCTGTCCCTGGTCCTTCTTCAAATCTCTCCTCCTCTCCTTCCTCCTCCCTCCTGCTGCTCTCCTCTATCCTCCTCCTCCTGTCAGTCTCCTCCTCTCCTCCTCCTCCTCTGTCAGTGATCTGGTTTCCTCTCCTCCTCCTGTCAGTCTCCTCCTCTCCTCCTCCTCCTCTGTCAGTGGTCTGGTTTCCTCTCCTCCTCATGTGAGTCTCCTCCTCTCCTCCTCCTCCTCTGTCAGTGGTCTGGTTTCCTCTCCTCCTCCTGTCAGTCTCCTCCTCTCCTCCTCCTCCTCTGTCAGTGGTCTGGTTTCCTCTCCTCCTCCTGTCAGTCTCCTCCTCTCCTCCTCCTCCTCTGTCAGTGGTCTGGTTTCCTCTCCTCCTCCTGTCAGTCTCCTCCTCCTCTCCTCCTCCTCCTCTGTCAGTGGTCTGGTTTCCTCTCCTCCTCCTGTCAGTCTCCTCCTCCTCTCCTCCTCCTCCTCTGTCAGTGGTCTGGTTTTCTCTCCTCCTCCTGTCAGTCTCCTCCTCCTCTCCTCCTCCTCCTCTGTCAGTGGTCTGGTTTCCTCTCCTCCCTCTCAGAGTTTGATGAACAGTCGTCTCTCTCTCAGCTCTCAGTCTCTCTTCCTGTTTCTCTGCTGGTCTCTGATTGGTGGGTTGTGTCAGCTGATCTCTGTCTCTCCTCTTTTCCTCCTCCTGCTCCTCTGTCTGCCTCCTTTCTCCTCCTCCTTGGTTTTCTGTCTTCCTGCTCTTTGCAGCAGGTTTAATGTTGGTTTGGGGATAAAACAGAAACTCTTCCTGTTGTCTGCTCATTAACTCTCTGATCCACTCCTCTGTCTGATCTTCCTCTCCTCTCTCTGGTTCCTCCTCTTCTCCTCTCTCTGTCCCTGGTTCCTTCTGTGGGTCCTGATCCCTGAGGAGGTCTTGGACCTGTCCTGGTTCTCTGTCTGTATGTTGTGTCCCTGAAAGTCCTGGATCATCTGGATCTGGTCCTCCTGTCTGCTCCTGGTCCTCATCTTTAGTTCCTGGTTTTTGTCCTGGTTCCTGTCCCTGATGTGTTTCTCCTTCTCCCTGTGGGTCCTGATCCCTGAGGAGGTTCTGGTCCAGTTCTCCAGGTCCTCCTGTCTCTAAATCTCCTGGAGGTCCTGGATCATCTTCAGAGAGTTTCTCAGTCTGATTCTGTTCAGCTCCTTCAGGTCTGAGTCCTCCTTCATCCACTTCCTGTTTGACCTTTGCTTCTCCTCTTCCTCCTCTTTCTCCTCTTCCTCCTCTTTCTCCTTTTCCTCCACTTTCTCCCTTTATTTCTCCTCCATCTGTTTCTGAGCCGTTCTTCTCCTTTAGTAACTCTGAGTTTGTCCCAACCTGATCCTCAGTTTCTCCTCCTCTGTTATTCTCCTCCTTTTTCTCCTCTCCTCTCTCGTCTATCAGAGGTTTTCTTTCTTCTCCTCCTTCATCCTCAACATGAAACTCTGTTAAACTCCTCTCAGGTTTCCTCTCCTCCTGCTCAGTCCTCTTTTCTGTACGAATGGAGGAAGATGTGATGAAATTAAAGAGACATGCAGAGAATGAGTGATCACCACAAAACTTCTTCAAAAGTCTGAAAAAAGTATCTTAAACATTTTCATTGACGTCTGAAGAGGACAGAGTCTGACTTACTGAGTCTGTTTTGTCTCCATTTCCTCACAGCAAAGATGACTGCAGGAACCAGAACCAGAACCAGAGCAGCACAGACAGTCACAGAGATGGTAACAACAGGAGAACCAGGAGGATCATGGGTAGGGCTGGGATTGGTTGGTGCTGTAAGGAAGTGATCTGAAAAGATAAAACAGAAAGGTGATGGTGTTTCCTCTTGTCTCCGTGTCCTGTGGCTCTCAGAGATCACTCAGACTGGTTTACCTGTGACATGGATCAGTATGTCCCTGCTGTGGTTGATGTCCCTCTGTGTGACTCTACAGGTGAAGGTGTTCCTGTGTCTCCTCTCCACAGTCAGTCTGCTGCTGACAGTGTAGAGACCATCAGGACCTCTGAGCGTCTCAGTGAGAGCAGAGGAGAGAAGGTTTCCCTCAGCGTCCAACCAAAACATCTCTGGCTCTGGATACCAGCCTTTAGACTCACACTGCAACACCACTCCATCACTGCTTTGGCTCACCTGGACCACAGGTGAAGACACAGCACCTGGAGGACAGGAGATTATATGAGTTTTATACAAACTCAGGTTAAAAAAGTTAAAGTGTCTCCACTCACCAACGAGGAGCTGAACAGTCACAGCTTTATTTAACGTAGGAATGAAACATCTGTATCCTCCTCCATCAGAGAGTTTGACTTTGGAGAGTTTCAGTGAAACGTTCCCGTGTCTCAGTTCTTCTGGAAACATCCGTGATCTTCCTCTGAATGATGGATGTTTTCTTGGCTCAAACTCTTCTCCGTTACGTCGCACAAAGACGTGTTTTGTGTCCTGGTCAGACTTTGACCACTCTACAGTCAGATCAAAAGCATAAGAGGACGGGTTCAGGTGACACGGCAGAATGACATCATCACCAATCAACGCCACTATGGGCTGAGACGAACCAATCAGCTCCTGACCTGAGAACAGACAGACCACTGGTTGAAATTAAACTATTAACGTATGCAGATGAAACAGTTTTATACCTGTTTAAATCTTAAATTTCAGAAACTTCACCTCTACATGAGAGAATCAGGATGAGGAAGAAAACCAGGTCAGTGAAGGCACCACGCTGAAGGCTGAGGGACCGTCTGACAATCACACCAAACATCCTGGATCAGAAACAGAAGCAGACGAGACATTACAGAGGGGGTAACCTTATTATTATTTTGTTGGTGTATTAGTAAACACTTATTTCAGCTGCTGGTTCCCACTTCACAAACCCCCTTCGCTCTGATTGGACGGCCCTTTAGAGGCAGACTTTGGTGTTTGCGGTCCACCCATCCAACAAGTCATGAACTCGTTAGGAGATCCTAATGTGATGATGTCATCATTTCAGAAAGTCTCATGAAGATCTGCACACGCTCAGTCTGATTTTAATCTGAGCTCAGTCTGAGATAATCTGTCTGTACGGAGCCCCTAAAGGGACATATGCAGAAAAATAAAAACATGTATTCGGTGCTCACCTGTTTTCTGCTTATGTCCCTTTAGGGGCTCTGTAAACCTCTATTTAATGAAGTTATTTCACTGTGCTGAAAATCTAAGACTTAGGCTGTGTCCGAAATGGCATACTAACATACTACATGGTCGTTGTGTATATACTGTATACTACATACTATAAGTATGATTAGAGTGTCAACCGTTTACACTGTAGTATACTACTCAGTTTCCCATGATGCATTTCAAAACCTCCAACGACAAAAATTGGAAGCACACATAAGTCTATGGAAGCACACCAGGCTATCAAATATCTCTGTTGATTCACCACATTTGAAAGTTTTAAGAACATTTTAGGCGAGAAAGTCATCACGTAGAAAACCAAAATGTGGTCATTTGGGCCACAAAACGCACGGATACATATTTAATTTTGACATTTCGGACATTCTGTTAAGAGCGCCAATATGCTATCGAAGAAACTTCCGGTCCGCTCCAAAACAAGAGCCCAATTTACAAAAGCGTTAAAGAACTTAAAGGAGATAAACGGGTGCTTTTATTTTGAAAACGGGAAGTTCGCTAGTGGATGATTTTTAGCTAACACCGGTCTCAAGACGAATTCATCTCTCTTCAAAAAATTAAAAAATGTTTACTGCTCGCAGACACCGAAGACGATCCGTCCGTCGCCTCAGGCACTTTATTTCTTTGTACTTACGTTTAGGTTTCCCTGTAGAGCTAAGTCCATTTTAGTTGCTTCTCATCTTGTCATCTCATTCTGTATTTACGTTTATAAATACGGGGCTCGCAATGCATTATGGGGCGTGTCAGTGCGACTAGTATGCCCACCTCCCATACTTACAATTTTTACCGATATAGTATACATCCGGGTATTTCTCGCGCACACAATCTTTTCATACTATTTAATGTGAACGCACTACATACTATTTTTGACGTCATACTTAGTATGAGTAGTACGTTAGTATGACATTTCAGACACAGCCTCGGATCCAAATCATGAACGAGAACATTAGGATTTATGGTGTTACACTGATAGTAGTTCATTCATACGAGGTCTGACGGAACAGAAAGTTCCACCTGCTTGGTGAGGTTGGAGTTGGTAGATGAGCTCTGGTAGGACAGAACCAGGATTCACTAACGTTACACGTTACAGACACGTCTCAGAGCACCGGGCTGTGAGGAGAGAGAAATATAGCAGCTGCTAAACTACGCTACAAACTGACAGAGTTAGCTTGTTGTCAGGTTTCAAAGTGTAGCTCTACCTAACTGTTGGTAAATATCGTACCACGTGGAGCTGGATCTGGGAAAAAGTTGTTGAACAAAGAAAAGTAGAGTTAAAAAGAAGATCTGATCTTCATTTATTTCCAAAACTAACACACACCTTGTTCAAAGTCAAGTCTTCACCACAGTGTGGGGGAGACTCCAAGCCAAAAGGTGGCGCTGCAGTTCACTTCAAACAGATCCTCCTCACAGTCTCTTTAACATCAAACAGCCTGCCAGAAGCAAACAACTGCATTAACTTTGAATGCTCAAGAATTAACTAGACAGAACTTGAGTCAAAAACACACACACCCAGAAAGCAAACACAGAAACGCAGTAAGTGCAGCTTTAAACGGAGGTCCTCCAGGCCTGTGGGGGCGCCCTGTGGTACAACTCACGAGAGAGACAGACTGAGAGGAGCCAACTCAGCAACTTTTCACCATATTCAGAGACTTAAAATTAACACTGATGTCTCAAAATATGAGTTTAACTTGGCCCATCAATGAAATTAACTTTTTTACTCCTGCATAATTTTGTCCTTTTTCTTTTATGTTGTAAATATGGAGTAAAATTATTTTAAAATTAAAAAAATAATGGAACTTATAGACCAGAAATCAGAGAAATAAGAGTTTGTCAGCCCAGGTTGTGACACACAACAAGAAAATATCCTCAATATTAATGTTTATTCAGAACTGAAGACAACGAGAAGAGTTGATCTCACAGCTCCCCCTGCTGGTCTCTGACCTATATTAACTCCTGTAATCCTCATAATCTGATAAACTCTGATCAGATGTTTTTATGATGTTGATGGTTTAAATATTAACAGATCCTCCTCTGTCCTTCGCTCTCTTTAAACCACGTCAACAGAGCTGCTTCATTTACACTAAAACATCCAAATACTCTACTAAATAATCATCAAATTTACACTTAGGTCTGAGTCTGTTTCAGTCCAACATTTATCCTGACTTTATGACATTTCCTCTGTGACCTCAACGCTCCGTTTGAACCAGCTCAAACGTTTTGTTTCACTTTCACCAAAAACAACTGAACGCCAAACTTTCATCAAAGAACAATCAATCACTGAAACAGAAAGGTTAGATGATATATTTTTGTATTTATAGTCCAGTTTATAGCAGTTTATAGTGATGACCTGGTTTGATTTAGTATAAGTCTCACTGTGTGCTCTGTGTAAAGTCTGAGTTGATCCAGACTGCAGAGAGGAGCAAACAGCTCTGAATCTTTAAATGAAACATGAATAAACATTAAACTCTTAAAAACAAACACTTAAAGCTTTTCTCACCTGTTGGATGATCCTGAAGTTTAACTGAAGGAGCCACAAACAGAGTCTGATAAGAGATAAACTCACCTGAGCTCACCTGCAGGAAGAGGAGGCGTGTCCACATTTCACCTCACTGACCTCTGAGAGGAGTTTTCTGCTCATGTTTTTATTTTCACCTGCCCTTTTTCCCACAATCAAGTGTTCAATAATAATAATACTACTACTAATAATAATAATAATAATAATAATAATAATAATAATAATAATAATAATAAAAATAATAAGATGATAATAATAATAATAATAATAATAATAATAATAATAATAATAATAATAATAATAATAATAATAAGATGATAATAATAATAATAATAATAATAATAATAATAATAATAATAATAATAATAATAATAGGACATGATGACCTTCCGACCAGCAGGGGGCAGAGTGGTGCAGATTAACAGAGATCAGATGAAGGGGAATGGACTGTTACATCTCTACCTCACTAACCTCAAATGGACAAATTAATCTGTTTACACTAATCTATATGACAGTCTAACACATTTTAAACTTCTTTATCCAAAGAATTAAGAACAAACTGGTTCAAAATATTTATTGATCTTTTATTTGATCGTCCGTAATTGGAAATATCATTTTAGTCTGATATAAAAAAAACACTCAGTCAGTGACCTTCACCTTTAACATCTTATTAGAGAGAAAACACCTCATTAAACTTCAGTGTTATCACCAATAATCAGGCTTTAAGCGTTGATTTTATAGAAATATATCTTCAATATAAATATATCAGTCACAGAGTCCAAAATTATGAAGATACAAAACCAGCATAAAAAACCACAGAGGAGTCAAGGTTCAAGGAGTCCATTTGAGGAGGTCTTGGAGCTGTCTTGTTTCTCCGTCGGCCCTGGCTTCACTTAGAGGTTGAGCCTCTTCTTCTCCTCTATTGTCCACATTTTTCTCCTCTTTTCTCTCTCTTCTACCAGTAGTTCTCTTTTTTCTGCTCCTTTATTCTCAATATGAAACTCTGTTGAATCCCTCTCAGGTATCTTTTCTTTTGGCTGTTCAGTCCTGTCCTCGTGCTCCTTTCTGTTTTCTGTAGGAACGGAGGAAAACATGAGGAATAAATTCAAAACATCTTCAGGAGTCTGAGAAAGTGTTGAAAGTTTTCACTGACATCTTAAGAAGAGAATGACGACTTACTGAGTCTGTTCTGTCTCCATTTCCACACAGCAAAGATGGCTACAGGAACCAGAACCAGAACCAGAGCAGCACAGACAGAGATGGTAACAACAGGAGGACCAGGAGGATCATGGGTAGGGCTGGGATTGGACGGTGCTGTAAGGAAGTGATTTTAAATTAGTAAAACACAGAAAGATGATGGTGTTTCCTCTTGTCTCCGTGTCCTGTGGCTCTCAGAGATCACTCAGACTGGTTTACCTGTGACATGGATCAGTATGTCCCTGCTGTGGTTGATGTCCCTCTGTGTGACTCTACAGGTGAAGGTGTTCCTGTGTCTCCTCTCCACAGTCAGTCTGCTGCTGACAGTGTAGAGACCATCAGGACCTCTGAGCGTCTCAGTGAGAGCAGAGGAGAGAAGGTTTCCCTCAGCGTCCAACCAAAACATCTCTGGCTCTGGATACCAGCCTTTAGACTCACACTGCAACACCACTCCATCACTGCTTTGGCTCACCTGGACAACAGGTGACGACACAGCACCTGGAGGACAGGAGATTAGGAAAGAAACACAGTTTTGTAAACAGGAAGTCACACCAGGGTGTAAAACAATCAATTCATATCTAAGACTCTATTCACAATTAATCTTAAAACGTTCAGACTCACCAACGAGGAGCTGAACAGTCACAGCTCTAAGCAATGAAGGAATGAAACATCTGTAAGCTCCTCCATCTTGGAGTTTGACTTTGGAGAGTTTCAGTGAAACGTTCCCGTGTCCCAGTTCTTCTGGAAACATCCGTGATCTTTCTGTGAACCATCTGTTTTTCTTTGGCTCCAATTCTTCTCCATTACGTTGCACTAGGATGTATCTGGGGTCCAGGTCCGGTCTGGCCCACTCTACAGTCAGATCAAAAGCATCAGAGGACGGGTTCAGGTGACACGGCAGAATGACATCATCACCAACCAACGCCACTATGGGCTGAGACGAACCAATCAGCTCCTGACCTGAGAACAGACAGACCACTGGTTGATCAAAATACCAACGTATGCAGATGACACACTGTTTTACACTGTTTTTATCTTAAATTAGAGAAACTTCACCTCTACATGACAGAATCAGGATGAGGAAGAAAACCAGGTCAGTGAAGGCACCACGCTGAAGACTGAGGGACCGTCTGACAATCACACCAAACATCCTGGATCAGAAAAACAGTCACACTAAATAAACTGTAACCAGGCAGGGTTTAATGACGCTTGTAGATTAAATATTAACAGATCCTCCATTGTCCTCATCCTGACTCTCTTTAAATGAGTTCATACTTCTAATTGGGACTGTTATTAATATGTAATATGTGTAAAAAAAAAACTGTGTTAATATGATAAAATAACAGATCGAAGAAAGGAAAAATCTATTCAGCATAATTTCAGGAAATAAACTGGTGCAGATATTCAAAGGTTTGTGGTTTGAGCAGGGATCTGTTAAATATGTACAGTCTCTTAAAAAAACAAAAACAAAGAGAGGATCTTACCTGTCTGAAAGCGCAGCACCTTCTCTTTTTGAAGTCAAGGGAAAAAGAAAGAGACAACACAAATAAAGGTGTGTCTCTGTATCAACAGCATGATCATATCACGAGACAAAGCTGCAGGTGTTCATGAAACCACTCAGACACAGAAACACAGGATACACTACAAATCACATAATATAATAATATTCATAATATTCATAAAAATATTCATAATAATAATAATAATAATAATAATAATAATAATAATAATAATAATAATAATAACTATAATAATGATAATAATTATAATAATAACTATGACAACGATAATAATAATAATAATAATAACAACAATAATAATAATAATAATAATAATAATAATAATAATAATAATAATAATGACAATAATGATAAAAATGATAATAATAACAAGTATAATAATAAAAATAATCACAATCATAATCATAATAGTTTGAAACATGTTGCATGTTCAATTATGAAAATTATTAAATAAACTCATGAACAGTTCTCTAAACAACCCTTTCCTTCTAGAGGGTGAATTCACCTGAATAAATGATTAGGAAGCTTTAATGCTGATTATCCTTCCCTCTGTTATGAAACTGTACTTTTACATTTAAAGGTGCTTTATAAATTGAAGTATTTATATGTTGTTTTTTAGATTTGTCTCTTTATTTGACCAGGTTTAAATGTTTAGATTACCTCACTTTGAAACATTTATTGTTGAAACATTATCACCTCTGTGTGTCTTTAGCGCCGTGTTTAGTTTCACTTTCATCAAAAATCAATGGACTGAAAACTTTGATTAAACAAAGACTTTCACCAACTTTTACCAAAGTTTCTGATAAACTGTGATTAAAACTGTTCAGTGAGGCGACACAGGCTCAGTATGATTAGTTACTCTGGTTATGTGATTTGTGTTCCTGAGATGATCTGAACAGGTCTGAGATTATTAGATTATTAGATTATTTGAAAGTAAATACAGGCTTCAGTCTAAAGAGTAAAAACATTAAAGGTTCATTGAACATCTTTTCCTACCTGCCGTGAAGAAACATGGAGGACGTTTACAGCTCAGAGGAGAGAAAACAGACGATCAGAGTCACCATGAGAAACCAGACCAGGACTCTGATTGGTCGTTAGTTTCATCAAAGACAGAAAAATACTTTCAACACACAAACACACACTGAAACTAGTCTTACCTGTTGGATTGGCAAAATCTGATAAGAAGAGATAAAGTATGTCCTCACCTGAAGAAAAAGGTGTGTTCATGTTTCACCCCATTGTCTGTTAAGAAGAGTTATCTGCACATAGATTTACATGTGGGCACTTCTCTCAGAGGATCCTGATTTGTAAAGGGAACATTGGGCACGAACAATCTCATAAATCTGAATCGTTCTGTGCACACGCCATTCCTGGGTTTTTGGTGCCCGTACATTTTCAGTAAGGACTTCACACACTTAAAAAAAAAAAAAAAAAACAGAGACCAGGTGTGTTCAGTCTGTAGGTACAGGTTAAATAGGGACATGAAAACCTTCCTACCAGCAGGGGGCAGAGTGGTGCAGACTAACAGATCAGGTGAAGAGTAGAGTGAACATGAGATGATGAAGAAGACTGTTACACTTCAACCACACAAAACACAAATACAAAAAGTAAATCTATTGTTAATTTATTATGATATTTAAACATATTTTAAATTAATTTATCAAAGAATGAAGAACAGGGTCATTCAGGAATATTTATTAAAGCTTTGTTTATTATTTGTTCATAAAGAGAAATAAAATGTTCCCTCACCGTCACACACACATACACAAATCATTCATCATCTAAACATCGCCTGAAATGTGTGGAGAAAATATGACAGAAAATGTTAAAACATGATGTTGAAGTTAGACTACAGTGTCTCTGAAAGGTCAAACTACAGGAAATGAGCTGAGTCGATGTGAAAAAACAAAAACCAAGACCTGAACCTGCTCTGAAAAATAATAAAGGACAAAAGTTTCAGAAGGAGAGAAACATGACGAACAGAACACGGGATCAGATTTATCTTAACGTGTCTCCTCCTCAACTTCCTCCTTCAACAACTTCTTCACCAGGTTTACCTTCTCCCTTTTCACCTCCTCTTTCTGTAGCTTCATCTCCACCTCCTCCTGGACTTCCTCCTTCACGTCTTCCTTTTGCCCATTCTGTAGCTCCCCCTTGACCTCCTCCTTGACCTCCTCCTTCACTCACTTCTTTACCTCCAAGTTCAAAACCTACTCCTTCACCTTTTACTTCTTTACTACCTCTTTCACCTCCTCCTTCTCCTTTGTCTGTACCTCCTCCTTGAGTTACTCCTTCACCTCACCCCTCTGTACCTCCCTGATCACCTCCTCCTTGAGTTACTCCTTCACCTCCTCTCTCTGAGCTTTCTTTATCACCTCCCCCTTGAGTTTCTCCTTCACCTTCTTTCTCTGTACCTCCCTGATCACCTCCTCCTTGAATTACTCCTTTACCTCCTCCCTCTGCACCTCCCTGATCACCTCCTCCTCGAGTTACACCTTCACCTCCTCCCTCTGTACCTCCCTGATCACCTCCTCCTTGAATTACTCTTTTACCTCCACCCTCTGCACCTCCTTGATCACCTTTCCCTTGATTTCCTCCTTCACCTCCTTCATCCATACCTCCTTTATCAACTCCTCCTTGAATTACTCCTTTACCTCCTCCCTCTGCATCTCCTTGATCACCTCCTCCTTGAGTTACTCCTTCACCTCCTCCCTCTGCACCTCCTTGTTCACCTTTCCCTTGATTGCCTTCTTCACCTCCTTCACCCGTACCTCCTTTATCACGTCCCCCTTTAGTTACTCTGTCACCTCCTCCCTCTGTACCTCCCTGATCACCTCCTCCTTGAGTTCCTCCTTCACCTCCTCCCTCTGTTACTCCTTTATCACCTACCCCTTGATTTCCTCTTTCAATTCCTTCATCTGCTCCTCCTTTATCACCTCCTCCTTGAATTACTCCTTCACCTCCTCCCTCTGTTACTCCTTGATCACCTCTTCCTTGAGTTACTCCTTCACCTACTCCCTCTGTACCTTGTTTATCACCTCCTCCTTGAGTTTCTCCTTCACCTCCTCTCTCTAAGCTTTCTCTTTTACCTCCCCCTTGGGTTCCTCCTTCAACTCCTCCCTCTGTGACTCCTTTATCACCTCCCCCTTGAGTTTCTCCTTCACCTTTTTCCTCTGTACCTTGTTTATCACCTCCTCCTTGAGTTACTCCTTCACCTTTTTCCTCTGTACCTTGTTTATCACCTCCTCCTTGAGTTTCTCCTTCACCTCCTCCCCCAGTACCTTCTTTATCACCTCCCTCTTGACCTTTACTTTCTTCTTCACTTACTTTCTCACCTCCAAGTTTTAAACCTTCTACTTCACGTCCTCCTTCACCTCCTCCTTCTGTAACTACATCTTGACCTCCTTCTTGACCTCCACCTTCACTTTCTCTCTTCCCT
Source organism: Halichoeres trimaculatus (assembly GCF_033239565.1). Classification (NCBI taxonomy): domain Eukaryota; kingdom Metazoa; phylum Chordata; class Actinopteri; order Labriformes; family Labridae; genus Halichoeres; species Halichoeres trimaculatus. The sequence continues at coordinate 1,266,608 of NW_027437183.1, forward strand.
CCTTCTTGGCTGGCTGCTCTCTCCTCTTTCTCTTTCTCCTTATCCAGTCTCTGATGTGTTTCTCCTTCCTCCTTCCCCTCCTGACCACTGAGGAGGTTTGGGGCTGGTTCTTTTTGTTCCTTTGTAAATGAAACCGAAACTTTAGGACGTCCTGAATTATCTTCAGAGAGTTCCTCTGTCATCCTTTGTTTAGCTCCATCAGGTCTTCCTTGTCCCTGAACCTCTTCCTGTTTTATGTTTGTTCGTCTGTTTTCTTCATCCTCTTCTCTCCCGGCTATGAGTGGTTTTCTTTCTCCTTGTCCTCTAACCTCTGCTGAATCCCTCTCAGGCGTCTTTTCTTCTACACACTGTTTGGTCTTGTCCTTGTGGTCCTTCCTGTTTTCTGTGACGGTAAAGAAACAAAAAGAACTGTTAAATTATGTCAAAAGAAAATCTTATATCTAAGCCTTGAAAAACTCTCACTTTTAAAAGTCAAACTTCAGTTTATAAAAAAAAAAAACAATACAGGATCAGTGAAACAGCATCAAAGTAAAGATGGAAAGAGGTTCAGCACTCAGTGAGAGTCAGCTGGAAAAATCCTCTGAACTAAAGAAGCAAGAAGCAAAACCAGGTCTGGATGGACCAGATCTTTAGACAAATATTTGTCCTGAACATTAACACATTATTCTGACAGAGTCTGACTTACTGAGTCTGTTCTGTCTCCATTTCCACACAGCAAAGATGACTGCAGGAACCAGAACCAGAACAGCACAGACCAACAAAGCGCTGATACCATGAGAGCGAGAAGAAGAGCTGGGATTGGTTGATGCCACCGAGGTATGATCTGAAACAGGAAAAGAAACGTTTTATATATCTTTATGGTTTATTAATTTTATCTTTACCTTCAGGCTCCTGTTTACCTGTCAGAGTGGTGTTGTCCTCTGTGCTGTGGTTGATGTCCCTCTGTGTGACTCTACAGGTGAAGGTGTTCCTGTGTCTCCTCTCCACAGTCAGTCTGCTGCTGACAGTGTAGAGACCATCAGGACCTCTGAGCGTCTCAGTGAGAGCAGAGGAGAGAAGGTTTCCCTCAGCGTCCAACCAAAACATCTCTGGCTCTGGATACCAGCCTTTAGACTCACACTGCAACACCACTCCATCACTGCTTTGGCTCACCTGGACAACAGGTGACGACACAGCACCTGGAGGACACGAAATCAGGAAAGAAACACAGCTTAATGACAGGGTTGAACTAGAAAATTTCCACGGAAATCATGAGAGGGGCTCTGGCAGTGGGCTTTTTGCATTCATGACATAGTACAGAAACATAGATGTCACCAGACCTTGTTTTGGACTGACGTTGGGAAACACTTCTTAACGTTTCCTATTTCCGATTCAACAGGTGTCAAATTACCTCATGCACAGTCAAGCCTACTTCGCGCGCACACTTTCATATCTTTACTACTCTAGCCCCAAAACAGTTTGTCACAAATATACACCTACACGTCATGAGACATGTGGGAGAGTGGCTGGTTGCAAAGCCGTAACCCCCAATAAGTATATGAGAATAAATTATGACTATCCATAAATCTAGTTGCAGATATCTACAATTTCATTCTGGCTAGTCACAATTCCAAATGGAGAGATCTTCAACCCCCTTCCATTAAAGATATCTATAACAGCATTTATAGATATCTTTAATCACAGTTTGACTAGTCAAAATGCTGTTAAAGATATCTTGAACTGGAATTACGCAGAGTCAGAATGAAATTGTAGATATTTACAACTAGATTTATGGATAATTTAGTTGCAGATATCTATAATCAAGTTACAGATATCTTTAAATTTATTGCCGTTAGAGATATCTCAAATTCGAGATATCGTAAACTTTTATTTTGACGAGTCAAAATGTAATTAGAGATATCTTGAAACAGAGTTTGGACGAGGCAAATTGATGTTGCAGATATCTGTAATGATGACAAAAGTTATGACAGGTAAAGGAGGAGGGGCTTGTTGCAGTGAACGTAGCTCTTGTTCCCCACAAAGTCCCTGATAATAAATTTGTTCTATTTCATGGCATTTTCTAAATATCTTGTCGATGACCACAATCTCCATTTCTTCTGCTAAGAAAACTGTTATAATGCATTATAATACATTTCTGAAAGTCGAAATCACATTTAAGATATCTTTAACTGTAATTCTGGATAGTCAAAACTGAATTAGAGAAATCTGCAAGTGACATTTAGGATGCATGACGAGGTGAAGGGCAGCTTTCAGGGAGTCATTGCAGATATCTGTAACTCAGTTTGACTAGTGGAAACTGAGTTACAGATATCTCTAACTGTCATTGTGACTAGTCAAAATTCAATTTTGACTAGTCACAATAATGTTGTTGATATCTAAAAAGTTAATTCCAGAGAGTCAAATGTAGCTTGCCATACACATGTGTTTCTCTGTCCCTCAGTGACCTCATCAGTCAGTATACACAGCTGTGTGGTTACCATGGTGATAGTGATGTCACAATGACTGTGATGTATCAGTGGAACTTTGGAACTCCTTTGTGTCCACTGATCTAAAGCTGGAGTATTAGGTTGGACATAGGTCCGAACAACCTGCTTTTATGCTGAAACCCTAAAGGCTAGGAGAAAAAGGATAACATCGTGAGAATCTGGAGACTCTGATGAACAAAATGAAGTGCTTTCCAAGTCTGTCTGATCAGAAATGAGAGCAGGAGAGCGATCTACAAATGTGGTTAGGAATGAAGCTGAAGAGAAAAATAGGTCAGATTTTAACATTACTCCAGATTAGAGAAAAATTTGGGTTTCTCTCATACTGGGGCATTTTTCGGCAAAACAATACTTTTTTGGGGGTAAAATACTCCCTTTTTTAAAGCAGGAGATGTCAGGGAACGTTTTAATGTATTTTTTATTTTTCTACAGTGAAGATTTTGGAAGTTATGACAATTTGTTCGAGAAAAGTGCAACCTATCATCAGCAGCCTCTCTCACTCTAGCTGAAGTAGTTCCGCACTCTAGGAGCTGAGGTTTCAGGTCAAAAACTGAAAAGTTTATGTTGCTTAAACAGTGAAATCTCAAAAACTGTAGAAGATATCTAAAAGTAAAGTCATACCCCAACAGCCGGTGCCTGGAAGTGGAAGTATGCATCTCAAAGTTAGTGAAAATTTTAAGACAAGAGTCCCAGGTTCCCATTCATTCCTTATGAGAGATTTTTCGCCATTTTTTGCAAATACCTCAGCCAAAGATTGGTGTAATCACGAAAAAAGTCACAGCACACTATTCCCCGCCAAACCGCACGTTTTGATGTATAATTTGAGGGAGTTTTCTAAAAGACCTAGGAGGAGAAGCGAGCAAAAGTTTTGTCTGGAAGATGAAGAGGTTGAAAAAAGCAACAAACGGAAGAACCCTGTGGCTTCGAAGCTCGAGCCCCTTATAAATCTTAAAATGTTCAAACTCACCAACGAGGAGCTGAACAGTCACATCTTTTGACAATGAAGGAATGAAACATCTGTAAGCTCCTCCATCAGAGAGTTCGACTTTGGAGAGTTTCACTGAAACGTTCCCGTGTCTCAGTTCTTCTGGAAACATCTGTGTTCTTCCTCTGAATGATGGATGTTTCTTTGGCTCTAATTCTTTACCGTTACGCCACACAAAGACGTGTTTTGTGTCCGGGTCAGACTTTGACCACTCTACGGTCAAATCAAAAGCATCAGAGGACGGGTTCAGGTGACACGGCAGAATGACATCATCACCAACCAACGCCACTATGGGCTGAGACGAACCAATCAGCTCCTGACCTGAGAACAGACAGACCACTGGTTAAAATCAAACTATTAATGTGCTGACGACACACTGTTTTAGACCTGTTTGGATCTTGAATTCTAGAAACTTCACCTCTACATGAGATAATCAGGAGGAGGAAGAAAACCAGGTCAGTGAAGGCACCACGCTGAAGGCTGAGGGACCGTCTGACAATCACACCAAACATCCTGGATAAGAAAAAGTCAGAGTGGGCTTTCATATAAGATAAAGCAGACCCAGAGCTCCCTCTGCTGGTCTCTGAGCCACATTTCATCTTTCATTCAGATAATCAGGTTTGTAGTTTTATTACATTTGTGGATCAAATATTAACACGTCCTTTGTCTTTCCTTTCACTGCTTTCTCTGAACCACTTCAGAAACTTTTATTTTAATTGCAAAAACAGAAAAAAGAAAGAAACTCCAAATGTTGAATTTATCACCCTTTACACAGCATCCTTCAGGAATATAGATCGTTGATATTTTAAGGAAGTTGCTGACAGAGGAAATGTTTACTCAGGATACAGACTTCAGATATAAAAAAGGATTAAAATGCATTAAAAAACAACATTCGATTATAAAACAGTAAAACAAGACGTTTGTTCTGGAAAAGATCTTTTAGGAAGTTTGACCCAGTTTCACTTTTCAGTATCACAGAAACACAGATTATGTTGATCTCATTTTTATGTTTTAAACTAAAGAGCGACATTAATTGAGTTGTTTCTAGTCTGACTTATTAAAGTTAAAACCATCTCTTACAGAACAGATGAAAACAGATCTTACCTGATCGACGGTTATTTCAGCTCACAGCGGCAGCGTCCAAAGTCCAGCGTAGAAATAAAAGTGCAGTAAAGGTGTTATCTTTCCGTCAGACTGGAACTGACTGAAACTGATCAGGATGCTGCAGGTTTATCTGGTTCAACATGAGCTTAATGTAAAAATACAGAATACATCACAACAACATGTTACTGCATAAATACTGAATCAAAAAAAATAAAAAATCATCTGTTTTTACTCTCTGTGTTAGATACTGTATCAGCTGCATAACAGCACAAAAAGCTGTTAAAGAAAAACACCAGGGGGAGCTGTAAGAGTGTTTATGAGAAAAAGTCAAATCCTGGATGTTCAGACTGGAGATGGGCGATTCTGGGAATTTTGGTATCGATCCAATACCAAATAAATACAGGGCCAGTATCACCGATACTTTATAATATCTGAGGTTGATGTATCATCAAACTGCTGATCCTGTCATAATAAACATTTATGTTCAGAAACAATAGAACAGTACCAAAACAAATTTTCCCCAAAACATTTTGTGTGGAAATCTTCTCTTAAGAAAATAAAGTTCAAAAAGTTATCACTTTAAGGGTAAAATCTTTTTGAGGTACAGAGTTAAAGACTAGAATAAAATTAGATAAATAAAAGTTCTCCCATTTTTGCACTCATTAGAATAAAAATAAAGTACAAAGAATTATCACACTAAAACTAATCTTATAAAAATGTCAAACTTCTTCTTTTTTTATTGAAATAATACAAAATTTAAGGAATATTTTCCCCCTTCAGTGCACCTCTGATTCTTCTAAATAAACTAAGTGAAACATTTTCACTTGAAAAGAGATTAAAACAAAATAGTTTTTGAGGTAGAGAGTTAAGAAACTAAAATACAAAAGTAAAATAAAATTTTGAGTCAGTGCATGCACGAGAAAAATTAAACTAGCATATCCATCTTTTTACACTGGTATGATTCGATATCAATACCAACGTTGGTATCCATATTATCGATATTTGGATCGACTGAGCATGTGCAGATTTTCAAACCTGAATCTAGAAACTGATCAAACACTCTGCTCTAGAAATAGCTCCAGATCTGCAATAAATCTTTATCAGATCATCACATAAAGATCCCTCAAATAGTTAATGACACGTGTGAGGAGGTGGGCCTTAAACACTGAGGAATTTATTGAGCTGTAAATCATGAAAAGATACTACAGGGGGCAGCAGAGGGACAGAATGAAGACTGTGTATGAAAAAGGATCCGAAAGCAAAATTCCCATTTAAAGGTGTGTTAAGTAACTGATCTGATGGTTGATGGAACTTTTGAGCGATACGTCAAAGTCTCAAAAAGTTTCTTGATAGTTAAAACTTTTTATTTTAAAGCTCTTTCTGACTTTTTCACCTGGATTACTCATGCAGCTTCTTCAACAGTCAGTCAGAGAAAAGTTTCCTCTGCAGCTCCATGTCTAGTTTCACAGCTTCAGTACTGATGCAGTCCTCTAGGGGGCCCCAGACTTCCACGTTTAGCTGCTCACCTGTTCACCTGCATCCATGTCTTTATGAGGTCATAATGTTTCTGATGGAAGTCCTCATTCAGGAGCACAAAATTACCTTTTGACTGTCAGGATATTACATATATTATGGTAATCTGCTGAATCTGGCCAAAAGGAGATAAAATTCAGTCAGAATACACACTGAAGTTTTTAAAGTTAAAGTTGCCTTTGCACAATCATGTTTTAATTTTTGTTTTGCAAATAAGTCAGTTCTTTGACATCCTTTCAGTGCCCTATTTTGATTTTAATTTTTTAAATTTGATTATTTTTTAAAATTTTATTTTAACTTAAATATGTATTTTTTTTATTTAACTTAACTTTTTATTCTTTTCTGTAAAATAATATTTATTATTATTATTATTATTATTATTATTATTATTATTATTATTATTGTTATTATTATTATTATTATTATTATTATTATTATTATTATTATTATTATTATTATTATCATTGTCATTTATGCACAGTTCTTTGACATCCTTTCAGTGTACTATTGAATTTTTTGTTTTTTATTTTTATTTTTTTAATTTAATTTGAACTTTAATTTGTATATTTTTTTCATTTAACTTAAATTTTTATTATTTTCTGTAAAAAATATTTATTATTATTATTATTATTATTATTATTATTATTATTATTATTATTTTTATTATAATTGTTATTATCATTATTATTATCATTATTATTATTATTGTTATCATTTATAGACAGTTCTTTGACATCCTTTCAGTGCACTTTTTATTTTTTTAATTTTATTACTCTTTTATTTTATTTTAACTTAAATATGTACATTTTTTTCATTTAACTTAACTTTTTATTCTTTTCTGTTAGAGTGTTATTATTATTATTATTATTATTATTATTATTATTATTATTTTTTTTTTTTTTTTTTTTTTTTTTAATTTATTTATTTATTTATTTATTTTTGTCCTTCTACTTAAGCTCTATTTGTTTTCCTATTTTTGTTATATTTTTTTGGGTATTGGTTAACCGGAGTCAAATTCCCTGTACTACTGAGATACTCGGTGATTAAAGGCGACTCTGATTTCTTGACAAAGAAACATTTGATGCAGCAGAAACTGACTGAGTTCTCTGTTTTTATTATGACACATTAAAAACTAACAAGACAATCGAGTCAGACCAGGAGAACAAGGTCTCATTGCATCATACTTTTATTTTGCAGAAGAGGAGACAGAGGCGTTCACGCTGCAGAAACAGTCAAGCTTAAAGCATTTAGCACATGTAGAAAAAATCCAGCAGGTCTGAAAGCTCCTCAGTCCTTTTCAAGGTGAGACGATAAATAAAAAGTAAATAAGGAGACCATTAGTCAGGTTTAACGAGGCGGATCAAACAGAGCGTGTGCAAACAGAGATCAGTGTTTATCCCAGGATCCTCTTGGCACAGATGGAGGGATACATAGTGTCACATTTGGTGTCGTCCCAGCACTTGTGGTCTGAAAAAACAGGAAATACAAGTTTTAGTCAGCTGTGCAGGAAAACAGACACCAAACACCACGTGTAATCTGTGATTTAATGCGTTCAGTATTTGTTTATTTCTCAAGCAGAGATTTTAAGAGTCCACATACCTCCATAGTTCATCTGTATACACTTCTGAAGGCCGGGCTGGTCCGGCTGCTGAGGACACCAGTTAGTGTAGGTGAAAGGAGATCCATCAATCCAGAACCAGTACCCCTCCTGGACCAAAAATAGAGGATATTGAATCGTTTGTATGTAGTCTGACTGTTGTGTTGGGTCTGTTTTGGCGTATACTACTCTGGTTTACAGGAGGCAGAGCATAATGATTTTTTTTCTCTTTTTTTTTTTTTACTTTATTAAAAAAGTACAAAACAATCTATGGGTAGATCGTGCTATCTTAGTTATTCCTGCAGAAACATCATGTGTGCTCAGACACTAATAAAAATGAAAATAATAAAAATAATAAAAAAATATGATAATAATTATAATAATAATAATAAAACTAAAACTAAAAATAAAATAATAATATGTATAATAATAAAAATGAAAATACTATTACTAATAATAATAATAATTATTATTATTAGTATTTATTTGTTATTTTACTTTTTATACATATTATACATATTATTATTATTATTATTATTATTATTATTATTATTATTATTATTATTATATTAATGGTAATAATAGTTAAAATAATAATGATGAAAAAATAATAATAATAGTGATGATAAAATTAATAATAATAATAATAATAATAATGATAATATAACTATAATAATAATAATAATATTATTATTATTATTATCATCCACATTATGATTATGATTATGACTATTATTATTATTATTATTATTATTATTATTATTATTATTATTATTATTATTATTATTATTATTATGACTTTGACGCCAGGATCCTTTTTGTCTTTTTATTATTTTTTTAAACCACATCATGAAATGAAATTAAATCAACTTTCTGATTTAACTTTTAAAGTTCAAGCTCTTTACTTTAGTTTCACAAACACAACAACAAACTGTGTGTTGGATAAAGGTGGGATGAGGATCAGTTTGCTGTTCATGTGCTTTTAAAGTTTACCTGCTGAGCATCAGAGCCTCCGATCCAGGTGTTCCTGTACCCGGTGAAGGCGGTCAGTTTCTGGATGACCGTGTACTCCTCAAAGCTGCGCACAGAGACCAGGTTCGCCCTCATGGACTGACAGTTCCTCTGCAGCACAGACAAACAGATTACAGAGAGGAAGGAAATAACCACAGGTATCTTTACACCCTGAGGCCAGAGAGTCCAGAGAGTCCACAGAGTCCGCTTACCTGAGCCTCGGACCAGGTCATGAGCTCAGGGACGAAGATGTAACACCGGTCCTGGTACTCGGTCCAGCCACAGGGACAGGAAGTGGACACCTTATAACCTCGAGGCTGGGCTGAAGGAGAGGGAAGACGAGCGTCAAACACTCACAAACACACACTGACGTCTTTTCATTGGTGTGTGTGTGAGTCAGCGTTTACACTCTGTGTGTTCAGTATAAGATCTTCATGACATAACGGAGCAGACAAAGCTGAGCTGAGGTGTGTTTTCTGTGAGCAAACACTCGTTCACACTCCTTTTTCTTTCACTCTCCAGCTGAGTGTGTGTGTGTGTGTGTGTGTGTGTGTGTGTGTGTGTGTGTGTGTGTGTGTGTGTGTGTGTGTGTGTGTGTGTGTGTGTGTGTGTGTGTGTGTGTGTGTGTGTCTTCAGATTAAGCATGAAGTAATGGTTTGTTAATGTGTGTTTAAGCGCTGTTGAAAGAGGCTCGGTGTGTGTTTTCTCTCTCAGAGGAGAAAGGTGTGTTTGACTTGTTTAGGTCTTTGTGTGAGGTGTGTGTAAGTGTGTGTTCACGGATTATATAATATTTAATCTAGATTAAAAGTGAAAACAGCTTTCTCCTCTTTCTGCTCTGACAGGTGAAGGAGTCGCTCTGTTTCTGGCTGTCGTGTAAATTAGCGTTAAAATGTTTATCGTCATTTTCTTTGTCGCTGAGCTCGTCCTGGTCAAAGTTTACAGACATTCAGCGCCTGAAATATGTTTTTATTCTAAATTCTTACTTTTCAAATCTCTACCCATATATTTTCAGGATATTTTCACTAAATATGAAAAGAAAGGACTCACTCTAAGTAAACAAAAACTAAATGATTTTATGTTCAGGTGATTAAACACTACTTAAAAAATAGTATTATATTTATTTTTCACAAAGTCTGCTCTAGAAAATGATGCTAAATGTGACACTCTGCATTTTCAACTACAGCTGGAGTTATAAAGGGATATTCCGTAAAATGTGTCTTCTTTTTATCCAAAAAAATTGAAATAAATAAATAAATTTGAATTTAATTTTCTATTAAATTAATACAATATAATATAATATAATATTATATATATATATATATATATATATATATATATATATATATATATATATATATATATATATATATATATATATATATATATATATATATATATATATATTTCTATTAATTCTATTAATTTCTATTAATTTTCTATTAAATTTCCTTAATTTCCCCTTGGGGATAAATAAAGTATTTTCTATTTCTATCTTATTTCTAAATATTTAGACTGACCAGCAGCTCCGAGGGTCAGAGCCATCAGTGAGGACAGAAGAAAGGACACAGTCAACATCTTGGTGGGGATGAGGATGATGGCGATGATGAAGATATTTAAGATGATGATCACCTTTGGAGACAAAGAACACAGACTGTATCAGAGAATAACACTGTCTGTGATCATAGAGGTATAAATCTGTTCACATAAAGAAAATAAATGAACAAATTAGGAAAGCAAAAAAAGATCTTCGAGCAAATAACTGAGGAAATAAAAAAAATGAGTTATGTAATCAAAAGGATGAAATAAAAGAAATATAATCTAAATGAAAGAAACTGATCAAGATAACAGGAAAAAAAATAATGTAAACAAGACCTTTATGATATATCTGAGCTTATTGAAAACAGAAATATTACCATAAACAGACTTTTGTTCAACCATTATTTTTTCAACAAAAATAAAGAAAAAAAAAATAAATCAGAAATATGGTTTTCTTAATATCGGTTCACCTGCAGGGACTGAAAATCTGTTTTCTAAAATCTATAAGATAATAAATATTATACAGAATATTATCTGCAGTTAATCTCACCTTCTGCAGGAAGCTGTTTCTCTCGTCTTCAGACTCAGCATGAAGCTTCAAACTGCAGAAACAGAGAGTCGGACTCTTAAATACTCTTTCTTATCGAGCCGTCAGAGCCGACCTGAGGCCGTGCCCACCGTCCACACAAAGACTGAAACAAACATTTTATCTTTAAGGGAGTTTCCTTCTCAAGAGCCCTCTGAATCACTCCTGCGTCACTTTAAGGCCTGTGGTCAATCTGAAGGATTACACAATGTACAGTTTTTCTGTTTGTCTGAGGTCTCCTTCAATAGGTCCTCCAGCTTCATGAACCTGACTCACCTGAGTCACCTGAGTCCCCTCCTTCAAACACAGATCAGGATTTATATCAGATCACCTGTCAGTTTAAAGTCTGACATGTTCATGTTTGATCCTCTAACAGGAAAGGTACAAAAATATCTCATTTTTAAACACAAATCTGCTTGATGCTGAGTCACTAAAAACAATCAGCGTTTAGATTTCCTGATTTTCCTGAATGCATCAGAAATGATGGATCCACCTCCAGTCAAAACATTTCAGAGAGTTTACAGATATAAGCTTAAAAGTGTAGAAACTGTGCAATATGTGCGTTTAGTCTGAGTGAAATCAACCAATCAGGAGTATGCATGCTAAACATTCCTTTTGCAGAGCAACAGCTGGATTTCTAGAACTCTGACATCACCCAAAATGTGACAAAATTGCTGAGCCCAAAATGTGACAAAATTGCTGAACCCAAAATGTAACAAAATTGCTGAACCCAAAATGTGACAAAATTGCTGAGCCTAAAATGGAACAGAATTGCTGAGCCCAGAATGTGACAAAATTGCTGAGCCCAAGATGTAACATTCTGTTTGCAGAGCAACAGCAGGAGTTCTAGAACTCTGACATCAATGATGGAACTCTGGCTGTGTCAGAAATCACTCCTTATTCACTATATACTTAATACACCATTTTTTAGTGCTGTCGGAAATCTGAGTGAGCATGGTCATTTACTTTATAGTCCACTCAGTGTATCCCACAATGTGTTTTGAAAAGTAGTATATTAGCGATGCTAACTATATGGGCAACATATACCATCATGCATTGCGGTTCAAACATTAGAAATGGCTGACTACATGATTAATGATTACTGATAACATGAAACAACATTAAAAACTGTCAGAGAATAACACTGAGCTCTCTACTTTCGGACGAGCTGGTCACAAAACTTTCAAACAGAGAAACAACCGTTCATTGCAGGTGATGCATTCACTGGACCTTGTAATTCTCAAACACAACATAAGTTCCACATGAATATATGGTTAATTTATTTTAAAAATAACGTGTAGTAAATGTTTCTATTATATTTGGCTGTTGTGGAAAATAAGCTTAGTATAATATCAGATATCACTAAATTAAATACCGTTTTGCAGTGTTTGAGAAAAGTTATAACTGTAATTCCCTAGCTGTTCATGAGCGACGCAAGAGTAATTACGCCACTGTCAGCGGCTGGTGAGTGAGTGAGCTGTGTCCAAAATGATGTTTTAATTTAGCTGATTGAGTGGACTATAAAGTCCTCTACATCTGATTCACTATATAGTGAATAGTTAGGAGGGAATGAGTGAATGATTTCAGACACAACCAGAGAGTTTACAGATAACTGCATAAAACTATAGAAACTGTAATATGGAAAGAGATGTTCAGGTTTGTGTTTGTAGTCTGAGAGCTATCGACCAATCAGGAGCATGCATGCAAAACATTCCATTTGCAGAGCAACAGCTGGAGTTCTAGAACTCTGACATCACAATGAAACTCTATCATCCCTCTGGACCTTAGTCTGGAGCGAAGCCTCTGTGGGACTGAGTGTTTACAGTCAGACTCACCATAAACAGAGGAACAGGTGATCCTCTGGGGATGAAATGAAGTAAAAACTGAGTTTATTTCACAGACATAACTGTAGGGGGGAAAAGACTCCTATGATTGACTCCGTTGTGATTTCAACCAGCCATGACAACTGCTTTTTCAGGGTTTATTATATAACCCTGAAAAGCTTCATGACTCATTAAAAACTCTTCACAGCAGCTTTGTGTTAGTTCATGAATTTAATCAGGAGGTTTTATAACTGCAGGTTGTTTAAACAATTATAAAGAAATCTGATGACTCATCCAGAAAGTCAGCACCCTGCTGTGTCGGTGCTCAGCAGGGGGTGAAAACAAAGTGAGGACTTACTCTGGATCAAAGGGTTAACGCCCGCCGGACAACGCCCTGATTCAGTCTGATATCCAGTCCACGGCGCAGTAACAACAGCTGAAAACAAACAGACTGAGCTTTAATGTCTAACCTGGGACAATATTTACTCCCTGCTCAACAGGCCCTGACAGATCCAAGGAAAGGTGTGAAGATAAAGGAGTTTATTTTTATAAAACAGCGTGTCAGAGATCTGTGATGACTTTGCACACTGACTGGTTTTTGATCACTGTCAGCATCCCCCATCACATCCCCAAGAGCAGACAGCAAGCGTTTACCTGACAGATCACCTGTTACTGTGGATTACATAAAGTTGAGATAACATCTTAACTTTATTAATGCACTAAATAGACGTATTAGGAGTAAATAAAGCTTTCAGAATCACAACCTGAGCCTGCCAGTGACAAAAAAAAGTGAAAAATGTGCTGAGCCCAAAATGTGACAAAATTGCTGAGCCCAGAATGTGACAAAAGTGCTGAGCCCAGAATGTGACAAAATTGCTGAGCCCAAAATGTGACAAAAATACTGAGCCCTAAATGTGACAAAATTGCTGAGCCCATAAAGTAACAAAATTGCTGAGCCCAGAATGTGACAAAAGTGCTGAGCCCGAAATGTGACAAAATTACTGAGCCCTAAATGTGACAAAATTGCTAAACCCAAAATGTGACAAAATTACTGAGCCCTAAATGTGACAAAAGTGCTGAGCCCAAAATCTGACAAAATTGCTGAGCCCAAAATGTGACAAAATTGCTTAACCCAAAATGTGACAAAATTACTGAGCCCTAAATGTGACAAAAGTGCTGAGCCCAAAATGGGACAAAATTGCTGAGCCCAAAATGGGACAAAATTGCTGAGCCCAAAATGTGACAAAATTGCTGAGCCCAAAATGTGACAAAATTGTTGGATCTTGGTTGTTCCTGTTTGCTTCTTAATTTGGGGTTTTATTCGTTTTTTAAATTTACATTCTGGGCTCATCACCTTGTGTCATTTTGGACAAACTGTTATATTCTAGGCTGTATTACCTTTTTTTCAATTACATTTCAGACTTAAACAAGACTGCATTATCAGGACCACAAGTTCTGGACTGCATCTCAGGGGTTTTGTCTCTGGACCCTTGTGTTGTTGCACTTTTTTCTAATGCACTCCACGGTGCTGTTGCAAACAACAAAAAGTCTGATAAATGCAGCCCTAGATTTGCAGCCCTGGATCTGCAGAAACCAATACTAGCCAATAGTGATCAGATTCAGAAATTCAGAAAACAAAAGCTTCAATTCTTTCTCACAGATTGCTGAGTTTATGTTGCCAATGTTAAAATAATTGAAAGTATAAATGTCTGAAAGTGAAACAAAACTTGAAGACACAGGGAAATAAATCTAGCTTCAATCAGAAATTCACATCCAAGTCTTGTTTGTTGAAGAGAAGAGATTCTGCTGTGACCAAAAAAAAAAAAAAAAAAAATCTGATGAGAAATATCAGTCATCTTAATCTCATCCTCTTGTTTCTTTAATCCTCCTGCTCTCCTCTTAGAAACGCTGCCCTCTGCTGGTACTTAGAGCCTCATGTCTCCTCAAAAAATGTATCTGACCCATAAAGAGTTAAACAGGTTCACTGAAAACCTCTCCTCAAACAGACCCCCAAAACCCAAAAACTTTACTGTTGAGAAAAATTTAAAAACATGTGAGATGATATATATTATAAAGCCATACAGTGACATTTATTGTCACATGGATGTTATCAACAGGCAGACTATGTAAGTATTACACAACATTGCGCAATGGTAGTGAGTATTTTTCATCACACATTAGTGTCATTTGATGAACACGCCTTTTATTGTGTTAAACAAAAGGAGCTTTCACCTCTTCATTCTGAGCTTAAAACACCTTCAGCAAACTCTCAGCAGGTAAGAAAGAACACCTTTAGTTTAGAGTGTTCACTGTGAATTCTTACTTTGACATTAATGAGACATTTTTTGTGACACTCTTCATCAGGTAAATGATTGATAAAATGTTCTAGGTTTAATATTCAATCCATGTTTAAACCATACGGATACTTTTAAACAGAACAGATGACATGTAGCTGATTTGCCATGTTGTGCCAGCATCTCTTTGTTTGGTGTTCTCTGGTGTATTCCCGTTTTAAGATCCCCATGCCATGGACTCTCCTGATCCCCAGACCATCGGGGATGCTGGTTTTGAGCTGTAAGCAGAGGACACAGCCGGGAGTGGAAAACTGTGTTTTGGTCTGATCTGGATTCATCAGACCAAAGCACAATTTTCTGCTTTCTCTCAGTCCACCCAAATGGTCTCAGGTTCACAGAAGTCTCCACTGGTTCTGGATCAGGTTTATATCTTTGCAGGGTACATTTTGACCCTGGCATTGCAGATCCAGTGATAAACTGTTCACAGACATGAGGTGACCTGCCTGTTACTGTAAGGCCCCCCTCTGGTCAGATCAGGAATGTTTTAGCTCTAGACCTCTGCAGGTGTCCTATGGTATCTGGAACCACAATGGTTCCCATACAAGGGTATCTTGAAGGACCAGGGACCCATAAAATGTGACACGAGCTAACCCACTCTTTTGCTCATGGACTTTCGAAAACATGACCTGACACTCTGCTCAGACTCTGCTTCTCTTTGGACGATACATAGAGAGGACACCTGCCCCTTACCCGGTGTCCCCTCCCCTGGTGTCTCCACCCTCTGGCCTGTTAGTTTGTGCATGGTTTGTTGTCTTTCCTCACAGCTTGGTGTTATTGTTGGATGTTGCTGATGGATCAGTCTAACAGGAAGCACCTGGACCCTGTCAAAACCAAAGCAGCCACCTTGGTCCCCTCAGGACAATCCTCTACCCACAGCTGTTTCCATAAATAATCACATCTCATCCCTTATTTTAGAGGCGTTTCTGTAAATGAATATGTCTCTTGTTGTTGCAGTGTCCCTCCCTTTGTTTGTCCCTTGAAGAGGGACACACCTTCACAGCCAAACTTTTGGCAAGTCTGCCATTGATTTTTCTCACCACGGACACACCCAATGAAAAACAAATGTGTGTGAGGAGTGGAAGAGCTTGTTTGAACCTGACAGGCTACTGGAAGCTAGGCCAGAACCTCCTCTGGTGCCTGATTTAAAGTCCGTTTAGACCAAGGTACAGCGAAGATATCCAGGTAGATAAAGGGAGACAGTGTCAAATAGCTGTACAAAACAGGATGGGTCCTCTGTGAATCAGATGCTTCATTGGATCAAGATCTGAGTCATTTGGCAACCAAGTCAACACATAACCATGGAGAATACACAGCAATTGTGAGGGGTATGTACTCTAACCAGTGTGTGGCCACCGCCTGACCAAGGCCCGTCCTCAGCACGCAAGACTAAAAAAAATCACCAATCAAAATGAAAATACACCAGATCCATCTTTGCTCTATCTTGGCACCAGAGCTGACAAGAGCTATTCAAGGCGATGGGTCGACTCACACCAGCTTCGCCTCATTGCAATCTAGGTGTGTCAATTTGCAGGAAGCAGATCAAGTGGGACAGAAAACCAGATGGTGTCATCGTGACTCCAATCACAAATGGACATAATGAGTGGAGCCAGACCAGGAATCAACAGGAACAAGGTTTTACAGCTTAAGAACCAGGAGAGGATCATCACTTGGATGAGGAACCACACAGTCAACATGCAATGGAGTGGAGACTTATCTAGTTCCTTACAGGTCAATCTTTGCTCCCCAGACCAAATTCATGAGACTCGTCTCTTGATGATCTTTACACCAGTCCGGCGCAGTCATCAAACCCAGGGTTGCCCTTATTTGCTACAGCATGAACCCCATAGATCATCATTTAGGCCCTGATCTCTCACTCAAACATTTGTAAAGGTCAGTACTTTTCGCAGCGTAGATTGTACTTTTTAAAGTGCAGGGTAAATGTTTGTGAAGCGGAGATATCAGAGCCATGTGGTTATGCCGGCTTCCACAGAAGTCATGGTCGATATCCAACAACCCCACAGGAAGAATTTGGCTCACACAGTATGATCCCAGAGTGTTTACTCAAGTCACTTTCCCTGTCAGAGTAAACAGCTGACACTTCCCTGGAATACAGGGTGGATTAACTTTTGTCAGGGTGTGTCTTTGGAGCATGGCCATGGTGTGGTGTTTGGTCATAGGAGTGTATTTAAGGGCTGGTCTTTCAGTTCTCAGCAGATCCTCAACAGATCCTCCTGCTGCTGCTCTGTTTTCTCTCTGACAGTACACGTTCAAGTCATCTAAAGGTTCAGTGTTTGTCTCTGTTCACCAAAGGTTATCATCCTCATCTTCACTCCTGGATCATCTTCACCATGAAGCTCCTGACGGTCTTGCTCTGTTTGTGCGCCATGATGGCTCTGACCCAGGAGTCAGGTAAGATACTTCTGGTTTACAAATGTGAACTTTCCAGTTTCAGTTCTGTGTAGGACTAGACCATACGGCCCCGTGGTTAGTTTGTTAACCTGATATTTGAGTGGGGAGGATCAGCAGTGGGAACTGTGGTGCCATGTGTGGGGTGGGACTGTGAGCAAGGGGTGGCAAAGCACCCCCCTGACACCAGCCACCCACCCAGCCAGCAGCAGGGGGAGGGTGAGGCAGCCAGCCCATCACCCCCTGCTCTAGATGTTAATGGATTGTAGTCCGTTAGAGAAGGGAATCAGTTTTTGGGGATCTTGGGGCTGAAGAAAGGAATGAAAACCCTGGTTAGGGTAGTGGGTATGGTGTTTAGGGTCTAGGGTTTTGGAGGTCAGGGACACACCTCGCCATCGCAGTGTTATTTAGGGCCCAGGAAGTGTTTTCCATTTCACCCAGAGCTACAGACTAGCCGTAACGTTGCACCTGAGAGGGCTTTGATGGCCTGGCGTTGAGCTTGACGTACCTAAGGCTCCTGTGTTTGTAGGCCTTCACCATTGTATCCTCCCAGGGCACAGTAAGCTCCGTGAATTTTAAACGTTAACGTTTCTAGTTTCATTTTCACCGCAGTAAACGTCTGGGGTCAGGGTGAAAAGAGACATTAAAAAAGTTTGTCTTGGGCTTTTAAGTCTGTTTCAAGCGATTTCTGACATTTTTGGACAAAACAGCAACTTTACAGGTCCAGGTTGAGATCTTTCATTTTTCATTTTTCCTTTAATTTAATTGAAATGTCAGTTAAAAAATCTGTTGACAAAGTGGTAAACATGGTCAAAAAGCTATGCTGGATCAAGCACTAAAAATATTTTGAAAGATAACAGATAATTGACAAAAAATACTGATATTCTTTTCTGAGATGGTTTTAGATTAATGAAACTCAAGTTAAACAGTCGGTAAAATCAGGAAAGGATACTTAAGTTTTTTGTTTGTTTTATTTTTGAAGATAAGATTTAAAAGAGCATGCAGACTTTGTCAACCTGACCCCCTCAGGCAGATCAATCAGTTTCTAGGATCACACTCATGTAGTACAATACCAACAGGTCAACTGTACGCAGTGTTGCCAGATCAGAAATGTAGAGTTATCGTAGCAGGGAGTCGAAATTATTGTATTTTGGGTAAAACTATCATACACTCCTCATAACTAAAATGACAAGCTTACTGTTGAATGATAGTCAAATGTTGCTTCTGTACTGAATGGTCATTCATTGCCCACATCTGACGATGGACTTTCGACTCTCCAGCTGCGCCCATTTTCCTCAATCAAACCAACTTCCTGAACAAGTTTTCATTAAGTACGATTGACTGTCAATCATGCTTGTTCTGAGACGAAAAATGATAATAATGGATTTTATTTATAATGCACTTTACATTTGTGGGCAAATCTCAAAGTGCATGATAAAAAGAAAAAACAAAACAATGAAAACATTGATTAAAACAGCAAAAACAATAAAAGACAGTCAACAATAAAACAACAATAAATGTCACTTGTATCTCACACCTCAACAAACTGTCTGGAAATGCCACGTGGGAAAGGACGCCTTCAGGGTTCACAAACCAATGTCTCACAGACTGAGTCATCCCAATTTCATCTACACATTTGTGGAATGGTTAAATTATCTTACATATTGTTTTTTTAGATTAATGATCGTATAATGTACGGAGGGCCAAATTATTGTACCAATAGGATAATTATTGTACATCCGGGAACCCTCTTCTCTGGCTTCCTGTGGCAGCTCCAATCAGTATCAAAGCTCTTCCTCTGGCTTACAAAACACCGTTTTCCTGCCTACCTGGGGTCACTCATCCAGGTCTACACTCCTTCTGGTCCTCTACGCTCTGCTTGTGAAAGACGTCTGGTGCTCCCAGACCAGCATGGCTCCAAATCTCTAGCCAGACTCTTCTCCTCTGTTGTTCCCAAACGGTGAATGAATTACCTAACTCTATACGATCCACAGAGTCCCTTTCTACTTTAAGAGATGTCTGAAGACTCATCTGTTCAGGGAACACTTAGACCTTAATCTGAGCCTTCTCCTCTTTGTCCTCGGGGGGTAAATTTCAGCATTAATTACTGAATGTTGTTGAAGGTTGAAGTATTTTTTTGCTGCAATTGATTGTGGTTTGTTGGCTAGATTATTCTTTATTATTATAATTATAATTATTATTATTATTATTGTTAGTCTTTTTCATAGTATCTATCTGATCATTTTCATTGAAACAGATTATTTATTTTCCTTCACTGATTTGTCTTTTTTATCTAAGATTTCAAGAGTTTCCCTCAGCTGTTGATCACTGCTGTGTTTATCTTTTCTTGCAGTCATTCGTCGTCGGAGGTCACCGTGCCGTGCCAAGCCACCAGAAGAGCCTTCGTGTGAGTTATTCAACTTCTTATGGTTCAGATTAAAGCAAATAAACAATGGAATGAAGTCTGAGAGTCCATAACTGAGTCTGACGTGTTCACCTGAACAGCTGAAGACACCACGACCACCCCACCTCCAGGTTGGTACCCTTCATCATCTTTCCCATGACTCTCAATGACTGAATCTACAAAGGGAGATATTTTTCTGGATCATCAGATTTAATAGAAACCACATCTGTTGTGAGTGGGAGTCCACCCATCTCGTCCAGGATAAAGATACTAGCATATGTGGCACATTAGCAAGCTCCTTCTCAGACGCCATGTTTGTTTTTGAGTTTGTAGGTGTCATAAACTTTAACTCTGGGCTGCCCCCCCTGGTGGATGTGTTGGTTAACTGCAGTGCCAACATAAAGGACGCATGGAATTGATGAAGCACTCTTGTTTTCACCTTTACAGATGAGCCCCCCACAACGACTCTACCCACAACGACGACTCTACCCACAACGACGACTCTACCCACAACTTTCCCATTCCAAACAACGACACCTTTTGGTGAATGCTATTCTTAGTTTTTCCCAGCATGCTTCACGCTCTCTAGTGATGCCGTCTGTGATGTCATGAAGTGCTGTTCTGTGTTTGTTACAGGCTTTTGGCCTCAGTGTCCTAACCAAAGCTGGCGTGTGTTCGACATGTACTGTCTGCGCTACGAGCCTGAGAAGGTGACCTGGGACGTTGCTCAGGTAACCCCTCCAATCCTTTTCAATGAAATGTCTTGCTCCACCTGGTTTTCTGTTTGAAAAAAAAGAAAAACTCTTAGGAAGCCTGTCTGAGGAAGTACATGCAAAATGTGGTTTACCCTTCTTTGTTTTTCTGTAGGCTAACTGCGCGGGGTACGGCCTCGCTGCTGTGCTTGATGAGTCCTATCAAACCACTGACGATATCGCTACGGTGCTGAGGGAAGCTGGTCATCCTGGTGGCCAAGTCTGGGTTGGGGGCTGCTCGACAGATGTATGTATTTCACCATCGCTTGGAGCCATGCAACAGTGTTCTTCAGTAAATCATCAAATATCTCCTCCTCTTCACAGGTCGACTGGTGGGACTGGAGTACCTTTAGCTACATGGACGGTCCGGAACAGACCTGCGTACAGGCAGCGCCTGGAGGTAAACCACTTAAGACATTGATCAACTGTTTTAGATTTTTAACCCAAACTGTCGATCTGTAGCTTATACGCCAGTCGTTAATATGTTTGATGAATAAAAAACACAAAAATTTGAGTTATTCCAGACAATGAGATGTTATTCAGAGATTTATTTTATTTTTGGCAGCTGAAGAGTAACAGACAGTGTAGGGAGTAGAGGACGAGCCAGGTCAGTTGTTGAACAAATGACTGCTGCAGTGAGGACCATTACCTTTGTACATGGGGTGCATTAGGCCATGAACCGAAATCAGGATATTTTCTAAAATATAATACTTTAGTGAATGTGTGGTCTCCTTTGAAGTACCAAAGGTGACCAAAAGTTGTCCAAAGGTAACCCAAGGTGAATAATGCCGCTGCCACACTGAACGGGAATTGGCCGGAGGCTGGACGCTGGACAATTTTGACAAGCTGAGGGGCGACGCGCTGGACATCGAACTGTCTCCTGTTCATCTCTCAACAAACCTCTACACTTAATCCCTGTGGGGCCTGCTGCCTCTCCCTGGTGATCCACCTCCACCGGCCTTACCTGGCTGTTCCCTGCGACCTCATCCTCGACCCCCCGACCCATGTTCCCGGAGGTCTCCCTGGGGATAATGAAGGGGTCGAGGCGTCACACGTCATCAAATCAATGACGTCAGGGGGGAATCATCGCTGATTGGCTGCCGCAGCAATTTTGCATCGAAAGTTCAGTATCTTCAACTTCAGCATTGAGGCGTTTGATGCCCCAAACGGGCTGGATGGTCCATGTGCGCCAATGCGCCGGGGGCGAACCTACGTCAAAACCCGTCTTTGCATTGACTATATATGTCTATGTGAACTAGTGTGGCTGTGGCATAGGGGTTACCAAGAGTTGTTCAAAGGGACCAGCGTTCAACGAAGGTGATCAGAAGACCCCAATGGTGACCAAGGAATAGCAAAGGTGACTAAAAGTTGTTCAAAGGTGACCAAAGTTTACCAAAGTTTGTCCAAAGGTTACCAAAGATGACCAGAGGATCCCAAAGGTGACCAACGGTGACCAAAGACAAGCAAGGGATGACCAAAAGTTGGCCAAAGGTGACCAAAAGCCGGGTTTTCACCAAGCAGACCGGTTCGGTTCGTCTCGGTATGGCGTGCATTTTGTGGCACTTCCACTGACTTATCCTGGGACAGATCCCCAAATAACCAAGACAAGCTGCCCCACATTTTGGGACCCTTTCGTATGGGTGCCAGACTGAACAGATCCGCTCTCAGAAGGTGGAGCTCAACACTGCAGACCGTTGATAGGTCAAATGAACCATCACTTGCCTCGACAGTGGCTGTTTTTCTCCTGGCGGCTCACAGACTTCTCTGAAACAAAGCTTGATTGTTCTTTGTATCAAAGAGCTACGTGCCAATCACAGAGAGGACGAAATGCTGAATGTCCTCCATCCACGCTCTTTGTTTACTGTGTTACATTTTTCTTCTTTGTTGGATTTATTAGCGGGGTAAACTGTGTCACGCTGCTACGGCGTCAGGCTATTGTTTAACAGCTGCAGCCTTCGGCATTTGGCTTACACGCCCCCTACCACGAGAGGGCACAGTTTGCTGTGGAAATGCAAACGGGATCAGGCTTAACTGAACCAAACCAAGCCAAACCGTACTGAACCGACCCGGACTGCTTGGTGGAAACACGGCTAAAGATAACCAGAGGATCCCAAAGGTGACCAACAGTGACCAAAGATAAGCAAGGGATGACCAAAAGGTGACCAAAAGTTGTCCAAAGGTGACCAAAGGTGACCAAGGGTTACTAAAGGTGACAAAAGGTTACCAGAAGTGACAAAAGGACACAAAGAAGTAGCAAAAGTTGACCAAAAATTTTCCGAAGGGTTAACCAAAAGTTGTCCAAAGTTGACCCAGGTTCAACAAAGGTGACCAACGATAGGCAAAGATGAGCAAAGTTGATTGAAGGCAAAAAATGAGACTGTGTTGTGTTTGTGTCTCAACAGGTAACCCATCTGGCTGCATGACCGGCTCACAGTGTGAAACTAAGCTCCCGTATATCTGCAGCTGGACCCTCATGTGATTCCTGAGAGGCCGGACTCATTTAAAAATGCATACCCAAAGGGTCGTGTCTGTGGGGTTCATCTGTTCTGCAGATTGAATGTCTTTTTCTTCTGTTTTCACATTAAACAGATTCAGCATTTAAAAGGGAAATGTTATTTGACTCTGTGTTTATTAAGCATCATTGTAACATTAGATCTAATAGTTTTAAATCTCACATCCATAGCTGCCAACACTCACGTATTGGCCGTAAGACGCACGCAATTCGTTGGCTTCACACGCCCTCACACCACATCCCCGATTTCTCAACCTTAAGCGTGTGTCTTCAACAAACGCCACCCACGATCGATTAGTTTAGCCTTGAAAGCTTAGCTGCAAAGCAATGAAAGGGCTGGGGCATGGATCTCAGGCTGTTAAGATGAGTTAGTTTGTGTTTGAGATTTCCAAGGTTCGCTGAATGCATCACCTGTGACAATCGGTTCAGCAGCTAACATTTGTGTGATAGCTGAGGGACGTGCTGAGACTTGCATAGAGAGCCAAGAGTTATTTGGTTATGGCTAATAGTAACCAGTATTGAGAAGATCAATAAACTGTTACCATCAAACAGTTCCTTTTGCTGCAAAACCAATTAGTTTCTTTCTGACTGATTAATTCCCCTAAAACTGTCTGATCACATGACCACGAGGAAGAATGTTCAAGGAGAATAAAATTGGACCAAGTGTTGAGCCCTGAGGCACACCTCATGCTGCTGCTCCCAGTGATACACACCCACCTCCTGAGGCGGTCTGTGAAAATACCAAACATAGTGTCACAATGGGGTGTGGGTCATACGAACAAAGCAGAACAGCTGGATCATCACACAATTATCAAACTGAACATATAATTAAAGGTCAGATTCCACCGCTGTCACATCTCTGAATGTTCCACTTAAACAATGAACAACAGGAAGGAGGAGCCAGGAGCAGGAAATGACAACGTGCTTCGACAGTGACGCCTTATTAATGACAGAGAACAAATCTCTGAGTCATCTCTGATCTCTGTTGGAGTTTACATATGTAGGTGTGTTGTTGAAGTCGGACTTGACCTGGATCCTGTGGTCCATGATGGAGCTGCTGACTGTCTCTGTGTTAATCTGTGCTCTGATGCTTGTTTCTCCAGCTGATGGTGAGTGTTAAGTTGAGCTTTCTTTCTTTCTTTCTGAGAGTGAAGTGAAAATCTTCTGGACTGTGTGTAAACTCTGACTCCAGCTGCTGCTAACCTCTCTGTCTGTCTCCAGCTGCTCCTCTTGGAGGAAACCAGGCCATGGCTCTGGCTGATGTTGGTGAGTCTGTTTGTTTTTCTGCTTGACATGAATGAAAATGACTGAATGAATCAAAGCTCAGACGTAGACTTCATATCCACTTCTCTGTCTGATCCTCAGGCAGACTTTACACATATATATGAGCACCTTTACTTTCTTTAAGCGGACAGACTTTCAGAGCTTTAGTGCTCAATGTTTCCTCAGCAGATCACAGATTAGATCAGGTTAGATTCTGTCCTGGATGTCACATTATCTTCTCCTCTGTGTCTGTGCTCAAAGGAGGCGGGGCTGTAAACCTGGCTCAAGGTCCTGGAGGTGGATATGCAGCTGCACTCAGGATTCTCCGAGGCAGACATGGAAGTGGAGGTGGACGTGCAGGTTGAATTTGTCAGCGTCCTGGATGTCGAGGAGTTTCCTGATGGTCAGGCGGGAAAGAAGAGGACCTGAACTCCTCCAACCTTCACATCCAGACTCTGAGCAGAGCTGAAAATCATTTTTATATCCATGAATCATTTTAAACAGCGTGATTAAATCTGTAAATGGATCTGTACTAAAATAAGAAGTGACTCCTCCATTCTGAGGTAAAGAAATAAAGATATCATCTGTTTCTGTCCGTCTGTTATTCAGCAGAAACATCATATTTGATTTTTAATCTTTATTTAAATAAATCTGTAAGGGATTGACTTTTTGTTTTCAAAGCTGATAGAAAACCATATAATCCTTTTATTTGGGCTTTAATGAATTTGTAGAAGTAAACACTTTTTTTATAACTGAAAGTGACAGGATTTACTGGTGTTTCTTTCTCATCACTTCACTTCTGTCTCAGTTGTGCTGTAGTTGTACTGCTGACTCATTCCACTAGATGGCAGTAATACACCAAAACCTGCCACCTGCATATATGGGTTTGCTGTACTTCAGCCGGACTCATCAGCAGGTTTTTCCAGTGTGGACAAAGTGGACAAAAGTATTTTTAAAAATGCATGGAGGGAGATATTTGTTTAATACCCGGCTGCGTGTGAACAAGGCCTGAACATGAAGCAGCCAAAGTTCCTCATTGTGTCGAAATGTGACAGAGAACAAGAAGCAGAGCTGCAGGTTATCCTCTGTTCACACAGACGTTGATATTTCTGCTTGATAAATGTATTGATAGCTGTGGCTAGGCGCTGCTTTTTATTGTTTTTTTTCCCCCTTCTTTTTTGGTTCTTTGTAGTCGGAGGCTTTGATTAATTCTCTATGTCTCATTTGCTGAACATTGACACCAAACTGTTTTTATCTTCAGTGATTTTTTTTCACTATTTTTGTGCCTGTGCCTGTTTGTCTGGAGATCCTACATGTTACTATGGCTGCATTGTTTACATGTGAAATCAGCTGTTAGCAGCCTGTAGCATGTAGATGCTAACTGGTGCAAGGCCGGATGTTTCACCACAAGGTGAGGACGACGTGCTGGTTCTCAGGTGACGACATCGACCTGTCCTTCCTTCTTTCCAGCCATCCATAAGCAATAGTATCAAACTATCTTATCAAATTCAAGTATTTTTCAAAAAATTTTGCAAGTTTTGCAAATTTCTTAAATTTTCTCTTTTTTTAATTTTTTGCATTTTTTTTTTATTTCAAAATATTTTCATTTTTTGCATTTTTAATTAATCTTTTTGAAATTTTTGCAAATTTATTAAATTTCTAAATTTTGTCATTTTTTTATTTTTCTTTTTTGCAAATTTATTCCAAATAAAAACTAAGACATCACATGTAAAGTTACACAAATTAAAAAAAAAATTGTTAAGATAATTATTCACTAGATTTTAACTATGTATCGAATTCAAAGTAGTTTACACTTCTTCTTTTATTTTTTTTATTGTGAAGATAAAGTAGATTTTGTGGATCCTTAATGACGTTAATCCAGGTGAGCTGAGGGGGAATGGCTCCTCGGAAATCAATCAATCAACCAATCAATCAATCAGGCTTTATTTGCACATCTCAAGACACTTTATAAAAACATTCACAGGTCTACACCCGTAAATGTTAATAACATTTTATTATCAGAAACCCAACATCAAGACAAGATAAGGAGTCTGATCTTTTCTTAATCCACTCAAACATCTGTAACGGTCTGTACTTTTGTACAGACCAAAGGTTGTTTTTTTTTTTAAAGCGCTGAGCGAGTGTTTGTGGAGTGGACCTATCAGAGCCGTGTTGTTATGCTGGTTCCACTGAAGTCATAGACGATGTCCAACGACCCCACAGATAAGCTTTTGGCTGACACAGATTGACCCCAGAGTGTTTACACGAGTCCCATTTTCCATCAGAGAAAACAGCTGGACCACAGACTGGATTTAACCCCTCTTTAACTCAGGGTGTGTTTCTGGAGCGTGGTTAGAGGAGTGTATTTCAGGGCAGGTCTTTCTGTTTTCAGCAGATCCTCAGCATCTTCACTCCTGGATCATCGTCACCATGAAGCTCCTGACCGTCTCGCTCTGTTTGTGCGCCATGATGGCTCTGACCCAGGAGTCAGGTAAGATACTTCTGGTTTACAAATGTGAACATTTCCAGTTTAATTTTCATGTAGGGAACATCTGGGATCAGGACAAAATGAGACGTTAACAGGCTTCGTCTTTGGATTTTTGGTTCTTTTTTGTTTTTATTTACATGATGACTAACTCAAAACATGGCGTCCTACAGATGGAGGTGCTCCACCACCTCAGCGTGGTGAGTTAATGATCCGTTCATTTCCTCCAGAACCAAAAAGATGCATCTACCTGTTTTCTGTTTGGGGCATTAAAAGCATGTTTATCTTTTCTTTGTGCTGCACTCAGATTATTTAATCCTCCATCAAACTACCAGAGACAGAAATGACTGGAAGGGACCACATTGTTCTTCTTTGCTTGTAAAATGTTTTGAAATAAAATAAATTTGCAAAATCAGCTCATCACAGTGCGTTTGGCGGGTTCAAAAACGCACTTATTTTCAAATGGCTGGCATTTAAAAACAGTTTGTCCTATGTAAAAGCTGTATAAAGTGACGTTATCGTCAGATTCTCAAGTTTCCGAGGGTCCCTGAATGTATCACACGTGACGTCAGCAACATGCTGCAAATGGTGGGAAGAAGAACGACGTTTGTAAGACTGCCGTCCACGTCACGTTTATTCACACGTCCTCTTTGAAAATCTGTAGAAAATCAACTGTTTGCTCTAGATTAATTCTGTAAAAACAAATAATTTTACACTTTTTACTGCTTTTAAAAAGCCCTGTATGATTAATATATCTCCTGTATTTAAATCTTAAGAATTCTTTGAAATTGCCTTCCATATTCCTGGTGTCATGTTTCAGCTTGGGGCTGCTCTGCACCAATCAGCTACAGTTTGTGTGTTCAGAGCTTGTAAAAATAAAAATACATCATGACTTTTTTTGATTCCAAGACTTGAATAAAGTGTTTTGTACATGGTTGTTCAGTATTTAAAAGTTAAAATCCAGAAAATTTCAATGTCAGTTTTTCTTTATTAAATAGTTTCTGCCTTTAGCCCTGGTTCTCCTGACCTCAGAGAAGTGTAGAACTTCATATTGCAGTGAAGTGTGTTGTATATACTCCCACCTTATTTTGAAAAAAAATAATAAATAAAAAAAATTAACCAGAAAATCTAAAAAAAAATAATAATAATTAAAAAAAAATCATTCCTCTTTTTTCTAAACTTTTAAATTTTTTTACAGTGTATAAAGGTATAATATATAATAACATCAGCCTATAGCCGTGGTTGATCTGAATCTTCAGAGGTGATGCACTTAACTGTAGCAGAAGAAGAAGAAAAAAAAAAGCTCATAAACTGGGATTTATGAGGTTCTATTTGTGCCACCAGAAACTGAATTTGAATGAAATATTGAATTTGAAAAGCATGATGTGTTATGTAATTTAATGTTTTGAAAATGAATTTGTGTTGTCTGTTAAATGGTTAAATTTTGGTGATAGAAGTGAGACATCTGGTGTCTGAAAGTGGTTGCTGCACGTTTTGAGTTTATTAAGAAACTTGAGCTTGCTCCGAGGTTAGCCATTGCTTTACACATTCATCTTTTTTCTTCCTGTTGGAAAAAAAAATGTTTGTATTTCAGTATTTTTTATTTAAGAGGATCAGTTCTGTTGTTTTTGAGGTGTTGGTGATGTAGTCCTGTGATGAAGGTTGGGGATCTGTTTGGATGTGGGCTAGGATCTATATATATGGGAACTGTTAGCATGTCCATGTCGATCACAACGTACGTTAGCATGTAGCTAGCGCCATATTTTCTTTATCATTTTTGGTACTTAAAGAGATTTTAAACAAGTTGCATGTGTTGGAATTTGGATCTCCTCTGTCAGACTGACATTCATTTCTATGTGTGTGCAGTTTTACGTTTTTCTGAGTAAAACTTCAACAGAAGCATCTGAATCTGAGTTTTCATGGGGAAGCTGTGATCTATCTGCCATGCTAGGAGAGAATGGGCAGAAAATAATTTATTGTTTTAATGGAATATGTTTTTTAAATTGAATTTGAAATTGTATTCAACCTATGAAATTCCAACTTTTTTATACATTAAATTCAAAAACACAGAAAAATTTAATTTCAATTTACAAAGGCAGATTCAGTTTTACAATTCAATTTCAATTCAAAAAATTTATTCAATAAAAAATGAGTTTCATGTTTTTATTTCTTTTTTTGAATGATTTATTTACCTATTTATTTATTTATTTATTATTATTATTATTATTATTATTATTTTTATTATTATTATTATTACTATTATTATTATTATTGTTATTTTTATTATTATTATTATTGTTGTTGTTGTTGTTGTTGTTGTTGTTAGTATTATTATTATTATGTAGTCTTTTCTGTAAATTAAAATGACAATGAAAATAAATTGTTAAAAAAAAAAAAATGCATTTTCAAAACATTAAATTCTATAACACATCATGCTTTACAAATCCAAGACTTTAATTCAAATTCAGTTTCTGGTTGCACAAATATAACCTCATAGGGACTCTGAGGATTAACATTTGGAAAATGAATTTATTTTTTTTTTAAATGAGATTTAACCTTCTGGAAAGTTTAACCCTCTATACTTTTTAATTTCAAAAACTTTTGGGGATGCCACGTCAATTGATTCTTCGTTCCCTGGTCTTGAGACTCTCTATACTTCTTAAATTCATAAACATCCACGAAAACTTTCATGGATGGCACATCAATTGATTCTCTATTCCCTGGTCTGCCTTTAGGTGTGAATGGTCGCCTGTCTCTGTGTGTCAGCCCTGTGGTTGACCAGAGACCAGTCCAGGGTGAAGCCGCCTCATGCCATAATAAATACTTTTATTTAGGCTAAAGACAGTTTAAAGCAAAAAAAAAAAAATCAGTTCAGTTTCAGATTATGCTTATATTAAATCAGTTTTAGTGGTGTGATTAGATGGGAGGGGCCCTCATGGCCCTGTTGCTGGAAAACACACACTAAAGTGGCCCCTTGGGTGTGCTATAGTTCCCTCCTCTTCAGTGGTGCTGTATGTGCCTTTTTACTTTTTTTTTAATTCCCAAAAAGTCTGTCGATGCAGCTGTTCAGTTTCTAGTCAAACCCTCAGCACATAGTTTGCTGATGAGTATAGGATATTCACTCCTCTGTTCGTATCATCCAGGAGAAGCTCACTGATGAAGCTCTCATGTTTCTGCCTCTACAGATGAGCCCATGACGACTCTACCCACACGTATTCCAACCAAAAGACCTTATGGTAAATATTACTTTCCGTTTCCCAGCATGCTTCACTCTTCAGATGGTAGTGATGTTGTCTGTGATGTCATAAAGTGGTGTTCTGTGTTTGTTACAGGCTTTAGGCCTCGGTGTCCTGACAGAAGTTGGCGGAAGTTCAACATCCGCTGTCTGCGCTACGTCCCAAAGAACATGACCTGGGAAGCTGCTCAGGTAACCCTGCTGATCCTTTCAGTGAAATTTCCTGCTCCAGCTGATTTTCTCTGTGAAAATAAAAAAGAGTCTGCAAAATGTGGGTTACCCTTCTTTGTTTCTCTGTAGGCTAACTGTGGGGGTTATGGCCTTGCCGCTGCGCTTGATCACTCCTACTCTGAGGATATCGTTAAGGTGCTGAAGGAAGCTGGTCATCCTGGTGGCCAAGTCTGGGTCGGGGGCTGCTCGACAGATGTAAGTATTTCACCATCGCTTGGAGCCATGCAGCAGTGTTCTTCAGTAAATCATCAAATATCTCCCCCTCCTCACAGGTCGACTGGTGGGACTGGAGTACCTTTAGCTACATGGACGGTCAGCGGGAACCGACCTGCGTACAGACGGCGCCTGGAGGTAAATCCCTTTAAGACGTTAATGTCTGTGACGCTGTTTGACTCTCAGAATCATAACAGAGCTTTTGAAAAGATCAAATATTTGTGAGTAAATATTGAAGTCCAAGTCTTGATCGAACCATGAAACAATTTTTAACCCAAACTGTCGACCTGTAGGTTATCGGAAGAACAAACACTAAAATTTGACTTATTCCATACAACGAGATGTTATTTGGAGATTTATTTACAACCATATTTCCAGAAAAAGTTTGGACGTTGTTTAAAAATACAAATAAAAACAAAGTGATTCGCAAATCTCATGAACCCAGAGTTAAATCACAGTAAGACACACACAACATACCTGGTGTTTAAAGAGTGACTTTCCCAATTGTCTTTAAAAGATAGTTCCCCATTTGTCCAAAGGTTGCCAACAATGACCAATAGTTACCAAAGGTTACCTAGTTACCAAAAGTTTTCTAAAGGTGTCCAAAGGTTACCAGAAGTTGCCCAAAAGTAACCAAAGGAGACCAAAGTTATCAAAGATGACCAGAGATGTCCAAAGGTTACCAAAATAGTCCAAAGGT
Source organism: Halichoeres trimaculatus (assembly GCF_033239565.1). Taxonomy (NCBI): domain Eukaryota; kingdom Metazoa; phylum Chordata; class Actinopteri; order Labriformes; family Labridae; genus Halichoeres; species Halichoeres trimaculatus. The sequence goes on from NW_027437183.1 coordinate 1,297,821, forward strand.
GACAAAAGGGGACCAAGGGAGATCAAAAGTCACCAAAAGTTGCCAAAAATTTCTGAAGTTAACCAAAGGTTACAAAAAGTTACCGAAAGTTATCTTGAGGTAACTAAGGGTCACCAAAAATTGTCCAAAGGTGACCGAAAGATACCAACGGTTGTCCAAAGGTGACCAAAGAATTCAAAGGTTTTGAAAGGTGACCTAAGGGGATAAAACGTTACCAATGATGACCAAAAATTGTAGAAAGGTTACCAAAAAAGTGTCCAAAGTAACCAGAAGTTGTTCGAATATGACCCGAGGTTACCAAAGATGACCAGATGTTATTAAACGTTACCAAAAGTTGTGCAAAGGTGGCCAAACCAAGTAATTCCAAAGGTGACCAAATTTGTTCAAATATGACCAGATGTGACCAAAGGTTACCAGAAGTTGTCCAAAGGTGACCTAAGGTTGCTGAATGTTGTTCAAAATGACCAAAGCTTAATTATTGTTTCCAAAGGTGACCAAAGGTGAGTAAGGGTTACCAAGAGTTGTTCAAAGGGACCGAAGTTTACCAGAGATGACCAGAGGATCCCAACGGTGACAAAAGATAGGGGTTGATATTGGACTCAGACCTGAACTTTAAAAGCCACATTAAATCAAAAACACTAGCGGCTTTTTACCATCTCAAAAACATTGCCAAGATTAAAGGAATAGTGTCTAAACCTGACTTAGAGAGACTGATCCACGCATTTGTCTCCAGCAGGTTAGATTACTGTAACGGCCTGCTCACTGGACTCTCAAAACCAGCTGTAAGACCAGAGTCAGAACATCCAGAACGCTGCTGCTCGGGTCCTGACCAGAACCAGGAAATACGACCATATTAGTCCAGTGCTCAGGTCTCTGCACTGGCTTCCTGTGGCTCAGAGAATAGACTTTAAAACAGCTCTGCTTGTTTTAAAGTCTCTTCATGGTCTAGCTCTAAAGTACATCTCTGACATGCTAGAACCAACTCGGTCTCTGTGAACCTCAGGGAGGGGTCTCCTGCTGGAGCCCAGAGTCAGGACTAAACACGGTGAGGCTGCATTCCAGTTTTATGCCCCCAAAATCTGGAACAGTCTGCCAGAAGATGTGAGACAGACCTTAACTCTGATGTTGTGTTGACGATGTTCAAATCCCGGCTGAAAACAGTTCTGTTAAGCATACAACAACTGAAAGTATTTTATCTGCACTCTCCTCTTTAAATGTAATTATTCATTTTCAATGTTTAATGAGATGATTTTATGCAATGATTTTATTTTGCCTTTTGTGATTTTATTTTATTTTAGCTGTAAAGCACTTTGAATTGCCTTGTGTATGAATTGTGCTCTACCAATAAACTTGCCTTGCCTTGCCAAAGAAAAGCAAAGGATGACCAAAAGTTGTCCAAAGGTGACCAAAGGTTACAGAAGATGACAAAGGGTTGACAAATGTTGTCCAAAGGTGACCAAAACATGTCCAAAGGTGATCAAGGGTTGACAAACCTTGTCCAAAGGTGACCAAGGGTTACCAATCATTGTCCAAAGGTGATCAAGGGTTACCAAATGTTGTTCAAAGGTGATCAAGGGTTACCAAAGTTGTCCAAAGGTGACCAAGGCTTACCAAATGTTGTCCAAAGGTGACCAATGGTTACTTAAGATGGCCAAGGCTTACCAAATGTTGTCAAAAGGTGACCAAGGGTTACCAAACATTGCCTAAAGTTGATCAAGGGTGACCAAACCTTGTCCAAAGGTGACCAAGGGTGACCAAAGGTTACTCAAGATGACCAAGGGTTAACAAACCTTGTCCAATGGTGACCAAGGGTTACCAAACGTTGTCCAAAGGTGGCCAAGGCTTACCAAATGTTGTCCAAAGGTGACAAGGGTTACCAAACGTTGTCCATAGGTGACAAGGGTGACCAAAGGTTACTCAAGATGACCAAGGGTTACCAAACCTTGTCCAAAGGTGACCAAGGGTTACCAAACCTTGTCCAAAGGTGACCAAGGGTTACCAAACCTTGTCCAAAGGTGACCAAGGGTTACCAAACCTTGTCCAAAGGTTAACAAAGGTGACCAAAGATCAGCAAAGACGACCAAAGTTGATTGAAGGCTACAACTGAGACTGTGTTGTGTTTGTGCTTTAACAGGTAACCCATCTGGTTGCATGACCGGCTCACAGTGTGGACTCGAGCTCCCATCTATCTGCAGCTGGACCCTCATGTGATTCCTGAGAGGCCGGACTCTGTTTAAAAACTCAGACCCAAAGTGAAGAGTCCGTGGGGTTCATTTGTTCTGCAGTTTGAACGTCTTTTTTTTCTGTTTTCACATTAAACAGATTCAATATTTAAAAAGGCGGATGTTCTGTGTCTGTGTTGATTAAGCATCATTATATCATATACTTTTTAAATCTCAAACTGGTTTTGTCTTCATTGATATTTTTACTATTTTTACTCCTGTGTTTGTCTGGAGATCCTACATGTAACCATGGCTGCATTGTTTGCATATGAAATCAGCTGTTAGCAGCCTGTAGCATGTCGATGCTAAATGGTGCAAGGCCGGATGTTTCCCCACAAGGTGAGGAGAAGGAGGTGAGGCTGACATGCTGGTTCTCAGCTGTGAGCTAAGAAGTCATCCATCCATCTATAAGCAATAGTATCTGATTCAAGTATTCTTTCTAAAAAATTAGCAAGTTTTGCAAATTTCTTAAATTGTCTCTTTTTTTTTAATTAAAAAAAAAAACGTTCAAAATATTTTCATATTTTGCATTTTGAATTTATCTTTTTGACATTTTTGCAAACATTTGAAATGAAAAGTGATTTTTTTTTTCAAATTTATTAAGTTTTGAAAATTTTGTGTTCTTTTTAATTTTTTTGCAGATTTATTATAAATAAAAAACTAAAACATTACACGTACAATTACATGAATTAAAAATATTTATATTTTTGTTAAGATAATTATTCACTAGATTTTAACCATGTATCAAATTCAAAGTAGTGGTTTACACTTTATATATATTTTTTATGTGAATATAAAGTAGATTTTGTGGATCCTTAATGACTTTAATCCAGGTGAGCTGAGGCTAAATGGCTCCTCCATTATCAATCAATCAATCAATCAATCATTCAATCAATCAATCATGCTTTATTTGCATATCTCAAGACACTTTATTACAACATTCACAGGTCTAGACCTGTAAATGTTAATAAAATTTTATTATCAGAAACCCAACATCAAGACAAGATAAGGAGTCTGATCTTTTCTTAATCCACTCAAACATCTGTAACGGTCTGTACTTTTGTACAGACCAAAGGTTGTTTTTTTTTTGGAAGCGCTGAGTGAGTGTTTGTGGAGTGGACCTATCAGAGCAGTGTGGTTACACTGGCTTCCACTGAAGTCATAGACGATGTCCAACGACCCCACAGATAAGCTTTTGGCTGACACAGATTGACCCCAGAGTGTTTACACGAGTCCCATTTTCCATCAGAGAAAACAGCTGGACCACAGACTGGATTTAACCCCTCTTTAACTCAGGGTGTGTTTTTGGAGCGTGGTTAGAGGGGTGTATTTCAGGGCAGGTCTTTCTGTTTTCAGCAGATCCTCAGCATCTTCACTCCTGGATCATCGTCACCATGAAGCTCCTGACCGTCTCGCTCTGTTTGTGCGCCATGATGGCTCTGACCCAGGAGTCAGGTAAGATTCTTCTGGTTTACAAATTTCCAGTTTAATTTCCATGCAGGAAACATCCTGGATCAGGACAAAATGAGATGGTAACAGGCTTCGTCTTTGGATTTTTGGTTCTTTTTTGTTTTTATTTACATGATGACTATCTCTAAACATGTCGGTTCACCTCCCTCAGACGGAGACGATTCGCCACCTCAGCGTGGTGAGTAAATGATCCGTTCATTTCCTCCAGAACCAAAAAGATGCATCACCCTGTTTTCTGTTTGGGACATTAAAAGCATGTTTGCCTTTTCTTTGTGCTGCACTCAGATTATTTAATACTCCATCAAACTACCAGAGACAGAAATGACTGGAAGTGACCACATTGTTCTTCTTTGCTTGTAAAATGTTTTGAAATAAAATAAATTTGCAAAATCAGCTCATCACAGTGCGTTTGGCGGGTTCAAAAACGCACTTATTTTCAAATTGCTGGCATTTTAAAACAGTTTGTCCTATGTAAAAGCTGTATAAAGTGGCGTTATCGTCAGATTTTCAAGTTTCCGAGGGCCCCTGAATGTATCACACGAATGTGACGTCAGCAACATGCTGCAAATGGCGGGAAGAAGAACGATGTTTGTAAGACTGCCATCCACATCATTATTCACACGTCCTCTTTGAAAATCTGTAGAAAATCAACCGTTTGCTCTAGAGTAATTCTGTAAAAACAAATAATTTTACACTTTTTACTGCTTCAAACAAGCCCTGAATGATCGATATATCTCATGTATTTAAATCTAAAGAATTCTTTGAAATTGCCTTCCATATTCCTGGTGTCATGTTTCAGCTTGGGGCTGCTCTGCATCTTGATCATTGATGTCTTCATGAAATGGTAGTAACATGTTTTGGTCCAAAAAGCCAATAAACCAAGCACAGCAGCATTGTTTCCAGGCTCTCATAGCCCCTCTGTTCAGAACGCTCTGATTTAGTGGGCGTGGCCTTCATATGTAAATGAGCCACCGCTGATACCGCCCCGCTCTTCCACGTCACTGAGAGCGGCGCCACGAGCTCCGAGTGCACAATGTTTAGAAAACAGAGAAGCTGGTTTACCGTAACATTACAGGCTAAAACAACAGGCTAACTGCAGCTAAAGTTAGCATCCTGAAGCTAACACAGAGACAGGGGGGACACTGAGGAAAAGCTCTTCCATCTGCTCCACAGCACACAGCATTTAAAATACTCACATTTCCAGGGTCCCAGGTTTGTTGGAGGATGGTGCGGGGAGAGGTTCAGGGGTATTTGCTCTGGTGGACCAATCAGATCAGATTTGCTTCTGATTGGTAAAAAGAGGGAATCGCTAACGTGGGCAAACCCCAGAAAATCCAAACAGCTCGTTTTAGGTCAGGATTTTACATTCACAAGCTCTACTAAGAACAGGTTTGAACATTAAATATCACGTTTTGTGGGCTAGGAGGAAAGACAAACACCCACAAATTTCACTAAAAGACTTAATAAAGTGATTATTGCAGAATATGGGACCTTTAAAAAATAATTCAATTAAAAAATGAATTCATTTTGAAACATTAAATTCCATTACACATCATGCTTTATAAATTCAACATTTTAAGTCAAATTTAGTTTCTGGTAGCACAAATATAACCTCACAGGGATTCTTAGGGTTAACATTTGGAAAATGAATTTATTATTTTTTTAAATGGGATCTAACCTTCTTGAAAGTTTAACTCTCTATACTCCTTAAATTTATAAACATCTGCAAAAACTTTCACGGATGCCACGTCAATTGATTCTTCGTTCCCTGGTCTTGAGATATCCCACAGTCCAAAATGACTCTCATCAGGTTGGTTGGTGAATCGAAACTTCCCGTAGGTTTGAAAGGTCATCTATTTATGTGTCAGCCCTGTGGTTGAGCGCTGTGTATGTATTCAATTTAATTTTTTTTGAATTCCCAAAAAGTCTGTGGACGCCACTGTTCAGTTTCTAGTCAAACCCTCAGCCCATAGTTTGCTGATGAGTTCAGGAAATTCACGCCTCTGCTTCAAACTGTTCAAATCATCCAGGAGAAGCTCACTGATGAAGCTCTCATGTTTCCACCTTTACAGATGAGCCCATGACAACTCCACCCACAGCTGTTTCAACCAAAAGACCTTATGGTAAATGTTACTTTCCGTTTCCCAGCATGCTTCCCTCTTTCAGATGGTAGTGATGCTGTCTGTGATGTCATGAAGTGGTGTTCTGTGTTTGTTACAGGCTTTAGGCCTCGTTGTCCTGACAGAAGTTGGCGTAAGTTCAACATCCGCTGTCTGCGCTACGTCCCAAAGAACATGACCTGGGAAGCTGCTCAGGTAACCCCGCTGATCCTTTCAGTGAAATTTCCTGCTCCGCCAGATTTTCTCTGTGAAAATAAAAAAGAGTCTGCAAAATGTGGTTCACCCTTCTTCATTCCTCTGTAGGCTAACTGCGGGAGGTACGGCCTTGCCGCTGCGCTTGATCACTCCTACTCTGAGGATATCGTTAAGGTGCTGAAGGAAGCTGGTCATCCTGGTGGCCAAGTCTGGGTTGGGGGCTGCCCAGATGTAAGTATTTCACCATCGCTTGGAGCCATGCGGCAGTGTTCTTCAGTAAATCATCAAATATCATCTCCCCCTCCTCACAGGTCGACTGGTGGGACTGGAGTACCTTTAGCTACATGGACGGTCAGCAGGAACCGACCTGCGTACAGACGGCGCCTGGAGGTAAATCCCTTTAAGACGTTAATGTCTGTGACGCTGTTTGACTCTCAGAATCATAACAGAGCTTTTGAAAAGATCAAATATTTGGGTGTAAATAATGAAGTCAAAGTCTTGATCGAACCATGAAACAATTTTTAACCCAAACTGTCGACCTGTAGGTTATCGGAAGAACAAACACTAAAATTTGACTTATTCCAAACAACGAGATGTTATTTGGAGATTTATTTACAACCATATTTCCAGAAAAAGTTTGGACATTGTTCAAAAATACAAATAAACACAAAGTGATTTGCAAATTTCATGAACCCAGAGTTAAATCACAGTAAGACACACACAACATACCCGTTGTTTGAAGAGTGACTTTCCCAATTGTCTTTAAAAGATAGTTCCCCATTTGTCCAAGGTTTCCAGCAATGACCAAAGGTTACCAAAAGTTACCTAGTTACCAAAAGTTTTCTAAAGGTGTCCAAAGATTACCAGAAGTTGCCCAAAAGTAACCAAAGGAGACCAAAGTTATCAAAGATGACCAGAGATGTCCAAAGGTTACCAAAGGTGACAAATGGGGACCAAGGGAGATCAAAAGTTACCAAAGGTTACAAAAAGTTGCCAAAAATTTCTGAAGTTAACCAAAGGTTAAAAAAGTTACCGAAAGTTGTCTTAAAGAAACTAAAGGTCTCCAAAAATTGTCCAAAGGTGACAAAAGTATTCAAAGGTTTCAAAAGGTGACCTAAGGGGACAAAAAGTTAGCAATGATGACCAAAAGTTGTACAAAGGTGGCCAAACCAAGTAGTTCCAAAGGTGACCAAATTTGCTCAAATATGACCAAACGTGTCCAAAGCTGACCAAATGTGACCAAAGGTTACCAGAAGTTGTCCAAAGGTGACCTTAGGTTGCTGAATGTTGTTCTAACATGACCAAAGGCTATTCAAGGTTGCCCAAGGTAACCAAAAGTTTTTCATAGGTGGCCAAGAGTTGTCTAAGGTGACCAAAGGTTACCATAAGTTGTCCGAAGGTGATCTAAAGTTGCAAAATGTTGTTCAAAATGACCAAAGGTTAAGGTTTCCAAAGGTGACCAAAGAATTCCAAAGGTTTTAAAGGTGAAATAAGGGGGCAAAAATTTACCAAAGATGATCAGAAATTGTTCAAAGGTTACCAAAAGTGGTCCAAAAGTGACCAAAAAATGTCCAAAGGCAACCAAAGGTTACCAAAGGTGACTAAGGGTTACCAAGAGTTCTTCAAAGGGACCGAAGTTTACCAAAGATGACCAGAGGATCCCAACGGTGACCAAAGATAGGGGTTGATATTGGACTCAGACATGAGCTTTAACAGTCACATCAAATCAATAACATCAGCGGTCTCTGCACTGCACCCAGAGAATAGACTTTAAAACAGCTCTGATGTTTACAAGTCTCTTCATGGTTTAGCACCAAAGTACATCTCGGACATGCTAGAACCATGTGAACCAACTCAGAGACCGAGCTGGAGCCCAGAGTCAGGACTAAACACGGTGAGGCTGCTTTCCAGTTTTATGCCCCCAAAATCTGGAACAGTCTGCCAGAAGATGTGGGACAGGCCTCAACTCTGACAATGTTTAAATCCCGGCTGAAAACAGTTTTGTTAATCATAGCATCCGACAACTGAAAGTATTTTATCTGCACTCTCCTCTTTTAATTTAATTAATCATTTTTAATGTTTTATGATGTGATTTTATGCAATGATTTTATTTTGCCTACTGTGATTTATTTCATGTTAGCTGTAAAGCACTTTGAATTGCCTTGTGTATGAATTGTGCTCTACAAATAAACTTGCCTTGCCTTGCCTTGCCAAAGAAAAGCAAAGGATGACCAAAAGTTGTCCAAAGTTGACCAAGGGTTAACAAAAGTTGTCCAAAGGTCACCAAGGGTTATCAAACATTGTCCAAAAGTGACCACAGGTTACTAAAGATGACCAAGAGTTGACGAAAATTGTCCAAAGGGTTACCAAACGTTGTCCAAAGGTGACCAAGGATCAACAAAAGTTGTCCAAAAGTTGTCCAAAGGTGATCAAGGGTTACCAAACATCCAAAGGTGATCAAGGGTTACCAAACATTGTCCAAAGTGACCAAGGGTTACCAAACCTTGTCCAAAGGTGACCAAGGGCTACCAAATGTTGTCCAAAGGTGATCAAGGGTTTCCAAACCTTGTCCATAGGTGACAAGGTTGACCAAAGGTTACTCAAGATGACCAAGGGTTACCAAACCTTGTCCAAAGGTGATCAAGGGTTACCAAACGTCCAAAGGTGACAAGGATTACCAAACGTTTTCCAAAGGTGACCAAGGGTTACCAAACATTGTCCAAAGTGACCAAGGGTTACCAAACCTTGTCCAAAGGTGACCAAGGGTTTCCAAACCTTGTCCATAGGTGACAAGGGTGACCAAAGGTTACTCAAGATGACCAAGGGTTACCAAACCTTGTCCAAAGGTGATCAAGGGTTACCAAACGTCCAAAGGTGACAAGGATTACCAAACGTTTTCCAAAGGTGACCAAGGGTTACCAAACCTTGTCCAAAGGTGACAAGGGTTACCAAAGGTTGTCCAAAGGTTAACAAAGGTGACCAAAGATCAGCAAAGATGACCAAAGTTGATTGAAAGGCTAATACTGAGACTGTGTTGTGTTTGTGCTTTAACAGGTTACCCATCTGGCTGCATGAGCGGCTCACAGTGTGGACTCGAGCTCCCGTCTATCTGCAGCTGGACCCTCAAGTGATTCCTGAGAGGCTGGACTCTGAAAACTCAGACCCAAAGTGACGAGTCTGTGGGGTTCATTTGTTCTGCAGTTTGAACGTCTTTTTCTTCTGTTTTCACATTAAACAGATTCAATATTTAAAAAGGAAGATGTTCTGTGTCTGTGCTGGTTAAGCATCATTAAATCTAATATTCATTAAATCTCAAATCCAAAGCTGCCAACACTCACTCACTTCTCTGCGAAACCAATTAAACCCTATAATAATTACAGTGTATGTTATGTGTTGGGAGTAAATGAAGAAAAGTAAAAGGTATGCACGCTTTGTCATTCTGATAGATTAGTTGCCCTAAAACTGTCTGATCACATGAACACTATTCGGACTCTTCAAGGAGAATAAAATAGGACCAAAGATTGAGCCCTGAGGCACACCACACGACAGAGAAGCTGTTTCAGGCATGAAATGTTTATCTGAGAGATAGGACGACTGCTGCTCCCAGTGATACCCACCCATCCCCAGAGGACTGTCACACACACTAAGCCGTACAGTTGGATCGTCACACACTCATCTTCGGCTTTAACACAATTATCAAACTGAACGTATGATTAAAGTCAGATTCCACCGCCGTCGCATCTCTGGACGTTCCACTTAAACAGCGAACAACAGGAATGTCAGCGGTGGAGGCGGAGTCATCTCTGATCTCTGTTGAAGCCGGAGTTTGCGTATGTAGGTGTGTTGTTGAAGTTGGAGTCATGTTGGGTCAGTGAAGTCTATTAAAGAGCTGGTTTTCCTCTGGTCCAGGACTTGACCTGGATCCTGTGGTCCATGATGGAGCTGCTGACTGTCTCTGTGTTAATCTGTGCTCTGATGCTTGTTTCTCCAGCTGATGGTGAGTGTTAAGTTGAGCTTTCTTTCTTTCTTTCTGAGAGTGAAGTGAAAATCTTCTGGACTGTGTGTAAACTCTGACTCCAGCTGCTGCTAACCTCTCTGTCTGTCTCCAGCTGCTCCTCTTGGAGGAAACCAGGCCATGGCTCTGGCTGATGTTGGTGAGTCTGTCAGACTTTACAGATATAGTGAGGGAAGTATGTATTGAACGTGTCGATTTTTGCAATTTGAACAAAATTTCTACTTGACATTGGTCATTGATTTTCTTTTTCTGAAACCATTTGAGAGTCAACTTTGCCGTGTGCTTTGGATGGTTGTCCTGCTGGAAGGTCCAGCCACGTCTCATCTTCATCATCCTGGTGGATGGCAGCAGATTCAGATCAAGAATTTCTTCATACATGGCTCCATTCATTGCTCCGTCAGTTATATGAAGTTTGCCAACACCATGAGATGAGAAACAACCCCATGCCATGATGCTTCACCTCCAAACTTCACTGTTGGTGTAGTGTTTTTTTGGCTGATGTGCAGAGCCATTTCTCCTCCAAACATGGTCTGTAGTATGACAGCCCAAAAGTTCAGTTTTGGTCTCATCTGACCAGACAACATTCTCCCAGTATTCTACAGGCTTGTCAAGATGCTGTTTAGCAAACTTTAAACCAGCTTCAACATGCCTTTTCTTGAGGAATGGAGTCTTGTGGGCTGAGCGTCCTTAGAGGCAATGGCGGTGGAGTGCATTGCCTGTTGTTTTCTCTGTAACAATTGTACCTGCTGCCTCCAAGTCTTTCTGGAGCCCTTTCAGGGTGGTCCTTGGCTGGTTGAGTCCTCTTCTGACTATCTTTCTGACTCCCTGGTCAGAAATCTTCAAGGAGCTCCTGTGCGTGGCCTGTTGATGGTAAGGTGGTGCTTCTTCCACTTGTGAATAATGGCCCCAACGGTGCTGACTGGAATATTCAGGTGCTTTGATATAAGTCTGTAACCAGTTCCATTCTGATGCTGAGCAACAATCAGGTTGTGAATGTCTTCAGAGAGCTCTTTGCCTTTACCCATCATGAGGTGTGTGCTATTTAACTGCTTGGTGAAAAAAACACCTTTTTTATAGGACCATCAATTTGCTCTAGCCCAGCTGATGTTGGTTTGCACTGATTGGAAGTTCAAGTAATAATTACTGACAGATTTCAGGTGGTATGGTGCATTTCCTGTCCAAAGTATTCAGCCTTTCCATGGTGTGTTCAATACTTTTTTCCTGTGGTATCGTACTTAATTCACCATAATCATTATTTATGGACCTGAACGTTGTGATTTCTCTTCATGTGTGGATTATTGGAGTTAATACTAATGTTTGGGAGAAATTTGGTTTGAATTGCATCTTTGGAAATAAATGTAATGAGAAAAAAGTTGATGTGTTCAATACTTTTTTTTCCCCCACTGTCTGTTATATTCTGTCCTGGATGTCACATTATCTTTTCCTCTGTGTCTGTGCTCAAAGGAGGCGGAGCTGGAGCCATGAACCTGCATGGAGGTGGTCATGAAGGTGGAGGTGGGATAGGATATGTGGTTGCCCCGGTCAGAGACAGAGATGTGAAAGGAAGCGGGGCTGCCCTGGCCCAACATGGAGGTTTTGGCTAATCCTGTCAGTGTCCTGGATGTCGAGGAGTTTCCTGAATCCTGATGGTCAGACGGACCAATAAGAAGTGACTCCTTCATTCTGAGCTAAAGAAATAAAGATATTTGACAAACTAACAGAGTCCAGTGGGATTGATTAATGTCACACACCTGAACAGAATCAGAATCAGAATCAGAATCAGGATCCAGTTTTATTGCCAAGTACATTTGCACATACAATGAATCTAATTTGGTGTGTTGGTGCTAACAATTAAAAAGAAAATGACGAGATACAGAGTTACTGGCTGTACACTCTGAAATGGAATATAGAAAAAGTTAAGAGATAAAATATACAAATATAGCCTTCAAAATTTTATAGAAAAAAATAGAATAAGAATTAAAAATTTGGAATATTAACAGCCTCCCAAACTGCTGCTCGCTCATGCGCGATATTCACAAAAATCTTTAAATTACCTGCTGATGGATGAAACAATTTTCACCAAGTGTGTCTTAATAAAGCTGGAACTGTCTATGTTTGATCCCTTTTTAATTTCTATGTGTGTGAAAAACATAGTATTTTCCCGCCTTCAGTGAGTCACATGACCAGCTGCATGGAACTCCTAATGAGTTTGTGACATCATCATGGAACTGCTGCAGCTGTTCAGAGGAATGAAAGGACAGAAGTTTGCAAACAACTCCTCATAGACACCAGAATGTTGACTTAATCCCTGTAAAAATATGATATTTTTGTAGGAAATTCTGTCAGGAATCCATCCATGACATTTGTAAACCTATAGGACTTTTTGTTTCATGTCCAGAAGCCAAAATGTGTCAGCCTGCATGGGCAGGAATGAGAAATCCAATGTATTTTAATGGAGGGAGCTGAGTGGGCTTCTTTGTGGTTCACTGACTTTGAGGGCATGCTGTTCGAAAACAGTTTGAGAAACAACAAAATCCCAAATAGCTTTTGTAAAACAGGGTCCAGTTTGTGTTGTGAGAAAATTTCAACCCCTTACCACTTATAGTTTCTGAGTTTTGAGATTTTGTTTGAAGGTGAAAAATTGTAACAATCTTATTTTGAAAGGCAAATAGCCGGCTTCCTGTTGGAAATAGGTCAGGGGTACCAGTGTATGATTTTTGCATCTAAATGAGACGAACATTTTGAGGTTATTTTTGAGTGTCCTATTCTACTCTGAAGTATTTTTCCTCTCTGTTCAGTCCTCGTAAAAAATGTAAACACAGTTTTTAAACCAATCAGACCTTGATCTCTGTGGTGCCCCATAAACATCAGATCAGAGGTTGTCTACAGAGATGAACTCATAACTATCAGTCACTACAGTAATCTGTTCATCACATGTCAGAGGTTTGACAGATCCAGATCAACCTGAGTCCACAACACCACCTGAGTGACGACAGAGGAGTGTAACCCAGAGTCACCTCTGCTCTCTATGAAGACAAACCCTCCATAGGCTGAAGCTGGAGTTTGCATATGTAGGTGTGTTGTTGAAGTTGGAGTCATGTTGGGTCAGTGAAGTCTATTAAAGAGCTGGTTTTCCTCTGGTCCAGGACTTGACCTGGATCCTGTGGTCCATGATGGAGCTGCTGACTGTCTCTCTGTTAATCTGTGCTCTGATGCTTGTTTCTCCAGCTGATGGTGAGTGTTAAGTTGAGCTTTCTTTCTTTCTTTCTGAGAGTGAAGTGAAAATCTTCTGGACTGTGTGTAAACTCTGACTCCAGCTGCTGCTAACCTCTCTGTCTGTCTCCAGCTGCTCCTCTTGGAGGAAACCAGGCCATGGCTCTGGCTGATGTTGGTGAGTCTGTTTGTTTTTCTGCTTGACATGAATGAAAATGACTGAATGAATCAAAGCTCAGACGTAGACTTCATATCCACTTCTCTGTCTGATCCTCAGGCAGACTTTACACATATATATGAGCACCTTTACTTTCTTTAAGCGGACAGACTTTCAGAGCTTTAGTGCTCAATGTTTCCTCAGCAGATCACAGATTAGATCAGGTTAGATTCTGTCCTGGATGTCACATTATCTTCTCCTCTGTGTCTGTGCTCAAAGGAGGCGGAGCTGGAGCCATGATCCAGAGTGGAGGTGGGCGTCCTGGAGGTGGATTTGGTGGTGGACGCAGGCTTCTCCAAGGCAGAGGCAGAGGTGGACGTAGACGTGGAGGTGGAGCTTCGGGTTGAATTTCTCAGCGTCCTGGATGTCGAGGAGTTTCCTGATGGTCAGACGGGAAAGAAGAGGACCTGAACTCCTCCAACCTTCACATCCAGACTCTGAGCAGAGCTGAAAATCATTTTTATATCCATGAATCATTTTAAACAGCGTGATTAAATCTATAAATGGATCTGTACTAAAATAAGAAGTGACTCCTTCATTCTGAACTAAAGAAATAAAGAAATCATCTGTTTCTGTCTCCATTTCTGCTCCAGGAGCTTTGTTTCTGTTGATGGTCTCTAACATGTAGGGATGTAGTGAGCGGTCAAAGAGTGTAGAAAGGGTAAAAATGAGTGTAAATGTTATTTTTAAAGGTAAATAGCTGACTTCCTGTCTGAAATAGGTCAGGGTGTCAGCGTATGATTTTTTTTTGCGTCAATGAGAAAAACAATTGGTGTTGGTTTCATCTCTGTACAATATTCCCAGTGGAAACTTGAGGAGTTTTAATGTGCCTAGTTGGTGTTAGAGAGGTAATTATGGGATGTTGGGGGTCAAACATGTATAATATATAATACATTTATTACATGTGTGCATGAAAAAAAAATAGCATTTTCCCTGCTTCAGTAAGTCACATGACCAGCTGCACAGAACTCCTAATCAGTGTGACATCATCACGGAACTCCTAATCAGTGTTACATCATCACGGAACTCCTAATCAGTGTTACATCATCACGGAACTGCAGAGGGAGGATTCAAATTCACAAATTCTTAAAGGCTACAGGACTTTGCCAGAATGTTGACCTAATCTGTGTAAAAATGTTATATTTATGTAAGAATTTTTGTCTGGAATCCATTTATGTCATTTTTAAAGCTGTATGACTTTTACTTTTATGTCTAGAGGCCCAAATGCGACAGCCTGCCCAACCTGACAAGTGTTCTCCCATCTGTTAACATGGAAGGAGCTGAGAGTGTTCATCGACATTTCAGAGCTCGCTATTCAAAAAAGGGGTCTGAAACGTCAAAGTCCCGCACAACTTTTGTAGAGCAGGTTCTAGTCTGTCATGTAAGCAAATTTCAAGCCGATAGGACTTGTGGTTTTGAAGGAGATAATTTTTGCATAAAAAGGTAAAAAAGTGGTGAAATCTTATTTTGAAAGGCAAATTAAACCACCATCAAACTGAAAAAGAAACACTGGCATTGAAAAATGTGCTTTATAAAAATCATAATGGCATCAAAACAGGTCAGGGCATCGACCATTTTTGCTGAAGTTAAAGTTAGGAGGGCAGGATTAGCAAATCTGCATTTGATAAGACAATGACATCAAATAACTAAAA
The DNA here is from genome assembly GCF_033239565.1 of Halichoeres trimaculatus. Classification (NCBI taxonomy): domain Eukaryota; kingdom Metazoa; phylum Chordata; class Actinopteri; order Labriformes; family Labridae; genus Halichoeres; species Halichoeres trimaculatus. Next base: position 1,312,925 of record NW_027437183.1, read on the forward strand.
CATGATTTCCATTCAAAAACACATTAACAGTGAGAAAATGTATAAAAAAAAAGATAAGAACAGCATTTGATGTCCCATCTGTTAACATAGGGGGAGCTGAGAGCGTTTACCGACTTTGAGGGCTTGCCATTCGAAAACCGTGTCTGAAACGTCAAAGTCCCGCAGAGCTTTTGTAGAGTAGGGTCTAATCTGTCATGTAAGCAAATTTCAAGCCGATAGGACTTGTGGTTTTGAAGGAGATAATTTTGGCAGAAAGGGTAAAAAAGTGGTGAAAACTTATTTTGAAAGGCAAATTAAAACACCATCAAACTGAAAAAGAAACACTGGCATTGAAAAATGTGCTTAATAAAAAAATCATAATGGCATCAAAACAGGTCAGGGCATTGCCAACATTTTGCTGAAGTTAAAGTTAGGAGGGCAGGATTAGCAAATCTGCATTTGATAAGACAATGACATCAAATAACTAAAACATGATTTCCATTCAAAAACATATTAACAGCATGAAAATGTATGAAAAAGATAAGAATAAAATTTGATGTCTGTGTTTTAACTTCAGTAAAATGTTAACAAAGCCCTGACCTGTTTTGATGCCATTGTAATTTTTTTTATAAAGCACATTTTTTCAATGCTAGTGTTTGTTTTTTCAGTATCAGGGTGTGTTGGAGTATTTTTCCTCTCTGTTCAGTCCTCAGCCCTACACATTAAGTTTTAAACCAATCAGACCTTGATCTCTGTGGTGCCCCATAATGCATCAGATCAAAGATGAACTCATAACTATCAGTCACTACAGTAATCTGTTCATCACATGTCAGAGGTTTGACAGATCCAGATCAACCTGAGTCCACAACAACACCTGAGTGACGACAGAGGAGTGTAACCCAGAGTCACCTCTGCTCTCTGTGAAGACAAACCCTCCATAGGTTGAAGCTGGAGTTTGCATATGTAGGTGTGTTGTTGAAGCTGGAGTCATGTTGGGTCAGTGAAGTCTATTAAAGAGCTGGTTTTCCTCTGGTCCAGGACTTAACCTGGATCCTGTGGTCCATGATGGAGCTGCTGACTGTCTCTGTGTTAATCTGTGCTCTGATGCTTGTTTCTCCAGCTGATGGTGAGTGTTAAGTTGAGCTTTCTTTCTTTCTTTCTGAGAGTGAAGTGAAAATCTTCTGGACTGTGTGTAAACTCTGACTCCAGCTGCTGCTAACCTCTCTGTCTGTCTCCAGCTGCTCCTCTTGGAGGAAACCAGGCCATGGCTCTGGCTGATGTTGGTGAGTCTGTTTGTTTTTCTGCTTGACATGAATGAAAATGACTGAATGAATCAAAGCTCAGACGTAGACTTCATATCCACTTCTCTGTCTGATCCTCAGGCAGACTTTACACATATATATGAGCACCTTTACTTTCTTTAAGCGGACAGACTTTCAGAGCTTTAGTGCTCAATGTTTCCTCAGCAGATCACAGATTAGATCAGGTTATAATCTGTCCTGGATGTCACATCATCTTCTCCTCTGTGTCTGTGCTCAAAGGAGGAGGAGCTGGAGTCATGATCCAGCGTGGAGGTGGGTGTCCTGGAGGTGGATATGGTGGTGGACGCAGGCTTCTCCAACATAGAGGCAGGGGTGGACGTAGAAGTGGAGGTGGACATGGATGAATTTCTCAGCGTCCTGGATGTCGAGGAATTTCCTGAAGCCTGATGGTCAGACGGGAAAGAAGAGGACCTGAACTCCTCCAACCTTCACATCCAGACTCTGAGCAGAGCTGAAAATCATTTTTATATCCATGAATCATTTTAAACAGCGTGGTTAAATCTATAAATGGATCTGTACTAAAATAAGAAGTGACTCCTTCATTCTGTGCTAAAGAAATAAAGATATCATCTGCTTCTTATTTTGCTTGAGATCAAGAAGATAATTAAAGTAAATTTATTGAAAAATAAACAGTAAACAGAAAAAACAGAAAATGTCTCCTGGATTTGGGTGAGAGCCAGTTTAGTGGGTCATACATTCAGTGATGACGGCTTGTTGCTATAGACGACACTGATATGATGAAGATTAACTTCAACGGACTGACTCAATGTGAAACTTTAAAGACAGCTGTGAGTGTATCCAAACCCCAGACAGGTCCATGTCTTCACTTCTTAGCTCACACCTGAGAACCAGCACGTCCTTCTTCTCACCTTGTGGGAAGACATCCGGCCTAGCACCAGTTAGCATTGACATGCTACAGGCTGCTAACAGCTGAGTTCACATGTAAACAATGCAGCCATAGTTACATGTAGGATCTCCAGACAAACAGAGGAGTAAAAATAGTAAAAATATCACTGAAGACAGAAAAAGTTTGATGTCCATTTATTTTGCACTTTTCACTACAAGTAACAACGTGCTTCACAGTAAACAGTAAAAATAGGTAAAAAAAAAAAAAATGAACAGCAGGTGGTAAAAACCAATAAAAATAAATAAGACAAGCAGCCAAGCTACAAATAAATCAATAGAAGCAAAATCAATAAAATCAACATAGAATCGCAGAATAAAAAGCTTTTCTGTAAAACTAGATCTTCAGAAGTGAAATAAAATAATTGAATGATTGTGTGAGTCTGATCTCTGGCAGATAAAAATAAAACCACTGTTGGTTGTTTGCAAATTTTTGTGGGGTTGTCTGAATTTAAGAAATGTGAGTCCTCGCAGTATAAATGACTATCGTCAGCAAACAGTTGGATTTAAACTAAAAGACATAAAAAGGGCAAAGGACCCAGAGATGAGCCTTGTGGGACGCCTTTTCCAACCAACAGAAAGTCAGACTGAGAGCCCAAATGACTGACTCACTGACGTCTGTGATGGAGGTTGGAGTTAAACCAGAGGAGAGCTCTGACAGATAATCCAGTGTTATGAAGTTTATCCAACAGAAGATCGAGATCGAGCGTTTCAGACGCCTTGGTCAAGTCCATGAACCTGGCCCCCATGAGCTCGTTATCGACCAAAGCAGATGAGGTTTATAAACTCAGAGTGAGCTGTGGTCGTAGAGAAACTGGGCCTGAAAGTGAACTGATGTGGTGAAAGAAAAATAAAATCACTGATGTACTGAGTAAACTGATAAAAACTAATGTCTCAAATATTTTGGCTTCACAGTCGACAATTGGAATGGGCCTGGAGTTATTCATGCAGTAAGCAGCACCACCCTGATGGGGGTGTGGCCCTGGCACATTTCCAGCTCATAAAATTAAACGATTTCAGCTCTGCTCAGAGTCTGGATGTGAAGGTTGGAGGAGTTCAGGTCCTCTTCTTTCCCGTCTGACCATCAGTGAACTCCACCACATCGACCGCGCTCCCCTTGCTGACACAGAAACCCCAGGACTCCATCTGCAAGTCGGTCCAGGGCAATCCCAGCTACTATCCCACCTCGACCCGGACCTCGACCTCGCTGGATCTTGGCTCCAGCTCCGCCTCCTTTGAGCACAGACACAGAGGAGAAGATAATCTGACATCCAGGACAGAATTTAACCTGATATAACCTGATGAATTACAAAAATTTAGGAATTTTTAAAAATGTACAAGCATTCAAACAAACTTGTAATTTAAAAAAATGCAAAAGTTTTGACATCTTTGAAGGGATACTTGAAGATGATAACGTGTTGATATTTAAAAAATAGGAAAATAATCGAAAAAGGAATAAAAGGCCCTGAAAAACAAAACAAAAAAAAACAAAACTCTTTTTTATTTTTTTTCATTTTATGCAAATCATTTTTTTGTCTTTACAATTTTTTTGATTTAAAAAAAAATGATTTAAAAAAAATTCTTAGAATGTCAAAAGTTAAAAAAAAAATTAAAAGTTTTGAAATCCCACATATTTGCAAAAATTGTGTTTAATTTTTTTTGTCTTATTTTAATTTATTTTGGACATTTTCAAAAATAAAAAACCCCTGTCAATATTAAAAAAAAAAATGCTCAAATTAATTTTTTTTTTGGAATTTTCAAAAATTTTCAAGCATTTGAAAAACTTGAAATTTAAAAAAATGCAAAAGTTTTGACATCTTTGAAGGAATACATGAATTTGATAACGTGTTGATATTTTTGCTCTGTGGCAGGCTGCAAACTCGTGACCCAAACAAACTTACGTCTGAGAAAATCACCTTTGATGAGTCCACCTCTACGGGGAAACGCTGTAAAAGGAAACAAAAAGACACAAGTTTTAACACATTTTTCTAACTCATAACTGTTTTCTCCTTGAAACGTTAAAATCAAGCTTGTTTTATGACGACAGAGTGAAGTTTGAAGGAAACTCCTCTCTCAGGAGGTTTATGCTTTTAGCCACATGTTCACACACTTTTCAATATTCTTACATAGTGAAGCTAATCTGATCAGATTATCAGACTCCTCTAAAAGTATATAGATTAAATAACTTACCGTCAGCCATCGCCATCAGCACCGTGATCATGACGCACGTCAGCAGCAGAAGAGTCAGCAGCCTCATGATGGACCAGAGGATCCAGGTGAAGAGACGAAGACGGAAACCTCTGACAAACAAACGTCTAAATGTTCAGCAGGAAGCAGACGACTCAAAGTTTATCTGTCTGTAAAAACAGAAGCAGATGATGAAGATGATGAAGATGATGGAGTGGTTTTCAGACCTGCAGCTCAGTGATCCTCTCCTGTCTCAGTGAAGACGTCCTGGACCAGAGGAAAACCAGCTCTTTAATAGACTTCACTGACCCAACATGACTCCAACTTCAACAACACACCTACATATGCAAACTCCAGCTTCAACCTATGGAGGGTTTGTCTTCATAGAGAGCAGAGGTGACTCTGGGTTACACTCCTCTGTCGTCACTCAGGTGTTGTTGTGGACTCAGGTTGATCTGGATCTGTCAAACCTCTGACATGTGATGAACAGATTACTGTAGTGACTGATAGCCAACCTGTAGACAACCTCTGATCTGATGCTTTATGGGTCACCACACAGATAAAGGTTTGATCAATTTAAAACTTAATGTGTAGGGCTGAGGACTGAACAGAGAGGAAAAATACTCTAACACACCCTGATACTGAAAAAAGAAACACTGGCTGTGAAACGTGAGCTATGATAAAAAATAAAATAAAAAAAAATTACAATGGCATCAAAACAGGTCAGGGCTTTGTAAACATTTTGCTGAAGTTAAAACACAGACATCAAATTTTATTCTTATCTTTTTCATACATTTTCATGCTGTTAATGTGTTTTTGAATGGAAATCATGTTTTAGTTATTTGATGTTTTTGTCTTATCAAATGCAGATTTGCAAATCCTGCCCTCCTAACTTTAACTACAGCAAAATGTTGGTGATGCCCCGATCTGTTTTGATGCCATTATGATTTTTTTATTAAGCACATTTTTCGATGCCAGTGTTTCTTTTTCAGTTTGATGGTGTTTTAATTTGCCTTTCAAAATAAGATTTAACCACTTTTTTACCTTTTCTGCCAAAATTATCTCGTTCAAAACCACGAGTCCTATCGGCTTGAAATTCCCTCACATGACAGACTAAAACCCTGCTCTACAAAAGTTGTGCGGGACTTTGATGTTTAGGGCCCGGTTTTTGAAAAGCAAGCTCTCAAAGTCGGTGAACGCTCTCAGCTCCCTCCATGTTAACAGATGGGGGAACACTTGTCAGGTTGGGCAGGCTGTCACATTTGGGCTTCTAGACAAAAAAGTAAAAGTCATACAGCTTTAAAAATGACATAAATGGATTCCTGACAAAATTTCTTTTGAAAATATCCCATTTTCCCACAGATTAGGTCAAGATTCTGGCAAAGTTCTGTAGCCTTTAAGAATTTGTGAGTTTGAATCCTCCCTCTGCAGTGCTGTGATGATGTCACACTGATTAGGAGTTCCGTGCAGCTGGTCATGTGACTTAATGAAGCAGGAAAAATGCTGTTTTTCTCGCACACACATTATAAATGAATTATATATTATACATGTATGACCCCCAGCATCCCATAATTTCCTCTCTAACACCAACTAGGCACATTAAAACTCCTCAAGTTTCCACTGGGAATGTCATAAACACATCTAACCAACGTCAAAATGTTTTTCTCATTGACACAAAAAAATCAAATACTGACACCCTGACCTTTCCCAGACAGGAAGTCAGCTATTTACCTTTAAAGATAACATTTACACACATTTTGACCCTTCCTGAGCTATTTGACCGCTCACTTCACCCCCTAAACATGCTCAGAAACTCATCAAAATTAGCACACACATTATGATCCCCAAAATTTCAATATGATACCAAACATGACCCCCAACATCCCATAATATGCTCTATAGCGCCACCTAGGCACACTAAAACAACCCTAACATGGGCTAGGACTGTCGTAGAGAGATGAAACCAACTCCAAAATGTTCGTCTCATTGAGACGCATGGTGGGGGGGGGGGGGGGGGGGGGGGTTAAAGCTCAGTTTAACCACATTTATTGCCTGTGTGTTAAAGTATCAGGGTTATAAGGAAACCAGTCGATGCTAACTCCTTCAAACATCACTAACTTTATCTGTGCTCACTTTCTGTTTCTGCTCGTTGTGTGAGTTTGAGCCCTGGAGGATCAGGAAGAGGTGCAGCAGAGATGTTAGAGACCACCAACAGAAACAAAGCTCCTGGAGCAGAAATGGAGACAGAAACAGATGATGTCTTTATTTCTTTAGCTGAGAATGAAGGAGTCACTTCTTATTTTAGTACAGATCCATTTATAGATTTAATCACGCTGTTTAAAATGATTAATGGATATAAAAATGATTTTCAGCTCTGCTCAGAGTCTGGATGTGAAGGTTGGAGGAGTTCAGGTCCTCTTCTTTCCCGTCTGACCATCAGGAAACTCCTCGACATCCAGGACGCTGACAAATTCAACCCATTTGTCCATCTCTACGTCTTTGTTTACCTCCAGTCTTGCCTCTGCCTAGGAAAACCCCGCGTCCACCACCAAATCCACCTCCGGGAGGTCCACCTCCACCCTGGATCATGGCTCCAGCTCCTCCTGCTTTGAGCACAGACACAGAGGAGAAGATAATGTGACATCCAGGACAGATTATAACCTGATCTAATCTGTGATCTGCTGAGGAAACATTGAGCACTAAAGCTCTGAAAGTCTGTCCGCTTAAAGAAAGTAAAGGTGCTCATATATATGTGTAAAGTCTGCCTGAGGATCAGACAGAGAAGTGGATATGAAGTCTACGTCTGAGCTTTGATTCATTCAGTCATTTTCATTCATGTCAAGCAGAAAAACAAACAGACTCACCAACATCAGCCAGAGCCATGGCCTGGTTTCCTCCAAGAGGAGCAGCTGGAGACAGACAGAGAGGTTAGCAGCAGCTGGAGTCAGAGTTTACACACAGTCCAGAAGATTTTCACTTCACTCTCAGAAAGAAAGAAAGAAAGCTCAACTTAACACTCACCATCAGCTGGAGAAACAAGCATCAGAGCACAGATTAACACAGAGACAGTCAGCAGCTCCATCATGGACCACAGGATCCAGGTCAAGTCCAACTTCAACAACACACCTACGTATGCAAACTCCAGCTTCAACCTATGGAGGGTTTGTCTCCTGGAGACAGGAAGTGACTCATGGTATATTTTTTTCTGTCGTCACTCAGGTGTTGTTGTGGACTCAGGTTGATCTGGATCTGTCAAACCTCTGACACGTGATCAACAGATTACTGTAGTGACTGATAGTTATGAGTTCATCTTTGATCTGATGCTTTATGGGGCACCACAGAGATCAAGGTCTGATTGGTTGAAAACTTAATGAATAGGGCTGAGGACTGAACAGAGAGGAAAAACACTCTAACACACCCTGACACTGAAAAAACAAACACTTGCATTGAAACATGTGAACCATAAAAAACACAATGGCATCAAAACAGGTCAGGGCTTTGTAAACATTTTACTGAAGTTAAAACACGAACATCAAATTTTATTCTTATCTTTTTCATACATTTTTACGCTGTTAATATGTTTTTGAATGGAAATCATGTTTTAGTTATTTGATGTTTTTGTCTTATCAAATGCAGATTTGCAAATCCTGCCCTCCTAACTTTAACTTCGGCAAAAATGGTCGATGCTCTGATCTGTTTTGATGCCATTATGATTTTTTTATAAAGCACATTTTTCAATGCCAGTGTTTCTTTTTCAGTTTGATGGTGTTTTAATTTGCCTTTCAAAATAAGATTTCACCACTTTTTTACCTTTTATGCCAAAATTATCTCGTTCAAAACCACAAGTCCTATCGGCTTGAAATTTGCTAACATGACAGACTAGGCCCTGCTCTACAAAAGCTATGCCGGACTTTGACGTTTCGGACCTGGTTTTTGAATAGCAAGCTCTCAAAGTTGGTGAACGCTCTCAGCTCCTTCCATGTTAACAGATGGGAGAACACTTGTCAGGTTGGGCAGGCTGTCGCATTTGGGCTTCTAGACAAAAAAGTAAAAGTCATACAGCTTTAAAAATGACATAAATGGATTCCAGACAAAATTTCTTACATAAATATAACATTTTTACACAGATTAGGTCAACATTCTGGCAAAGTCTTGTAGCCTTTAAGAATTTGTGAATTTGAATCCTCCCTCTGCAGTTCCGTGATGATGTCACACTGATTAGGAGTTCCGTGATGATGTCACACTGATTAGGAGTTCCGTGATGATTTAACACTGATTAGGAGTTCCGTGCAGCTGGTCATGTGACTTACTGAAGCAGGGAAAATGCTATTTTTTTTCATGCACAAATGTAATAAATGTATTATATATTATACATGTTTGACCCCCAATATCCCATAATTTCCTCTCTAACACCAACTAGGCACATTAAAACTCCTGTAGTTTCCACTGGGAATGTCATAAACACATCAAACCAACGTCAATATGTTTTTCTCATTGACGCAAAAAAATCATACGCTGACACCCTGACCTATCCCAGACAGGAAGTCAGCTATTTACCTTTAAAAATAACATTTACACTCATTTTTACCATTTCTACACTCTTTGACCGCTCACTACATCCCTACATGTTAGAGACCACCAACAGAAACAAAACTCCTGGAGCAGAAATGGAGACAGAAACAGATGATTTCTTTATTTCTTTACCTCAGAATGAAGGAGTCACTTCTTATTTTAGTACAGATCAATTTACAGATTTAATCACGCTGTTTAAAATGATTCATGGATATAAAAATGATTTTCAGCTCTGCTCAGAGTCTGGATGTGAAGCTTGGAGGAGTTCAGGTCCTCTTCTTTCCCGTCTGACCATCAGGCTTCAGGAAACTCCTCGACATCCAGGACGCTGAGAAATTCAACCCATTTGTCCATCTCTATCCTTGCCTCTGCTATGGAGAAGCCTGCGTCCACCACCATATCCACCTCCAGGACGCCAACCTCCACGCTGGTTCATAGCTCCAGCTCCGCCTGCTTTGAGCACAGACACAGAGGAGAAGATAATGTGACATCCAGGACAGAATCTAACCTGATCTAATCTGTGATCTGCTGAGGAAACATTGAGCACTAAAGCTCTGAAAGTCTGTCCGCTTAAAGAAAGTAAAGGTGCTCATATATATGTGTAAAGTCTGCCTGAGGATCAGACAGAGAAGTGGATATGAAGTCTACGTCTGAGCTTTGATTCATTCAGTCATTTTCATTCATGTCAAGCAGAAAAACAAACAGACTCACCAACATCAGCCAGAGCCATGGCCTGGTTTCCTCCAAGAGGAGCAGCTGGAGACAGACAGAGAGGTTAGCAGCAGCTGGAGTCAGAGTTTACACACAGTCCAGAAGATTTTCACTTCACTCTCAGAAAGAAAGAAAGAAAGCTCAACTTAACACTCACCATCAGCTGGAGAAACAAGCATCAGAGCACAGATTAACACAGAGACAGTCAGCAGCTCCATCATGGACCACAGGATCCAGGTCAAGTCCGACTTCAACAACACACCTACATATGTAAACTCCAACAGAGATCAGAGATAACTCAGAGATTTGTTCTCTGTCATTAATAAGGCGTCACTGTCGAAGCACGTTGTCATTTCCTGCTCCTGGCTCCTCCTTCCTGTTTTTGCCGAGTTAAGTGGAACATTCAGAGATGTGAATCTGACCTTTAATTATACGTTCAGATAATCATGTTCGTATGACCCACACCCCATCGTCACACTATGTTTGGTATTTCCACTGACAGCCTCAGGAGGTGGGTGTGTATCACTGGGAGCAGCAGCGTGTGGTGTGCCTCAGGGCTCAACGCTCGGACCGATTTTATTCTCCTTGAACATTCTTCCTCGTGGTCATGTGATCAGACAGTTTTAGGGGAACTTATCAGTCAGAAAGAAACTAATTGGTTTTGCAGCAAAAGGAACTGTTTGATGGTAACAGTTTATTGATCTTCTCAATACTTGTTACTATTAGCCATAACCAAATAACTCTTGGCTCTCTATGCAAGTCTCAGCACGTCCCTCAGCTATCACACAAATGTTGGCTGCTGAACCGATTGTCACTGGTGATGCATTCAGCGAACCTTGGAAATCTCAAACACAAACTAACTCATCTTAACAGCCTGAGATCCATGCCCCAGCCCTTTCATTGCTTTGCAGCTAAGCTTTCAAGGCTAAACTAATCGATCGTGGGTGGCGTTTGTTGAAGACACACGCTTAAGAGTGAGAAATCGGGGATGTGGAGTGAGGGCGTGTGAAGCCAACGAATTGCGTGTGTCTTACGGCCAAAACGTGAGTGTTGGCAGCTATGGATGTGAGATTTAAAACTATTAGATCTAATGTTACAATGATGCTTCATTAACATGGAGTCAAATAAAATTTCCCTTTTAAATGCTGAATCTGTTTAATGTGAAAACAGAAAAAGACGTTCAAACTGCAGAACAGATGAAACCCACAGACACGACCCTTTGGGTCTGAGTTTTCAGAGTCCGGCATGTGTCTGCATACCCCCCAGAAAGTAGGTATAGTTGCGCTCCTGGGCACCACACAGAGCTCAAGGTTGGTTTACCTGAGGACGTGGGAACAGAGGAAAAATACTTCATCTACAGAAACATCAACATCTGAGTGGACTGAGGATAACCTGCCAAGGAGAGTTTATCTGTAGAGCACAGTTCATACACACGGCCAGTTATAGTGATTTACACATAAAATACAATAAAATCACATGAAATCAGAAATGAGTCAGTGCATTAAAATCTTAAAAAAATAATAATAATGAATGAAATTAAAAGTGAGAACTGTTGATTAAACACTTTCAGCTGTCATAAAGTTAATACAACTCTTTCCAGTCTGGATCTGATCGTGGTCTGAGTTGAGGCGGATTTTAGGAGCAGAAAACTGAAACGCAGCCTCACCGTGTTTAGTCCTGAGACCCCTTCATGGGGTCCTCAGAGTCTGGGCTGCTTCATAGGGATCCAACGTGTCAGAGATGAACTTTGGAGCTTAACCATGATGAGACTTGTAAACAAGCAGAGCTGTTATAAAGTCTCTGAGCCACAGGAAGCCGGAGCAGAGACCTGAGAACTGGACTAATATGACCGTGATCTACAGGCCCGATCTCACCTGCTGTCAGTGAGACGTAGATCTGAGAGTCATCTGTACACCTGTGGTAGGACTGTGCTAGCTGTGTGTTAGCTCTGTGCTAGCTGTGTGTTAGCTGGTCTAATGGAAGCATGTACAGATTGAACAACCGAGGTCCCAGGATGGACCCCTGGGGAACCCCACAGGTCATTACTCCTGCTGATCACCTCGTGGTAGCTAAAGTTTGACTTATTGACTAAAGAAAAAGAAAGAAAAAAATGTTTTAATCCCAGGACCGTGTTTGTGTGTGTGGCTGTGCAGTTCGGCACGTTTGAAGTTACGGTGACACGTCGAGTGATGACCGGCGGGGTGTCGTGCTGTGATTGCGGACAGCCGAGTTAGCCACTGTTGCCTTGTCTTTTGCTTTGTTTTTTTTTTTGCCTTGTTTCTTCCTCTGTCCCTTTTCTTGTGTTTTGTTATTCTTGGTTAAGATCATTAGCTTTAAGTCACCTTGGTCAAGCTGACGTTCGCTGTGGGTTTAGTGGAGTTCTGTTTTGTCAAAGTTGTATCAGTGTTCCGGTTTGGCTTTCTGTTTTGAGTTAAGTTTCTTTCTACCGTAGGACCGTAGGAGTCCAGCACTTTTTATAGTCAGTCATTTTGTTTTGTTTTGTCTTTGTTTTGTGTGATTTAAGGTACATTTCTATTTGCCATTAGAGGTGTTGTTTTAGCTTGACTTGACAAGTCCGTCGGGCACCGTTCAGTGTCTCTGTCCTAGGGTGTACCCTGAGTGTTGCTACAGTTGCCATTTATTGTTGTCGTAATTAATCATAAATATATATTTCAAAAGAACTTTTTTTCTATTGTGAAGTAAAAATAAAGTTTGTATTTATATTTTTCTAACAATCTACACGCCTTTGTTTTCATTTGTGGAACTTACCTGTGGCCTAAAGGGGAAACCTTCTGTTGGAGGGTCAGTAGGAAAAAAGGATATCTGCTGTTGGCAGGTTATCCTCAGTCCACTCAGATGTTGATGTTTCTGTAGATTAAGTATTTTTCCTCTGTTCCCACGTCCTCAGGTAAACCAACCTGAGCTCTGTGGTGACCCATAAAGCATCAGATCAGAGGTTGTCTACAGGTTGGCTATAAGTCACTACAGTAATCTGTTCATCACATCAGAGGTTTGACAGATCCAGATCAACCTGAGTCCACAACAACACCTGAGTGACGACAGAAAATAACTGCCATGAGTCACTTCCTGTCTCCAGGAGACAAACCCTCCATAGGCTGAAGCTGGAGTTTACATATGTAGGTGTGTTGTTGAAGTTGGAGTCATGTTGGGTCAGTGAAGTCTATTAAAGAGCTGGTTTTCCTCTGGTCCAGGACTTGACCTGGATCCTGTGGTCCATGATGGAGCTGCTGACTGTCTCTGTGTTAATCTGTGCTCTGATGCTTGTTTCTCCAGCTGATGGTGAGTGTTAAGTTGAGCTTTCTTTCTTTCTTTCTGAGAGTGAAGTGAAAATCTTCTGGACTGTGTGTAAACTCTGACTCCAGCTGCTGCTAACCTCTCTGTCTGTCTCCAGCTGCTCCTCTTGGAGGAAACCAGGCCATGGCTCTGGCTGATGTTGGTGAGTCTGTTTGTTTTTCTGCTTGACATGAATGAAAATGACTGAATGAATCAAAGCTCAGACGTAGACTTCATATCCACTTCTCTGTCTGATCCTCAGGCAGACTTTACACATATATATGAGCACCTTTACTTTCTTTAAGCGGACAGACTTTCAGAGCTTTAGTGCTCAATGTTTCCTCAGCAGATCACAGATTAGATCAGGTTAGATTCTGTCCTGGATGTCACATTATCTTCTCCTCTGTGTCTGTGCTCAAAGGAGGCAGTGCTGGAGCCAAGATCCAGGGTGGAGGTGGGTTTAGTGGTGGACGCAGGCTTCAGAGCACAGATTAACACAGAGACAGTCAGCAGCTCCATCATGGACCACAGGATCCAGGTCAAGTCCGACTTCAACAACACACCTACATATGTAAACTCCAACAGAGATCAGAGATGACTCAGAGATTTGTTCTCTGTCATTAATCAATCATTAATTTAAGTGGAACATTCAGAGATGTGACAGCGGTGGAATCTGACCTTTAATTAATTGTTAAGTTTGATAATTGTGTAACAATCCAGCTGTACTGCTTTGTTGGTATGACCCACACCCCATTGTCACACTATGTTTGGTATTTTCACTGACAGCCTCAGGAGGTGGGTGTGTATCACTGGGAGCAGCAGCCTGAGGTGTGCCTCAGGGCTCAACGCTCGGACCGATTTTATTCTCAGGTAAACCAAACCTGAGCTCTGTGTTGACCCATAAAGCATGTTGTTGTAGGTGGAGTCATGTTGGGTCAGTGAAGTCTATTAAAGAGCTGGTTTTCCTCTGGTCCAGGACGTCTTCACTGAGACAGGAGAGGATCACTGAGCTGCAGGTCTGAAAACCACTCCATCATCTTCATCATCTTCATCATCTTCATCATCTTCATCATCTGCTTCTGTTTTTACAGACAGATAAACTTTGAGTGGTCTGCTTCCTGCTGAACATTTGGACGTTTGTTTGTCAGAGGTTTCCGTCTTCGTCTCTTCACCTGGATCCTCTGGTCCATCATGAGGCTGCTGACTCTTCTGCTGCTGACGTGCGTCATGATCACGGTGCTGATGGCGATGGCTGACGGTAAGTTATTTAATCTATATACTTTTAGAGGAGTCTGATTATCTGATCAGATTAGCTTCACTATGTAAGAATATTGAAAAGTGTGTGAACATGTGGCTAAAAGCATAAACCTCCTGAGAGAGGAGTTTCCTTCAAACTTCACTCTGTCGTCATAAAACAAGCTTGATTTTAACGTTTCAAGGAGAAAACAGTTATGAATTAGAAAAATGTGTTAAAACTTGTGACTTTTTGTTTCCTTTTACAGCGTTTCCCCGTAGAGGTGGACTCATCAAAGGCGATTTTCTCAGATGTAAGTTTGTTTGGGTCACGAGTTTGCAGCCTGCCACAGAGCAATAATATCAACACGTTATCAAATTCATGTATTCCTTCAAAGATGTCAAAACTTTTGCAATCTTTTAAATATCAAGTTTTTTAAATGCTTGAAAATTTTTGAAAATTCCCAAAAAAAATTTAAATTGAGCATTTTTTTTATATCAACAATTTTTTTTTTCAAATGACAGGGTTTTTTTTATTTTTAAAAATGTCCAAAATAAATTAAAATAAGACAAAAAAAATTAAACACAACTTTTGCAAATATGTGGGATTTCAAAACTTTTAATTTTTTTTTAAACTTTTGACATTTTAAGAATTTTTTTTAATCATTTTTTTTTTAATCTAAAAAAATGCAAAGACAAAAAATAACTTGCATATAATGAAAAAAATAAAAAAGTGTTTTTTTGTTTTTTGTTTTTTGTTTTTTTTCAGGGCCTTTTATTCCTTTTCGATTATTTTCCATTTTTTTAAATTCCTTAAATTTTACAATTTTATATTTTACCAAATTGTTAAAAATTTACAATTTTTTCAAAAGAACTTTTGAAATATTTTGATATTCTATAATAAAAACAATGCATTTTTTATACTTTCAGTTTTTTCATGCTTTTTGATTTTTACCAAAAATTTGAAGTTTACAAATATTTTGAAATATTTCAAATTTTTTGCGAATTTTTTGCAAATATTTTAATCTAATTTAATTTATTTAATTTATTTACTTGATTTAATTTATTTGATTAGGACAGTGCTCATCAATCAACAATTTGGATAAACACGTCATTGTAAATATGCCGGAATTAGCACAATACCTAAATTTCATCCGATTAGATTACAAAACTTTTTAAAAATGTATCTTCTAAAGAAAAAACAAACAAACAAAAAGCTATGATGCGACATGTAAAACGTCATAAAAAAAAAAAATCTAATTTAGATAATAACTCATTAATTTTAGCATTGTATAGAATTTATATACTTGATTGTTTTTACTGTAATGTTAAAGTAGATTTATTGGCTCCAGAATGACTCCTGGTTGTTTAACGATGTTAACGATGAGTGCAGTTTATCAACATAAACGAGTCACAACATGTAAAATTCAAACATTACGTAATGACGTCATAAATGTTGAGGTGGAGCAGTTTCCTCTTCTCCACTTTGCTGTGAATGATGACCTGAACTGACTCAGCACAAACGTCAGTTAACCTGTTCCTGTCACAGGGTTCAGAGTCTGCCAGTCAAACAGAGGACGCATGTGTCAGACACACCTGAAAAAAGTGTAACTGCTCCTTTAAATTAGACTTCTCTGTCCATCCAGGGCCTCCAGTTGGACTACACAGAGTCCAGACGATGGAAGGTGTTGCAGGTGAGTCTGTTCCTGTTTACAAATCAACCAATAAAATCTGACAGTCTGAGTTAAAGGGATATTTCAGCATTTTTGAAACTGGGGTTTCTGTGTTTAACTGCGCAGACTGTTGGATTTCCTCTGCTCTGTGTTTGTCTCCACAGACGACCGACCTGGAACATAGACGTCCTGAATGTTCAGGAGTTTCTTGAACTTTTTCAGCCCAAGACGGAGAGAAGATTCAAGAGACTGATGGAGGAGGAGGATTCAGAGATATCACATCCAAACTACACCAACCTCAGTGCAGACAGGCTTTAAAGCAGTACCAATAAACACATCATGAAAGTCAACCCTCACAGTGTTTCATGTTATTCAAGACATTTTCTGCTGGGAAAAACAAATACCTTTAAATACACACAACTTTAATTTTCATCTCAACCAGAAAAGATCTCTAATACAGAACGAGCTGCTCTTGTTGTTGCCTGTAAATCCGTCATAGCATTAAATATCCCAGGATCCATTGCACGTAAAGACCAAAGATGCTGCACATGGCTCAACTCCAGGAGTCCTGTTTTATCCAGATGTGAAGGCTTTCTAAAACATTGAAGAATATTTTGTTGTACAATGTAAAAAAAAGTGTCCTTTGGGCTCTTTTTAATTAATATACTGTGGAAAACAGTTCTTTTTAAATCTTCTTATTATTAAAAAATTTGTCCATAAATGTAAATGCTCTGGGGGGAAAAACTTACTTAGTGTTTTTTTATTTATTATATTTAACAGGGAATTTGAAAATTATATTAAATTTTTCAGCAGCTTGTATTTTATGCTTTTTTTTTTTTTTTTTTTTTTTTTTTTTACCATCCCCCAGCACTTGTTCAGATGTTAAAAATGCTTTTTGTTGCTTTCCTTTTATGTAAATAGTGGTTTTATACTCTATTAAAAATAAAAATAATGATAATAATAATAATAATAATAAAAATAATAATAATAATAGTAATAGTAATAATAACAGTATAATATAATAAAAAATAATATAATAATGATAATATGATAAAAATAATAATGATAATGAAATTTTAATAAAAGTAATATAAATAATAATAATAATAATAATAATAATAATAATAATTATTATTATTATTATTATTATTATTATTATTATTATTATTATTATTATATTAATTATAATAATGATAATAATGATAATTATGATAATAATGGTAATAATGATTATAATATTAAAAATAAAATATAATTGTGAAATATCAATAAAAAATAAAATAAAATTAAATAAAATGAACAATAATAATAATAAATTTAAATGCAAGGTTTTTGTTTACGTGTGTTTGAAAAGTAACATAAGCCTGACAGGTGATGGTAGCACTGTTTGAAGTGAGTGACAAACAGGAAATGCTCCGTGCACCAGACCACCTCAATTTAGTTTGCCCTTTGTGGTCTATGCAGGCTACATAGGCCGGGTCCTCCGAAAGCTGCAGCCCCTGAATTGAGACATAGGCCGAATCTCAATGTCCCCCCTGAACCCTAAACCCTGAGCCCTTACGGATTTTGTGGGAGCGCGCCTCAAAGTCAGTGAGTGTGTGAGTGAAACACTCGGATTGGGACCAAGCCTCTGTCCACACTCACACACTCACTGATTTAGAGGCGTGATCCTGATCCTCATGATAGGTCAGAGAGTCCGTCCTCACGCCAGATCCCACAGCGTGCACCCTTTCCAGGCTCAGCATTCCAGGCAATTACCCACAATTCATAGCAACATGACTTAAAGCATGTGGTTCAAGGAGACGCCTGCAAACAGCAGGGTAAACAAATGCTCACCTAAATAAACAAACAGGGAAGACTCTCAGACAGCTTTCAGCGTGTCTTTTATTAGAAACCTGTCTGCACAGTGTTTTTCATGTGAAGGTTTGTCTTCTTCTGGATGGTGGAGCGCTGGATGTGATGTTTCTTTCTCCTGAATCTCCTTTCCGTTTGGGGTCATCCAGACTGAAGAGCTCTCCAACATTCAGGGTGTGGTGAAATCTAACGTCCAGCTCCAGCACCTGTGGAGACAAACACAGATCAGAGGATAATACCTGATCTCTTACACTGACTAATATGAATTTGATGCTTCAGCATGAAAAATAGCTTTTTTTTTAGGAACAGAAAATCTCTACGAGGAAACAACGAAAAGACAACAGGCTCAAAAACTCACCTCCTTTGTTCTTGAACACTACTGGAGAGTGTTTGCGTTTCAATCCAGATCCATGACCAACTGGACAAACAGAGAGAGCTCAGTCAGTCAGTCAGTTTGTTTTTTTGTTTTTTTTAATAAGAACGAAAAGTCTGTACAGCAAAGAAAAGAAAAAAAGGCAGGGGCTCATAAAACTCACATGGACGAAATCCTGGAGGACCTCTGTTTTCTACTCGTTGCACACCTGGACAGACAGAGAGAGCTCAGTCAGCAGTCTGACTTAAAGGAACATTACACTTTTTCTTTATTCTTTCTTTCATAACAGCGTTAAGAGCAACTGACGCCTCCTACCACGAACCATCCAGTTTCATAAGGAACTCCTATTGAACACTTTGTTTCTTTATAAGACATTATCTTTCTGTCTATTTATCTAGATGTTTCTATATATATATATATATAAATGTATATATATGTGTGTGTATGTATATATATATATATATATATATATATATATATATATATATATATATATAAGTTTCAGTGACAAGAGCGGCCACGCTGTTTTATTATCACCGCGCATTCAGAGTCAGTGCAGGCACACAGTACAGTCACCTGTTACCATACCAACGAGCTGACGTGGCTTATTACTTTATATTCTCCTCTCCTGGGGCCTCATTTATTACAGCGTGTAAAAGTCCTCTTAAATTTCACGTACGACGAAAAGGCAAAACATGCATACGACCAAATATATCCACTCTTTTCAGATCTATCAAACTCTGCATACACACGGCTGCACGCTCTTCCCCGTGATAAATCACACCGTGCCGAAAAAAGTGTGAATGTGGTGATGTGAACACACCTCGTTTCCCGCCTTCAGCACTTCCGAGCATAACCATATATGGTCAATGCAAATGAGTACGTGCAAAGTAAGTAGCCATGTGCGCTCTGGGATTTTGAGTGATGTCAGCGTAAGACGGTGAACACAACAGACAGAGAGAGCACAGAAGAAGCTGAATTTCTCTCAAAGCCAGATACACAGCAATGTCAGGAAATATCAGTTAGAAAATGATCTGCATTGATTTAGGCTACATTTTGTGATGAATTGGGCCACAGCAAATTTAGGAATCTGTATTTATTTAGACTATTTTCTGCAGTCACTGTAGAAAAAAAAACAGAATGAAAACACAACACTCCCACATCCAAATAAGGGAGCAGAGAGAAGAAGAATCGTAATCTGACCCTGTATCCCAAAAAATCTTTTTTAAAGATGTTAAAACAATATAAAGGGTTTCCACTTTGCTTCCCTTTCATAATGATAAGTGAGATTACATAATGATAATTTACACAATTTCTAGTCATACCTGATGTGCAGGTCAAGCTGCCGAAGCAGGGAAATATCCGTGCTTACATCAGCGTTAACATACGTAACTTCTCTCTGAATCAACAAGACACTATGGAACAGACTTATCAATCCAAAGGCCCATGGTAAAAGAGCTTATGTACACTATACAGGTTTTCAGCCTGGTTTCAAAAATTACACTTTGGTTAATGAAGGTCATTGTTCATACACACCACTTACACACATGCAGTTACAAACTAGTGCCAGAAGCAGTGATACATTGCGCTTAAAAACGTAAACACACATTAAAACTGCCGAGGGTCAGAGAGTCTCCCACCACAGTCTCCTATATATATATATATATATATATATATATATATATATATATATATATATATATATATATATATATATATATATATATATATATAAGGGCTGTCATTTAAACGCATTAATTAGATTACACAAATTAACGCGTTGTGAAAATTGATGCAGATTAATCTGGATCCCAAACCCGCGAGGCGTTCAAAGACGCACTTATTTTCAAATGTCTGGCATTTACAAACCGTTTGTCCTACATGAAAAAAGTGGTGTTCTCGTCAGATTTTCTCATTTCCGACGGTCCCTGAATGTATCACACGTGACGTCAGCAACATGTTTTAAACCGGGGAAGCAAGAGTGATTTTTGGGGGACCACAACTCGCTTATTCACACGTCCCCTTTTTGAAAATCTGCAGAAAATCAACCGTTTGCTCTAGATCAGTTCTGTTGAAACAGATAATTCTTCACTCTTTACTGCATCAAACAAGCCCTGAATGATCGATATATGTTCTGTATTTAAATCTAAAGAATTCTTTGAAAATTTGCTTCCATCTTCCTGGTGTCATGTCTCAGCTTGGGGCTGCTCTGCACCAATCAGCAACAGTTTGTGTGTTCAGAGCATGTTAAACTGAGAATACTTCACTTTTCTTTGATCCAAGACTTGAATAAAGTGTTTTGTACATAGTTCCTCACAGTTTTTAGCCTTTAGCCCTGGTTCTCCTGACCTCATAGAAGTATAGAAGTTCATATTGCAGTGAAAATTGAGTCCACATCGAGTAAAAATGTGAACAGAAGCAAAAACCGTCCTAAAAATCAAATCAGCTTATCTTAGGTGCAGGAATGCGTAGATTTTGTAAAGATAGAACCATAAAACTTTTTTCATGTGTTCCTTATGCCTCAGGGTACCTAAAAATGTGTTGTATATTCCCACCTTATTTTTAAAATTTTTTAATGTCTTTTAATGTAATTTTAATGTCCTGGAATTCAAATTATTTTGGGACCTTAAGCAGATATGAGATTGAAATGCGATTAATTAGATTAATTAATAACAAATCCTGTAATTAATTAGATTAACTTTTTTAATCGCCTGACAGCACTAATATATACACACACACACACACACACACACACACACACACACACACACACACACACACACACGCACACACATATAAGTCTTCATGGAAAAGAAAAGAAAAAAGGCAGGGGCCCATGAAACTCACGAAAATGAGGAAATCCTGGAGGGCCTCTGTTTTCGACTCGTTGCACACCTGGACAGACAGAGAGAGATCAGTCACTAGTCTGGCTTAAAGGAACAATTACACTTTTTCTTTCCTTCTTTTTTCTTTTTTAGAACTTTTATTGAATTAAATTCAGTCAACACAACATAACATTGTGATAAAGCAGCAACCTCCAGTCTATGAATATGAGACAATGCTGAAGTGCTAAAATCTGCTGTTTCTCCAGTGTTCACTTGAGGCTGGCTCTGGAAGTACAAGAAGTCACAAACACACCAAGCCAAAAAAAAAAGAAAATCGTTACAAACTAGAAATCAACCTTTTTACAGCCTGATTCAAAAAACGTCTCCTGTCTATATGTATATATATATATACATATATATATATATATATATATATATATATATACTTTTTTATAGGCTCATGTAACTTACGTGGACGAAATCCTGGAGGGCCTCTGTTTTCCACTCGTTGCACACCTGGACAGACAGAGAGAGCTCAGTCAGCAGTCTCAAATAAAGGAACAATTACACTTTTTCTCTCTTTTTTCCTTCTATCTTTCTTTCATTTTTTCTTTTTTAGAACTTTTAATTTATTATATTCAGTCAACTTAACATAGCATTGTTATGCAGCATTACATCATAGGAAGATCTCAAGCACAGGTATTTCATTTACATCAAAGCCCATGGTCAGCAGGGGGAGGTCTTTCTTTCCTCCTGTTTATTAAAATTCACTTCATCTAAAAGTCCCCTGAGAAGAAACAGAGCAATAGGTGCCTATCTACTTCATTTAAATCAGAAAAAGTAAAATCCAACTCACCAGGAACCAGCTCAACAGCTTTGTTTTCTCCAACTGGAGCAGCTGGAAGGACAGTCAGAGCAGGAAGAAGTCACATTAAGAGGACGTGTTCAGCTTTAACATGAACAGACATCATGAAACACAGACTGATGAGAGCATTATTTCCTCCACACACACAGAGTTAACACTCACCACCAGCTGGAGAAACAAGCATCAGAGCACAGATCAACAGAGAGACAGTCAGCAGCTTCATGATGGACCACAGGATCCAGGCGAAGTGCTGAACCAGAGAAACCCAGCTCTTTTATACACTTCAGAGATCCTCATGACGCCAACAGGGCTCCAACATAAACAACACACCTTAGCTTTATTATTGTTTTACTATTTGGAAATGTTTAAATTAGATTTTCATTAATCATGTAAGGCAGAGGGTTGGGACTGGGTAAGGTTCCACATCCTCTTCCTCCTTTTGAAAAAACAGTTTGTCTGTTTGCTTTTTTTAATGAATTGGTTTTGTCCTGAAAATGATCCAGGTGCTAAACCAATAGACAACCAGCTCTTTGTTAGACTTCAGTGAGCCACATTAATCCAACATGGCTCCAACATGAGTCCAACATCAACAACACACCTGAATAGAAATAAGTCTTTCTTCTGGAGAGGTCAGATGACTGAGAGTTTATTTATTCTGAGATGAAGCAGGTGATCCTGATGAGTCATGGTGTCACCTGTTCCACCTGTTCCTCTCTAAAAACCACTGATGCTCATTGCAGGCCATCACTTCAGGCCTCAAAGGGATAGTTCCGTTTTTCTCAAGTGGGGTTGTATGAGCTCTATGTGACCACTAAGGACATTAGATACAGTAGAAAGTTGTGTCCTCTCCCTCAGTAAGACACAAACTGTAATCGATGGCGACGAGGAAATAGATGCTAACAGGGACAGACGGTACCAAATTCAAAGGCTATTTTCTCTGCCTACAAGAACTAAAATCAAAAAGTAATACCACAGTTTAAGAGTACGCTACAAAAAATATTTTTAAGTGCATTAAGTCTTCAGAAATATAAACATTTATCTGGACCTAACTTACTGGTCATGTGTCCTTCCGCGCAGCGCTAGTGCGCTCCGTCCCCCCTCCTCCTTTCGCTGTAGGGAATGTAAACAAGCTATGCTTCTGACGACGGTTGTAGCCTCGTGTAAGTTTGATCAAGTATCGTAATTCTTTTGTTCGTACTCTAAGGATTGTGAGGCAGCGTAGGAAATTCAAAATGAGTGACTATGACAGCGACGATGAAGTTTCATTCACTTTGGAACCAAAAGGATACCTGTATGAACCGGAGTACACAGAAGAAGAGCTGCTACAGATGGAAACTGAAAGGAATACAGAGGAAACATCCACGGACACTGGACATCGAGATGCTGAGTGTTACTGCTGCCACGACTGTTGTTGTTGCTGTTACAGGACACTCCAGAATTCAGAAGAGCAGGGAAATCTGTGTGATGAGTTATACAGACGGCTTGAGAGCCAGCAGTGTCCTCAGACAAATCCTGAAGAGTGTCTGTAACCAAGTTCCACTCGTGACAGCAGTAACACTCAGCATCCGTGGGCATTGAGTCACAGCTCAGACATTCACACCACTGAGTATTTCCGACTCTGTCTCGATGTCCAGTGTCCGCGGATGTTTCCTCTGTATTCCTTTCAGTCTCCATCTGTAGCAGCTCTTCCTCTGTGTGCTCCGGTTCATACAGGTATCCTTTTGGTTCCAAAGTGAATGAAACTTCATCATCGCTGTCATAGTCACTCATTTTGAATTTCCTACGCTGCCTCACAATCCTTAGAGTACAAACAAAAGAATTACGATACTTGATCAAACTTACACGAGGCTACAACCGGCGCTCGAAGCATAGCTTGTTTACATTCCCTACTGCTGGAAGGAGGAGGGGGGACGGAGCGCACTAGCGCTGCGCGGAAGGACACATGACCAGTTAGTTAGGTCCAGATAAATGTTTATATTTCCGAAGACTTAATGCACTTAAAAATATTTTATGTATCGTACTCTTAAACTGTGGTATTACTTTTTGATTTGAGTTCTTGTAGGCAGAGAAAATAGCCTTTGAATTTGGTACCGTCTGTCCCTGTTAGCGTCTATTTCCTCGTCACCATCGATTACAGTTTGTGTCTTACTGAGGGAGAGGAGACAACTTTCTACTGTATCTAATGTCCTTAGTGGTCACATAGAGCTCATACAACCCCACTTCAGAAAAACGGAACTATTCCTTTAAAGTGATTCTCCGGGATGGAACAAGTTGGGTCCTATCACTTGGTTTAGGGCAGAAATTACCCCTACAGCAGTGTTTTTGTGCAGCAGAAGCCCAGAGCGCTCGCACCAAACACCCCCTCCCTGCTCCTCTGCCTGTTTCCTCTGCACTCAGACGGGGCCATATTTTACTTGACCAAAAACACAAATAAACAGACTCCCACCAAAAAAATCTGATATGGGTCTGCATTCACGCTTTATTTAGAGAATTTTCAGCGCGTTACTTTCACACAAAAACACCGCTAAATAAGGCTCTAGTTCTCATCGTGTCTCTTCGTCCTGGCAGACTACCTGCGTTTGTTTATATCTGGCACGCCGTGCGTGGACTGATACTCTAAGCGGCGAGCGCCTCGTACCCAGCTGTGGCTCTGCAGCGGAGGAAGCGCTGTTTTACGAACATGATGAGAACTGTCTGGAGCCATATTAATCAGAAAATCAGAAAATCAGTGGTGCTTAGTCATATAATCAGAAGGCCCTTGGGATGGGAAATCAAAAGAAACGTAGAAGGCCTGTCAGTCAGAAAATCAGAAGACCCATAGTCAAAACAAACAAAAGGGGAAAGCAGAGGGACCTTTACTCAGATAAAAATGGCAGACTTTAAACAAAGGCCCATTAGTCAGGAAATCATAAGATCTGTTCGTCACAAAATCAAAAGGACCATTTGTCAGTTAATTTACAAGGACCTTTCGTCTGAAGGCCTCTTAGTCAGAGAATCAGAAGGCTCATTAGTTAGGAAATAAAACAGCCTTTTAGGAAGAAAATCAGAAGGCCCCTTAGTCAGAAGGCCTTCCAGTCAGTAAATGAGAAGACCCTCAAATCAGAAAACTGGACAGCCAGTTAATCAGAAAAAAGGCCCATTTGTCAGAAAAATAATAAACTTATTGTTTAAAAATCAGAAGGCATGTAAGCCAGCAAAATGAAAGACTGTTGGTTTAAATAAATCAGAAAAACTGTCAGTCAGGAAACCAGGGGCCTATTATATGGAAAGGCCAGGAGGCTAAAAGCTAGCTCTTTAAGGTAGCTAATATCTAAATGTGGAGTTGTGTAGACTACGAAAAACTACAGAAACCAAAGAGGCAGCTGGTGAGAGTCATTACTTTTTCACAAACGTAGGTGGATTATGTTGGGACAATGCCAGCCCCAGTTCTTCCTCGTTGTATTGACTTATGTAATAAAGACAGGTGATAAAATGATCCAGGTGATGAGCTGAACCAAAAGACAACCAGCTCTTTGTTTGACTTCAGTGACCTACATTAATCCAACATGGCTCCAACATGAGTCCAACATCAACAACACACCTACATGCAAATATGTCTTTCTTCTGGAGAGGTCAGATGACTGAGTTTAGCTATTCTTTGATAAACCAGGTGATTTCAGTTTAAGGCTACGCTCTACTGAGACTTTATTCAGCACTTTACTTTGTTCTTACAAAGACTTTTTACCACTGACTGTGGACACAACCCCACTGTGCTCTGCTACAGGAAGAAGTGCTCTCAGTCTGAGGGAATCGCCTCATTCTCTGAAGGCCTGTAAGCTAGGAAATCAAAAGGCCTTTTAGCCAGGAAGTCAAAAGAAAAACAGAAAATTCATTGGTTTAAAAATCAGAAGGCATGTAAGTCAGTAAAATGAAGGCCTGTCAGATGGTCTACCTACCAGAAAATCAGAAGGCTCGTTAGTCACATTATCAAAAGGCCCTTTAGTCAGGAAATAAGTAGGCCTGTTACTCAGAAGACCACTAATTTAGAAAACCAGAAGGTCCTCAGTCCGAAAAACAGAAGGCCCATTAGTCAGGAAATCAGAAGGCCTTTTAGTTAAAAATCAGATGGTCTTCAAGTCAGGAAATCAGACGCCAGTTACTCAGAAAGCCAATTGGTGAAAAAACCAGAAAGCCTGATAGTCAGAAAATCAGAAGACCCTTAAGTCTGAAAATCAGAGGGTGCATCAGTCAGAAAATCACGAGGACCTTTAGTCAAATCATCACAAGGTCCTTTAGTCAGGAAGTAGGCCTGTTACTCAGAAGGCCCTTAAGTCAGAAAAACAGAAGGCCTTTGAGTCAGAGCAAAAGGGGGGACTTAAGTCAAAATTCCTGTTATTTAGGAAATCTGAAGGCCTGTCAGTCAGAAAATCAAAAAGACCTTCAGTCAGAAAGTCTGTCAGTCAGGAAATCAGGAGGCCCTTTAGTCAAAAAGTGGTTTAGTCAGAAAATCAGTGGATATCTTAGTCAGAAAATTAAAAGGCCTGTTAATTGTAAAAACAGAAGGCTCATTAGTCAGGAAATCAGAAGGCCTTTTAGTTAAAAATCAGATGGTCTGTTAGTCAGGAAATCAGAGGGCCAGTAACTCAGAAACCAATTAGTGAAAAAAACAGAAGGCCCTTAGTCAGAAAACCAGAGGGGACTTCGGTCAAAAGGCCTATTACTTAGGTAATCAGAAGGACTGTTATGGGAACATTAGAACATTGGCGACTGAAAAGATCTAAAAAAAAAATAGCGTTTAAACCTAGCTTATCCTAAGCAGCAGTAAATAAGAGTCTGCATGAAAGAAGGTTTATTTATCTATTTTTCTATGTTGGTAAGTTTTGGTCAAATGAAAATAGAGCAGGTCCGGGTAGAGAAAGAAAACCTTGAAAAGCTCATACCAACACTCATCTCTCTCTTCATAGTTCCCCTGATCAACATGTGTCTAAAGCGTACTGAAGGTATGTTTCTGTGTTTATCATTCAGTGACCTCAGTGATGTCCTGTGCTCCTCCTGCTTCATGCTAACATGACCTTACTCCAGTGTCTAGATGAGATAACCACTTGAACCTGTCCATCATCAGAGCCAGGCATGTGAAGGTGTGGCAGACAGCCTGATAACAACGCTCAGACGGCTTTCAGCGTGTCTTTTATTAGAAACCTGTCTGCACAGTGTTTTTCATGTGAAGGTTTGTCTTCTTCTGGATGGTGGAGCGCTGGATGGGATGT
Organism: Halichoeres trimaculatus; assembly: GCF_033239565.1. Classification (NCBI taxonomy): domain Eukaryota; kingdom Metazoa; phylum Chordata; class Actinopteri; order Labriformes; family Labridae; genus Halichoeres; species Halichoeres trimaculatus. The sequence goes on from NW_027437183.1 coordinate 1,339,962, forward strand.
TTCTTTCTCCTGAATCTCCTCTCCGTTTGGGGTCATCCAGACTGAAGAGCTCTCCAACATTCAGGGTGTGGTGAAACCTAACGTCCAGCTCCAGCACCTGTGGAGACAAACACAGACAAGAGGATAATATCTGATCCCTTACACTGACTAATATGCATTCAATGTTTTTTAGCATGAAAGATAATTTGAAAAGAAGAAAGAAAAGAAAGCAGGCTTGTTAAACTCACCTTTACTTATAAATTTGTACTCTATACCCCTCCAACGTCTGCATGGTCTGCAAACGGTGAGCTCCAAGATAACCTGCTCGACTTGGACAAGCCAGAGGGAGCTCAGTCAGCAGTCTGACCCAAAGTAACAATCACACTTTTGACTAAGATATTAATTCTATTTTCAGGTAAATCTCAAAACAGAAAAGACCTTTTCCTAAACAAGTGTGAAGCTTGGCTCGACTTTCTTTCACTTTATGCTAACCAGGTATGTGTCAAATAGTACCTGTGATTAGCTTGTGCTAACATGCTAAGCCAGGTGCACGGCTCTCGAGTCCCACGTAGAAACATGATGATACAGGTGGTTTCTGGGCTAGTCAGATCAGAAACATTTATTAATGGCCATACAACAGAGCTGGTGGAAACTGTTTTTAAACCTGTCTGACTTTGATTGCAAGGACCTGTAGCGCCCCCCAGAGGGCGTGAGTGTAAACAAATGATGGGCAGGGTGTGTTGGGTCTGAGGTGGTTTTTATCGCTCGCTGTGTGATGCGTCTTTGATACAGTGTGTCTATGGATGGGAGTGAGTGGCCAGTGATTTTGGATGATTTACGAATTTTCCGCTGTAGCTTTGTGTGTGAGTGACTGTCCAAGTTCCCATACCAAACAATTATTGCTGAGGTCAGAATACTTTCAATTATGGCAGTGTAAAACTGAAGAAGCATGTTGTGTCTGACTCAAAACTTTTTGAGCCGTCTGAGGAAAAACAGTCTTTTTTTGGCTTTTTATAAATAATTTAAAGGATCCTGTCTTGGAGATGTCTTCATTGTTGATAGAAATGGGAGTCGTTGACCTGGGTGAACGGGCAAAATCGATGAGGAGTTCTTTTGTTTTTGATGTGTTGAGCTGAAGGTTGTTGTTGTGGCACCAAGTGACTGCTTGGGTAACCTGCTCACGGTAGTGGTTTTCATTGCTGTCAGTGACGAGTCCAGTTATTGTTGTGTCGTCTGCATATTTGAGGATGGATACTGAGCTGTGTGAGGATGTTGTGGTGCGGCCACACCAAACGCGAACTTGTGAATTTATTCACGCGAATCCCCTGCCCTGCTCTTTCCTCCTCTCTATCAGGCTCAAAACTCCGCTGAGGAAAACACAGTCGGACTCAGTGATAGCCCGTGCAGGCAAATCCAGCTGGGAACGAATGTTTACAGAACTTACCTTCAAAACCTGTCTCCTAAGAGACTTTCACCCAAGCCTGATCCTTTTTTTCTGTCTCTGTAGAGTACACACGTGGTATCGTATAACTCTGGATGATGACACACCGCACAGATTGTTTTCTCCTCCATCTTTCTGCGGAGTTGGAGCCGGGGCAGGCGGCGGTTCCCCCCCAATGTCGTCAAATCAATGACATCGTGGGGGAATGTCATCGCTGATTGGCGGCCACGGCACGCCTTCACGCGTCAAAAGTTCAAGTGCATGAACGCTCCAAACGCTCAAACGCCCCAAACGCGTTTCGCCAAACGCCCCAAACGCGCCGACCGAGGCGAATCGGCGTCTAAACGTGTCTAAACCGACTTTGCATTGACTTTGTATATAATCGCGCCACAAATTCTCGTTTGGTGTGGCCGTACCATTAGAGTGTTTGTGCAGAGAGAGAACAACCAGGGTGATAGGACACACCCCTGGGGGGCGCTGGTGCTGATGGTCAGGGGTTGGGATGAGAGGCCGCTCATCCTAACCCTTTGTGTCCTTTCAGACAGGAAGCTCCTGATCCAACGGCATAATGAGATGCTGATGTCCATGTCCATGAGTTTATTGTAGAGGTTAACTGGATCTATTGTATTAAAGACAGAGCTAAAGTCAATGAAGAGTACACGGGCATAGGTGCGGGGGGTTTCGAGATGGTGGAGTATCCTGTGAAGAGCCAGGTTCAGGTTGACTGCATCCTCAGCAGACCTGTTAGCCCGGTATGCAAACTGAAAACAGTCCATTAGGGTGGTGGTGAGTTCTTTGAGGTGTGAAAGTATGATGTGTTCAAATGATTTCATGATGACTGACGTAAGAGCGATTGGTCTGTAATCATTAAGAGATTATATTTTATTGGTTTTGGGGATTGGTATGATGACAGAGTCCTTAAAGCATTTGGGTACTGTTCATTGACTGAAGGAGCTGCTAAAGATGGAGGTGTACCCTGGAGCTAACTGGTAAGCACAGTGTTTCAGTTTTTTCTGGACTGACACAGTCAGGAGCTGCTGCTTTCCCCTTTTTGTTTTTCTGATTCTGATTCTGATTCTGTTCTTTTTACTCTTTGGTCTTATTTACTAGTTTTAAAGACATCAAGTAAATTAATTTTGCATAATCATAAGCACTTTGGAGCTGCTAGCCGTTAGCTAAAGGCCTGCCTCTGCTCCACCTCTTTGCTTGTTGTTAGGTCGAGGTTGAGTCAGCTCTTACACAGCATCCACCTACAACAGGCCTCATTCATTAGTCGAGAAAAACAGTTGTGTTGAACAAACAGAAAAATATAAAATAAACAAATAAATAAACAAACAAAATGGTGAACACATGGTGATAACTCAGGCCCCATTCAAGCAAACTTTATTAATGTGATATGATGCAGTAATGCAGGTTGATATCATGATATGTGAGCCTAGGTATATACAGCTCTGCAGATATGTGTGGTTACAGGTTTTCAAGTAAAAATACACACACTGTTTACACACTCTTTACAGCATTCAAGGACAGAAACCAGCTCACCGTCTGTAAAGACCCACTCCAGCATGTCCCTTTGTGTCCGCCTGATTCAGAGTGAAACTCATCTTTCAAACACAAAAAGCTCTGTTTGGATTTATTTAGCACCAGGAATCATAAGTCTATTCTACAGCACCAAAAAAAGAGCAGGAAAACATTTCACTTCTACAGTCAGGGCTGGATTATTGGCCTGTAAACAAACCCAGATCAGCTGGAACTGGAACCAGCTCTAATGCTGTGATGGAACCAAGATGGACCAGACCAAGAGCTAGAATTTGGCCAGAAGAGGGCGCCTTTACTCCTGTTGTTATCAGAAAAACTGCGTTCACTACCCTGTACATCAAAAATAAAACCCCTCACCTTCAAAGACTTCTCCAGCTCTGCAGATTTTTGGGGTTTAAAATCAGATAAACAATGAAAATAGAAATCTTTAATGTCACATGTTGATGACAGTAAATCTATGAGTCTGTTTAAAAGTCATTTGAGTGAAGTTTGATTGACTTCCTGCTGAGATGTCATAACAAAAAAAAAATGAACAGATTTGTGAATTAAACATCATAAACCAAGGGTCTGCAACCTGCGGCTCTTTGCCTCCTTTGCAGTGGCTCCTTGTAGCTTTAAAAAAATATTATTCAAATAAATAACTTTTATATTTTTCACAGGGGGTATTGGGTATTAATTTGCAAGAATTTTAATTTTTTGGCAAATAAACTTAATTTTTTTTTTTTTTTTTTTTTTTTTTTTACAGTTTGTCCAAAAAATAATTTTCAAAATTCTAAACTGTTGCAAATTTCTAAAAATGTTTGCAAACTGATTAATTCATTTTTTTGCACTTTTTTACGTTTCCAATTTTTCTCAAAATTTTTGTGTACTTGCATCAATTTTCAGGGGTTTTTTTTTAGATTTTTTGCAGAAATTTTAAATTTTTAAAAATGTTTAAAATTTTTGCAACTTTATAGAATTTTTGCATTTTTTATTTTTTCTAGTGTATTTACGTCAACTTTCATTCTTTTTATTTTTTGCAGAATTTTTAATTTTCTGATTTTTGCAGATATTTTTAATTTTGAAAAATGTCTGAAATTTTTGCAACTTTTTAAAATTTTTGCAAATATTTGAAATTCCACAAAATTTAAAAATTTTTGCAATTTTTGAAATTTTAATAACTGTTTGAAATTTTTTTTTAAATGTTTGCAAATCTTTGTGGTTTAATTTTTTTAAATCAAATGAAAATACTTGAAATTTAAAAAAAATAAATAAATAAAAACAGACATCACATGTAAAATTTTATAAATAAAAAAAACTTTATGATTGAATAATAAATCATTAGATTTGAACTATGTATCGAACTTTATCCTTTTTTTTGTTTTTTCTTGTGGCGATAAAGTAAATTATGTGGCTCCTGAATGACTTAAATCCAGGTGAGCTGAGACATAAAGGCTCTAATGAGAGTAAAGGTTGCAGACCCCTGATCCATCTTATTGTATACCAGCCAAACCAGCCATGTTTTTATATGTTAAGTAGCTTTTGTTATCAGCACAAAAAGATCTTTTGACTTCAAAAGAAACCAAAAAGGAAAGAAAGAAACATTTACTGAAAAATAATAAATGTGCAAAATGACTAAAACAGGTGTAACCACCAACTCCAGTGGTCACAGAGATGTGCATTCAAAGAGCGGAGAGCAGATTCAGGAAAATGAGAACACACCAGATTAATCTACAGTCGAGTGTCAGGATGTGGTTGCACCACCTGTTTGTAAATTCCACTTTAACCTGGGCCATTAAAGAAGCGGTGAAATATTCGCCCTAAAAATGTCCCAGAAGCTTCATGAAATGATGAGGTCGTCACATCTCCTGACTGGTTCATGACACGCTGGAGGGGCGGGGCCTCAAACACCAAGGTCTACTTAAAGCTACACCCCCTACATGTCTCTGGAGGGTTGGCCAATCAGAGCGAAGGGGGTTTATGGAGCAGGGAGCCTTAACGAGACAGCAGCTAAATGAAGTGTTTCCAGAAAGAGGCTGAAAAAAGGATAGTTGTATTTATGTAAAGATACTACAGGGGGCACCAGAGGGACAGAATAGGGACTAATGATGGAATTATAAAAAGATGGTGCAACCCAATCCAGCTCCTAAACATAAATTAATATTTACTCAACAGTTAAAATTACAGAAGCCCTTAAACGAGTTTCACATGTTTCTACTAAACCTGAATTATTTCAGTCACTTCTCAGCGTTGTCTGTTCCCATCATTTGTTTTCAAGTTCACCGAGTGAGGTCCATCTCAGTAGCTGCAAAGAAAAAAACAACACATGAAACATGTTAACCCACAAAAAAACCATGTATGATAAAGTCTGTGATAGATCATCTGACAGCAACGTTTTAAGATCTCTGATCTCTCTCCCAACTCGTCATGAATGTTTGGATGAACAGTCAGTTGATGACACACAGGGGGTGTCCTTTGAGACCTTGCTCAAATCATCTTTTCAAAATAGTTTGAGGCTTAAGTTTCGTTTTTGATAAGCTGTCTGGTGACAAATGTAAATTGTATCCTCATAATCTTCCTTCAGTTTATGTTTATGATCTTTAGTTTGATTGTTTAGATAATTTATTCTTTCAGATCTCTCCAGACAGAGGTTGGTATGTTACATTTCTACCATTACAGTGGCGGTAGCTGTGGATGCTGTCAGCAACTAAAATCGGCAATAAAACTAGGGGTGTGCATTGGCATGATCCACACGTTACCTATCACAATACTTGGGTCACGATACGATAATATCACAATATAACAATATTGTGATATATTGGGAGGGAAAAGACATTTTAGATACACAAAATGGAACAATTTCGGAACAGTTACACCAAATTTATTCACACTCATTCACACTACAAGAACAAAAAGGACAAGACAACACACTCAATCGACATGGGATATCAACAAGTGGACAAGTGGTATCGCAAAAGTGAAGAGGAGAGAAAATGAAAGGAATAGAGCAAAGGAAAAATACACCTGTATGTAATAATATTCAAAAAATGAAAATAAATAAATAAATAAATAAATATTTAAAAAAAATATGAAAATAAATAAATAAATTGATAAATAAATGAATAGACAAATAAACAAATGAATAAATAAATCGATAAATAAATAAAAAATAATGAAAATAAATTTTAAAAATAATTTAAATAAATAAATAAATAAGATGATAAATAAATAAATATACCAATAAATAAATAAAATGATAAATAAATAAATAAATAAAAATAAATAAATAAATAGATAAATAAAACAGTGAAACAGTAGTTCATTAGTTTTCAGCTTCAACAGACAGGGTATCTATATGAAGTAAAAAAAAGGTTGCCAGATTTCATGGGCTTAAGGGAACCTTTCAGGGGGAGTGAGAATTGATTTTTCACAAAAAGATGGATCTGGAAAAAAAAACGAAATAAGCGATATTGAGAGTGAGAATTGTTTTTCTCCTTGATAGTTCTGCAAATGAAGGGAAAATGCCCTTGATATAAAAATCATCAAGAATTTGCAGACCTTTATTTGAACAGGATTCAAATGCCAAGCCAGAGCAGGACTGAAGAAATAAAAGGTTTTGATCAACTCCAAATGTTCAAGGTCTCGGAAACAGTGGCGTTCTGTGTCATTCACTTCATCATATTGTGATATTCTACCCAGTTAACGATGTAAACGAAAATAATTGTTCTATTTTATTATATATATATTTTATATATATACTATTGCGACATTTAACTAATGTTGGGAAGAAATGATTGGCTGAAAGACATGGTCAGTTGGTGAAACTGGTAAATATCACTTGTTGTAGCCAATGCTACTCAAAAAAAAAGATATTAAGAGTTGAAATATCCTATTTATCACAGGTAAAAGTGTTGTGGTTTGTTGCCATAATAACATTTTTTCACACCTCCAACTTAAACAGAGTTAAAAGTAGTGCTGTCAGGCGATTAAAAAAATTAATCTAATTAATTACAGGATTTGTAATTAATTAATCTAATTAATCGCATTTTAATCTCATATCTGCTTAAGGTCCCAAAATAAAGAATTTGAATTCCAGGACATTAAAATTAAATTAAAAGACATTTAAAAACATTTAAAAATAAGGTGGGAATGTATATAACACATTTTTAGGTACCCTGAGGCATAAGGAACACATGAAAAAAAGTTTTATGGTTCTATCTTTACAAAATCTACACAGTCCTGCACCTGAGGTAAGCTGATTTGATTTTTAGGACGGTATTTGCCTCTGTCACATTTTTACTCCATGTGGACTCAATTTTCATTGCAATATGAACTTCTATACTTCTATGAGGTCAGGAGAACCAGGGCTAAAGGCTAAAAACTGTGAGGAACTATGTACAAAACACTTAATTCAAGTCTTGGATCAAAGAAAAGTGAAGTATTCTCAGTTTAACATGCTCTGAACACACAAACTGTTGCTGATTGGTGCAGAGCAGCCCCAAGCTGAGACATGACACCAGGAAGATGGAAGGAAATTTTCAAAGAATTCTTTAGATTTAAATACAGGATATATATTGATCATTCAGGGCTTGTTTAAAGCAGTAAAGAGTGTAGAATTATCTGTTTTTTACAGAATTGAGCTACAGCAAACAGTTAATTTTCTGCAGATTTTCAAAAAGGACGTGTGAATAAACGAGATGTGGACGGCAGTCCCCCAAAAATCACTTGGGATCTAGATTAATCTGCGTTAATTTTCATAATGCGTTAATTTGCGGCGTAATTAATTAATCTAATTAACGCGTTAAAATGACAGCCCTAGTTAAAATATGATACATATACAAAATCATAATATACCCATTACCCAACGACTCGAGCATGGTCTCAAAGTGCCACTACCTGATGAAGCCTGACTCTCATTGAAGTCTATGTCATTGAAAAATGACACGAGGGGTTACCCCTGTGCATCGACGACTAACGCATAGAGCTCCCGACCGATGGTTGATATATGACGAGTTGGAAGTGAGAACCTGTTGGAAGTGTTGATGAACTTTTAAAACCAGCTCACTGGTTAAACCTGGTACAGACTAATATCTGGAGAGGAAGAAAGTCTTTCTCACGATGTAATGGTGCATCCTGACAGGTGGGCAGAGGTGCCGGTGTACTGGACGTCACAACGAGCCACGTTGTTGTTGTAGTTGGACTCTGGGACCTGCTGCCGAGGGTTCACCGTCACCTGCCGGGACGACACGACAAGTGTGAGCAATGACTTTCAGTAAAGCTAGTGCGCTAATGCTAAACCCTGTTACGTCTCAGTACGGCTTTGACCAAAACCAGGACTGATCCCCAAATCACCGACCCTTACCGTCCCACTTTTTGGGACCCTTCTGTTGGGGTGCCAGACTAAACTGATCCAACCCTAGAAAGTGAAGCTAGAAACACTTCAGTCTGTTGATTGGTGTAGAATGGTCACTTCCCGTATTTCCAGCTTACACGCTGCCTTACAAAAAGGGCACGGTTGACAGTGGAAACGCAAACAGGATCAGGCTTTACCGATCCAATTTGTACCAAATTACTGATCCGTACTGGACCACTTGATGGAAATGGGGCTTAACACTTCCTAAAGAGAGACACTCCTGTTGTACATCATCTTGTAAGATGGAAAATGATGAGACTAAACAGAGACAGTTTGATGACTTTACTGAAAAAAGATAATTATCATAACTGAAAACCAGGAGTTATTGAGATCCAAACCTTGAGGATGTATTTTCCAGGAGAAACGTCGGTGATGTCGATCCACTGACAGTCGATGTCGGCGCTGTACGTGTCGTAACAACCTGGACTCAGTCCCTGGAGACACACAGTACACAACACTTCATTAACATTAAAAAACAAGAGACCACATCCTCAGAGCTCCGTGAAAACAACAGATTTGATCGTTATGGAGGAAGTCATGAAAACTGCAGTTCCATGATTGGTCACTAGAGGTCTCTTCAGTAAGTCTTCGACTCAAACAGCCGTTTCACTTTTTTTTTTTTTTTAATTAAATAAATAAAATAAAATAAAATAAATAAATAAATAAATAAATAAATAAATAAATAAATAAAGAAGAAAAAAAGAAGAAAAAAATAAAAAAAGAAGAAAAAAGGAAAAAAGAAAAAAAAACAGCTGTTTCACTTCACTTTTTTTAAATTAAATAAATTAAATAAAATAAATAAATAAATAAATAATAAAAAAAAAGAGAAAAAAAAAGAAAATAAAAAAAAGAAGAAAAAAAAAAAAAGAAGAAAAAAAAAAAGAAGAAAAAAAAAAAACCTGCTGTTTCACTTAATGTTTAGTCCAGCGTTAAAGTTGGACCTAATTATGGGAGTGGTTGCTTTAAGTGGTGGTAAATACTGAGCCTAATTTAGAAAGTTGCTGACACCCTGCAGTCTCAGAAAACCTCTTAACCAAGATGAACAACAGCGTTTGAGTTCACAACACGTTAAATCTTCTTTTAGCAGACAGGAAGTGAGCTCCAGCCAGCCACAGCCGTGACTAGAGCTCTACTCCGTTGTTGTTGTTGTCAGTCTGGTCTTGATGGTAACCGTGTGTGTTAGTCATGTGATCTGAGGTGTGTACCTGAGTGTGTGAGGTGCAGGCGAAGCGGCGGTGGTACCCCGAGTCACAGGACGTGTCCTCCAGACAGAAGCTGGCCTTGTGTCCCTCGGCGACCTGCCTGTGGGAGCTGGCATCCAGCAGCTCGTAGAAGCTGAACTCGTCCATGCTGTGGAAGTGACTGAGCAGCAGAGGGACACGCTCGTTAAACAGCGACATGAAGTGTTGTTCACCCTGAAAGTCTGCAGATACCTACTTATGACAGCTGTGCCACTCCCAGGAGTACCGAGGTTTGCTGGGCAGGAAGTCCGCCGTGCCCTGGTTCTTCACCCGCTGAGTGAACCTCAACAAAACCCGCGTGTCGTAGTCCTGAGAGTACACAGAGGAACTGGGGAGGAGATAACATGATGGGTTTCATCATTTTTAGTGGAAATCACCACATAGACTCTAAACCACTCCTACTACACTATACTGAGAGGAAACCAGATGTAAACCTGATCCAGAACTAGCAGAGACTCCTCTCTAAACCCAAACTGAGGTCTCTACCAGGTCTAATGATCTCGTTCTGAGTCCTTTCCTGTAACAAATCTGAGTCGATGAACCCGGCTTACGAGGCGAGGCAGTTCTCCTCAGCAGCACAGCGCAGGTTGTACATGGGGACCCTCTGGACGTAGGAGCCGATCTGGATGTAATACGGATCAGGAACCAGATCAGGAAGACCTGCAAACAAGAAGAGGAGGCTGGTGAAATGAGAAATAAGGCGAGGGATGGGTACCGAAACAGGTATTTTCATGTCCATGCTGGACATGAACACAGCATTGCAAGTTTTATATGTTGAAGAATCAATATATTATATATATATATATATATATATATATATATATATATATATATATATATATATATATATATATATAAAAAATTGAAAAACTTTGAGATTTTCTTATGACACAAATTAATATTTGATATTTAATATTTATTAATATCTCCTCCATAGCAAGCCCTAATTACTCTTCCGTTCGCCTCTTTTTTTTTTAAACTTCTTCATCTTCAGGACAAAATTTTGGCTCGCTACTAGTCCTAGGTCTTTGAGAAAACCCCCACATATTATACATCAAAACGTGCAGTTTGGCCGGGAATGGTGTGCTATGACTTGTCTCACCATTTTATGAAATTTTGGCCGACTTATTCGCAAAAAATGGCAAAAAATCTCTCATAAGGAATGAATGGGAACCTAGGACTTTCTCTCTCTGTCTTCCCAAAATTTCCACTAACTTTGAGATGCTAAGACTTTGGCATACTTCCACTTACAGGCACCATTGTTGCTTTAAAATGTTCACTGATCTTTCAGCTCTATGGTTATGACTTTACTTTTAGATATCTTTTGCAGTTTTTGAGATTTTTCTGTTTAAGCAACGAAAACTTTTCATTTTTTGCCCCATAACCTTAGCTCCTGGAGTGCGGAACTTCTTCAGCTTGAGTGAGAGTGGCTGCTGATGACAGGTTGCAGCTTTCTCGAACAAATTGTCATAACTTCTAAAATCTTCACTGTAGAACAATAAAAAATACATTAAAACATAGGTAATCTTGTCCTGCTTCTATCAAAGTGGGTATTTTACAAAAGAATTGTAATGTTTTGCCAAAAAATGCCCCAGTGTACAAGAAGCCCTCATTTTTCTGTAATCTGGAGCAATGTTAAAATTTGACCTATTTTTCTCTTCAGCTTCATTTCCTAACTACATTTGTAGATCGCTCTCCTGCTCTCATTTCTGATCAGACAGACTTGGGAAGCACATCATCTTGTTCATCAGAGTCTCCAGGTTCTCGTGATGTCCGCCCCCCTCCTTACTACGTTGACACACACAAAAGTAACTAAAATTGGCAAATACACTAAAATTGTGTACCGATACCAATTATCAGGTACAGGGCATGTGTACCGCATCGTTTCAAATGTGAAAGGTACCCATCCCTAATCATCCCTCACAGCAACAGGTCATTTTGTTCTGCAGTTGTGTTAAAAATACTTCAATGAGAAATCTTTGGTCGACAGATTAACAGCTCTGTTCCTCTCTAGCGGAAATGGGGATGTTTCACATGTGAAACAATACGGTACAGGTGCCTGGTACTTGCCTATTGGTATCAGTACTCAATGGTACCAATTTTCGGTACTTTTTGTGTTTATGTGGTAAAAATTTCAATTTGTCCAATAATTTTTTTTTTCCATTTTAAAATATTTATTCTTTAATATATAACCTTGTAATGCTGTGTTCATGTCCAGTATGGAAAATCTCCTACTCTTTCACTCCCTCACAGTCACAAGGATGCATTTAGGTACCTAAACATGGTCCCTTTTGATTTTACATGAATTGGTAGTACAGGTGGAATCTGGTTGGTACCTTAGACTAGGGATGCACCGATACTGATCCTGGTATCGGGTATCGGTGCCCCTCAAGGCTGGATCGGTATCAGTGGGAAAGGGGCCGATCTATAGTGCCGATCCAGGCAAAGAGCTCCATGCCTTTTTTTTTCACCAGCGCTCTTGGCTACTTGATTTAAAATCTCTTTGATGCACTTTTTTTTGCTGCATTACCAGTCTACAGGATATAAAAGTTTATGTTTGAATAGAATTTTTATACATTCTGAAGCTTTGTTTTTACCAAAATAGTGCTGATCATTTGAATATTCTACAGTTAAAATAATTATTTACTTCAGTTTTTACATCTACTCATTTTTTGCCTTTTACCCAAAACGTTACCAGTCTTATCCCACAGTAGAGCGAGAAGCTTATTATTTAACACTGATTACAGATCAGTATCGATATGGACTGATACCCAAAGCCCAGGCATCGGTATCGGAACCAGAAAAGTTGGATCAGTGCATCCCTATATACCATGCCATTACATATTGCACTCAGGTTGTTGCAATGCTATTTCATAAACAGCTTGAAATTGAGAATGTTTTGTTTGTTTTATGTTTTACTGTGTTGCCTACTGTATCGGTATGGATCAGGTATTGGCACAATTACATTTTAATAGATCGGATCAGAATGTAGAAAAGGGTTTTGGCCCATCTCTACCTTAGACTTTATACAGAGTGGACAGTGTGGCTCCACCATTTACCATTGGCAGCTGTTGTGCAGCCAGAGCCACTTAGACCCTTAATCTGAGCCTTCTCCTCTTTGTCCTCAGTGGTAGAATGAGTAAGTAGGTCTCAGACCAGCTTTTAGTGAATTTTCAGCACTAATTACTGAATGTTGTTGAGGGTTGAAGTGTATTGTTGCAGCGATTGGTTGTGGTTAGTTGGCTGGATTTTTCTACATTATTTAACAAAAATATCTGCACTTAATGGCAGCAGCTGCAGCCAAATAACTTGTAGCCCTGTTGTTGTACTAACAAGGTTTTCATTCTGTCTAAATTCTTGCTAGTGTTGTACATATCGTACGTATCATATCATACGTATCATATCATACGTATAAGAGAGAATCTGAGTGAAGCCGGATGACAAAATTTTTTTCTTATTTTTTTCTTAAATATTTTTCTTTGAGAGTCTAATCACTTCTTGACTTTCCCGTCTGACATATTTTACAAACCCCCCAAAAAATATAAAAGACCGTCAGCTGTCAATCATCCGTAAACGTGACGTCAAACCTCGTTTTTAACCTGGTATAACTAATGAAAACAAAACTTTTCAGAAAAAAGAGGACTTGGATACAAGACAGCCAAATGATATCTTCAAATCACCACAACAATCAGACGTGAGAAACATTTCTACCAGGTGTATTAATTTTTTAAAGTTTGACCACAGCCCATCTGGAATGACTGGGGAGATGGATTTTTGACCTATACTGCAGCCAGCCACCAGGGGGAGCAGTTTTTGTGAGCAGAAACGTAACTTATCCCGGTGGCATCTACTCCACCTCCCAGAATGCTTCAGTATGCATGCATCACATCACTTGTGCACCAACAGAAACCCATCCGTGGAGTTTTGGCTTCACTTTTGTTTTCAGTGGGAGCAGATAGAGACGTGTCGTCCATATATACGTACAGTTATTCATCCTAAGAGTTTGCATAGCTGCTTCCTCTGTTCCTCCTGGTGGTAGGCTGAGACAGTTAAGTGTTAAAAGCTCTGAGCTCTATAATTAAAATCCGTATGAAATTAAGACCAAATTTAATGAGCGGCACGTCAAACAGAGACATCTGCTTCCCTTCATCAGAGCAGCACCGAGGGGCTGCAGGAATAATGAGCCCGTAAAACCCCCGTCTAAGGTTCAGACTTTATGACTTCACGGTTTAATGGAGGATTAAACCATAAAGCAGGTTTATGACAGATCTGGAAAAATGGTTTTCACCAGCAGGGGGTGATCACCGATGGAGAAAAATGGAAAAACCAGGAAATAGTTCAAATTAATGTGTAATGATGGTGAGTGTGTGAGGTCTTAACGCCGCAAAAAGTCAAATCCTACTCACTGGATGTGTCTCATTACAGTAAATGTGACCCACACTGATCCAAGAGTCCAGGTTTTAACTCATTCAGGGACATCAGGAGTAAAAAATAAGGGTTTTATTGCTGCTAGTGAAACATTTTCTTTATAAGTTTTGCGAAACAAGAAGATAAACTTATTTCAGGAGAGGTCAGAGAGAGAAGAGAGATCCCTTTCTCCTGTTTCTGAAGTTTAGAGGATGAAATGAAAAGCAGAAGAAGAAGAAAAATATTAAAGGTTGAGTCCGTACCGTTCTGGTGGTAGCTGGTTCCGTACCCGTGCCGTTGTTGCGCCCTGGGTCTGGGTCTGTAGTACGAGTTGTAGTAGTTGTAGTAGGGGTAGTAGTTGGAGGCTTTGTACGGGTTGTAGGGGTCATCTCCGACCATCATGTCCTCCCTCCTGCCCGGCGCAGACTCTCCTGCCCTGCCGGACACCTGCTGCTGCGGACGCGCCACGGTGCGCAGCTGCGTGGTGCTGGACGCCGCAGGGACCCTCTGGGAGCTCCGGGACGCGGCGGGGACCGTGTCGTTACTCCTGACGACCACCACGGGGTTGCTGCGGCGCAGAGAGCTGACTCTCCTCCGGGATGAGGGTCGGTACTGAGCCCCGCGGCTCAGGATGCTGAAGACCTGTCCGTTATGTTGCCATGTCAACCCCCGCCGCAGCGCATCCCCGCCGTCACCTGCGGCCTCCTGAGCGCGGGCTCTCTGCAGGACGCTGAAGAAGAGGCAGAGGTGTGCGAGAGAGAGCAGCAGAGTGTCAGGAGAAAGCTCCTTCATGGTTCACAATAAATTAAAGTTTAAATTAAAGAGAAACGTTTCTCCTCCGTCAGGTCTCAGCTGCTGCTCTGAGGAGCTCCTCTGAGGCGACTGATACTCCACAGAGAGGGAGCAGGAGGAGGAGGGAGGAGGTGGAGGAGGAGCGGAGAGTTTGGTAATCCTCAGGGTGGTTTTGGATGTACTTTCTGACTCCTCTGCTGTGACATTTATCCAACAAAAAGGTGATATAACTGAACTTCAGAGACCTGTGAGAAAAGGCCTCTCGTGACCTTTTCTCAGGGACAATCTTTGCTCTTTTTCCTCTTTCCAAACTACATTTTCAGAAATTTCAGATACTTAAGAAGGGTTGATAAAGGCCGGGTGTAAAATCAAGGAGAAGGAGACATTATTTGGTCCAGCATCCAGTGAGAAAGGTGACTTAAAAAGATGTTAGTTGATCCTTACACTGTGAAATGTATTTTGTTGACTTTGAAAAAACGTTGGAAACTGACTGCCTCAAAATTTACAAGTGAGGTAGATCATTAATTTTAAGTGGTTAAAGCTGAAAAGAACTATGTTTAGACAACTCATGTCATGGCAGCAGCCTTAAGTGTAGTAAACACAAATCATTTGTTAGGTTTACTTTAAAATGTGACTTCAGATTGTGATTTTTGTTGTGATGTTTTGTAACCGTGAGTGAGGAGGGAACAATCCAAACCCATCAACAGATCTCATTCATTAGCATCAACAGTAAAGACACTGTAAAAATCACTGAGTACATGGCCCCATGCCCTGTGAAGCACAGACTGACTGTCTGTGCAGATGAGCACAGACAGTCAGTCTGTGTGGTGGAAGGTAGGCCCCATTAACACGGTAATATTTCATCCAAAAACGCTAAAACGCATTAAAAAAAAACAAAATCTGGGTGTACACGGAAACACTGGCGGACTGAAAACGCTGTAGTAAGCATGCCAGACCTGTAGGTGGTGCTATAACTGTCTTGTCCAGAAGCAGCTTTTAGTAGATCTCCTCTGAAGTAGAGTTGGGCTGATCATCTGGTGTGTTGGTGAATGCTAAGTAGGGATGGGTACCGAATTAGGTACTTTTATAGGTACCGACCGAATTCTGTCAAAAGTACCAGGTACCGGTTCATGTAAAATCAAAAGGTACCATGTTTAGGTACCTAAATACATACTTGTGACTGTGAGGTCGTGGAAGGGTAGCCAATTTTCCATGCTGGACATGAACACAGCATTTCAAGGTTATTCAATGAAGAATAAATATGTGTAGTCACAAAAATATATGTATTTTATTACTAAACAAATTGGTATTTTTTACCACAGAAACACAAAAAAGTATCGAAAATTGGTACCGCTGAGTACCGGTACCGATTGCCAGGTACCGGTCATCAGTACCGTATCGTTTCAAATGTGAAAGGTACCCATCCCTAATGCTAAGAGCAGAAGTGGAGCAACAGATGCTCATTTAGTTAAAGACAGTCACAGATTCAGCAGATTGAGCAGCACAAGCTCAACACGGTAGATCACCACCATCCAAACAACGGGACTGTTGGACTGTTCGACTCGCGTGCAGCGGAGTGTGACGTCAATGTTTCCACTGAAAACGCCAGCTTACTGTTTACACGGCAACGGTTGGCAGCATTTCAGAGAAATCCCACTCTACAGGCCGTTTTCAAAAGTTTGCCTTGTAGAGCGACTAAAACATTGTTTCCCTGTAACAACACAACAAAACTTTTGTGTTTCATTCTAAAACCGTTGTCACAGACGGCCTGTGCCCTCCACAGTAGCCACGGTTACATGAGGAGTTTTCCGTCTTTCGGAATTGAATCTTTCCGAATGACTTTTCCGAAAACAGTAGTACACATGGAAAGGAATATTCCACCCCTGTGAAACCGATTAAATGTCCATTGGGATTGGCTCTTTTCTTTCAGAATGAGGTGAATACAAAGGTTAAATTCTTTACGTTTGAGCAAATAAAACGAATGCAAGCGGAATATTTGGGTCCATGTATACGAAGCTAGTGTAAACTCTCAATATACAGCAGGGTCTCATATCCACTCTGTTTACATCTCACTCACCGTTAAAAAACCCAAACACAACAATAATTATCCTTGCTTGTAAAACGATGGTAAAGTACTGGCAGCAGCTTAGCAAGTGTTTTTTATTATTATTATTATTATTATTATTATTATTATTATTATTATTATTATTAATATCATTATTTTTATTTTATATTATTATTATTATCATACATTTTATGACACTTTTACTGTTATTTTACAGTGTAATTTTTACAGTGCTGTTTTTAAAAATAACAGGATTTTAAAGTTAAAATTTCCAAGTAAATTTACATTAACTTGTGAGAGTGTACAGAAGAAAACTCTTCTTCAAGAGCAAAAAATGCAATTTTTTTTTTTTTCATTTTTTTTTAAGATACCTGTTTATAGATACAAAGGGTCATTCACCCAAATGGAATTTACTGACAATAGTGTATGACTTAAATATCTTTAAATCTTAAAGAAAGAAAGAAAAAAAAGTAACAATTATAATTAAAAAAAAAAAGATTAATTCTAAAAATGCCCATAATGCACCTGGGTAACACTCGTAGAAAAGTGTTTTAAGTTAAAACGTACCTTGTAGTTGAGATGATGGCAACTTATGATTATGTGTTAAAAAACAATAACTTCAGTAATCGTTGGTCATCCTCTCTTAAATTAATAAATTAGATCAACAAACGTGTTTTACAGTGCAGATGAGTGAACGTGGAGATATTTTTTAAAGAAGCTAACCTACTGTCAAATGTGGCAAATATAGTGTCAGAAACTGCATTTCCAGAAATGTCCACTAGGGTCTGTCTCCAAAAAGAGAGCTGATCACTGTGGCTTTAACAGAAAGCACAAATTTACAGAAATAATTTGTTATATTTATGTTAAGCAGGTAAGGGATTAATGTCACTAAACTTTCTGATCTGCTGTAAAAACAGTGGAATGCTCCTTTAAAAGCTTTAACTTCAGCTGCAGCTGAAACCTGGTCTTGCTGTCAGATTTCAGAGTCAGACCCGATGTTTTCTCCAACAGGCTGAGGTTTAATTACAGCTTCAGAGGCTTCGTCCTGTGTCCGTCTCATTACGTCTGTGGTCAGAGCTGCTCGCTCGTCTCAAACCCAGGGAAGAAAAACTGAGAGGAGACATCATCCAGAGGATTAAAAACACTAAATCTGCTCACTTCTCACAGATCTTTGAGGTTAAACGTCAGATTTCTGATCAGGAAACTGTCAGCAAAGAGAGGAAGAGTCTTTTTTCTCTCAGTTATCAGGTTTAAAGTATTTAAAGTGTAATTTCTCTGACCCATACCAGCTCCTCTTTCTGTTCCTGTTCAGTAAAAACCCTTTAAACAGCTTTTGTTTGCTTTTATTGCAGAAACTCTGCCCTCCTCCCCCCGCTGAGCTCCCAGGATGCTTTAAAAACGCTGAAATTGAAGCACTTACCAACTGAGAAGTTTCCTCCTGTCAGAGCGCCGTAAAACACACAACCAGCCACCCACAGGCTGCACACACACACACCCAGGCTACACACACATTTTGAGCAAGAATAAAGGGAGTTTAAACCAGGGGAAACTAATCTTTTTCTATTTTCTATCTGCTAACAGAGCTGTGGAAAGTCTTTAACAAACTTTAACTTGATATAAACGTGGGAACAGAGGAGTTAAAGGGTGGTTTCAAATATTAAAGCAGCTTCTGACATCAAATAAAGAGTGAATTTATAAAATCTATACGTTAGCTCCGTGGAGTTGGTGTGATAGCTGGAGAAATGTCAGTCTGTGGGTTAGTCCACCTCTTTCAGTAAGAGCTACGACAGCAGATGTGATTGAGACGTTAGAGCAGTGCAAGATGAATGCTCTATAAATGTTTAGAGTACATGTGTTTTTTTTTCTCTTTGACCATTAAAAACACTTTTTAAACATCTTTTAATAATTCTTGTGTGTAAAACTCAGTAGGCTTTTCAAGAAGTAAGTTTCCATCTATCCTCCGCTGCTTATCTTGAATTTTTTTAGCAACAACTTTTTAAAATTTCTATTTATTTTCTGAATTCTTTGCAACGTTAAAATTTCAAGTTTTTTTTAATTAGTATTTTCCAACTTTTTCCCAACTGTTTGAAATTCCAAAATTTTCTGAATTTTTTTGGCAACTTTTGAAATTTCAATTAAAAAAATTAAAGTATTTGCAAGTTTTTGCTTTATTATTTTAAAAATCAATTTTAATAAAATTTATTGTAATTCTTTTTGCAGTTTTTTTAAATTTTAATATTTTCAGAATTTTTTTGCAACTTTTTAAAATTTCAAGTTTTAAAAAAAAGTTTTTTGCAGCTTTTTGATGTTTTTTTTTTAAAGCAAATTTTGTAAAAAAAAAATATAATAAATTAGAATTTGTTTTGAAACTTTTTAAATTTTTAAAATCTTTTAAATTTTAATGCAACTTTTTGAAATTCCTAAAATTTTAAATTGTTTTGCAACTTTTTGAAATTTTGAAATAAAAAAAAAAAAAGTATTTTGGCAACTTTTTCAAAATATGTTTTTGTTGTTGTTGTTGTTGTTGTTTTTAATTTGCAAATTTATTAAAAACAATAATAATTTTAAAAAAAACTAAGCCATCAAAGGTTAAGTAAAAAAAATAATGTTAAAAAATCCTCAATTGTTTAGTTCATTATTTACTAGATTTTTCACGCTCTTTTGTCTTTATTGTGAAGATAAAGTAGATTTTGTGGCTCCTGAATGACTTTAATCCAGGTGAGCTGAGGAAAAATTGCTCCAATGAAAGTAAAGGTTGCAGACCCCTGGTCTAGATGGTCTCCTCCAAGCTGGGTATGCCCGAACCTCCTCATCTGGCTCCTCTCGATGAGGAGGAGCAGTGACTTTACTCTGAGCCTCTCCCTGGTTCCCTGAACCCTCTCTCTAAGGCTGAGTCTAGACCCCCTGTGGAGAAAGCTCATTTCAGGCACTTGTAATCCAAACCTTTTCTTTCCAGTCACTACCCACAGCTCGTGGCCATCGGAGAGGGTCGGGACGTAGATTGACCGGTAGATTGAGTCTTGCCTTTTACCCCTCACTAAAGCACAAAGCTGCAGTTCCTCAACTGTCCACTTGGGGCTGGCTCTGAAGTTTAAAAGCACTCACACACTCATTCAAACGTGTTAACAGCCAACTTTAGAGTGAATGGATTATTTTTGTCACAGCACAAACAGAAGGAGAGGTGAATTAATTTTAACCTCTGTAGTTTGGAGAGGTCTAAAAAAATAAAACACCACAGGAGCAACAAACACCGAGAACTCTTTCCTCTCACATCGGACCACACTGTGACACTCGGAGCTCAGCAGACTGTGAGGCCTGGACCTGAACCTTCCCGTGTTGTTTACAGTCTGTTGATGTTGTTGTCATGTTGATGATGTACAGAGCGCCGACCTAATGAAGCTGTATGTCGTCCCCCTGAAGGAACAGCTGGAGCATCTGCTAACCATCAGCTGCTCGTCCTCAGTCAGGTCTGTAATCTCTCCTGCTGGAAACTCCCTGAAATACGCAGAGAGTCAAAGAGCCTCGCTGATCTGTGAGAAGTTTTTAGCTGGTTATAAAAGAATTCAATGCACATTTAGTATTTATAAATATTTCACAGTGCTTTTAACAGGCGACGTGTAGATGAGATTTCATGCATTCTGCAGACAAAGTCTTCTCTTTATACAATACATAATAAACGTAAAAGACGGAAAATTCATATTTCTTTGCAAAAAATTAAATGACCTACATATACACAGGAAGAGTTAGTGGTGTAGTGATCACACTCTGTCCACAGGGGTCGCCAAAATCAGCCCAATCTCAAAGTTCCTGTCACTTTCCTGTCCTGTTAAACACAGAAGTCTTCATTTATCAAACGTGCGTACGACCGAAAAATGGGTGTACGCTCATTTCCACGCAAAGATCGGCATTTAGGGTACGCCCAAATCCTACGCCAGGTCTGAGTTTAAATACGCAAGTTACATTATCAGTGGGCAGAGTGATACAGCGAGGGAAATCCATCTGTGGAGGAGGATTATTAGTTTTTAATACATGAACGAATCGTTCAGTACCGCACTTACTCACAGAATCACTCATACGAGTCACTCACCAGCTCAAACGTACGTAGCATTACCGTCTCAGTCCTGGAAAGGTTCGTGAGATCATTTTCCTGAATGCTAATTTGCTGCAAGGACAATTCATTTTAAAGGAGGGGTGACTTTTTGATGATTGCTGACACTTTATTTTTATTTCACTATTCTTTAAGCTGTTTGTTTATTTTCATATTTGTCAAGAGGCTTTATTTTACTTTAGATTTATTGTACATAGTTAATTTTTCTAATGTTGCACTGTTTGAACTTTGTAATTTTTCTCAGTTATATTTATCTAATTTAATGTGATTTTATTTGAGAGTTAGAAAAATAAAAGTTTCTTTTCACATTGCAGTGTATTAATTGTCCTTTTCAGTCATTTCACTGGTATGAATCTCTGAAATATAGATTTCTATGCACTTTCTGGGTAACTGACTCAAGTGACTCAAATGACTCAAAAACCCGATTCACTTTGGTGAGTGACTCATTTAAGCTCAATTCACTAAAAAGAATAGAGTTTCCCATCACTAGTCCAGGATAAAGTCTCTACAGAAAACATTCAGATGCTGGTTCAAACTTTCAGTCTGGATTTTTTTAAGGAAGCTGTATTGATTATAGGATTTACTGCATTTAGTTCCGTATCCAGTACAAGCTCCTCCTACTCACTTACAAATCCCTTCATGCACTTTCCCCCCGGTACCTGGCTGATCTTCTCCACCAGCACACCCCATCCAGGAGCCTCCGATCATCCGATGCTGGTCTCCTCTCCATCCCGCGGACCAAACTAAAGTCGTTCGGCGACAGAGCCTTTAGTGTGGCCGCCCCCACCCTCTGGGACCCTCTCCCCGCAGAAATCCGCAACTCTCCCACCCTGGACTGTTTCAAATCACTTCTCAAAACTCACTTGTTCTCCCTGGCCTTCCCTGTTTAAGGCCTTGTTGTTAATTTGTTTGTCCCTCTACTGTGAAAGCGACCTTGGGTTCTTTGAAAGGGGCTATATAAATTTCAGTTATTATTATTATTATTATTATTACTGTGAAGATATATAAACGTGAACTGTGCGCGAAAAAGTGACAGTTTCATAACAAAAGACGTTCATTAACATGGGATCACAACCAATCAGCTCGTCACGTGTTACAAATAATCACCAAGCTCCGGTCTACCCGTGGGTGATTGCGCAATCGACACACAGCTTGTCCAGGAACCCAAACGACCACAAATGAAGTTACTGAGATCAGTTTTTAGGTGAACTCGTTTATAGTAGAATCGAATGGAAAACACTTTATTTTTCCCAGAGGGGAAATTCAGGAGGAGTCACAGCAGCAATCAAGAAAACCAAAGTAAGAAATAACGATGGGTTGAAGGACAGGTCCATGTCGTCA
Organism: Halichoeres trimaculatus; assembly: GCF_033239565.1. NCBI lineage: Eukaryota > Metazoa > Chordata > Actinopteri > Labriformes > Labridae > Halichoeres > Halichoeres trimaculatus. The sequence continues at coordinate 1,362,267 of NW_027437183.1, forward strand.
CTTCTTAGCTCACACCTGAGAACCAGCACGTCATCCTCACCTCCTTCTCCTCACCTTGAGGGAAACATCCGGCCTCGCACCAGTTAGCATTGACATGCTACATGCTGCCAACAGCTGATTTCACATGTAAACAATGCAGCCATGGTTACATGTAGGATCTCCAGACAAACACAGGATCTGTTCACAGGAGGAGGTCAATGTGGAGCAGGATGGAGACACTAAATAAATCCAAGCCGTGCGTTTCTTTCTGCCTGTGTGAAAGTTTCTCAGCAGAGTTAGAGAAACATGAGGCTGGTGGACGTGAGCGTAAAAAGATTAAAGGTTTTAAAACATGAATGTGTTCAGTGAATGAACACAGCTGTATGATGTTGGATCAGGAGCAGGATCACGCCGGGTCACACCTGGACTCTGCAGACCTGGAAGCGCTCCATTGTTGGAGCAGTAGCAGGAGGCGGCCACGCAGCGAGCCCTCGGCAGCAACACGTGTGCAGCGCTGCAGCGATTCCTCCGACTCTAAGGAAAAAGTGATCAAGCTGAACAAGAGCTGCTTTTTTACGACATCAGTGTAAAGATCAAAGGCAGGCGGGCTTTATCGCAGCGATCGGCACTTCCCGCTCAGGAACACAGGCAGCAGCCGCCGCTGGGTCCAATGAGAAGCAGGTGTCGCAGCATCGCAGCGCTTTAAACTGCTTCATAATGAGGGCTGGCCGCCTGGAGGGGCCTCCTGCACACAGGACACATAAAGAGCCGTGGAAATACCAGACACAATGCTCCAGCCTTCATCACCTCCACCACCATCATCATCATCACCTGAAGAGTCTTCATCAGACTTTAGTTTAACACCATTAAAGTCACACACAGCACCGAGCATCATGGCGGTACGAGTCTGAGGTGGGGGGATTGTTTTCTTCCAGCTCGGTGACTGACGGTCAGAGCTGAGCAGCGAACACAAACCCTCCACAGCCGCATCGTAAAAAGGTGTTAAAGACTCGATGCAGCCGTGTTAGGGAGCGTCACACCTGCATTCAGCAAATTAGGACACGTGAGGACCAGGACCAAGCTCCAGCTCAGCCATGTGTTTAAATACAGCGTGCTGCTTTCAACTCTTCAAAGTCTCGTTTGTGAACACAGCAGAACCAGAGCTTCAAAAGACGACCATAAACCCAAATTTTAATATGACATAAATCTACAATCCCCGAAAAAAATACACGAGAACGTCAGCTGTCAATCATCGTTAAACGTGACATAAAGCCTCGTTTTTAACCTCGTATAACTAATGAAAACAAAACTTTTCAGAAAAAAGAGGACTTGGATACAAGGCAGCCAAATGATATCTTCAAATCACCACAACAATCAGACGTGAGAAACATTTCTACCAGGTGGATTAATTTTTTAAAGTTTGACCACAGCCCATCTGGAATGACTGGGGAGATGGATTTTTAAACCTGCAGCCAGCAGGGTTATAACAGTTTTGGATTTGTCATTTTAGTTTAGTTTTAGTTAGTTTTGACATTTTTTTCCATTACAGTTTAGTTTTAATTAGTTGTAGAGCGGGCATTCTAGTTTTTATTTAGTTTTGATTTTTGCAACAAGGCTTAGTTTTAGTTAAGTTTCAGTTTTGTTTTATTTTAGTTTTAGTTTTGTTTTATTTTAGTTTAAGTTTAGTTTAGTTTCAGTTTAGTTTTAGTTTAGTTTAAGTTTCAGTTTAGTTTCAGTTTAGTTTCAGTTTAGTTTGGTTTTAGTTTTAGTTTTTCATACCGTATTAACCAGGTGCAGGATTCAAAAAGGTCAGAGTAAATATTTTGTTACACAGTTTTTTTATTTAGTTTTTATTTTTGCAACAAGGCTTAGTTTTAGTTTTGGTTCAGTTTTGGTTCAGTTTAGTTTTAGTTTAGTTTTAGTTTAGTCTCAGTTTAGTTTTAGTTTAGTTTTAGTTTAGTTTCAGTTCAGTTTTAGTTTAGTTTCAGTTCAGTTTAGTCTCAGTTTAGTTTTAGTTTAGTTTCAGTTCAGTTTTAGCTTAGTTTCAGTTCAGTTTTAGTTTAGTTTCAGTTCAGTTTTAGTTTAGTTTCAGTTCAGTTTTAGTTTAGTCTCAGTTTAGTTTAAGTTTAGTTTTAGCTTAGTTTCAGTTCAGTTTTAGTTTAGTTTCAGTTCAGTTTTAGTTTAGTTTTAGTTTTTTATACCTTATTAACCAGATTCAGGATACAAAAAGGTCAGAGTAAATATTTTCTAATACTGTTTATTTTCAAGTCCAACATAGTGCTCACTGCTCAGTCAATGCTGATACTGAACTGTTGGCTGCTGCCGTAAACACATGAAAATAATATAAACTTAATATAAATAATATAAACATAAACCATATAAAAATAATGTTAATATAAATGATATAAAACAATATAATTTAAGCTTTAGTAGTTAGAAACTTGGACTCTGTAACAATAAAGTTAGACTCACATTAAATTAAACTGTTACAGATGCTCTGATTTGTTGCTCCTCTACGTTTGGTCGCAGCACAGCGCACAGCCAGTCAGTGCAGTAAACAAGCACGTCCCAGTACGTCGCTGTGATGGTGCCATACGGCGCTGACAACTGCCGAAAACTGTTGTAAAATTGGTTGGGAAAATGTGTCGGATTAATTTAAATCCTGAAGGCTATTAATATTGTCAGAAACAATAACGAAGGACATTTTGTCTTTAATTTTAGTTAGTTTCAGTTAGTTTTGTGAACACAAGATACAGTTTTAGTTTACTTATCGTTTTTGTTTTCTTTTCTAGTTTTTATTAGTTTGAGTTAACTGCAATGTATTTTGAATTTTAGTTTTCCTTTTTAGTTTTGTTTTAGTTACTTTTCTTTGTTAGATCTGCAGAAAAAAAAACAGAATATTGAAAAATGAATGGATTCTCAAGTATTTGTTTTCATTTCAAAAAGGAAAAAATTGAAAATCAACCATGTTTCAATGTTTTGTTTTGTTTTTTTATTCATAATGAATATCAATTGAATGAATGATACACAAATTGCATAAACTATAAAAAAAAAAAAAAAATTAAAAATTAAAAAATTGAACCAGGCTGTAAATGTGTTTATTTCTGCTGTCATGGAGCTCTATGGGGACTGACTCACTGCTGGAGACAGACTCTAGTGGACACTCAGGGAACTACAGTTATAAAAGTTTCTCATTGCCTCCAGTTTTCAGCCTTTATGGTTGGACTGTGTCTCTAAAAGAGGCCAAGACACAAAAAAACGAGTCATGGGCCAAAGGAATACTGTATAACATAACAGAGTCCAGAGTCCAGATAGGAACCCAGTCCTTCCCTTCCCTCCTGCACCGTCAGGTTTTTCCGTGTACATCAGTAAATCAGTCTGTCAGCGCAGCCCGTATCTGTTCCTGATCCTGTGAAGCAGCTCAAACAGAAGCTAATAGAAGACAGACTCAATAAAAACTCAACAGAGTCTGATTCTACTCCAACCAGCTGGTCCCTGACCTCTGAGTCCAGGGTTCAGATACAGAGAGTCCAGATCCACACGCCCTCCATTAAACATCAGAGAGGAGCTAATGTTTCACTGTACTTTCCACTAACCATCAGAAACCTGACGGCGTGGACTCCAACGTCACTTTAAAGAGGGGTTCCCAGTTTTATTTCCATGGAGTGATTAAAGCAGACCTTTATTTTCCATTTCTAGCTTTGTTTGAAGAAGGTTTCTGCTTTCACTACATATTGTGATGGAGTCTCTGTGGCGCCATCCACTGGTTTCTGAAGACACTTTAAAGACCATCTATGCTTGAATTGGAAAAGCTGACTATTAATAAATCAGGCTCAGTATGTTTGACCTCTGACCTTTGTTTTATCTGAAGCACCAACAAAAATCCTGTGCAGTGTGAAGGAACTAAAAAAATTTCAACAAACCGCAAATTATTTCTTGTAAATGGCGTTAACATGCAAGTTTCTGATGTAAACTCAGACGTTTCAATATGGGTGTTAATGGGGAGTAACTGGAACAAGGGTCTTCAACCTGCAGCTCTGGAGCCTCATGCGGCTCTTTGACTCCTTGCCAATGGCTCCTTGTAGCTTTAAAAGAATACTGTTGAAATAATTTTTATCGAATATTAAAATAATATGTTATCAAAGCCAATTATTCTTTTAAAAAAAAGGGCATTTTTTGCAACTTCATTGTAAAACTTTTTTGAGGTTACAAAACATTTTGAACTTTTTTCAATTTTGTAAAATTTCAAAATTTTGCATATTTTTTGAAATTTCAAAATAGCCTTTTTTTGCAAAAGTTTATCAAATCCAAAAATTATTTTAAAAAATGATTTTTTTTTTTTTGCAAATTTATAAAAAAAAATGAAAATTTTTGCCATTTTGAGGTTTCAAAACTTTTTGAATATTTTTTTCAATTTATAAAAAATGTTACCAAATCTAATAATTCCTTAAAAAATGAATTTTCGAAAAAAAAAAAAAATGTAAAAAAAAATAAAACTTTTTGAATTTTTTTTGGTTTAATAAAATTCAAAAGTTTTGCACATTTTTTGAAATTTTAAAATTGACTTTTTTGCTAATTTTTGAAATCTTAAAAATTAAAAGAAAATTATAATTTCATTTTATTATTGAAATTTCATCTTCTTTTTTTTTAAAGTATAATAACCAACTACAAAAAGGGGCGCCACATGTACACTTTCATAAATTAAAAAAAAAAATTATAATTCTCCTTCAGATAATTTTTCCTCAGATTTTAACCATGTATAGCGTTTAACACACCTTATATTCCTTATTGTAAAGACAAAGAAGGTTTTGTGGCTGCAGAATGACTTTAATTCAGGTGAGCAGAGGCAAAATGGCTCCTATGAAAGTAAAGGTTGCAGACCCCTGAACTGGATTTCTGGGGCCAGCCTCATGTGGACACTAGAGGAACATTTTGATCACTGTCTCAACTTTCCTCATGCTATGACAAAGTGGTGGAAAAATGAACTCACACTCAGAGTGCTTTAGAATTTATTAATCTGTTGTGTTAAACTGTATCAGATAACAGGTGGTTGCAAAATCCTGGATGATGACTGTGTATCTGTGTTTCAGTTATCCAAATCACGACTGCAGACACCGTCTCCCATCTTTTAGGGGTTGAATCAAGAGGCCCTGATGATGGTGAAATCATCTGATGAATATGTTGTCACCATGTGAAAAAACGCCATCAGCTGACCATCAACTTGACAAAAAAACACGGAGCACTTCAGCCCCATTCCATTTTTTTTTTTACCTAATTAAGTCAAACAGCCGCCCAGTTTCTCAGCACAGACCATTAAATATTTTATTTTTCACACCATCATTATTTCAGCTATATTTCAGAGATAATTCCTCAAAGACTGGTATTTGGAGTCAAGGTCACTTTATCTTTCTGCAGAGTAATTTCAGATGAATGCTCACCAGCAGCCACCTACAGCAGCTGTTGTTGTGTTAAATAAAACACGTGGCTCAGACAGGACCTCCACAGTCCTTTACCGATGGTCCGCGTCGAGATCAAATCAAAGGAGTGCTGCTTTTGGTTCCTTTGTAGCTGAAACAAAGGGTGCTGTTTTTGTTACAGTGAGAGGAATTTCAACTCTCCACTCACCCCTTATAAAAAATATAATTATTTTTCAATGGCATGTGTAGGTTTTCACCCTGAGGTGATCCTCAGGGCGCTATTCTCGGCCCGTTTCATTTATTAAAACACATCCTTATCTCAAACCTATGATTTTTTTCTGGATAATGACTTTTCTGAATTAACCCTGCTGACTGTCACATATATATGAGTTTAATAGCAGCATTTCATGTTTTTGCATAACAAATTTTTGCAGTTTTACCGCAACAGAATGAGCTACAATGCACCAAGACCTTCTGTTTTTATCAGACATTTAAGTTGGTTTCTTATGATGCTCATACACTGTTTTAGATGACCATCAATTACAACAACATAGACAGGTTTTTATTTTATTAGGGTCTTTACCACACTGTTGTTTTTGCTCAGTTTCTTTCTTCCCCTAACTATTTTGCCTGCTCTTTAAACCCTACTTTGACCCCCTAAGCGTGCTCCAAAGCTAACCAAAATCAGCATACACCTCACATTCGGCAAAAAGATTTGATATTGTAAACAAAATGACCACAAACATATCAAGATTTGCTCTCTGGCGCCACCTAGGCAACCTAAAACAGCTCTTATTACCAGTAGGAATGTTGTAAAGAGATCAAAACGTCAAAATGTTCGTCTCATTGACACTCAAAAACTTGTATAGAGGACACCATGGTCCTATCTCGAACAGGAAGCCGGGAATTTGCCTTTTAAAAAAAGTTTGGCCACATTTTCTGACCTTCTACAAAATTTATCTTCTCCAAGACCAAAAATGGAACTGGCTTGAAATTCACTGAGATGGCAGAGTGGACCCTGCTTTACAAAATTTGTGCGTGAATTTGTTCTTTCAAAAACAGTTTTTGAATGACGAGACATCAAAGTCGGTGAACCCCGAAGAAGCCCTTTCAGCTCACCCCATTAGAATGAATTGTAGCGGAGGATTCAGCTCCACACAAGCTGTGGCAGTTAGGCCTCTACACCAAAAAATAAAAGTGGTACAGCTTTAAAATTGACAGGGATGGATTCTTGACAAAATTTACAATCAAAACATCTGATTTTTGCAGAAATTTGGTGAAAATTGTGGCATCTATAAGGAGTTGATTCTAGAACTTCTGTCAATTTTAGTCCTCACTGAGCGGCAGTTGGTGATGATGTCACACTGATTAGGAGTTCTGTGCAGCTTACTTAAAAGACAATCTGAAAAAGGTGAAACAGAAAACAAGAAACCATGAGAAGCACAGGAAGAAGTCAGAGGGGGTGTTGGAAGCAGGAAGTAGCAGGACAAGAGGCAATAGCTAAGTTTTCATGCAGTCAATATTAAGTAAGGATGGGTACCTTTTACATTTGAAACGATACCGTACCGAAGCCTGGTACCTGACAATTGGTACCGGTACTCAACGGTACCAATTTTTGGTACTTTTTGTGTTTACCTGGTAAAAAATATCAATTTGTTTTAATTTTTTTTTTTTCGATGTAACATATTTATTGTTCAATGTATAACCTTGCAATGCTGTGTTAATGTCCAGCATGAACAATCACCTACTCCTCCAGTCCCTCACAGTCACAAGGATGTGTTTAGGTACCTAAACATGGTACCTTTTGATTTTATGTAAATCGGTACCCGCAGAATTCGGTCGGTAACCGTAAAGGTACCTAATTCGGTACCCATCCCTAATATTAAGGTTCATTAATGTTTTTGCTCTTGCATTTGTGTTGCAGCTTTTGCAAAATCGCCTGGCACCCACCAGCTACCGTAGTATCCCGATTAAAACAGCGATGTACAGAAAACATCATGAAGCAATGCGCATCATTTCCGCTTTTTCTTCCTGTATCCATAGCAACAACAGCAACAAAAACAGCAGCACGGCTGACTTCCTGTACTCAAAAGACCATGATTCCTTGCAAACAGGACATGCACAGAACACAAATTAATGTTCCTGTGGATGGGGATATCCTGATAGTCAGAAAAGGAGGAACCCAGGGGGATTTCAGGTTTTTAAAAAGGATTGTTAGTGTTTGCATGGCCATGCGCAACCGAGTTATTGCTAGTATTCTAAATATGAAGGGGTTAATGACTGCATGTAAACGCAGTGATGCAGCACAGACACAGGTGAAAGTAACGGGCTCAATCAAAGTGGAGGGAAACACACAGGGGAAGTACAATAAGTAGCAAGAACTTTCAAAATAAAACAGGAAACACTTCATCACTAGGAGGTAAAAACAGAAAGAAAGACAAAACATGTCTAAGAAGAAAGTGAACAACAAAACAAGAAGCTCTCAGTAAAGAAACCCTGGGTCGTCTTATTCTGGGTCTGATTCTGTGTTTCCATCATTTAAAGAGGTTTATAACGCGCTCAGAGAGTAAATGTGTAAAGATAGAGAGCTGTGGCCTTCCTGGCTTCCTGTGGATGTGTCTGTGGACGTGCTGGTGTTCACACCCTGCAGATAAAAATACTGCACACGTTCAGCAGGACGGCAGGGAGGCCGAGCGGCACCGACAATTACAGCCGGCTGGGGTTTGGCTGCGACTCCTCCAGCATCAGAGCTGGAAGAGAAAGCTCTTATAAAAGCTGCTGTCACCTCGCCAACGCTCCACTGGACCCGGACCAGGTCTGAGTCCAGGAGTCATTGTTCTGAATGTTTGTCGGCTGGAGGAGTCTCTTATCTCCACACCTGAAGCTGGCACAGCCGAAGCTTGGAGAAAAAAACTGGACCGCTCCTTTTCTGCCTCTGACTCCCCTTTTGGGCCTGAACCAGCGCTGAACCACCCTTACGAAAGCTGTGGTCACGTCTCCAGAAAACCTCTGCTCTGGTATTTCTGTCCGTCACATTTAGCTTTGTTTCCACCGGGGAAATTACAGCGAGCGTGGATTCCTCACGGCTCAGTCCTGCACACGTTTCACAACACCTGACCATCGCTGCCCACGCCTTCACGAAGCGTTCCTGCGTTTCTTCAGATTTCAGAGGTTACTCTTTCACTCAGTGCTTCAACATGTTGATCTTTGACCGTTTTCTCTTTGTTTCTCTGACATGAAACCAGGCTGAGAGTTTTTAAAGCTACGACGAAAGCTTACAGTATCAGCTCCGCTCGGTCTTCATGAAATATTTGACACCAGTTAAAGTTCAGAGGTCTTTTCAAAACTCCTGGAAAACTTTATCAGACACATTTCTTCACCAGCCAGAGAAAATACATCAAACACTTCAACATATTTCAACATATGAGTCAGTTTTTATCTAAAACACACCTTCATCAGGACTCTAGACTTTTTAATTTGTCTTATTTGCTGATTATATGAATTTTTTTAAATGGTCAAATCAAAAATATGGTTTCACGAAAAATAAGTCACTTAAAATTGAATAAAACTAAGTTTATAATAATTGCAAGTTGACAAAAAAGGATGAAAATGTTTTGCAAATTGTATGTTTTGTAGGAATTAAAAGAGTTTCTCAATTAAGTGTTTGGGGTGTGAGCTATGGAAGCCCATTCAGGACAAAATTTAAATCAAATGCAATACAGGAAATACGTTTTCATTTCAGGAATATTGGCGCAATGTTTAAGTCAAAATAAAAATTAAATGTCAAATTTGTCTTCAAGACTAAACTTTATGTGACAAAATTCAAATTACAATTTCTAAAATTATATTCATTTTTTTTTTATATAAAATAATTGTAATGATAATTAAATGTCACACAATTGGAATAAATATATATATATATATATATATATATATATATATATATATATATATATATATATATATATATATATATATATATATATATATATATAATAAAATAAAATAAAAAAATTTAATTCCTTTTATGTGACATTTAATTTTCATTATGACTCAAAAATTTCACCTTAATACTTGAAATTAATCTGTATTTCCCATACTGCATTTTTATTTGATTTTTGTCCTAAAAATGCTTCCATAGTGATCAAAGATGATAAGTTAACATAGGTTTTTTTTGTTTTTTTTTTAACTAAAGCTAAGTTCCTCTTGGTTTGTAGGGTACTGAGAATTTTATATTAATCACTTTTTTTTTTGTTGCCTTATTTCAATTATTATGTGTTGAATAAAACTTGCATCACATAAATTAAAGAACATAGTGTAAAGTATAACAGGATAGTTTGCTAAACATGTTTGTTTTTAGCTCTAAAGAGCTTAGGAGAAATAATTTAAGCTTCAGTTTGCAAAGACAACTTTAAAACAAAGTTTTGTTTCTGTAATTGGAGTTAAATTGTGGAAGTTTTAAAATAACTGACTTTTTATGTTTGTTGGTTTTTTAATGCTGTGAATACACACAGACACAAATTACTCATTATCGTCTGCACGTCTCTGCACAGCCTCATGCTACAGCACTGAACAACAACAACAACGACAAGCTAGTTTTACACATTTCAAGAGAAATCTCAACACAAATCCAGGACAAAGCAAATAAAACACTACTGTGACTATGACTCAGCATAAGTGACATATTTAGTGACTCAGCATCTTTCTCAGACACTAAACACTCTCAGTCACTCAGGTGCAATATGTGATGGGAATTAGCTTCAGTGCTACATTGGGATGTCTAGCAACAAAACAACTGCTGGATAAACACACTTCCTGTTTGTTAGTGACACTCTGCTTTAACTTTCATGTTTCTGTGTTTATCATCATTAATGTTTGCTTACCTGTGGTTATATACACACACACACACAGATGGAGAAAATGCTCATTGTTGTGATGTCTCTGCACAGCTTCACGTTAGAGAGCTGAACATCAATGAAGCTTTATATTAACTTTAAGCAGAGGGACTCGCTCAGCACCACGCTCCATCTAGTGGCCAAGGCAGGTCATTACATCAACTGTCCAAACATTGTTTTCTGCCTGTGTGTGAGTTGTCAGAGAATAATAGATATTTTAACAAAACAATACATGAATTAAGGGTATTACTAAAGCAGTACATTAGATATTTTAACAACAACAACAACAACAAAAAGTTTACGTTGAAAACACACAGTTCAGTGCTGATTCTTGTACTTATTCTGTTCTAATGTAAATAGCTTTTTTAAATTATTTTATTTTGTATATTTGTTTAAACTTCTAATGTCATATTCTTTTTCATATTATTCTATTTTAATTGTTATTTTTGCATTTTTTCACTTTGTGAGCTGCTGTGATAAGAAAATTTGCCCCATGGGGATCAATAAATTAATAAAGAATATTATATTTTCTCTAACTCCATATTCCCATGATAAGAACAAAGTCAGTGTGAAATCAGTTGGTGTGTTTCTCTTCTTATAAAGCGTGATAAAGCGTGACTGTTGTTGTTTATGTGTGTTTTGACATATACAGATTTAATTTTAAAAAAAATTGACAGTGGAAATGAAGATGATGACAATGACGATGAAGGTAGAGGGAAAGCTTAAGAAAGTTAGAAAATCAAGAAAAGTTTTTCTCAAAGACAGAGCGATGAAAGGAAACCTTCATAAACACAGTACAAAGTATTAAGGTGCAGCTCAGAGCTGTGATGCTCTTTGTTGCCGCTAGAGGGCGACATCCCTCTGTAGTATGAATCACTGGGGTTTAGTGATGGAGCTCTTCCATCACCAGAAAGAGACTCAGTCAGGAACAATTCATTCACATAGACCAATAAATAAAACAACAAATAAATAAATAAATGAATAAATTAATAAATAGATAAATTAATTAGTTAATTAATTAATTAATTAATTAAAAAAGCAAGAGGATGCAGAAATAATGAGAATCAAAAACACACTCTTCCTGTTCTGCTTTTAGCACATCAAAGGTAAAAACTGATAATATTCAACAAAAAGTGGTAAAAATAAATAAATAAATAAATAAATAAATAAATAAATAAATAAATAAATAAATGGAAAATAAATGGGAAATCCACCTTCAGGTAAGGTTTAAATGAGACACTGAGTAACCAGCAACAGGTGTGAACACAGGTGAAACTGATGGAGCCTGATCAAATGATCATGAAGTGTTTGTGAAGTTTATCTCCAGGAGCGCCCTCTGCTGGGCTCCAGCGGTGGTGAAAAAAAGATCCAGGATGTTGAATTGATCTGTCTTCTTTCGTGAGACGGAGGAGGAGGAGGAGGTGACAGGATGGAGGAGGAAGGGTGAAGCTGGAGCCGGTTAAAGTGAAAATGAGCTCCACCCTGAGGTTAGAAGAACTGAGAGGAGAAGTGAAACAACAGATCTGATTTTCCTTTAAGCAGGTAAAATCTATCCAGCTTCAGACTCTGACACATTTATTTAATAACCATGTTAGCATAATTAACCTGCTGGTCAATTATGCTAACATGCTAAATGTGCATATATATATATATATATGTGCAGCTTTTATTTTTAAAAAGGCACCAGATGTCCACAAGATCTGCAACTATATTAGCTTTGCGATCCTTTGGAAAGGAAAATTGTCCAAAGTATGAAAAGTACAGGCATGTTTTTGACTCATTACACAGAGATCACCGTGGTAACCACGTGACGAACATTCCTGGTGTAAAAACTGCCAAAAACTTGGCAGAGAAGAGGAGTTAGAAAAAAAAGAAGAAAAAAAATGTAAACAGTGTAAACTTCTTCTACTCTTATTGAGTTCTGTGGTAGACGTGCATTTACGATACATCGCCCCCTGCTGTTTGGGAATGGATGAACCACAGAGTGTAAAAAAAATATGAAAGCCACAGGTGGTTTCTCATGATGACTCTGCACATTTTATTTCTGTATGTCAAGTTTGTGTGGAAAGCAAAATACAGCTGTAACTGGTTCATGACACTTTGGAGGGGCGGGGCCTCAAACACCAAGGTCTGCTTGGCCCTTCTGACAGGCCTCCAGGGGGCTGGCCAATCAGAGCGAAGGGGGTTTGTGAAGCGGAAAGCCTTAAAGAGACAGCAGCTGAAATGAAGTGTTGCAGACAGAGGTTGAAATAAAGGTTTTCTAAAACAGTGTTTCTCAAACTGTGGTCCGCGGACCACTAGTGGTCTGCGAGTGCCCCCTAGTGGTCCACAAAGACCATGAGGATTTTTTTTTTTTTTTTTAACTCAACTCATCTCAACTCAACTTTGTTTATAAAGCAGTTTAAAACAACCTTGGTTGAAACACAGTGTTGTACATAAAAGTAGTGCCGTAATGAATAAGTAAATAAAACAAAATCATTGAAACAAAGGTGAACATGGTAAAATAAATTGTGACATTCTTCTAAAAATAATTTAAAACAATGACACAATTAATAAAAACTAAAACAACCATAAAACACTAAAACATGAGCAGAGTCTTCAGCTTTTAATGGAACTTTCACTGAAAAGAGGGGGTGGTGGTTGATTGATAAAAATCTACAAAAATTGGTTCATAAAAGCGTTGAGTAATTTAATTTAATCTAAGTACGTAAGTAATTAAATACTATAAATTTTAAGTATTTTGGAATAATGTATCAGTGATGTAGTTATACTCAGATTTTCAGGTCCATTTTCTCCCTCATTCTAAAAGAAAACAACAAACAAAACACCAAACTATGAGGAAACGAGGGGACTTTTTTACTCTAGTCATTTTGGAAAAAACTTGTTCTGAATAAAATGAATTAAAGAAATAAAATGTAAAATTTTAATCATAAAAATAATTGGTGTATAATCCATTTTCAAAATTTATTGCATATGAGTTTTTTCTCTGGGGAGTTGTTCTGGGGCTGTTTAGCTTGTGGTGGTCCGCAAGAGTTCTCTGGGGGAATAAGTCGTCCTTGGTCTGAAAAAATTGAGAAACACTGATTTAAAACACCAGAGGAAGAAAAAAGTGATTGTTTTGAGCCGTTTAAAGCTACTACAGGGTCACCAGAGGGACAAAATAAAGACTTTTCAAAGTATAATACCCTCTCTTTAATTTAAATTTATCTCTAGAGGTCAGAGGGTTTTCTCAGTTCCTGTGTTTTTGTCTGAATCACTTTCATTTTGAGTTTGAAAACACACGATCACACTTTTTACAGGGATCTTCCTGTTACCAGAACAAGTCAGAATGAAACTCTGTTTTTGAAGCGCTGGGTTTTGCTTTAACCTTTGACCTTTCAGCACCTTTAGGAGCTCTGAGACATTTTTAAGTCTGAAGGCCTTTGCACACCGAATGTTGTCTTTATGATCGTTGTCTTTGTAGTTTTTAACTCTTTTGTTGGGAAGAACCAGGTGCTAGGACAAAAACACAAACAAGAAATTGAATGTTTTGGTGTGTGACGTGTTTGGTCAGAAACAGCTGTTTGTCAAACAACGTTCAGCGCTTTCTTTGAGCTCTAAAATCTGCAGAGAAACGTTGTAAAGTCACATTCTGGAGCGTAAATGAAAAACTTGTTTTTGTCAGAGAAGTTGTGACGACCTGAGGAGGATGTGTGACCTCCAAACCAAACCACACCCTGTGGATGTTGAAACACCTTCCTCTCCGTGTGCCCGACAATCAGATGTTTTTATTCATCAGGATCAGAAAAATCTTAATTCTCCATCTAAACACCTGACACATTAACCCGTCAGAGCTCCTCAAACTGACACGTTTGTTTCTGTAAAAGTCAAAGAAACACGTTTTTTTTTTCCTCCTGATTTCACAAACCTGCTCTGAAATATTCACGTTTCCGGCGTTTTCAGAAACAGGAAGTAGATTGACTGAGCTGGCAGAGAGCGTGGGGCTCATTTTCACACCACAGGAACAAGAGGAAGACGACGCAGGAGGTCTGACCATGAACAAACACAAACTCAGTGAGTCTTATTTCACTTTTTACGCTTTCTTCTGTCAATCATCATCTCAGAAAAACTACTTTCCAGAAAGAGCCAGATTCAACAAAAGATGTTAAATATTCTTAAAGTGTCATTATTATCATATTTAGGATACAAGCTCAGTAAATAGAAAAGATTATCAAGTTTTCTTTAGACCAGCACGCTGTAACTTTGTGAAAAATTAGGAAACTTTGAACTTTTGGTTTAAGAAAGATACTCAATCATTTTTGCAGACGGATCAGAACAGATGTGTTTTTGATGGTTTCAGCATCATTAGCATAAAAACACTGATGAGACGCTGACAATGACGGCCTCTAAACTTTATTTAATCTCTGATTTATTTCCAACCAAAAACAAGATTTTAACATGGAGGTTAAAACTGTAACTTTCCATCTGAGTTTTTAGCTTTTTGGATTTTTTCCTCATAAAACCGGCTTCATGTGGAGACCCCCACGGAGATCCTGATCCTGAAGTTTGGACCAAAGACAGACACAGAAACACGACCCACTCGTTTTTATCTTTATTTCTTTAAACCATGAGTTGAGGCGCGTCATCGATTAGAGCCGGATCAGGAGAAAAACCCTGGAGTGACGTTTTTAGGCGTTTTTAGGTGGTTTCTGTCAACGGCTTCCTGTCGTGCTCAAGATGGGAAAAATAATATCCAAAACACACCAGATCCGTCTCCACTTAGTTGCGTGTTAGCTGTGTTCAGTCTAGCTCGTATCAGGTCCTCCAGACAGCTGGAGTCACAGACTGAGGAGTTCCCTGGATCCCCTCCCCACTGATGACCCTCTACTGGTTCCTGTCGGGCTGTAAAACCTCAAGCCTGTTGATCCTGGTCTGATTCCTGTTGTTGAAGTCAAGATAAATACCATCCTGTTTTGCTCAATCTGCTTTTTGTAAATTGATGCCTCACTGCTCCAACATCTAGCAAAGTTAGGAGGCTAAGGTATCTGATGCGACGCTGGGATGCAGCTGGACCGTAACTGAGTGGATCCAGTGTGAACTGACACATTGGCCCCCTTCCCCTTGGCCCTATCATATAAGGGCCAAGGGGAAGGGGTTAAAAAAAACATCTCCTAGAAATGAGACGCCACTCAATACCCGCTATACCATCACCCCCTAGACCAGGCATGGGCAAACTACGGTCCGGGGGCCACATGCGGCCCGTTAAATGTTTTAATCCGGCCCGCCGAATTTGAAAAGATTAAATGAATAAACCTTGTTAATGTTGTATTTTCCCTGCAATTCTGATGTTTTCCCACTAGATGGCGCACTGTAGAGACATTGGCTTTATTGAGGTGAAGCGTAGACCTATTACTCCACATTTGCACTTTACGCTCTGACCCATCAGCCCTTCTGTAAAGATGAACGAACCTAAGAAAAGGAAAGTGGACAAAACAAAACTCATTGAAACACATGGAAGTGCGCAGATGCGTGCGGATAAGATGGAGTGGATCGCCAGCGATCTGTTACTTATATAAAAAAAGCTCAGGAACATGTCTGTATAAACCTTCAATGTGAGTTATTTGTCTCATTTTTATTTAGAGACCTTCACATTTAATATCAAAATACCACACAAACAATTTGACACAATCTATTTTTTTGTTTTGTTTTTTCATTTTTAAAACCAGGACAGAAAAAAATGTTTTTTCTGTAATTCCGTTTTCCCGTTTTGGTTTTAAAACAGAAAAAAACAAAAAAGCAGGTCAATTTTTTCGTTTTTTTTTTTTTATTGTTTTGAAACAGAATAACGAAAGAACGAACCATACACGGATTAAAAATTCCATTATAATTCCATTCTCTCATATTCTAATTTTTAATTTCAAAACAAAATCAAAACAGCAAAAAATAGGCCGTTATTTGTTTTCTGATTTTTGATTTGAAAACGAAAAATGGAATGATGAGTAGTTATCCATTTTCTGATTTTGGATTCTAAAACGGAAATGGAATGAACGAATGATACCCTGATAGTTACCAAAGCACTCCATCCATCTGCTCCTGGTCCGGCCCCTTTGTGAAATGTTAGAACCCATTTTGGCCCATGAATCAAAAAGTTTGCCCACCCCCGGGCTAGACGCTCTATCTGTCGTGGGCAGAGTGACTGTTTCTCCTCTTCCAAAGCGAACACATTATCATAAACTGATGATAAACCAACGTCAGATTAGGGCGACGCATTCTCAGCAAACAGACTTCACTACGATGCACCACATCACATGAGTAACAAGACAGCTGAGCAATGAAAAGCTAACGCTAAGTCAACATAATGCTATTCAGAAGCTATATTCTGTAGCTTCTGTAACTGTATCGTTCGCCTTTCGTAGCTTATGTAGCTAATGCAGATCCTGAATGCTGTATTTCTGTCCAATCACATATGAAACGCAGCTCACCGCAGTGAAGTCTGTCCACTGTGAACTCGTCACCCCAGTCTGACATCGGTGTAGCTAGTATTAGCTGTAGCTGTCGCTGCTGACACTAGGTAGATCATCATAACGAGTGATTTCAAAATAAAACCAACAGTTCTAAACATGGCTATTATTTAGGTAAAGTAGCAAAGGATCTGAAAAAAGAACATCTAGATCATGGGAAATTTGTCCTACCCCTTGGTTTCAAGTGAGGTCTCGGTTTGTCTGCATTTCAAGGGATGTGTAGCTCCTCACCTTAATTTTACAGAGAATTGGGACACACCTTCACTACACATGCACACTCAAAACCAAGGGCAAAAGATTTGAATTGGGATTGGCCCATTGGCTTGAATAGAAAGCTTTCAGACTCTGTGCCATGATGGAGAAAACCTGGACCAAGAGCGCATCTGGTGTATTTTGGCTAAAAACAGCAGCCTCCGGTCTAAAGAAATGCAGAAGTGTGTGAGAAACTGCAGTTCCAGGATGGAGATGGCCTAGAGGTCTGGGTCGCACCCCATGAGGCTCCTCTATCCAAAAAAAGATATTTTAAAAATATATATTTAAAACCTTTTTTTAAAATAAATAAAATAACTGTAGTTCCTGAAGTGTCCACTAGAGGCTGTCTGCTGAAACAGCAGAAACCACATACACACCCATTCAAAAAGCTGATCTTCACAGCAGAAATAAACTTGCCTGGTTCAAAACAAGATTTCAGTCTGAAAAGATCATTTCTCTATGACAGGAGTGTCCAACCAATCAGAGACCAAGAGCCACAAAAATGGCCGTGGTACTACAGAGAGCCACATCACACACGTGGTCTTACAAACACATATCCTCTCACATACAAACAAAATGACATAAAATGAAAATCAATACATTTCCAATTTTCAAAGCGAGATTTATTGTGTTTGTTAGTGCGTTTAAATTTGTACAAGAGAAGAGAAACTGAAACTTAAGTATCAATCTGTACACCCAAACACTGGTCAATACTGATGCCAATGTTGGCATCAGTATAACAATATTTTTGATTTATCGGCACACTGCTACTCATAACGATATATATATGTTTTTATGAATGGATGGAAGAGCCACACACCGAAGGGAAAAGAGCCACATGTGGCTCGCAAGCTACAGGTTGGCCACCCCATTAAAAGTTAATCCAGACTTTTCTCCGTATCAGAGTTTTTTTTTAAATTGTCACAATATTTTCCACTGAATCGTGAAGAAAAGCCAAAGTTCCCCTCGAAGCGCTCTCTGAGTGTCTGTGAGTTTCCGTCATCGTCAGATAAAGTTTATCACTCAGAGATGGAGCAACGAGATGAGTCAGGCTGATGAGAGCCTGTTTGTGTAACCCTTCAAAAGAAGCTATTCACACTTGTTTTACTGTAACAGTGTGTGTGTGTGTGTGTGTGTGTGTGTGTGTGTGTGTGTGTGTGTGTGTGTGTGTTGTTGCTGCATTGTGTTTGCCTGATAGTCTCGTCTTTGTGCGTCTGAACGGACGGCTGAGCGCAGAGACACGCTGAATGTCTGCAGAGGACAACGGCTCCCTGTGCGTCTTCTTCTTCTGCTGTTTCAGCCTCAATAAGTGTCCTCTATTTAAAGCCCAAATAATCCCCCATGATGCATCTGGAGGTCTTCATTCAGACTCAGGCTTTAGGACAGTAAACAAACCACAGAGCTGCTTTCAGCTGCATCGGGAACAAAATGCTCGGTTTTCATCATCTGTTGGAGAAAGTTGAACTTTGGAGACGTTTAGAGACGTCTGCACTTTGACTGTTTCCTTAAAATGATTTATAAATATCTCTGAGTCAGAGCGCTGATGTGGACGTCTGGGTGGAGACAGTTTGTTGTTATCACACCCAGAAAAAGATGAATTCCTGTCACTGTGAAGTTTTATTTTAGGACACACAGAGTGAAATGAGCTGTGGAGGTGAGGCCTGATGAGGAGACGAGCTGCAGGTGTGGGACTGCAGAGAGAGAGACGTGCATGTGCAAGGATTCACCGAAAGGAGAAAACAGGAAGAAAAGAGAAAAAAAAGTGTGTTGATGTCTGTTTGGAGCAACTTTCTTTCTGCTGCTGTGCAGCCGATAAACCACAAACACACACGTAGGAAACATGAGCACAGGAGCAGGAGCAGTTTCAGGTGGGAGGAGTCTGAGGAAGTGAAATCTCTGCTGTGCTGTCTCGGTTGTTGCCTTGGTGTTGGTTGTTTGATTGAATAATTTGCGTCAGGTGTGTTTTTGCTTGGTTGGAAAGAAAACCTGCAGCCACAGTGGCCCTTTACTGGATCAGTTTGACGCCCCTGTAGACTGATTTTCTGACTAACAGGCCTTCTGCTTTCAGACAAATGGGAGTCCTGAGTTTTTGAATGATTTTCTAAATGAGTTTTTGGCTAACAACCCTTCTCATTTTTGACTAATGGGCCTTCTGATTTCTGACTAACAGGCCTTTTAGTTTCTGACTGACAAGCCTTCTGATTTCTGACCAATGGGACTTCTGATTTACTAGACAGATTTTTTGGCTAACAACCCTTCTCATTCCTGACTAACTGGTCTTCTGATTTCTGACTAACGAGCTTACAGACTTTTGATTGATATCCTGATAAACAGGCCTTCAAATTTTTTACTTATGGGCCTTCTATATCTTACTAATGAGCCTGTTGATTTCTGACTAACAAGTCTATTAATTTCTGACTTCTGGGCCTTCTGATTTCAGGCTAATGGGCCGGCAGATTTTCTGATAGATTTTCTGACTAATGGGTCTAGTTTGACTAC
Organism: Halichoeres trimaculatus; assembly: GCF_033239565.1. NCBI lineage: Eukaryota > Metazoa > Chordata > Actinopteri > Labriformes > Labridae > Halichoeres > Halichoeres trimaculatus. Next base: position 1,381,809 of record NW_027437183.1, read on the forward strand.
CAAGTCTATTAATTTCTGACTTATGGATCTTCTGAATTCTGGCTGATGGGCCTCCTTATTTTCTGAATGGCTGGCCTTCTGACCAAGGAGCCTTTTGCCCTTTGAAATTTTTTTATTTTTGAGATTTCAGCAAATTTTAAAAATATTTGCAAATTATTGAAATTTTAAAAAAGTCTGAAGTTTTTGTGAATTTTTTAAATTTCTGGGTTTTTTATTTTTTTTTTATTTTTTTCATTTTTTCCCCAAAATCTTATATTTTGCAATTTTTTTATTTCCATTTCTTTATTTAGCAACTTTTAATAATATTTACATAAATTTTGAAAATAATTTTTTTGTGAATTTTCCAAATCTCAGTGATTTTTATTCTTTCTCCAAATTTTTCAAAACATTTTAAATTTGTTTAAGTCATTCAAATTTTGCTTTTTGAAATTTCTAAAATTCAGTCATCACATGTAAAACTTAATTAAAAAAAAAATCTTTAGATAACTATTTCCTACATTTGACAATGAATAGAAATTATGCATTTTTTTGTCTTTATTGTGAAGATAAAGTAGATTTTGTGGCTCCTGAATGACTTTAATCCAGGTGAGCTGAAGAAAAATGGCTCTTAGTAAAGTTTGCAGACCCCTGGTTATGATGAACGCTGAGATCATTGTTAACATCTGAATTCACATTAATCCTAGAAGCTGCAGGAAAAACTCAGGGACATCGTGTTGGTCTTAAGATCCGTTCACGCTGGAACATTTTTAAAACTTCAAACTGGAACAAAAACGTTCAGATCTGCAGGCTCCAACATCAAAATAAAACTCTGAGCCGTCTCTACTCCAATCTCTACGTTTCTCAGATCTTTGGTCTAAATTTAGCCCCGAGAATAAATATCCGTCAGAGTTTTCAGAGGGTAACCGTCCCCCGGGGCTGAAACATAACCAAACACAGCTGAGAGCCGCTCTCTGGAAGAAAACCATGAGAGTTTCTTTACATGAGGTCAGGAAAACATTCCTCAGATTACTCCCAGGCACAGAAAACCTCCACCTCTTTATTCACAGACATCAGCATCTGCAGGTCCTTCATTTTTTAATCTCAGTTAGAGATTTATCCGCGGCCTGACTGAGACGTGACCCTGAGCAGGAAGCAGAGGAAACCTGCCACTTTAAGGGTTAATAACGCATCATGTTCTGTTTTGAAAGAGCATCAGTCATTTCCTGCACTTCATCATCCTCTATCTCACATTAAAATCTCTGAGCGCTGGTGTCAGGACCTTCGGAGGAGCCGGATGTTCGTACACGTCGCTCAAATATGCAAAATAACTGATTCAGTGCGAGATGCAAGAATGAGCTTTGGAGCGGCGCCAGAGTCAGAGAAATATTTCAACATCAACAAGCAGAAATGTTCGTGACACTGTGAGAAGTCAGAAAACAAGAGGCAGGCTTGTTGCACACTTTTCCTTCCAGGCTTCCGTAGAAATTTGTAAATGTGTGATTTCTGCAAAGTGGTTTAATCTAAGGATGAAATGTTTCCGTCCCGTCTCTCTGCAGGTTTTAAATGGTTCGGGAGCCTCACAAACCTCTCAGCCCGCCGCTCATCAGACAAGGCCAGCACCAAGGCAGCCACAAAGCATGATGGGAAACCAGCAGCCAAACCAGCAGCAGCAGCAGACCAGTCCGTGGACGACCTGGAGTCCTGCCCCCTCAGCCCCAGCTACGCCAAATCCACCCAGATGTACACACACGTGGGCACGGTGCCCCGCAGCCAGAGGCAGAAGAAGAGCTGCAGGGGGCTGAAGGAGAGGAGGAAGAGGAGGGAGGAAGAGGAGGAGGAGGAGGAGGAGGAGGGGGGGAGTCAGAGGAGGGCGGGGGAGCACGTCCGAGACTCTCCTCTCCTCAGTGCCCTCTCCAGCCTCAGTCTGACCAGCCTGGATCAGCTCAAACCAGGACCCACGCTCACCAGACCCCTGCCTGCTACACCGGCCCCCAGCTGGGCTTCACCTTTGACCTCAAGTGACCCTGAAACGGACCCCATGAAGAGCCAGGATGGTCTGTCTGAGAACGGGGGTCCTTTAAAAACTGGAAAACCTGAACCAGAGTCTCCCAACATGACAGCGAACAGCCCCAAAGGGGTCTCCTCTCAGGACCTGTATGTACCCATGGACCCCATATCTGAGCTATCTCGCCGGCACATGGACGAGCAGACCCAGCAAGGCATCATGGGTAATCAGGATACCATGAAGACACAGGAGGCTCATAAAGTGCACAGGTAAGAAAGATGATTTATCAAACCTTCAGAGGAAACAGCTTCAAAATGAGTCGACAAACTTCAACACAACGCTAAAAATCACTGATTGGTTTTTAATTACGAGCTTATTTTAACAAATTTACTGACAGAGGCTGTTGATTGGAGACAGAGAGAGGCTGGTCGCTGCGCTTAAAGAGGAATTTAAGAAACTTGTGCTCAGAGGACCCTTACAGAAAGACCTCAAAGGAATACTTTCACAAACTTATTTTCAAATAACGACTGGAAAGTAAAACAAGTTATCAACTCGATAACATCAAATATATTTTTGCTGTTATATTTTTTGTTTTATTTTTCAATTTAATTTAATTTAATTTAATTTAATTTAATTTAATTTAATTTAATTTAATTTAATTTAATTTAATTTGATTAAGTTTAATTTAATTTAATTTAATTTAATTTAATTTAATTTAATTTGATTTAGTTTAATTTAATTTAGTTTAATTTAGTTTAATTTAATTTAATTTGATTTAGTTTAATTTAATTTAGTTTAATTTAATTGATTTTATTTAATTTTATTTAATTTTATTTAGTTTAATTTTATTCAATTTAGTTTAGTTTAATTTAATTTAACTTAAATTAATTTGATTTAATTTGATTTAGTTTACTTTAATTTAGTTTAATTTAATTTAATTTAATTTAATTTTATTTTATTTTGTTCGGTTGGTTGTGTTTGTTTGGTTTTATTTCATTTTTTTAAATTGACATTTATTTTGATTTCCTCTTCAGAAACAAAAATTTCTAAACTTTTTTTAATTTGCGTTTTGCCAATCAAATATATATTTATATTTATTTTTTATATTTAACAGGTTTATAATGTGTTCATTTTCTCAAAGTTTATGTAACACACCATCGTACCCAGGTGATCTTGTTTTAAATTTAAATCTAGAAAATAAATTGGTTGCTGTTTCTGTAAAAAGAGTCGTAAAGCTCTTATATTTAGAAAATAATGACTAAAAATACTTCATTATTCAGGTTTGAAGTAAAAAATGAAACAATTTATGAGATAACTTCTCATACAGTACTTTGTCATTACTTAAAGTAAAATAAATGAAGAAAAAAGATTTTAAAGTTCAGATGACTCTTGAGATAAGTTTGTTTTAGAAATATCTTTATTTGCACCAAGGGATATTTATGGGTTTTTTTGTTTGTTTGTTTGTTTTTTCACTTTATTTTATTCTATTTTTCTAAACTGAAAGAAACGAAGAAAATAATCAAACTGTTACATTATTGTAAGAGTAATCTGATGGGCAACATGAATTTTAATATTTTTGCAAAATTTTAAAAATTCACAGTAATTTATTAGAAAAGGTTGTTATTCAAAAATTAATATTTTGATGCTTTTATCATTTTTCTATACTTTTTCACTTGTCAAAATATTTTTTGTAATATATTCAATACGGACATGTCACACTGGTTTTCTCAAAGATTGTGCAAGGCATCATCATAACTTAAAATAGGTCAAATACTAACTAAAAATGAAAAAACATTAAGCTTATGCTTTTATATCGTCGCAATTTGTGATCATGTCACCTTCAACAATCTAAAAAAAATTGAAATTTGAGAAATATTAGTCAAGAAAGTCGTATTTAAAGATGAACACAATTTCTTTTATTTTATTTTGTTATACTTTTGCACTTTACACTTTTCTTCAATATTTAACAAAATCAAAATGTGCCCGTTCACTCATTTTTTTTTTAAGTGTCATTATACAAAGCTAATCTTTAAGTACTTGAAAATATTACAACATGTGTATGTAGAAATACTTAAAGTAGTTGAATAAATAAATAAATAAATAAATAAATAAATAAATAAAAACAGTTTTTTTCTGATCGTTTTAAAAAAGATATTTGAAATAGTAAAAGATAAAAACCTGATAATTGTTATTTAAAATGAAACTACCATCCAAATGAATGATCTTAAATCTGTCAGTGGATGTAGCAGCTCTGCACATGCGCAGTAGCTCCCAGCCTGCCTGCTGCGCTCAGTCGGTCAGCTGGTCCAGTCTCAGCGGTTCTCCGTGTCACTCTGTGCCGGGGAAGATGGGAGAAACTGGGGCTGTTAGCGGCGGCTGTGTGCGCTCCGGGGAGAGGGAGAGGAGGTGAGAGGAAGATTTAATCACTTCATCATTAATTACTTCATTAATTACTTTTTAAAAACGGTCACAGTAACACGTTAGCGCGGAGGCTGAACAGCATCCCTGACACAAAGTGTGAGAGCAGAAATGTTCGGTATGTGAGCCATCTGTCACTTTGACAGCTCGGAGTAACTGAAGCAGGAGGTTTGAGTCTGTGTGTGAACTTTAAAGACTTTCTCTGCAGGAAGTTTGGCTTTAAAAACCGGAAACACAAAAACACGAACACGTGTTTGAGGTTAGTTTGCTCTAAAAGAGAGAAGCTGCAGTTAAACATTTACAACTAGTCCTCTTTGAAGCCCACTGTGTGTGTGTGTGTGTGTGTGTGTGTGTGTGTGTGTGTGTGTGTGTGTGTGTGTGTGTGTGTGTGTGTGTGTGTGTGTGTGTGTACAGGGTCTGAAACTGGACCGGACTGGTTGTTACATAAGAGCAGGAATTTGATCCCAGTCAGGCAGAGATGCAGCATGTTCGCACTTTTTCAGCCTGGAGCTGCAGGCTGAGCTGGAAATGTGAATAAAAAACAGTTTTCACACTAAATTAACCTTTGTTTAGATATTTGGAGCAGGCTGAAGAGAAACTCGTACCTCAGATCGATCAGTTATGGATCATATTTTTGATTATCGACATTATAAGGAGGAAAACCAACTCAGCTTGTGCTCTATGCTGCTCTGATTTACTCCTGACCTTTGACCCTGAGCTCTTTAAGATTTATGCTCCTTTTCTTTCATATACAGTATAAATGCCTCCTTCAGGTTTTAAAGGATCAGGACTTTATGACCTGAGCCTATAAATTCAGGACGAGATGCATAAAATCAAAAAAAGGAACAAAACCAACCTGAACAACAAACCTCTTACAACCGTAGTCAACCAGAATTTATACCAACTAAATATAAAAATATATTTTAATTTTCATACCTCTACAACATGCCTCTCCTAAAATATAGAGATGAACGACATTTGATTTTGCAGGCAATGACCAAACCAGTCTGAGTTCATAGAGAGTCTGCAGATTTTCTGTTAGAGCACGATTAGTAACAAAGACCCTAAACATGACAACCCAAAATGAAAAAAAGAAATTAATAAACAAAAACATTAAAGGTCTCGATGATAATGTAACCAAAGTACTGAGCCCAAACTTCCATAATTAAAGAAAAGAGCTCAAAATGTCATGACTGGCTCAAAATGAAACAAGTTGTTGCGTTTTGGGCAAAAATTACACGTTGAAAGCCAAGCATTGTACATTTTGGGTCAGTTATTGCATTTAAGTTTCAGTACATTTTTTAAATTATATTTCAGGTTGTTTGTTACATATCAGATACTATCAGACATCAAATCCTGGATGAAAGCCAACTACCTCCAACTGAACTGTGATAAATCTAACCTTTTGATCATCGGCCCAAAATCCCTCACCACTACCACAAAAAACATTACACTCTCACTCGACAACGTTTCCCTTGCTCCATCCTTACATGCACACAACCTTGGTATCCTATTTGACTCCCATCTCACTCTGGATCACCATATCAACCAACTTACCAGAACTGCTTTCTTCCACTTAAAAAACATTGCCCGTCTTCGTTCATCTCTCTCCTTCTCCACCGCAGAAACCCTCATCCATGCCTTTATCACTTCCAGACTCGACTACTGCAATAGCATTTTCTACGGCCTCCCCTTGAAACAACTCAATAAACTACAATACATCCAAAACTCTGCTGCCCGCCTGCTCACTCGTACCCGCTCCCGAGATCACATCACTCCTGTTCTCCAGAAACTTCACTGGCTCCCCGTCAAACAGCGAATAAACTTTAAAATCCTCCTCCTCACATACAAAGCCCTCCACAACCAGGCCCCTTCCTACCTCTCCAGCCTGCTCCACCACTACACCCCCTCTCGAATCCTTCGATCATCTGAAGCCCACCTCCTCGCCGTTCCACCTGACACCAAGCACCGAACCTGGGGGGACAGAGCTTTCTCTGTTGCTGCCCCCACCCTCTGGAATACTCTACCACTAAACATCCGTACATGCCCCAACCTCTCCACCTTCAAAAAACTCATCAAAACCCACCTTTTTAAAGATGCTTTTAATGTCTGATTTGTCTCTGAGTTTACTTGGCTGTTCTTGTCTATTTTGTCTTGATTCTTCCTGCTTTATCTTCTGTGTTATTTTATATGCTTTTTTTTTAAATATTTACCTATGTAAAGCGTCTTTGAGTACCTTGAAAAGCGCTCTATAAATAAAATGTATTATTATTATTATTATTATCTAACACAGAGCTCACTGAACATCTTTAAACCAGGTGTGTTAGATGATCCATCTTTTTGTCAAGTAAACTGATGGTCAGAAAATTTGTTTGGATTTAGATAATTTTCTGAAATACAAGCTGATGGGTATTTAGACTAAAAGACCTTCTGATTTTCTAACTGACAGACATTCTGATTTTCTGACTAACAGACTTTCTGATTTTCTGACTAACAGGTCTTTTGATTTTCTGACTAACAGGTCTTTTGATTTTCTGACTAACAGGTCCTTTGATTTTCTGACTAACAGGTCTTTTGATTTTCTGACTAACAGACTTTCTGATTTTCTGACTAACAGACTTTCTGATTTTCTGACTAACAGGCCTTTTGATTTTCTGACTGACAGACCTTCTGATTTTTTTGACTAGTGGGTCCTTTAATTTTCTTACTAACAGATTTTCTAATTTTCTGACTAACGGGCTCTCAGATTTTTTTGACTCGCGGGTCCTTTGATTTTCTAACTTACCTTCTTATTTTTCTGACTTACAAGCCGTCTGATTTTCTGACTAATATACCTTCTGTTCTTGTGACTGACAGACCTTCTGATTTACTAACAGGTCTTTCGATTTTCTGAATAACAGATCTTCTGAAAATTTTGACTAACAGACCCTGTGATTTTCTGACTAACAGACTTTCTGATTTTCTGACTAACAGGCCTTTTGATTTTCTGACTAACAGGCTCTCAGATTTTTTTGACTCGCGGGTCCTTTGATTTTCTGACTAACAGACCTTCTGAATTTTTTTGACTAGTGGGTCCTTTAATTTTCTTACTAACAGATTTTCTAATTTTCTGATTAAGAGGCCTTCTGATTTTTTTTACTAGCACACCCTTTGATTTTTTGACAAGCAGGCCCTTTAATTTCCTGACTAACAGGCTCTCAGATTTTTTTGACTCGCGGGTCCTTTGATTTTCTAACAGACCTTCTAATTTTTCTGACTTACAAGCCATCTGATTTTCTGACTAACGGACCTTCTGTTCTTCTGACTGACAGGCCTTCTGATTTACTAACAGACCTTCTGATTTTCTAAAGACAGACCTTTAGGGTTGAGCTTTAAGGTTGTTGATGTTAGTTAAAGTCTATTTAAACTGAGATCTTTGAGCTCGTTCTGGTTTTGGACGTCAGTGGTTGTTGGTCCCCACTTTGAGAAACTTTTTCTTGGGGTTTGTTGTGGTTTGTCGTCCTGGTTTTGAAGCTGAAGACTTTCGCTTTCCGGCTCTGTGTTTTAGTCACAGACTCACGGCGATGAACCAGATTCTCAGGTAGCAGGTGACGGCTCTTGGCCTCGTTGTTTGGTGATGAATGAGTCACTTCTGTTTTCCTGTTTATGAGAAGTCACCGGAGCAGAAGCGGTTTGTGAGGTTAGCGTATCGAGGTCAAACGCAGAGCGCTCGTTTCTCTGTTAAACCTCAGCTCCTGTTTCTCTGAGGGGACAGGTGTTTGTGGTGTTTGTGCTTTAGTCCTAAACCACAGATAGCCTCTCTGAATGTGTGTGTGTGTGTGTGTGTGTCGTAAGAGCTTCTGGCTGAAGGGACAGGAAGTGTTGTAAAGGTTGGTGTCAGGAGTTCCCCCTGATGGGGCTCCAGAAGCAGCTCAGTGGACCCAGCGAGCTTCAGAAACATAAAAACAGCGTCAGACGAGAGTTTCTCTGAGGGTTTGAGTTTGTGTAAGTGAAACAACAGGTGTCCCTCATCCAGCGCTCATATTTACAACCAGAGGCTGCTGCAGGAAAGAAAGTTAACAAAAGTGCTAGAGCTGTGTTTTTCCTGCCTGGTGTGTGTCTCTGCTCCGCTCTCCGTCACGGCCATCACTCAGCTGACTCTCCTCATTCTTTGGTCAGCAGAGAAAGACGTTTAGTTATTTTTCTAATGAGGAGTTTTATGACTTAACCTGGAGAGGACAGGACCGTGGATAGAGCAGGAAACAGGGCGAGAGTGGGCAGTGACATGAGGGGAAGGTGCTGCAGGTTGCTACAATGAGCTAACCTCAGGGCAATTGATAAGATTTTATTGATATCAATGCACTTATTGATTTAGATTTTTCATCTATTCCCTCCTTGAGTTGATTCCCATCTGTGAATTTTCTCTTTATAAAAAGCAGCTTTACAGTTTGTCTGTCTCAACAACATGAAATTGAGTTTACAAGTGAATAAATGTGTGATTGGTCACTGGATCTGGATATTTTTGGACGTAATGTAAAAATATAGACGTAAATAGAAATCACAAGTCATGTGACGTTGATGTACTTTTTTTGTAATATATTATTGATTAGAGTAGGTAGGGGTGCACCCATACAGATAACATACGTAGACGCCTCATTGACTGGCCCTGCCTAGTGGAGCTGACATAGCTGCCGGCCGCCATCTTGGATGGGTCTCACACATGGCCCCTGTGCATTTATTATACTGAGAAAGGTGTAGAATGCACAACTGTTATGAGCATAACTCAGCGAAATTTTACCCGATTTTCACACGGATACGTTTGTTACAAACAACAGAGATTAACTAATAATACAGGAAGCGGTCACACATTTTAATACATTCTTTCAAATTAAAATACTTTTTAATGTGCTATTTTTTGTCGTGCAATGAGACAGGACAGTGAGACGGACAGACAAAATATATACAAATACATATATATATATATATATATATATATATATATATATATATATATATATATATATATATATAATTAACAATGCCAACTTCACACATATTTTCTAATATAATAATAATAATATAAATAATAATTATAAAATTATAATAATATAATAATAAAAATAATAAATATTTATTTTAATTACTACTTAATCGTAATAAAATTAATAATAACGATGGCAACATCAGCCACGATAATAATGAAATTAAATTTAACTGTAGTATGGATGCTTATGAGAACAAAGATAAAAAAAATAGATAATAAGTAGAACAACAATAATATTAATAATTTGTTATAAAAGGGGGTAAAGTCATTTAACACTAGCAGCTGCAGTATAATTACAGTAACTCTACATGTAAATATATCATAGTAAATAAAACAAAAAAGAAAGTATTATAGAGTCATAAAACAAAATTATTGTGAAGTCTTACTTGTGAAGGTAATCCCACGTGATCTGATCTCAATATTGCGCCGGTTACAGCAACCGTAGGCGGCACAGAATACCAACATAATTAATCACTTTGTGCTCAATCCATTTGTGTCTGCTGCTGGAATGCAGTGAGGAGACCCATCCAATATGGCGGTGATGCCCGACGTGGTTCAGTACGTAATGAGGGGTCTGTGTATATTTGTCTATGGGTGCACCAATCACAGTTTTTGGGCCGATCGCCGATCTTTAAAAAGCCTGACCTGCCAATACCGATACAGATTTTTATTTTTTATTTTTTACAACTGACAGCATATACCTTCAATGTTCCAGTATTATTTTATTGAAAATCATTGAACAATACCCGTGAAACAATAAAACCTTTATTTTTCAACTTAAACAACCGATAAAGTGTCCTGAGTTTTAGGTCTCGGAGCAAAAACCGATCGATCAATGCGTGTCTAAAAAGTAGGCCATCTAGTGTTTTTGAGTGGTCATAGCATTATTCTAAGTTGTTTGGAACCTTGTCGTTGTTATAAAGCTAGCCATGAGGCTGAATGTAGCTTTTCTTTAATTTTCTTTAGAGACTGACTATAAAATGTTTCTGTGATGAAGTTATACTGATGTATGCAAACTTCTAGCATATCAATGCAATTTCCTAAATACGTTAGCATCAAGCTAGCGCTATTTTGTTTGAATTGTTTCTGGTAAATAAGGAGATTTATACCATGTTGAATGTGTTGAATAGGAACTTCCTGTGAGAGAGGAATGTACATTTCTTAGTGAGTTCAGTTCTTCAGTAAAACTTGAAGCTGAAAATGCTAAATCAGAATTTTCTTGGGAAACGTAGTATCTTCATATTCCCACAACATACGGATGAGAGAAACATTTCTACCAGTTTCTTTTATTTTTTAAAGTTTGATCACAGCCCATCTGGAATGACTGGGGAGATGGATTTTTGACCTATACTGCAGCCAGCCACCAGGGGGAGCAGTTTTTGTGGCACCCTTTGAATTGAGCAAGATGACATTAATTTATTATTTACAGTCTGTGTGTGTCAAACTGTAAAATCCAAACACAGTGAGGCGCTGTAGCACTGTGTCTTTCAGAGTAGAGGAGGAACGAACGCTCATGGCGTCAGTGTTTTGGCTTCATTTTCCTTGTATCAGACGTGTCGTCCATTTGTGAACATCGAATTGAAAAAGTGGTTTAATCCCAATCAATGTTGTTGCTAAATTTCTTTTTGGGTTGTGTCAAGCCAAGAATCTGCAGCGTTAATCCAGCACTCGAGTTTAATCTGGGTATAAATCTAATCTCCAGTTCAGAAACATGAATTTTTAGCTGCTAAACTCTGATCTCTGTCTTATGATCAGACGTAAAACCAGCTCATATTTGTAGCACTGAGTCTAAGATCATGCAGCCTGATGAGGATGGGGGAGTTTTAGGACCACTTCTGTTCAGTTTCTCAATCCTCAGAGCTGGGCCCGTGTTTGTAACGAGAGCCAGATGATGAAATATTGAGAGATATTTTCCCATGATTGAGAGGAAGTGATTTCACGATGCTAATAAATCACGTTTCCTGCCTTTTACAGCCGCTTTGTTTCCCTCTGAGTGAAGCAGCTCTTACATAATCCCAGGACAAACCTAAAGATATCAGGAACAAACAAACAGACGTGTCCTCTGCAGCTGATTGGTCCGATGGAGCTCCTGGGTGTCAGTGGGTTTCTGTTTGTGTGTGTGTTTGCTCCCAGAGTCTGACGGGAACAGAAGGTCACCTCCCTCGACGTTACCCGTGGAAATATGCAGCGTGTTGAAGGAGAGCGGGGTGACCGATCTGAAACGTCAGCGCTCGCTGTCTGTCAGGGTGATTTTCCTCTTCTTAACGTCAGGTTGAAGCGCCGTCAGCGTTGGCGTTGGCTGCCCTGATGTTTCACAGCAGCAGAATCCCCCTCTTCCTCCTCCTCCTCCTCTTCCTCCTCGTTGTGTTGTTGTGTTGCAGGCCGTTGCTGGGTGGTGTCTGATTTGCACACTGCTGCTGTCAGAGTTGTGCAACACAAGCTGTACCAACACTACCCTTAAAACTATCGTTACACAAGGAATCACAAATATTCAGTGACTTCATCGTCTCTAACAAACACACTCTGCTCTTAGAGTCACATCTGTTCGTATGGGATGGACCGAGGGGTTGCAGCAAGTGTCGAACGCAGAAGTCAACAAAATATGTGTTCATGGGACAGAACTAAGAAGTCCAGGATGGGTCAGTTTAGCCCCGTTTCCACCAAGTGGTCCGTTTTGGATCAGTACAGTTGGATCAGTAAAACTTAGCCAAAACTTAGTCAGCCACCTTCTGGCCTGGACTTTCACGCACACTGTCATAAATTAAATTTAGCAAAGTGTGTGTTTGTTTTTGAATCAAATGGAAACAAATTTTCTTTGTTCAAAACAACTTTTTCCTGGATAAAACGCACCAGCGCTACGGTTTGAAACATAGCAACAAGCTAACTTTTGTAGTAGCCGGCTGTATGCAGTGCTATCATCAGCCTGGTGCTGTGACGTAATAGTAGGCTAATGTGGCAATAAGCTAACTTTTGTAGCAGCTGCCTTTATGTAGTGCTATCACCAGCCTGGTGCACCAAAGTATTGGTAAGCTAACGTAACAACGAGCTAACTTTGTAGTAGCCGGCTATATGTAGTGCTGATAACTGCCTGGTGCTCTGAAGCATTGGTAAACTAACGTGACAATAAGCTAACTTTGTAGCAGCTGCCTTTATGTAGTGCTATCACCAGCCTGGTGCACCAAAGTATTGGTAAGCTAACGTAACAACAAGCTAACTTTGTAGTAGCCTGCTATACCGAGTGCTATCGTCAGCCTGGTGCTCCAACATATTAGCAGGCTAACGTGACAACAGGCTAACTTTGTAGTAGCCGGCTATATGTAGTGCTGATAACTGCCTGGTGCTCCAATGTATCTGGATCTAACATGACAACAAGCTAACTTTGTAGCAGCCGGCTTTATGTAGTGCTATCGTCTGCCTGGTGCTCTGAAGCATTGGTAAACTAACGTGACAATAAGCTAACTTTGTAGCAGCTGCCTTTATGTAGTGCTATCACCAGCCTGGTGCTCTGATGTTTCGGTAAGCTAACGTAACAACAAGCTATATTTGTAGTAGCCGGCTATATGTAGTGCTATCTTCAGCCTGGTGCTCCGACATATCAGTAGGCTAACGTGACAACAGGCTAACTTTGTAGTAGCCAGCTATATGCAGTGCTATCACCAGCCTGGTGCTCCAATGTATCTGGATCTAACGTGACCACAAGCTAACTTTGAAGCAGCCGGCTTTATCTAGTGCTATCTTCAGCCTGGTGCTCCGACATATCAGTAGGCTAACGTGACAACAGGCTAACTTTGTAGTAGCCAGCTATATGTAGTGCTATTAACTGCCTGGTGCTCTAATGTATCTGAATCTAACGTGACCACAAGCTAACTTTGTAGCAGCTGCCTTTATGTAGTGCCATCACCAGCCTGGTGCTCTGATGTATTGGTAGGCTCACACAACAACAAGCTACCTTTGTAGTAGCCGACTATATTTAGTGCTATTGGCAGCCTGGTGCTACAACGTATCGGTAGGCCAACATGACAACAACTTAACTTTGTTGTAGCTTGCTATATGTAGTGCTGTTGTCAGCCTAGTGCTCCTACTTATCGGTAGGCTAACGTGACAACAAGCTAACTTGATAGGAGCCAGCTATATGTAGTGCTATTGGCGTCCTGTTTCTCCAACATAGATGTTGGCTCACATAACAACAAGCTAATTTTATAGTAGCTGGCTTTATGAAGTGCTATCATCAGCCTTGCGCTCTTACCTATCAGTAGGCTGACATGACAACAAGCTAACTTTGTAGTAGCCAGCTATATGTAGTGCTATCTTGAGCTTGGTGCTCTGATGTATTAGTAGGCTGCAGCTTGGTGCTGCGATGTATCTGTAGGCTAACGTGACAACAAGCTAACTTTGTAGTAGCCAGCTCTATGTAGTGCTATTGGCGGCCTGTTGCTCCAACATAGATATTGGCTTACATGACAACAAGCTTACTTTGAAGTAACCAGCTTTACGTAGTGCTTTTGCCAGCCTGGTACTCCAACGTATCAGAAAACTAACATGACAACAAGCTAACTCTGAAGTAGCCCGCTATATCAAGTGCTATGGACAGCCTGGTGCTTCGATGTATCTGTGCACATACGTGACAACAAGCTCACTTTGCAGTAGCCGGCTGTTTGTAGTGCTTTCGGCAGCCTGAAACTCTGACTTGTTGGTAGGCTAATGTGACAACAAGCTAACTTTGTAGTAGCTGGCTAAATGTAGTGCTGTTTTCAGCTTGGTGCTCCAACTTATTTGTAGAATCAAATCAGACGCTAGCTTTGTAGTAGCCTGCAATATGTAGTGCTATCGTCGGCCTGGTGGTCCAGTGTATATGTAGGCTAAGTTGACAACAAGATATCTTTATAGTACCGGCTATATGTAGTGCTATTGTCAGCGTGGTGCTCTGATGTATCGGTAGGCTAACGTGACAACAAGCTAACTTTGTAGTAGCGGAATTTATGTAGCGCTTTCAGCAGCCTGGAACTTTGACTTGTTGGTAGGCTAACATGACAATAAGCTAACTTTGTAGTAGCCAGCTATATTTAGCGCTATCAGCAGCCTGGTGCTGCAATGTATCGGAAGCTAACTTTGTAAACAAGCTAACTTTTTAGTAGCAGGCTTTATGGAGTGCAGTCGTCAGCCTGGTGCTTCGACGTATCAATAGGCTAACGTGACAACAAGCTAACTTTGTCGTAGCCAGCCATATGTAGTGCTATTGGCGGCCTGGTGCTCTGATGTATCAGTAAGCTAACGTGGCAACAAGCTAGCTATTGAGAATATGCAATTATGTAATTCTCAGAAGGCTGTGATTTGCTATTTAAAGGTTTAATGTGCATCTGTATGTATGATTAAGAAATACATATTTTACAACTCCAAATAATCTGTGTGTGTTCCTTTAGAGCAAAGCTGTAGCCTCAGATTAGCATTCATTATAATCCCTATCACAGTATATTGTGCAGCACAAGTTGTACCCATGTTAAATTTGCTGAGTCATCTCTGCCGAAGCCAAACAGCTGATTCTGCTGCTGACTCGTGTTTTGTGAATAATCTGATCTCAGTATCTCTGCACTGATATTTCCTCCGTGATGATGACGAGCCAATCAGGAGTCAGTGGTGAACTCAAACACCGAGCCTGACGCGTTGTCAGGTCAGCTGAGTCCATGAGGGTTTACTGCTCCAGCTTTAGTCTGCAGATTGGGACCGTGCCACCAATGTGTGCCAGTCCCTCTGGGTACGAGGGTCAGGGAGGACCAGCTGACCAGGGAGGACCAGCTGACCAGGGAGCACAAAGGAGCGTTGTTCAGGGGGTCAGGTTTGGGTTTAGGGTAAGAATTGGTCTGGAGAGCGCTGAGGCTGCAGATTTTTCAGTATAAGGAAAACATTCAAAGAGATTCATAGTTTCAGATCTAATAGCTCTTATTCTCTCAGTGTGTCAGGGTTAAAAAGCTTTCATGCTTTCAAAAAGTTTCTCAGAATCATAATTAGGTTTAATTGCCATTTAAATTTGCACATACAGGGAATTTACCTTGATGTATTGTATGGCACCTCAAAAGATTCATAATTAAATAAATAAAAATATTATGAAATAAAAATTGACTTCGTTTTTTTTAAAATAATTTATTTTATTTTGTTTTTTATTTTATTTTATTTTATAAAAGCTTGTAAAATAAATGAAAAATCACTTTTTTAAAGTATGAAATTGTTAAAATAATCCTTATGAAATATTTAATTATAAAAATACAATATTAAATAATAATAAAAAATATTTCATAATAATAGTTCCATATTTCACAATTTAATGGCTTTATTTAAAAAAATCTGTTATTTATTGAAATGGTATTTATTTTAAAATGTTGTTTTTATTTATTTAATTATGAACCTTTTGGGGTTCCATAGTATTGGTGATAACAATTAACAAAGAACTAGGAAATAATGTGAACAGCACTACTTTTTTGTGATTTTACTTTGTTTTATTGAATTTATATTTTATCAGCTTTTTAATTGAATTTGAATTGTTTTCTTTAATATGTTTTCTCTCTTAAATACTTTGAATTGCCCGGCTGAGTTGTGCTATATAAATAAACTTGCCTTGCTTAAATTATACAAATTTATAGGCTATACAGTCAGTAAAATAGAAACTAGAAAAAGTTCACATATAAGACGTAAAAATTAACAAAAATGAAGAAAATTAAAGAATAATTTTGAAAAAGAAAAGTTAGTAAAAAAATTGAGTATTTTTTTCTGAAAATTGATCGAATAAACTTAATCTAAAGAAATTTTCAAAAAAATATATTTTTTATAGATATTTTTGGGGGTACAACAAAATGTTTAAGGCTTAAAACTGTTTTTTAATGCAAACAAAACAAAAGTCATGATGTTCTCTGGTGAAAAAATCAACACCTCCAAACCTGCCGCCTATTGGTGGAAATGTAACTTTGCTGCTGCTGTCTTGGCCAGGTCATTGAGGTTTTTAATCTCAACGCGTCTTTTTTTTCCTGGTAAAAATAAAGTGTTAATAATTTAAATCAAATTGGCAGACTTTGTTTTACTTATTACAGCACTTCAGAGCTCATTTTTGTCTTTAACTAACTTGGAACAAGACATTTTTCTTCGCTAGTTAGGTGGATGTGGCTCATATTAAGTCTAAAAAGACATTTTTTACTGAATTTAAGACAAAAACACTTGATAAGATTTCTGTATTTTGCAGTAAGGAGACGCTTGCTGCTGTGTGTCTCTCTGCTCTGCTCTCCGTCACAGCCACCACAGACTGCTCCACACGTTCACAAACACAAACACAGAAACAGTTTAAATGAACAGATTCGTAGTATCTTTAACTTTTAATCCAGTTTATTTCAGACACGCAGGCAGGAAACGCTCCCTGAATCAAAGCAGAGACGGTTAAAGATCTCTGAGGCTGTGAAGCGTGTTTTGATCTGATTTCCTGTTTCTTCTTGTTTCCAGTCAGAAAGACGGGACGGAGAGCAGCGGGGAGTACGTGAAGGTGAGCTTCCTCTTTCTTTCCTCCTCTTCCTCTCCTCACTCCCTGTTTCCCTTTCTCTGTGAAGGTTGAATTAAATGTTTTAGAGCCCTCTAACCGGCTCTAACTCGATCAGTCGGGGTGACGGAGAGGACTCAGAAACTTCCAGTTCATCGACTCATAATGAGATACTTGACAAACACGCTGGTCTGAAAGGGACAAGCTGGCAATGAATGATAACGCTAATGAAATTAAGGCTTTTCATTAAGGTCGCACACACACACATGCTCACACACACACACACTTTGTTTTGAAGTGGTCCTGGCCTGCTGCCTGGCTCTTGATTCACCGTCTGCTGGGACGAACCATTCTGTCAAAAACAGAGGGGGTGGGAGGGACACAGTGTGTAACAGTAACAAGTGTGTGTGTGTGTGTGTGTGTGTGTGTGTGTGTGTGTGTGTGTCCCTAAACAAAAGCATTCCCAGGCCGTTCTCGGTGTAAACTCCTGATATACAGTATCTTTGTTGCGCTCAGTGTTTGGTTAAAGACGGGTCGCACAAAAGCGGCGCTGAGCGATGACCCCCGTCTCCATGGTGACAAGGACAAGACTCCAGCATGGCTCCGGCTCCCAGGGGCCCCTGGTGTCGCCAGCGTGGATGCCAGTGTGGGAAGAGCTGCCAGAGCTGTCCTCCTCTAACACACACACACACACACACACACACACACACACACACACGGGGACACGATTACCCACAATGCCTGTTTTTTTCCTCAGAGGACGGCTCGCGCTTAGGAGCAGCTTTCATCTGGTTTTAAAGGAAGTGTGTTTGGGGAGAGCTGGAACTAAACTTTTCCTTTTCCTTTCTGTGTGTGTGTGTGTGTGTGTGTGTGTGTGTGTGTGTGTGTGTGTGTGTGTGTGTGTGTGTGTGTGATGTCCTTCAAGTTCTCCAAAGAGAAGTTCTGGTTGGAGCCGCAGACGGAGAAGCTGAGGAAGCAGCTGGAGGAGGAGCTGAAGCTGAGCAGGAGCAACCTGAAGAGTCACGCCTGGTACCACGGACCGATCCCCTGGGAGGTCAGACCCTCACACACACACACACTCAAACTTAAAAAACACAGGAATGCCCCTTTAAGGTCTCACTCGGTGTCCGTCACGTGTCCTCAGGTGTCGGAGAGTCTGGTCTTTAACCACGGAGACTTCCTCATCAGAGACTCTCAGTCCAGTCCGGGCGACTTCGTCCTCACCAGCCACTGGGAGCAGAGGACCCGTCACTTCCTGGTCAGGAGGACGGTGCTGCAGTCCAGTGACACGTACACGCGTGTCCAGTTCAGCCTGGACGGCGAGGCCTTCGACTCTCTCCCCGCTCTCGTGCATTTCTACGTGGGCAGCAGAGCGGCTCTGACCCGCTGGAGCGGGGCGCAGATCCACCGGCCCGTGAACCGCACGCTGCCGCTCAGCTACCTGGAGACGGCTTTCTGCATCACGGCCAGTACGCCGTCCGGCCACAGGGGGCAGCAGAACGGAGAGGAGAGGGCGTGTCCCAGGAGGTGAGGGCTTTACGTATTGATTCTTTGTTGAAATACACTGGCGTATTGCATTCACCCAAAAATAAAAAAAATCCTAATTTTTTACAACATAACTATCTCATAAAAACTGTATTTTTGTTTATTGTTGAAATCCAGTTTTATGAGGTACTTTTTTGAATTAACAGGAATTTTATTGATTTATTTTATTCTTTTGAATTTTTGTACTAAAAAGTAAAGGTGTTCCTAAAAAGGTAAAAACAACAAAAATAACAATAAAAATATCATAATATATTATAACACTAATTATAGAATAACAAGAATTATAATAAATAAAAACAGAAAAATCTGAAATAAAAATAAATAAATTCCTCTGTTTACAGAGAGCATGTCAAAAAACAGGAAATTCTAAAATAAATAAATCCATTACATTCCTGTTTAATGCGATAGTTATGTCGTCAAAATAGGATATTTTTTTTAACTCTTGAAATTCCTACCTTTTTTAATTTTTATTTATTCTTTTGATTTTTTTGATTTTTAAAAGTAAAGGAGTTCCTGAAAATCTTAATTTGTCATTTAAATTAGAAATAATAAATAGATAAAAAACAACAAAAATAACAATAAAAACATAATAATATATAATAACAATATCTATGTGATAATAATAAGAATAACTAATGAAAACAGAAAATTCTAAAATAAAAAAAATAAATGAGTTCCTCTGTTTACAAGACAGTATCTCCTACAAAAAATGAATGTATGAAAATAAATGAATTCCTGTTTTTTTTTTTTTTACAAGATAGTTATGTCTTTAAAAACAGGACATTTTCTAGTCTTTAAATTTCTGGGATTTTTTTTTTTTTTTTTTTTTTAATTCTTTTGATTTTTGATTCCGAAAAGTAAAAAAGTTCCTGATAATCTCTCATTGTCATCTTGATGAAAAACAAAAATAATGATAGTAATATATGAAAACAATAATTATATTTTACAAGAATAATAATAAATGAAAACAGGAAATTCTAAAAACAAAAATAAATGAATAAATGTCTGTGTTTACGAGATAGTATCTAATAAAAACAGTAAATTCTTAAATACATAAACTCCTGTTTTTATTACAAAGTTATGTTGTAAAAACATTTTTTTTTATCTTGAAATTCCTTTTTTGATGTTTGTTTGTGAAGTCTTGATTTTTGAAAGTTAAAAAGTTCATGAAAATCTTTGTCATCTGATATAAAAACAGAAATAATTATAGATAATGACAACAAAAATAACAAAAACAATAAAAAATATGAGAATGGATGATAAAATAAAATTATGATAACATTATAATAACAAAAATACTGATGAACAAAAACAGGACACTCTCAAATAAATAAATTAATAAATACATACCTGTTTTTATGAGATAATTATGTTGTAAAAACAGGAATTTTTTTGACTTAAAATCCTTTTTTTTAAATATTCTTTTAGTTTTTGATTCTGAAAAGTAAAGGAGTTCCTGAAAATATTTGTCATCTTAATGAAAAGCAATAATAATAATAGATAATAACAACAAAAATAAAAATAACAATAAAAATTTAATGATATATAATTAATAATAATAATAATCATAGTAATAGTAATAATAACAAATTAAAACTGGAAAATCTGAAATAAATAAATTCCTCTGTTTACCAGATAGTATCTTATAGAGAGGAAATTTTAAAATAAAAATCTCAATTTTACAAGTTAGTGCAATACAAGAGAGACAAGAGATTTCTTCTTCGGTGGAAAGTTTAGTAGCTGTGAAAGCTGTAGAATGACATCCTGTAGCTACAGTTTCATGAGCAAACCATAGACCCTTATCTCACAGACTTCCTGATTTTATTATGTATTTCTGCAGCAGTGGAGCTCCCCCTGCTGGATGTTAAGAGAACAAAGATTAAAGGACATACACAGGCTGTTGACATTTTATAAATATGGATTTTTTATGGGTCTTTATCCTTTTATCACTCTGAGAAAGTCAACATGAGATGCTGTTTCCTGTGCTGTGATAACCATCAGTCTTCCTCTGTTTCCCACCGTGCAGTCCTTCCTCTCTCCACCACAAGGGGGCAGATTTGAACAAGGAACAGGACGACCAGCCTGTGATGACCTCAGGAGAGTCCTCCCTCTCCATTCCTCTCAGTGACAGTGAGTTTGATGAAAACCTTTCTTCTTTTTTCTCGTGCTCCATCACACAGTTGTTTATCAGTTCAGGATAAACACTTTGAACTTCATACTCACAGAGAAACCTGACGCAGCCGGTGTTATCGCTCTAAAGATAAGAACAGGATGATAGTGGGCAGTGTTAAGACACAGAGGCACATTTCAGTGCTTTATTTAGCCCTCACAATCTGACATTTCATCCTGCAGAAAAATCTGTTTGGTTAAATATAATATCTCTGTGTCAGCTTAGAGCCAAAACTGTGCTACAACCGAGCTAGCTCCATGAACTCTAAACAAAAGAAAGCACTAGCATTTATGGTGAGATTTTTACCAGGTTGTGATTCTTTAACGACACGGACAATAAAATATTCATAACACCAAATACAAATGTTTTAAATTCAGCTCATCATCTGCGTATAAACAGAATGAAGCTCCGTGCAGATGCTAACGGCTTAGCTTGACAATCACATGCAAAACAAACTGCACAGAACTGCTTTTCAAAATTTTCCCCAGTGCTGTTGAACAGATTTTTCGAGTAAGGGCCCAAGCTGAAAAAACAGTGAAGGAACTCTGAAAACCCGAAGGATTATTCTTAATTTCCTTAAATATGCTAAAAGCCAAAACATGCCACAAAATTCAGTCATGGCAAATGACAGTCATGACAGTGTTTTCATGCCGATTCCTGCTCCAGGGCGCCCCCTAGGTGAGAAAAAAGCATCCCCTACTGTTACTTTAAGCCACTGGCCTGAAACGTTATTGCATGACTTTTATGCCAAGACCCACGAAAAAGTCTCGAAAAGACATCTTGAAACCCTGGAAGTTTGGAAAGTTCGGAAATTTTAGTTAAATGTTGAATTTTAACGATGTATAGGGTATGTTTGTGAACAAATCTTACCCACAGTTTTCTTAAAATCATCTTCAAATTTGGTATGTGCATACTAGACACAGAGACAATGAAAAGTTATGAAAGGATTTTCGTAGCTCGGTGGGCGTGGCCACAAACGACCACTTAAGTTGACGATTTTTTGGGCAACATGCAAATCTTTATAACTCTCTAGTTTATTTTTTATACTAATGTTAATGTAAGTGTTTAATTCAGTGTTGCAGACTGAGTATATCTGTATGTTTTTTCTTAAATTGGAGCTACAGCGCCCCCTACTGTCAATTTCAGATGTTTTATTTTGCAATTTTTATTTTTTACTTTCTATTTATGATTTCATCAAAACAATTCATGCAAGGAGTACAGGATACAATCTGTAAGCAGGCAACTCAAATTCACAACTTTCTTATTCTGTGTTCCCAGCATTAGCATTAGCAGATTTGGAGTTAGCACCAAGAACGCAGAGTTTTGGGTCCATATCAATTTTTATTCCAAGAAATTAATCAAACTCATTTTAAACAGCAGACCAGAAGTTCATAATAACTGGACATGCCCATATTAAGTGGTAGTATGTTCCTACTTGTTCTTTACGAAATGTTGGGGAGCATTTTTTTTGTCATATTTGCTTCTTATTTCAGGAGTTACATGTAGTTTATTAATTATCTCATATTGTGTTTCGTGTGATTTATCTGATCTGGTGATTTTTTTGGCACTATATAATAATCTTCCCCAGATCTGGTCATTAAGCTGAACACTTCTCATTCATTAACAATTGGTCATAAAAATAAGTCATTATTTTCCTATTAAGTGTTTTTGCTTTCATTATAATTTGATCGAAATCCCTTATCTTTACAAGAGTAGTCAGAGTCAGGGTTATCAGCGATGGGAGCTAACAAGGAGTATTTGCCAATCCCAAAATATTTGTGAATGGAACTTATGGAGTTGCCATTTTAAACTCCCTTTTCTAACTAAAACTACCAGGGTTAAAAACAATCTTGTGATTTGGCTCAGTAAAAAGGTCAGTTCATTTCTAAAGGGGGCTGATGGTTTTGACCTTGGTTGTATTTATTTACTTTTTCATGTGAAGTCATTTTTTGTGTGAAAAGTGAAATAATACAAGCATCAGGTATAAAACCAGGCTGATAGGTACATTTTTGAAAAAAGCTTCAAATTTATATTGGGGGACTGATCGTGTTCACCTAAACTCTTCCTCAACAGGAGTTTTAAAAACAGTCTGCATTAAAGCACTTTAAGTAAAATAATACAGGGGGCCGATGTAATTCAACCTCCTGCTTTAACCGAGCAGAAACTAAATACGTGACTATTTTCTGTCCTTAAGTTCAGAAAGAAAACCCACATGAAAGAACCATTTACAGCATAACCTGTTCCCATTGTTCTTCATGTCCTTTCAGTTTACGTGCTCAGTGTCCTTTGGAGCTGTATTATCTGCAGTAACATATGTAATAATTTAAAATAACAAGAAAAATAATAAATGAAAATAGGAAATTCTTAAGTAAATAAATTTCTATGCTTAAAAGATAGTGTGAATGAATGAATGTGAGTGAATCCTTTAATACGAACATGTGAACATTATACAAAAAGAAAAAAAAAGATAATCAACAAGGAAAAGAACAAATCAAAACTCAAAAATAAATAATAAAAGAGAAAGAAATACCAAAAAAAGACCCAACAACCAGGGTAAACAAAACATAAAAATCAGAAATTTCTAACATACATAAATTCCTTTTTTATGAGACAGTTATGTTGTAAAACTGGATTTTTTTTAAAGCTTGAAATTCCTTTTTTTTTTTAATCTTTTGATTTTTTATTCTGAAAAGTAAAAGAGTTCCTGGAAGTCATTAATTTTCATCTTGATGAAAAACATAAATAATAATAGATCATAAAAACAAAAATAACAAAAACAATAAAAATGTGATTTTATATAATACTAATAATCACATAGTAACAAGAATAATAATAAATGAAATCAGGAAATTCTTAAATAAATTTCTGTTTTTGTGAGATAGTTTTGTTGTAAAAACAGGATTTTTTTTAAACTCTTGAAATGTTTTTTTTTTTAATTCTTTTGATTTTTTGATTTTAAAAAATTAAAGGAGATCCTGAAAAGCTTCAATTATAATTATTTGTTACTGCAGAAAATAAAGCTCCATAGACTGAAACTTTCAAAACAAACACAAAATGTTAGATTAACAGTTGTAAGAGCTCATGCCAATTCCTGCATTGTATATCATAATGTTTACATCTTTCCTGTTCTTACTGACAATGTAGCACAATATTAGGAATTTGAATTTTTTAAAAATGTTTTGTTTTGTTCGTTCTCTTGTTCAGATATGTGCAATGCTGTTAAAATGACGGTTAATGAATTCATTTAAATAGAGCCAAAGACAATATTGAAGCTATCATTACGTATCTGCATTGCAAAACCTTTTGTTAGCCTAGCCACCAGAGTTGGTCATAATCATGCTAACAGATATAAATAACCAAAACAACAATCTATGCTTTTATTATTTTTAGATAGTTTCATGTATAAGTAGAACACAATGTCAGCTTACATATCACTGTGAGTAAATCAGAAATACACAATGCATTTATACAGTACATGAAAACATAAAATAGCACGTACAAAAAATGTTTATACCGTCTCGATTAAAGAATTAAAAAGTAAATAATAATTTTCTTTCCTTCCCCTTAACATCACTGAAGCCATGATTATTGATTTTCAGAACTGTACCATTAATAATTGATATCACATTAGAATTTAAAGTAAGACATGCAGATAATTTTTCATCACACACTTCATTCTTTCTTGGCTTTGCTTCTTGAAAACACTCTACGCCACAAAAACTTCAGTGTCAGAATGAAAACAAACAACACAAGCACAATGACAGCGGTCAGAAACGCCATCACATCAATGGAGTGGTACTGGATAAAGGAGAGTTTGTAAGACTCTGTCCGCAGATGTGGAGCTCCTTTGTGCCTCATGACAAACTCAATCCAGAACATGGCGCGGTCCAGAGGCTTCATGGGCTGATCTCTTTGCAGGTTGGACATGGTCTTCATCTTCTCCCTGTAGGAGGGATCATAGAGTACCTCTTTCACTGCCTCCAGAAAGTTGTCTTTGTTCACAGTCGCAATGTCCAGAACCTTAGCCACACCTCTGACTTTCATTCTGAAGAAGTTGTCTTGTTGGTCAAACATAAGGGGCAGTCCAACAAGGGGAACCCCATGGTAGATGGCCTCCTGGATTCCATTGGTTCCTCCATGGGCCACAAAGAGTTTGGTCTTGGGGTGTCCCAGGAGATCATTCTGAGGCAGCCAGTCCAGGAGTAAGGTGTTGTTGCCCAGGGTGGATGGTCTTTTTCCTTTGTGCCTCCAGATCACCTTCTGAGGAAGCTGAGCGAAAGCAGCAGCAATGTCCTCAGTGATGTCCTCAGGAAGCTTCTCCACCAGGGTTCCCAAAGTCATGATGATGACGCCATGTTCACCAGAGCTCTGGACAAAGTCCTCCAGCTCCTTGGACAGAGGTTTGGAGGGTTTGCACTGGAATCCTGACATGTAGACAATGTTTGGCATTGTTGGTCGAGGGAACTCAAAGATGAAGTCATTCCTCATGAGCCAGATGTCTGCTGACTGGAACAGCTCCATGTAGTGTACATCCTTTCCAAAGTACCGATGGACAAATGGGATGTAGTTTGGGTCTGTGATGTACCATATTTGGAACTGACTAAAGAGATAGACCAGGATGTTTTTAACCCTCTGGAAAAATGTCATCTTATCTGTCAGCTCTGCCATTGGTATTGGGACGTAGGAGAGTGGTGATGGTGCTATAGCATGATGCCCCTCACCCTGAACAGACCACCTAACATTTAGAACAAGTGGAAGACCCAAACGATGAGCCATAAGTACCCCTCCACCAATGGCAGGATCTGTGAGGACCACTTCATATTTAGCATCCCGTAGGGCCTGCATCAGCTCATCATTCTCAAATATTTCCCCTATCGTTTTGAGCAGCTGTTTGTGCATCTGATAAAACTGCTCCACTAATTCATACTCTAATGATAAACGTGCCCAAAGTGAAGCACCTTCCCTTCTCATGTTGATCATTGTGGTCACAAATTCTCCAAACTGCTCCTCATCAAATCCAGAAGAGGAGTTCACAGTGATGGACTTGTAGAAAGGGGACTCTGACTTGATGTACCAGCTGTCCATTGAACGCATCACAGTGATTTCATGTCCTCTGGAGTGCAGCTCCTCAATGAGGACTTTCATGTTAATCCAGTGGCTTCCATCCAATGGGAACACAAGGATTTTCCCTCCATTGACCAAGTCCAAAACATAGAACAGCACTGAGAGTGCTGCTAAGATCCTCGGGGACATCTCTGAAAGATATCAAGACAGGACAACAAGACAGTTAGGTTTGTTTCCCAATTAAGAGTCTGACATCATTTCAAAGTGTTGGTCCAATGGTCGGATAAATATGTTTACCAGAAAAATGAATAACCAAAAATTTGCCCCATTTTAATTTTACTGACATGGGAAGTAACCACACAGTTTATGATTAAGATGATAACTGGAATCTTGAGAAGCCCAGTGGCTGCTGGAGATCACAGTTTGATGAAACCTACAGAACAACATCATCTGCAAAGAAAAGAGCATTAGTTATTGAAAGGTATGTCCTGTAATGACGACTTTCTGGAGACCACTGTTTCATTTTATCCGACTGTAGTAGAGCTGAAACGATTCCTCGAATAATTCGAGGTACTCGATTACAAAAAATGATCGAGGAATTTTCTCCGCCTCGAGGAATCGTTTTATTTTAAAAAAAAGAACAAAGAGTGGCTTTTGAAATAGAGCTGACGCCATATTTAGAGTGTTTTCAGACCCCTCAAGCCACCTCTTTTTTAGAATAGCGACTCGCAACAAATCTAGCTTCTTTTCTGGAGTTTGGAGACTGATATGAAAGCATGTATTGATCTGCATCAGCTGCTTGTATCTCATATCGCATCAGATTGCACGGAACTTGGAATTTATCACCCAAAGTCACTTGATTTTACACTTGCTTGAAACAAATTTTCATTTGAAAAACAACTGATCTTTAATTTAACAAAAATGTGTTTTATCCGATTACTCGATTAATCGATGGAAATTTCAGTAGAATACTCAAATACTAAAATATTCGATAGCTGCAGCCCTAGACTGTAGAAACATGACTCCTTTGAGAAGGGCCTGAAAACATTTTTTTTAAAGGTTTCTAAAATGTACTATTTCTATTATTAGTATTATAATTATTATTATTATTACAGGGGTAGGTTTATACCATGTCTGGGATATTAGTCATTATTCAGTGTTTCATGGCAGCCACTGGAGGCAAATCAGACTCGAGTCAAGCAACTCAATGTTTGTAAAGATGTGATGCCTGCAACAGATGTAGCAAACAGCAGACATGACTTGGTTGAACAACTCATCTTATTGCTGATAAATGATATAGGAACACAAAATTCTGTACATTTTTAACACATTTGTTTCATTTTATTTGGAGTGTAATAAGTACACAATGATGTATTTTTCACAGAAATCGTGAGAGGGGCTCGGGCGGCCGCCGGGCTTTCGTCACACCAACGCATGTTTTGGACTGATGTTGCGAAACACTTCCAAACATTTCTTATTTCTGATTCAACAGGTGTCAAATTACCTCATGCACAGTCAAGCGCGCTTTGCACACACACTTTCGTATTTTTACTTTTCTAGCCCCCAAATAATATGTCACAAATATACACCTATGTGTAATGAGACATGTGGGAAAGTGGCTCGTTGAAAAGCCTTTACTCCAAATAAGTACATGAGAACTTGTTAGAGTACCTGTGTGTGTGTGTGTGTGTGTGTGTGTGTGTGTGTGTGTGTGTGTGTGTGTGTGTGTGTGTGAGTGTGGGTTGGCTGTTTATGAGCCTGTCAGCTGAGGCTCATCTGAAACCAGATGTTGCCATGGTGATCATTGTTTACCAGCTGCCATCACAGATCTGGTGAAGTCTGTTGATTCCCAACATATTCCCACTAAAATCAGGGTGTTAAAGTGCCTGCAATTCTAACAAAAAATGATTGAGTAATAAATCATGAAGAATGAATCATTGTATAGAAAAATGGATTTAGAAGTTTGAATGGCTGAATGAATCAAAGAATTAGAGGAAGGAATTCATGATTGAAGAAAAAAAATCTTGGAAAATAATGAACTGACTCAGGGAAATGGAAGTCAAATGCTGTTTAAGTGTGATACTTTGTGCCCTGTGTGTGTGTATGTGTGTGTGTGTTCAATCATGTAAGCCTGTCTGCTGAGGCTCATGTTGCACTGGTGATCACTGATAGATAAACACGCACATGTGTCTTTGTTCCTGAAGGTTTTGATGAGTTAGTATAAGCAGCTGCATGAGATGAAAGGTTGTCATAGTGATGTGCTCGTTAGGCTGCAGCTGCGAAACTATGCTCAGTTAATCTTAGGACATTTTGTGGCAAAGCAAGAGTCAGAATCCCATGTCACCTTGCCAAATAGGAGAAAAATGAACACACTGTGAGAACCCCAAAACCCTGAGAAAGCTGTCTGTTAGTTTCATGCCTGTAGACCCAGAAATGTGCCCGTGACGGCAAGAGACAAATGAGTGAAATTCCACTGATCTCTGAGAAAACCCCCCAGGAATTAACATGGAAGTACATGGTGTGCTGGTGCTGACTTTTCCTAAAAGTTGGCCATTTTGTGAAAAAGTGCTCTATCCTTTTGCTTTAAAGACCACTTTGTCAGAAGCAGGACAAGGTTACCTACATTTAAATGTATTTTTTATTTTTCTACTGTGAAGATTTTGGAAGTTATGACAATTTGTTGGCTTAAGTTGTAACAATAAAGCAACAGCCTCTCTAACTCTAGCTGAAGAAGTTTCACACTCTAGGAGCTCAGGTTTAAGGGCAAAAAACTAAAAAGTTTATGTTGCACAAACAGCAAAATCTCAACACTGTAAGAGATATCAAAAAGTAAAGTCATACCTAAAGAGCCGAAAGATCAGTAAACACTTTAAAGTGAAAATGGTGCCTGTAAGTTAAAGTATGCTGAAGTCTTAGCATGAAAAAGTTAGTGGAAATTTGGGGGAGAGAGTCCTAGATTGCCATTGATTCCTTACAAGACATTTTTCACCGTTTTTCGTGAATAAATCGGCCAAAGATTGGCGTACTCACATAAAAAGCCAAAGCACACCGTTCCCAGCCAAACCACACATTTTGATGTTTAATTTGTGGGGGTTTTCTTACAGGCCTAGGAGGAGTAGCTAACCAAAATTTTTTCCAGAAGATGAAAAAAATGTTAAAATACTTGATGCATGTATTTCCCCTTTCTTTCC
The DNA here is from genome assembly GCF_033239565.1 of Halichoeres trimaculatus. Taxonomy (NCBI): domain Eukaryota; kingdom Metazoa; phylum Chordata; class Actinopteri; order Labriformes; family Labridae; genus Halichoeres; species Halichoeres trimaculatus. Next base: position 1,410,720 of record NW_027437183.1, read on the forward strand.
CTTTCCCTTTATCACTAGAGTCATGATCATTGTCAAAACTGTTCGACAAAGTGATTCATATCACATAAGAGTTTAAGACTTGCTGAATACCTTGAATGACACACTTCATTCTTTCTTGGCTTTGCTTCTTGAAAACACTCTACGCCACAAAAACTTTAATGTCAAAATGAAAACTAACAACACAAGCACAATGACAGCCGTCAGAAAAGCCATCACATCAATGGAGTGGTACTGGATAAAGGAGAGTTTGTATGACTCTGTCCGCAGATGTGGAGCTCCTTTGTGCCTCATGACAAACTCAATCCAGAACATGGCGCTGTCCAGAGGCTTCATGGGCTGATCTCTTTGGAGGTTGGACATGGTCTTCATCTTCTCCCTGTAGGAGGGATCATAGAGTACCTCTTTCACTGCCTCAAGGAAGTTTTCTTTGTTTACAGTCACAATGTCAAGGACCTTAGCCACACCTCTGACTTTCATTTTGAAGAAGTTGTCTTGTTGGTCAAACATGAGGGGCAGTCCAACAAGGGGAACCCCATGGTAGACCGCCTCCTGGACTCCATTGCTGCCACCATGGGCCACAAAGAGTTTGGTCTTGGGGTGACCCAGGAGATCATTCTGAGGCAGCCAGTCCAGGAGTAAGGTGTTGTTGCCCAGGGTGGATGGTCTTTTTCCTTTGTGCCTCCAGATCACCTTCTGAGGAAGCTGGGCGAAAGCAGCAGCAATGTCCTCAGTGATGTCCTCAGGAAGCTTCTCCACCAGGGTTCCCAAAGTCATGATGATGACGCCATGTTCACCAGAGCTCTGGACAAAGTCCTCCAGCTCCTTGGACAGAGGTTTGGAGGGTTTGCACTGGAATCCTGCCATGTAGACAATGTTTGGCATTGTTGGTCGAGGGAACTCAAAGATGAAGTCATTCCTCATGAGCCAGATGTCTGCTGACTGGAACAGCTCCATGTAATGTACATCCTTTCCAAAGTACCGATGGACAAATGGGATGTAGTTTGGGTCTGTGATGTACCATATTTGGAGTCGGCCAAACAGATAGACCAGGATGTTTTTAACTCTTTGCGAAAAGGTCATCTTATCTGTCAGCTCTGCCATAGGTAATGGGACATAAGAGAGTGGTGAAGGTGCTATAGCATGATGCCCCTCACCCTGAATAGTCCACCTAACATTAAGTACAAGTGGGAGACCCAAATGATGGGCCAGAAGTACTCCTCCACCGAAAGCAGGATCTGTGAGAACTACATCATATTCGGCATCACGCAGGCTCAGCATCAGCTCTGTATTTTCAAAAATGTCCTCAGTCATTTGTACCAACTGCTTGTGCACCTCATAGAACTGCTTCACCAGTCTGTACTCCAAAGATAACCTTTCCCAAAGTGAAGCACCTTCCCTTTTCATGCTGATTATTCTGGCTAAAAATGCCCCGAACTTCTCCTCATTAAGGCCAGAACTAGATTCAATAGTGATGGACTTGTAGAAAGGGGACTCTGACTTGATGTACCAGCTGTCCATTGAATGCATCACAGTGATTTCATGTCCTCTGGTGTGAAGTTCCTTGATAAGGATTTTCATGTTAAGCCAATGACTTCCATCCAATGGGAACACCAAGATTTTTCCTCCATTGACGGAGTGCAAAACACAGAACAGCAGGGAGAGTGCTGCTAAGATCCTGTGGGACATCTCTGAAAGAAACCACGACAGGAGAACACAGTCATTAGTGTCTATTTATTTGCATTACATATTATTTAAACACTTACACACATTCACTTTAAAGGTTTACAACCAGCTCAATGGCTTGTTGAACAGTAACTGCCACAAAAAAGAAAAACAGATAGTGCTATTATTATATTGCTGATATTGGAAGCAATCCAACATTTCATGACTGAGCCCAAACTTAAACCTGGAGCATCCCAGTGCCTGTTGGAGATCACAATTCATGTAACCTACAGATTTACATAATCTGCAGAGAAACAAGTGTTTGTTACGGTCAGGAATGTCCTTTAATGAGGAATTTTTGGAGACCATCAATCTTTTTTTGCCAAATGCAGAAGCAGGAGGTAAAAGTTTAAACCATGTCTGTGTTATTTATTAAGGTTATGAGGGTTCCCTTTTTGATTGGCTGCTAGGTGGCCAATCAGACACAAGTCAGACTACCCAATCTACATCAAGAATTGATACCTTGCAACATTAATGATAAGGACAATCATGAATTGGTTAAAAAATAAATTTTATTATTGATAAAGTGCATAGGAACACAATAATGTGTACAATTTCTTTAACACATTTATGATGTTTCATTAAGAGTGCAAAAATTACACAATTATTAAAATGTCAATATTGGTTGATGGCTGATTTCCATTTTCTTCCCTTTCCCTTAATATCACTGGAGTTATGATCATTGTGCTGTTCAAAAATCATATTTCATAAACATTTAAAGTAAGCCATGCTTAATATCATGAATCACATACTTCATTCTTTTTTGGCTTTGCTTCTTGAAAACACTCTACGCCACAAAAACTTTACTGCAGTGAGAAGTATAATCAGCACAAGCACAATGACAGCCGCCAGAAACACCATCACATCAATGGAGTGGTACTGGATAAAGGACAGTTTGTAAGACTCTGTCCGCAGATGTGGAGCTCCTTTGTGCCTCATGACAAACTCAATCCAGAACATGGCGCTGTCCAGAGGCTTCATGGGCTGATCTCTTTGGAGGTTGGACATAGTCTTCATCTTCTCCCTGTAGGAGGGATCATAGAGAACCTCTTTCACTGCCTCCAGGAAGTTGTCTTTGTTCACAGTTGCAATGTCAAGGACCTTTGCCACACCTTTGACTGTCATTCTGAAGAAGTTGTCTTGTTGGTCAAACATGAGGGGCAGGCCAACAAGGGGGACCCCATGGTAGATGGCCTCCTGGACTCCATTGGTTCCTCCATGGGCCACAAAGAGTTTGGTCTTGGGGTGACCCAGGAGATCATTCTGAGGCAGCCAGTCCAGGAGTAAGGTGTTGTTGCCCAGGGTGTATGGTCTTTTTCCTTTGTGCCTCCAGATCACCTTCTGAGGAAGCTGGGCAAAAGCAGCAGCAATGTCCTCAGTGATGTCCTCAGGAAGCTTCTCCACCAGGGTTCCCAAAGTCATGATGATGACACCATGTTCACCAGAGCTCTGGACAAAGTCCTCCAGCTCCTTGGACAGAGGTTTGGAGGGTTTGCACTGGAATCCTGACATGTAGACGATGTTTGGCATTGTTGGTCGAGGGTACTCAAAGATGAAGTCATTCCTCATGAGCCAGATGTCTGCTGACTGGAACAGCTCCATGTAATGTACATCCTTTCCAAAGTACCGATGGACAAATGGGATGTAGTTTGGGTCCATTACAAACCGTAACTGGACTCTTCCAAAGAGATAGACCAGGATGTTTTTAACTCTCTGGAAAAAGGTCATCTTATCTGTCAGCTCTGCCATTGGTAATGGGACATAGGAGAGTGGTGAAGGTGCTATAGCAAGATGTCCCTCACCCTGAACCGTCCACCTTACATTTAGAACAAGTGGAAGACCCAAACGATGTGCCAGGAGTACCCCTCCACCAATTCCAGGATCTGTGAGAACTACATCATATTTAGCATCCCGTAGGGCCTGCATCAGCTCCTCATTCTCAAATATTTCCCCCATCATTTTGAGCAGCTGCTTGTGCATCTGATAGAACTGCTCCACCATCCTAAAGTGCAACGATAACCGTGCCCAAAGTGAAGCACCTTCCCTTTTCATGTTGATCATTGTGGTCACAAATGCTTCAAACTGCTCTTCATCAAATCCAGCAGAGGAGTTCACAGTGATGGACTTGTAGAAAGGGGACTCTGACTTGATGTACCAGTTGTCCATTGAACGCATCACTGTGATTTCATGTCCTCTGGAGTGCAGCTCCTCAATAAGGACTTTCATGTTGACCCAGTGGCTTCCATCCAGTGGGAACACCAATATTTTACCCCCATTGACTGAGCTCATTACAAAGAACAGCAGGGAGAGCGCTGCCAAGATCCTCTGGTACATCTCTGAAAGAAACCATGACAGGAGAACACAACTGTTAGGTTTGTCTCATGACAGAGTCACTGTTTTTTTATTTTGTTTTGTTTTGCTTGTTTTCCATGATGGGGCTTTAAAACACCTTCTCATTGAAATTTTTAGGTTTACAACCAGTGAAATGGTTGGAACATTTCCAGTAAGATCTGGCCCTATTGAAATTCCACTGAAATGAAAAGCAATCTTTCATTTCATGATTGTGCCCAAACTTTAACCTGGATTGCCCCAGTGCCTGCTAGAGATCACATTTTGATTTAACCTATAGATCCACATCATTTGCAAAGAAATGAGTGTTCGTCACAGTCAAGAATGTCCTTTGATGAGGAATGCCTGAAGACCACCAATCAATTTTTCCCAGATGCAGAAGCAGGAGATACAAGTTGAAACCATCTCTGTGATATTAACTTGTGTTTTATTAGCCCAGTCCTAGTATAGTATAGTATTTGATGGCTGCCACAGGCTGGCTAATCAGAAACAAGTCATGTAACTCTTTGAGAAGATTTCATGTTTTACAATATGTGCTGCTAAAAGAAGACATGATTCTGTTGAAATACTCATCTTATAATTAATGAAGGACACAGAGACACATGACTGTGAGCAATTCATTTTACACATTTATTATGTTCCATTTAGAGTGCAAAAAGTATGTCATGATAAAAATGTTAAAAAGGTCGAATGACTTATTTCCCTTTCCTTTCCTGAGTCCTGATCATTCATTAATCAAACAGTACCATTAATAAATCATATTTTATAAAAATTTCAAGTATGCACTGCTTAGTATCATGAATCACATACTTCATTCTTTCTTGGCTTTGCTTCTTGAAAACACTCTACGCCACAAAAACTTCAATGTCAAAATGAAAACTAACAACACAAGCACAATGACAGCCGTCAGAAACGCCATCACATCAATGGAGTGGTACTGGATAAAGGACAGTTTGTAAGACTCTGTCCGCAGATGTGGAGCTCCTTTGTGCCTCATGACAAACTCAATCCAGAACATGGCGCGGTCCAGAGGCTTCATGGGCTGATCTCTTTGCAGGTTGGACATGGTCTTCATCTTCTCCCTGTAGGAGGGATTATAGAGTACCTCTTTCACTGCCTCAAGGAAGTTGTCTTTGTTCACAGTTGCAATGTCAAGGACCTTTGCCACACCTTTGACTTTCATTCTGAAGAAGTTGTCTTGTTGGTCAAACATGAGGGGCAGTCCAACAAGGGGGACCCCATGGTAGATGGCCTCCTGGACTCCGTTGGTTCCTCCATGGGCCACAAAGACTTTAGTCTTGGGGTGTCCCAGGAGATCATTCTGGGGCAGCCAGTCCAGGAGTAAGGTGTTGTTGCCCAGGGTGGATGGTCTTTTTCCTTTGTGCCTCCAGATCACCTTCTGAGGAAGCTGAGCGAAAGCAGCAGCAATGTCCTCAGTGATGTCCTCAGGAAGCTTCTCCACCAGGGTTCCCAAAGTCATGATGATGACTCCATGTTCACCAGAGCTCTGGACAAAGTCCTCCAGTTCCTTGGACAGAGGTTTGGAGGGTTTGCACTGGAATCCTGACATGTAGACAATGTTTGGCATTGTTGGTCGAGGGAACTCAAAGATGAAGTCATTCCTCATGAGCCAGATGTCTGCTGACTGGAACAGCTCCATGTAATGTACATCCTTTCCAAAGTACCGATGGACAAATGGGATGTAGTTTGGGTCTGTGATGTACCATATTTGGAGTCGACTGAAGAGATAGACCAGAATGTTTTTAACTCTTAGGAAAAAGGTCATCTTATCTGTCAGCTCTGCCATTGGTATTGGGACATAGGAGAGTGGTGAAGGTGCTATGGCATGATGTCCCTCACCCTGAATGGTCCACCTAACATTCAGAACAAGTGGAAGACCCAAACGATGTGCCAGGAGTACCCCTCCACCAATTCCAGGATCTGTGAGAACTACATCATATTTGGCATCCCGTAGGGCCTGCATCAGCTCATCATTCTCAAAAATTTCCCCCATCATTTTGAGCAGCTGTTTGTGCATCTGATTGAACTGCTCCATTACTTCATACTCTAATGATAACCGAGCCCAAAGTGAAGCACCTTCCCTTCTCATGTTGATCATTGTGGTCACAAATACTCCAAACTGCTCCTCATCAAATCCAGAAGAGGAGTTCACAGTGATGGACTTGTAGAAAGGGGACTCTGACTTGATGTACCAGCTGTCCATTGAACGCATCACAGTGATTTCATGTCCTCTGGAGTGCAGCTCCTCAATGAGGACTTTCATATTGACCCAGTGGCTTCCATCCAATGGGAACACAAGGATTTTCCCTCCATCACCTGAGTCCAAAACATAGAACAGCACTGAGAGTGCTGCTAAGATTTTGTGGTACATCTCTGAAAAATATCAAGACAGGAGAACAGGATTATTAGATCATTCTCTAAAAACAGGGTATTTTTTTTGTCTTAATTTGTCTTTGGAACACTAACACATTTAAGTTAAAAGGTTCACAACCAACCTGGTAGTCGGTTTAAAGTTTACATTATAATAAGTTACCCTACACTCAAATTACTGAGATGGAAAGCAACCACACAATACGTGACTGCACCAAACTAAAACCTGATGTGCTATGAGTTTTGTAATCATTTAGCAAATTGTTGGCTTCGTTATTTGCAAAAAAAGCAGCAAGAAAGTATGATTGCAAATGAATGGGGAACTTTAACTCTTACCCCTAAAATTATCTTAAATTTTGGGGTGTTAAAACTTCAGCATATTTCCACTTACATACTCCATTTTTGCTTTGAAATGTTACCAAATCTTTTGGCTGTTAATGTATGGTTTAACTTTAAAATATATTTTTTAGTTTTTAATATTTCGCTGTTTAAACAACACAAACTTTTGGGGTTTTTCACTGAAAACTGAGCTCCCAGAGTGGAGAACATCATTAGCTAGAGTGAAGGACCTATTGAGGGGACAGAAGAAATTTCCCAAACAAACTGCCATAAGAACCACAAACTTCATTCTACTGGCAAAAATAAGGTATCAAAATGTTCCCTGGCTTCTCCTGCTTGTAACAAAAGGGATATCTAATCCAAAGATTGTACCCTCTGGTCAGTATGCAGCCAGCTGTTGGACAAGACCTGTTTTGGCTCTCATTCACTCCCATGTAATTTCTGATGAAAAAAATCTGTCAAGTACCATTCACAACCCCTATTTTTAGATTGCTGCCCCAGGCAAATCACTGTGTTCAACAGAGTCTTTAGATTCTCACGATGTTATCGTTTTTTTTAATGGCCCCTCAGGTCTTTGCACAAATACAGGTATTTCGGACCCATGTCTAACCCAATACTCTAGCTTTGGATCAGTGAACACAAAGGAGTTCCTATATTCCCTTGAAGCATCATCATCACCATGGTAACCACAGAGCTGCGTATACTGAGTTATGAGGTCATTAAAGGACAGAGAAACACGTGTTTGTTGACATGCAAGTATATCTACATGCACACATATACTGATACTAGTATTTCTACATTAGTCACTTACTGGACCATAACTACTATATTAACTTGCTCTGCTCACTCTACTATTTATACAGCTTTATTGTAATATAACTATGACTCAAAATACTTTTACTTCTTCTATCACTCTGACTTCTATTTGTACTACTTTTACTATTTCTTATGCTTCTTTCTTTCTCTATTCCACACAATCAGCTCTAAGCAATTTTATTGGGGCCCAGGCTTTGCAACGAGCCACTCCTTCGCATGTACCATGACATGTAGGTGTATATTCATGACATATTGTTTTTGAGTTAGAACAGTGTTTATATAAAAGTGGGCGCACCAAGCGTGCATGAGTCTGTATGAGGTAAATTTGACCTCAGTTAAACCAGTAACCAGTTGTGTGGAAGTGTTTGGTGACGTCAGTCTAAAACACATGAATAAGGTCTTGTGGCATTGCTCCCGGGTTTCTGAACTATTTCACCGCCTGTGATGAATGCAAAAGGCCCTGCTGCCACCGCCAAGTCCAATTCACGATTTCCAGAGAAACTATCTAGTTTAGCATATTTTAGGGTGATCATGATTCACTATTTCATGGCAGCCACAGGGGGGTCCATCAGTCTCCTGCCTGGTAACCCAATGTTTGTTAGGATGTAATTCTTTGTAACACGTGATGGAATCAACAGACAGAATTTGGATGAATTACTTATCTTATCATTGATAAATGACAAAGAAACACACACGTGTACAATCTTGTTTACACATTTATTACATTTTCAATGGAGTGTTGATCAGGGTTTACCATCATGGTACCCATGGGCATCTAGGTGCCCGCAAGAACCTCTTAAAGTGCCCAGGAGGCATATTCCAAAATACAGCACTGGTCACAATGGAGCTCCTTCCTATCATCATTGTTCTGTAAATTATAATGAATAATAATAATTATAAATAATAATCATGAAATAATTAACACTGACATGTGAGAAGTCTCTGAACATAGTATAACCACTTCTATAATGATTAATAATATTGAAAAGTGATCTGTGAAATTGAGTTCAGAAAGTTTTAATCAGACAAGTAACCCCTCATGCCACTCATTTTCTGTGAGGTAGCCCTTAGATTCAAAGAGGTTGGTGACCCCCGGTGTAGAAAATACAAAAATTTGAATTGTTAAAAAAGTTGAATTACCAAATTCCCTTGCCATCCATTTTCCTTTAAATAACTGGAGTCATAATCATTTTTATAACTGTACTTTTTAAAAGTCAAGTTTTATTAAAATTTAAAGTAAAGCTTGCTTCATACCTTGCATCACATACTTCATTCTTTCTTGGCTTTGCTTCTTGAAAACACTCTACGCCACAAAAACTTCAATGTCAGAATGAAGACTAACAACACAAGCACAATGACAGCTGTCAGAAACGCCATCACATCAATGGAGTGGTACTGGATAAAGGAGAGTTTGTAAGACTCTGTCCGCAGATGTGGAGCTCCTTTGTGACTCATGACAAACTCAATCCAGAACATGGCGCGGTCCAGAGGCTTCATGGGCTGATCTCTTTGCAGGTTGGACATGGTCTTCATCTTCTCCCTGTAGGAGGGATCATAGAGTACCTCTTTCACTGCCTCCAGGAAGTTGTCTTTGTTCACAGTTGCAATGTCCAGAACCTTTGCCACACCTCTGACTTTCATTCTGAAGAAGTTGTCTTGTTGGTCAAACATGAGGGGCAGGCCAACGAGGGGAACCCCATGGTAGATGGCCTCCTGGATCCCATTGGTTCCTCCATGGGCCACAAAGACTTTAGTCTTGGGGTGACCCAGGAGATCATTCTGAGGCAGCCAGTCCAGGAGTAAGGTGTTGTTGCCCAGGGTGGATGGTCTTTTTCCTTTGTGCCTCCAGATTACCTTCTGAGGAAGCTGAGCAAAAGCAGCAGCTATGTCCTCAGTGATGTCCTCAGGAAGCTTCTCCACCAGGGTTCCCAAAGTCATGATGATGACACCATGTTCACCAGAGCTCTGGACAAAGTCCTCCAGTTCCTTTGACAGAGGTTTGGAGGGTTTGCACTGGAATCCTGACATGTATACAATGTTTGGCATTGTTGGTCGAGGGAACTCAAAGATGAAGTCATTCCTCATGAGCCAGATGTCTGCTGACTGGAACAGCTCCATGTAATGTACATCCTTTCCAAAGTACCGATGAACAAATGGGATGTAGTTTGGGTCTGTGATGTACCATATTTGGAATTGACTAAAGAGATAAACCAGGATGTTTTTAACCCTCTGGAAAAACGTCATCTTATCTGTCAGCTCTGCCATTGGTATTGGGACATAGGAGAGTGGTGAAGGTGCTATAGCATGATGTCCCTCACCCTGAACAGTCCACCTAACATTCAGAACAAGTGGAAGACCCAGACGATGAGCCAGAAGTACCCCCACACCTATTCCGGGATCTGTGAGAACTACATCATATTTGGCATCTCGTAGGGCCTGCATCAGCACTGTATTCTCAAATATGTCCTCAGTCATCTGTATCAACTGCTTGTGCATCTCATAGAACTGCTCCACTAATTCATACTCTAATGATAACCGAGCCCAAAGTGAAGCACCTTCCCTTCTCAATTTGATCATTGTGGTCACAAATGCTCCAAACTGCTCTTCATCAAATCCAGAAGAGGAGTTCACAGTGATGGACTTGTAGAAAGGGGACTCTGACTTGATGTACCAGCTGTCCATTGAACGCATCACAGTGAGTTCATGTCCTCTGGAGTGAAGTTCTTCAATGAGGACTTTCATATTGACCCAATGGCTTCCATCCAATGGGAACACAAGGATTTTCCCTCCATTGACCGAGTACAAAACACAGAACAGCACTGAGAGTGCTGCTAAGATCCTGTGGAACATCTCTGAAAGAAACCACGACAGGAGAACATGGTCGTTAGATTTCCTCATTAAAGAAGAGTTTGCAGTTCTTTGCGTGAATCAGCTTCAAAACAGCAACACACCATATCAAAGAGGTTAACCACCAGCTCGATGGCTGGTTAAATGTTTTCATCTTAAAAAAAAAAGGTAGCACTACGCAATTTTTTTGTGACATGGAAACCAACCACACATAGCATGATTGAGCCCCAACTAAAACCTGGAGTTTCCCAGTGCCTTCTGGTAATCATAGTTTTATTCATGTAACATAACCTCATCATCTGCGAAGAAATGACTGTTAGTTGTAGAAAGGAATGTCCTGGTAGTAAGGAACGTTTTAGGAAACCACTGGTTAATTTGACACAAGTTGTTAACAGCTGTGACCATTGTTGTAATGTAAATTTATCATTTATTTGGGTCTTTTCAAACATTTGGAAAACAGTATGCAGCTCTATTTGATGCTATGTCACTGTGTTTGTTTTTCAGAAAGACCTGTGTGTATCTGATGCACTATCGTGATAATGTTTTGTCTAAGGGGTGACTTAGATACAATCTTTGATGGTCACATATATTGAGAGTCGTTACATGATATTACTTAAAGCTTTCAATTCTCAAAACATCATTCAACAAATGAACATTGAAATTCATGTAGAGTAACACACAAATACACACAAAAACAAACTCACTTCTTTGAACTTGAGTGTATTTATTGACAACTTGCTCCCATGTACATTTGGAAAGATCACAGATAAATTGCAACAGAACATAGGATCATATTAACATTTCAGTAATCTCTTAAACTGTTAATTCCTAGTAATAATTTGTGAATGTATCTTTGTTTTCCATTAAAGAGCAGAATGAAATTTAAATGCAACAGAAGGGAATCACATACTTCATTCTTTCTTAGCTTTGCTTCTTGAAAACACTCTACGCCACAAAAACTTCAATGTCAAAATGAAAACAAACAACACAAGCACAATGACAGCGGTCAGAAACGCCATCACATCAATGGAGTGGTACTGGATAAAGGACAGTTTGTAAGACTCTGTCCGCAGATGTGGAGCTCCTTTGTGCCTCATGACAAACTCAATCCAGAACATGGCGCGGTCCAGAGGCTTCATGGGCTGATCTCTTTGCAGGTTGGACATGGTCTTCATCTTCTCCCTGTAGGAGGGATCATAGAGTACCTCTTTCACTGCCTCAAGGAAGTTGTCTTTGTTCACTGTCGCAACGTCCAGGACCTTTGCCACACCTCTGGCTTTCATTTTGGAAAAGTTTTCCTGTTGGTCAAACATGAGGGGCAGGCCAACAAGGGGGACCCCATGGTAGATGGCCTCCTGGACTCCATTGGTGCCTCCATGGGCCACAAAGACTTTAGTCTTGGGGTGTCCCAGGAGATCATTCTGGGGCAGCCAGTCCAGGAGTAAGGTGTTGTTGCCCAGCGTGGATGGTCTTTTTCCTTTGTGCCTCCAGATTACCTTCTGAGGAAGCTGGGCAAAAGCAGCAGCAATGTCCTCAGTGATATCCTCAGGAAGCTTCTCCACCAGGGTTCCCAAAGTCATGATGATGACACCATGTTCACCAGAGCTCTGGACAAAGTCCTCCAGTTCCTTGGACAGAGGTTTGGAGGGTTTGCACTGGAATCCTGACATGTAGACAATGTTTGGCATTGTGGGTCGAGGGAACTCAAAGATGAAGTCATTCCTCATGAGCCAGATGTCTGCTGACTGGAACAGCTCCATGTAATGTACGTCCTTTCCAAAGTATTGATGAACAAATGGGAGGTAGTTTGGCTCTGTGACATATTGTATTTGAAGCCATGTAAAAGCATAAAACATAAGGTTCTTTACTCTTTGAAAAAATGTCATTTTGTCTGTCAGCTCTGACCCTGGTGTCGGGACGTAGGAGAGGGGTGAAGGTGCTATGGCATAATGCCCTTCACCCTGAATAGTCCACCTGGCATTTAAGACCAGTGGAAGACCCAAACGATGACCAAGAAGTACCCCTCCACCTTGGAAGGGATCTGTGAGAACCACATCATATTTGGCATCTTGCAGGCTCAGCATTAGTTCTTTATTCTCAAATATCTCCCCCACCAATAAAAGATTCTGTCTGAACATCTGATAGAACTGATCCACCAGTTCATACTCTAATGATAACCGAGCCCACAGGGATGCTCCACTTCGTCTCAGGTTGATCATTGTTGTTACAAATGTCCCAAACTTATCTTCATCAAATCCAGCAGAGGAGTTTACCGTGATGGACTTATAGAAACGGGACTCTGACTTGATGAACCAGCTGTCAGATGGCCTCAACACTGTGATTTCATGTCCTCTGGAGTGAAGTTCCTTGATGAGGACCTTCATATTGATCCAGTGGCTTCCATCAGCAGGGAACACAAAAACTCTTCCTCCATTTACTGAGGGTGGAAAGCAGATCAATGTGGCAAGAGCCACCACTGTCAGTCGGTACATCCCTGAAAGAAACTGTGAGAGAAGATGTTTGAATGTTAGATCTGTCTCTTTGATAAGATCTTGCATGTGTTTGACTTCAAACTCTTGCACACAAGGAACTGAAAAATAGAACAGTCCATTTTAATGGGTATGGAAATGTTTGTACTTGGAACAGCTCTCCTACAAAGGATCAACATTTTACTGAAAGGATGAACTTCTAGTTGGTAAAACAGTCCAGATAGATTATTGAGCCTAATACTGAAGGCTCCTCTCTGAAGTCTCTCCTTCCTTTCAACATTTAAAACATTTCGACCCTTGCCAACTGTGGCCAAGAGGCGGTCAACACAGACATGGTCTCATTTGCAAAAATGTGTTAATAGTTTACAGAAAGGCGTGACTTACCGAGTTGCAGTTCTCCTGGAGCTTGTTAGGAGCAAAAGCAGCAGATTAAATGATTCAAGTGAAATTCAAATAAGAAGAATTCAGTTTGTAAACGCTGCGTGGGTTGTTGGCCTGTCAGTGTTAGGCACACCATAATCAAGCCACTAAAGCATCCTCCTGCTCCTGCTGTTAACGATGAGGAAAGCTAAGCATACAGATGGAGCTGAACAGACTGATGTTAGTGGGCAGCTACATCACAAAAGCTGGTAGGGGGAGATCTAGGAGAGGGAATCACCTCAGTCTGAATCAAAGAGGTTAGCTACTTATCAATGCTTTATGGGCAGAAACTGACTGCAGGACAGGGCGCCACTGACCCCGCTGTTCAAGTGTTTTAGTTTTTCTGTCAACCAGGAGTTAAAAGTGTTTAAAAGGAAATACAAAGGAGCTACAGAAATGTGGTTAATCATGAATATAGAAATCAAATCAATGGATCAGGAACATATACTATGATAGTTCAACGGTCCTGTTTGTTTGGCGAATCTGGGGATGCTTCAAGCAGCAAATAAGGCTTCCTTAGTATCTCCGGTAATTTTTTATTGTGTCATTTGTGAATGTGTGGTACACTTTAAATCAGATCTATTAACAGGAATGAAACTTTCCCAGTTGGTTAGCTGTTCATAGAACATTTTGACAGTATGACTGAGCTCATTATTTATGCAGGAGCTTTTTGCATTGAATTGTTAAAAAACATTAAAGAACAGACATGTTCAAAAATCCCTCAGCCCCCACCCCCAGCTAGCTTTTTTAGACGTTGTGTAGCATCAAACAACTATTTCTGTAAGTTATTCAACTAATTCAAAGGGTTAGGGTTAGATAAGATTACACTTCTTCCTGCTTCTTTTTGCGCATGTTAACTGAGAACTTTGAGAAATTATTGTCTTGTTGTGTTTTCACATTTTCTGATTCTCACCAATTTGTATTTTTCTGTGTTAAAGTTGTCATCTACATAAACAAAATAAGCGTTTATTCATCCGTCCATTGATAAAAGGCATTGACATGAGCTCCAAAATCACTAGTCCTTCTTGGCTTTGCTTCTTGAAAACACTCTACGCCACAAAAACTTCAATGTCAGAATGAAAACTAACAACACAAGCAAAATGACAGCCATCAGAAAAGCCATCACATCAATGGAGTGGTACTGGATAAAGGACAGTTTGTAAGACTCTGTCCGCAGATGTGGAGCTCCTTTGTGCCTCATGACAAACTCAATCCAGAACATGGCGCGGTCCAGAGGCTTCATGGGCTGATCTCTTTGCAGGTTGGACATGGTCTTCATCTTCTCCCTGTAGGAGGGATCATAGAGTACCTCTCTCACTGCCTCCAGGAAGTTGTCTTTGTTCACAGTAGCAATGTCAAGGACCTTTGCCACTCCTTTGACTGTCATTCTGAAGAAGTTGTCTTGTTGGTCAAAGATGAGGGGCAGGCCAACAAGGGGGACCCCATGGTAGATGGCCTCCTGGATCCCATTGGTGCCTCCATGGGCCACAAAGAGTTTGGTCTTGGGGTGTCCCAGGAGATCATTCTGGGGCAGCCAGTCCAGGAGTAAGGTGTTATTGCCCAGGGTGGATGGTCTTTTTCCTTTGTGCCTCCAGATCACCTTCTGAGGAAGCTGAGCGAAAGCAGCAGCAATGTCCTCAGTGATGTCCTCAGGAAGCTTCTCCACCAGGGTTCCCAAAGTCATGATGATGATACCATGGTCACCAGAGCTCTGGACAAAGTCCTCCAGTTCCTTGGATAGAGGTTTGGAGGGTTTGCACTGGAATCCTGACATGTAGACGATGTTTGGCATTGTTGGTCGAGGGAACTCAAAGATGAAGTCATTCCTCATGAGCCAGATGTCTGCTGACTGGAACAGCTCCATGTAATGTACATCCTTTCCAAAGTATTTATGAACAAATGGGAGGTAGTTTGGGTCTGTGATGTACATAGTTTGAAGACATGTGAACAAGTACACGAAAAAGTTCTTCACTCTTTGGGAAAATGTCATTTTGTCTGTCAGCTCTGACCCTGGTAGTGGGACGTAGGAGAGTGGTGAAGGTGCTATGGCGTAATGCGCTTCACCCTGAATGGTCCACCTTACATTTAGAACAAGTGGAAGACCCAAACGATGAGCCAGAAGTACCCCTCCACCAAGAGCAGGATCTGTGAGAACTACATCATATTTGGCATCACGCAGGCTCAGCATCAGGTCTGTATTCTCAAAAATGTCTTTAACAAACTCAAGCACCTGCTTACTTATTTTATATAACTGCTCCATCACTTCATACTCCAATGATAACCGATCCCAGAGTGAAGCACCTTCCCTTCTCATGTTGATCATTGTGGTCACAAATCCTCCGAACTTCTTCTCATCAAATCCAGTGAAAGAGTTTACCGTGATGGACTTGTAGAAAGGGGACTCTGACTTGATGTACCAGCTGTCCAGTGCCCGCAGCACCGTGATTTCATGTCCTCTGGAGTGCAGCTCCTCAACAAGGACTTTCATATTGATCCAGTGGCTTCCATCCACAGGGAACACCAAAATCTTCCCTCCGCACACGCCGGACGATGAGCAGAGCAGCACCGTGAGTGCCACCGCTACCAGTCGGTACATCTCTGAAAGAAATCGTGTCGAGAGATAAGTGCAGGATGGAGTGGTCCTTTTAAAGAAGAAGAAGAAGTTTGAGTCCCGGAGCAGAACCATGAGAAAAGCAGACTGATGACTGAGCTGCTGAGCTTTCACTCTGGGATACAACCATCACAGGAATGTCTGACACAGCCAGTAGGGGCTGGACTTTGAGGAAAAGTTTCAACAACACAGATTAAAACTTCTTGGAAAGATTGCAGCCTTGATCCTTGATAATTAGACTTTTTCAATGGCACAAAAAACAGATCTGGATTCAGGTTTGTAGTCCAAATCTGCACCCAGTGCATCTGAGGCAGAGCGTGTAAAACAGACGACGCATCAATGTGGAGAATAAGATTTCTGCTTTTGCATTCAGTTACACTATAGACAAATGAACATGCAGACAGGTCGAGATGGAAGCAAGAAAGGAGCTGTATCAGTCTCTTGTTTTTCTTCACAATATTGAATTCGTGAACATAAAAACAACACCTTTTTTTTAAGCTAACCTAGTTCAAAATGCCATATTGCTAAGTTCCCCAACAGCCTAAGTATCTTCACTGCAAAGTTCAAACACTCTAAAGATTTCTTAGCCACAGCAAACTATCTTCACATCACTAATTTCCCCAAAGGATGCAGATGTTTTTGTTCTGCAGACTGAGAAACGCTGCCCCTAACCTTGCATAACTCTAGGTTTCCCCACAAGTCATCACAGTTTCCTGTTTGCATAACTGCACAGTGTGTGAATCCCTGCAGCTAAATCCTGGGAGGGCTGGAGAGAGGCAACACACCTCTCTCCAGTTTCCAGCTTTGTGTTTGTGAGCTTGTTTGGCTTGGCTGTGTTGGTGCCCCCTTACAAAGAGGTTTCATGAGAGTAAACTTTTGTATTTACAAGTTCAAAGGGCTGGGAAGCTTCTGCGCGGCTTTTGTTGCTTGAGTCAAAGTGTATAATGCAGGTTTTGTGAGCACAAACTTTGAGGGATGGAGACCACAACACAGATTTTTAAAGATGTGTCCTTACAAATGTTGATTTTGGATAATTTTGTGAGTCTAAAAACTTCTTTTTTTTGAGCATTCAGACCAACTGTGATGTAAACAAGTCTCATAAGGAAGGGGAGATCTGACCCTGTTGTTCCCTGCAGCACACAGAAAAAAAAACATGTTTTCCAAGCTGGCGTGATCCAAGATAAATCTCCAACATTCCTGCTGTTTCCTGTGTTGTTAATCTGCTCACTCGACCTCCGCATTTTTTAATCTGACTGCCAACAAGCTGAACTCTGAGACTGCAAAAGTTGTGAAAGAGCAAAGTAAAGAAGTCAGGTTGCTTGGTGTGTTTGTAAAGGTTAGTCTTCTCGTCATGCAGAAACATCTGGAAGTAGTATTGGCTGTAAGAGCATCCATCTGCAAATACCTCAGCTTTGGTGGAAAAAACACACATGCATGCACATTCATGCTCAGTGAAATACCACGTTAGGACGGAGAGGACTGCAAAAACATGTCAGTGCAAACGCTTTGTGAGCTAAAAAATCCTCTCTGTTTGATGTCAACACTCACCGAGAGCGGTTCACGTGTCCACAGCAGCCTGTTGTCGCTTCGTCCTGCCCCCCTCGTTGCACACAGCTGACTGACTGCGGTCCAGCTCTGGCTTTCAGAGCAGCTCGGAGGGCGTTGGTACTGAGGTAATAGGGCTAAAGTTCAGTGTGTGTGTGTGTTTCATGTGTGTAACAGAGTGTGTGTGTGAGTGGACAGCAGCTACAGGCACGCTTCGGTTACACAAGGCAAAGCTGAATGAGTGTCATGTTGCAAAGTCTGAGTTTGAACTTGATGGAGTACAGAGATAAGGATGGATCAAAGGTGGACCATCTGACGGACTGACGGAGGCTGTTGACCTAAAGTCTGCTTTAACATAAAACCTCCAGAGATCAGATCCAGGATCAGTTTTATTCTATATACTGAGCCTCATAAAAATCACTGCCTTTAAGACGATGTAGGGATGTAAACCCTAATGTGTCGTATCCTGTTTTATTTCATTGTATACCGTTTTACTTTATCAATTAATTTCATATTTTAATTTATTGCACTGTATTAATAGTTTCTAACTGATTAAATCTTGTAACATTTCATGTCTATAGTGTTGAATCCCATAACTCACTTCTTGTTGGGTTGTGTCACACTTTAAAATATTCATATTGTGTCATATCATATTTTAATCTTTTGTATGGTAACAAATCATATCGTTTTGATTCATATTTTATCACATGACATCATATCATATCATATCGTCCCTATCCTCACCTCATTTCTTCTTATCTCATCGTATGGTATCTAACTGAATTCAGTTTAATTCCACTGTCCTGTATTGTATTGTTCTTCATCACATCTCATCGTATGGTATCAGTTAGTATCCCATTGTATCATAACACATTGGATCTCATCCCATCTCATTTATACCTATGATATCAAATGTTATTTTGATGTTTCATTATACATTTTAACTCATTACATCTCATTCCATAGTACCGTATCATACTGTGTGGTATCACATGGTATCATTTTATATCATAACCAGGGCTTGACATTAACATTTTTGCTCACCAGCCACTGTGGCTAGTGGTTTCCCAAAATTACTAGCCACTCAGCATTTTCACTAGCCACAATTTTGTTGTTGGATAATTATGTTTAATGTGATTAAAGCCAATAATGAAATGCTAAAATTTACTTGAACTAGATTTACGACATTTTTAAATGTAAATGACCCCTGTTTACACTCAGATAAAGACTACATATATGTTTAATGCCACTTTTGAAACAGTCGTGTGGAGGGTTGTGCATTGTTGCATTTGATAAAAGTTGTGAACGTTGGAGATTAAATATGTATGTATACATATACAACATATATAAGTCACACTGGACTATAAGTCTTATTTGTTTAGAATGATTTGGTTTGTTTACAGTATTTTTACATTTGGAGCTTTAAAATATTGTTCCTTCAGCTCCTCTTATCTGTGACCAGCTTTGCTTCTCTCCTGCTCTAGGTGAGTGTTGCAGGTGAGATTGGTGCAGTGTGAGTTTAAATGAGCCCCATCTGATAGACGTCCTCACTTTTAAAAAGTTACGGGAGTTTAGGCGCTAGTTTGTGACTCAGAGCCCGGAATCGGTATACAATGGAGAGCGAAAAAGACGCGAGTGAAGTTTTGAATCACATTATCAGGCGCTAAACATTGGGAGCAGTCACGGTGTCCGAGCGGGAGCCTGGAGATAAATGAGCGCATCTCAGCAGTTACGTCAGCAAAAGACTTGGCGAATGGACCAATGAGCAAGCACTGTGTGCAGGCAGTGCTCATGGGAGATGTAGTGCCATAGTCTCATATTGCACTAGCTTTAGTATTTCAGATGCCATTTCAGAAAACTACAATTACATAATTCAACCCGCCACAGTGGCTAAGTAGGAGTGGCAGTGTTACCCACCACAGCTGGAATTCACCCACATTTGGCGGGTCTTAATGTCAAGCCGTGATCATAAAGCATCATGGTTTTCGTGGTATCGGATCATAACATATCATAAGGTATCAAATTGTATCATTATGCACCATACCTCAAGGGATCTCATGGCATCTCATTGTATCTCATTGATTGTATGGTATCAAACGGTATCATGTTGTGTCCTGTTGTATTGGGCCAAACTGTGGCGATATATTGTACGGTGTCTTATGGTATTGTGTGGTTTTAGTGTAACGTTGGTATTGTATGATAGTGTGTGTTAATAGATTGTGTCGTGACTTCAGCACAGACAGTGGATTCAAATGCAGAGGGAGTTGACAGTTTGGAAAGTTGTGGTCCTAGCAAGGTTCCAGTCCCAAGAAGTCAAAAAGGTCCAGTAGGCAAGGACTGGAAACTATGCCTAACACTAGGGGGCAGCTTCACAGGAACTGAAACAGACAAGAGGCAAATCAGATGAAAAAAAGAGATGAAAATATTTCAAGTCTGTCAAATCTTTACAACCTCTATCACAGTCAGTGTGAAGGTCACCACAGTTTGTCCAAGCGGTTTACCTGCCAAACACAGGTGAACTCCACAACCTCAGTGACAGCATGTTCCCTTACCTGAGGAATCAATCACACATTAAAACAAATAGGTTTTACACAGGAGCTGAACAACAACATGCCTTTGCAACAAGCTGACTCATGTAGCGCTGAAGCCAAAGGATTAGTCCGCTGTTTTTAATTTGATCTAATATTGTGCATGTATCACAGCGTGGTACAGCTTCAGCCACAGACCCCCATTGTTGTCCAAAAGCTACCAAATACTCAGTGGAGCACTAAGCCTGAATTAACCTGCAGCTGGTGGTAATCCCCAATTAGGTTACTATTCCTCTGTGTTTCACTAATATTCACTAAAGTCTGCTCAGTTGTTACATAACTGCGCTCTGTTTCAGTGAATGAAGCGGTCACTTTGAGTTCAGTCCTGATAAACAGCTTGTTTTCAGAGACTCTGGTATTCCCCTTCACTGAAAAGTTGCACTGTGTGCATGTTTTTGATTGAGTTAATGAATGTTGCTGTGTCTCTTCTTCCCCCTCCAGCCCCACTGTCGAGAAGTCCGAGCAGCAGCCATGCAGGCAGCGTGGCTCCATCCCCAGCGCCATCCAGGCGCTTGGATGCCCCCCAACCCTCACCCTCTCCAAGCAGCCCTCTCCACAGACCGCCCAGCGACCAGGACCAGGCCTCTCTGAACTCCCAGGACTCCCCATCCTCTGATGGGAGCTGCTACACAGAGCTGTACCCCGGCCCTCAGAGCTACGTGGAGAGGCTGCGAGCGGAGGAGGGGTCAGCGGGCGTTGATCCGCTAAGGGCGGAGGATGGGAACGTGTTCGTCACGCCAGTAGTGGAGACCGTCTCATCTTTCAAACCCTGCAGGTACAGGTCGGCGCTGATGTCCAAAGAGAACAAGCCTCTTGAGGTTTCCATCCTGAGGAGGGTGAAGGAGCTGCTGGCGGAGATCGACCCCAGGACGGCGGCTAGACACATCACCAAGGCCGACTGCATGGTACTGTGTCAAGCTCCTGCTACCAGGTGTATCCAGATT
Source organism: Halichoeres trimaculatus (assembly GCF_033239565.1). Taxonomy (NCBI): domain Eukaryota; kingdom Metazoa; phylum Chordata; class Actinopteri; order Labriformes; family Labridae; genus Halichoeres; species Halichoeres trimaculatus. The sequence continues at coordinate 1,431,781 of NW_027437183.1, forward strand.
AACCATAATGGAAATGACAGCAAAAACAGCAAATCAGTGAAATGCTCTAGAGGACGAAATAAAACAGAGAAGATAGAAGAACAACTGAGAACTTCCTTGGTAAAATATTAGCCTTCATGTATCCAGGGCAGAGGGATTTTGATACACCTGGAAATAACAAGGTTGTAAAAGTTAAACATTAACCCACTGTAGAGTCAGGGCATTTCTCAGATGTTGGTGGAGATTAAACTACAGCTCAGGGTAAATCAAGGTGTGTTTGTGTACTTTAATACTCTACACCCATCTGTATTCTGCAACACTTCTTAAGATTCAGGGTCAGGGTGGGCGCTGGAGCCAGGTACCCAACCCTGTCTACCACAGATCAACCACCTGGCTCATTAAAATGGGTCTTCTGTGGTCAGTAATAGTGATATCACATGTGTTTATATTAACTGTTAAAAATGAAGAAAGCTACTTTAACAGTGTTTGTTTGTTAGACTGAGGTTAGCTCTGCGGGAGTTCTAGAACTCAATGATGTAATTCTCTCTGTGATGTCAGAGTTCTAGAACTCCTGCTGTTGCTCTGCAAACAGAATGTTTTGCATGCATGCTCCTGATTGGTCGATAGCTCTCAGACTGCAAACACAAACCAGATCACTTCTCATATTACACAGTCTCTGCATTTTTATGCTGTAATCTATAGAGGGAGGAGTTAGTGGGGGAGTTAACCACCAAAATACACACATTTTAACTTAATATCATCACTTTGACAGAAATGGTTGAGTATTTCAGGGTTGATAAACTGGTTCATCATTTCGTAACAGTCACTAATTTTACTTTAATCCTAAGATCTGTTGTTCATCATAATTTATAGGTTTACTCATTATTTCCTCTCTATATTGAGTCCATGTTTGGTCATAACCTCGACCCCAAACTAACTTTTTCACTACATAAGCAAAGTCAAATCTGTGTTTTGAATATCAGCAGCTAATGTTGCTTGTTTGTGGTTAAACCTGGTTAACGCATTTAATTACACCCCCACAGACGTCGCTGGTGTTTTGGTGTAAAGTGTGACCCTGTTAGCTGGTGACTCTCCGCCGTTTATCACTGATACCCCCCGCTGAGAGTCACCAGTTAGCATGGTCGCTATTAACTCCAAAACACCAGTTGCTCTGTGACCGTCCAAACTTGGTAGACGTTGCCTCTGTTGTACAGTATCTTGAATTTCTGTCCGGATAAATCAAGTATCCATCCAACAGCTGACTACAGAACAACCATACATTTTAATGTTGCCAACAGCTTTAATTTAGTGCTAAATAAACAATAACTGGTCTGAATGAATGGCGCTAAACGCTGCCTCTGTGGTCAATATGTGTGTGCATCTTCATAATGACGTAGACTGATAAACCGTCAATAAACTCTCTGAAGTTTGTCGACTGGAGGTGGATCCATCATTTCTGATGCATTTAGTAAAGTCAGGAAATCTAAGCGCTGATTGTCTTTAGTGACTCGGCAAAAAGCAGATTTGTGTCTCTGTAAATGTTTGGTCTAGAACAGATTGTTAGCCGCTCTTCATGCAGATATCTCTTTATAGAGAGAAAGAACAGAAATCAAATTCACACCAAGCCGAAGAAATGGACTTTTGCAGCATTAAAAACATATTTACAGCCTGGTTCGAAAAAATGACTTGAGTCTTGGTAGCTTGTTTCTCAATTGGCACACAAACACTGGGGTGATTTTCTTTCTAGCTCTGTCGTTTACAAGATATTAAGGTCCTGAGTTCGTCCATTTAGAGGCACAGCTCACGTCTTTGCTCAATGTCTAAAACTTCTCATCGTGGATTTCTTCGTCTGTGTTACCCAGGTGGCCAGAATCCTGCAGGTGACCCCCGAGGTGCAAAGAATGATGGGAGTTAGCTCTGGGATGGAGCTGCTCACGTTGCCGCACGGCCAGCAGCTGAGGCTGGATCTCCTGGAGAGGTGAGGTGTACGAGGTGGACACTATCTATTCTAAGTGCTTTACATATGCAGTCTGTCTAATGACCAGCAGGGGGCCAACCAGTCTGATTGACTTTAAGGTCTCAATCTCTACTTTCAGTCTTCTTCAAAACAGCCTGATGTTCATTCAGTAGATTGTGGTCTCATTTAGAGCCTTGTTGGTGGTGACCAAACCGGAGCTCCTAACAGCTCCGACTGTCACACACGCTCTGTGGTAATGACTCCGCCCTCCTCTCCCTGCAGGTTCCACACCATGGCGACCATGTTGGCCGTGGATGTGTTGGGCTGCACGGGGTCGTCTGAGGAGCGAGCCGGCCTGCTGCACAGAATCATCCAGATCGCTGCTGAGCTGAAAGGCACCATGGGAAACATGTTCGGCTTCGCTGCTGTCATGAAAGCGTTAGAGCTGCCTCAGGTAAACACGCAACACCTGGACTAGAGTTTACCCCGTACAGAGATTTGTGTCCACCTCAGTGAGGTTTCTGCTGAGTCATTATTACTCTCAGTCTGTTATCAACAATAAAACATCTTTATGAAGCCGCCTTACCTCTGTACACAATAACAAAGGTGCACCGCGAACACTTTATCTGCTGTTATAAAAGATCATGAATAGCTCACTAAACATGAAATCTGTGTCCTAAAGTCTTTATGTGAAAGGTAGATCATAACAAATCAGATCAGCTGTCACAGACTTCTATTCTTTACAACAGCAGGGGAAGATCTCTGTCGTCATTTATTTGACTTTTTTAGGCTGTTTATAGTTTTTTGGATAAGGAGGGATTTTTAAAAATGGGACAAAATCTGAGTTTTTCTTTAAAGCTGAATACCAAAAAATTATTATTATTATTATTAAAAGAGCAATGTCACTAAATTTATTTTGTCTCTTCATTTATGGAGGATTTAATTATTCCTTTGTTTACTTTCTAGTTATTATACTTCTTTATGTCCTTATTATGTTTACACACCTTTGACCTCCATGTCTTAATATGTTGTGTTGCTTTGAAATATTTATGTATTGCTTTTATCTCTTTAAAATGCTTTAATCTGCCTTACTTTTTCTATTTTTTATGTAATAACATTAAGGATGGGAATCAAAAACAAGCTCCTGTTGGGAACCAAAAATAAATGTTTCAATCCATCGATAGCGTTAGCCTTTGTGCTTAACGATTCCCTTATCAATTCTTTACATTGTGCCGGAGCCGCCGGGCCTTACGTCGACTAGTCTGCTGCAGCTAGCTTAGCTTAGCAGTTAGCTAACGTTTCCCAAGAAAACTCTGATTCAGGATTTTCAGCTTGAAGTTTTCCTGAAGAACTGACTTCATAAAGAAATGTTCATCACTCTCTCTCAGGAGATTCATATTCAGTACATTCAACATGGTATAAATCACCTTATTTACCAAAACAACAAAATAGCGCAAGCCTAATGTAAATGGGAAACTGCATTGGCATGCTAGCAGTTAGCATACATCAGTATAACTTCAGCTTCAGAATAGAATTTCAACTTTCATCACAGAAACATATCACATCAACTCTTTGTCAAAAATACTGATAATTTCAAATGCTAAAAGCTAACAGGCTAATGAAAGGCTCGTGGCTGACTTCATAACTATGGAAAGGTTTCAAACAACTTAAACCATTGCTATAACCACTTTGAGACACTAGATGGCCTACTTGAATTATTAATATATTAAAACACAGAACATCAACGTCACATTGTGTGAAATTTTGACCTGTTTCTGTTTGAGTATGCCCAGAAATATCCAGACTCAGGGACCAATTACATTTTATTCACTTACAGTATAAACTCAATTAAATGTTGTTGACTCAGAAAACCTGTAAAGCTACTTTTGTACGGAGAAAATTCACAACAGGAATTGATAAGGGAATCGATAAAGAATCAGATCGATAAGCAGAATCCATAAGGGTATGGGTATTGACAAAATCGTATCAATTCCCATCCCTAGATAAAATCTACCCAGTTTTTTGGCCGAACAATATTTAATAGTGAAAATATGTAACATTTATTTCTTCATGTATTAACTATCTTTATTATCATATCTATTATCTGTTTACATCTCAATTTCTTAGGCAGTTTTGCTACTAGGCTAATGTTTCGTCTTTGTCCCTCAGGTGTCCCGTCTTGAACAGACCTGGACGGCGTTACGACAGCGGCACACAGAGGGCGCTATTCTCTACGAGAAGACTCTGAGACCGTTCATGAAGAGTCTGAACGACGGGAGAGGTACCCTGAAACTGACACCCGACTTGGTAGAAAAGCGGGTCACCTTTCAAAGTCAGAAACCTCAGTCTTTCTCTTTCGTCCAACAGAAAGCTGCCCGCTCTCCAACACCTCCTTCCCTCATGTCCTCCCGCTCCTGTCTCTGCTGGAGAAGAGCGTGGCTGTGGGCGAGGGGACCGAGCCGTGGGAGACGGTGGAAGTCGGGGTAGATGTGGTCATGTTCCACCTGGGGGCGGCAAGGACCATCGCTCAGCTCGGAGGAATCTACCGCTCTAACGCTGAGAGCAAACTGCACGGTGAGAGGACGAAAGAGACCAGGAAGAAGGAAGACGTTCGTTAAAAATCATTTAATAGCTCCCAAGCTGTCTTCTCCTGATGATGTGGTTTCTATGTTGGCGTTGCAGGTTTTCAGGAGCAGCCGGAGGTCCTGGAGCTCTTCCTCACAGACTTCCAGATGAGGCTGCTGTGGGGGAGCAGGGGGGCCGAGGAGAGCCAGGTGCTACGGTACGCCAAGTTTGACCAGGTGTTGACAGCGCTGTCCAACAAGCTGGAGCCGCCCATCCCAGCGCGTTGACCCCAAACCCAGTTTGAATGACTCTGTAAACCAGAGAGTGATCCTTCAGTAACAGTGGGGTTATAAAGACGGACAAAGGCTTCGACCACTAACGCACCTCAGGAGCACCCGGCCTCCTGACACCTGAACCAAACTGTGGAGACTTCACTTTCCCTGATTCATTTCTGATGACGTCATTCATCCTACGATGAACCAAAATGTGAAGAAGCGGTACTGGTTGTGATGTGCTTTTATTCTGAAGGAGAGAGGGTGGTTAATGAAGCCTGAGATCTTTAATTCATAATAATACACAGAGGTGAAGCTGTGCCTCGCTCTGTGAGATCACTGTTTACTGCTCTGTCTGAACACAAGGCTGGACCTTCATTAAATCTGTACGATCAGTATGTGACCTGGTACGACCCAATAACAGAATAACTTCATTTATTCTTGTATTTTTGTATCATATTTATCACAATGTGTTAATCGTTGAGATTTTCTAACATAAAGTGAATATTTAATAAGATTACAAGAATTTTTTTATTCTTTTTTTTTCTGTTTTCTAAAGGTTTGTTAGAACTGGTCTTTACCATACCATGATGTAACCCTTTCTTTGTCACTGTGAGTTTAATGACCCCGACCAAATGAGTACAGCTCTAGGTTCAGAGCGTTCACGTTACACTGTACAGTATTAATGTCTAATATTTATCTAAATGTCAAATGTGAATAAACATTTTTGTGTCACTTCATTTCTGTTTATTTGATCATGGCCCAAGTCCCAAACTTTCCAGTCCGTAAACTAGATGAAGTCATTTGCTGCCACTGGTTCTGTTGATATTGCCTTGGTAGTAAGGTAAAGCAGAAAAAAATCTGAGAACATATCTTTGTGTATACGGTCTTATTTAAAATTTGTTAACCAAATTGTAGTTTATGTTTTGAAATTAATGCATAAGACTGAAGATCACAGACATTTACTCATTTTCTTTGGGAAAAAAATCAATAATGAAATAAAGCCATAATTCTTACCACCATAAATTATTCAGAGAACACAACACATTGCATAGTATTATTGCTTGATTAGTTTTCCTGAGCCTACAGTAAGACTGAATGTTGTGTCCTTATTTTCACATTGATAGCACCCTCTACTGTCCAAGCTACATTGTATAGTTAATTCCTTTCAGTACAGTTTGTAACTAATAAAAATGTATTAATTGCATAGATAGATAGATAGATAGATAGATAGATAGATAGATAGATAGATAGATAGATAGATAGATAGATAGATAGATAGATGGATAGAGTTGTGTTTTATTTCCTAAAATGGGCTGAAAACAGTTTCTTTTTTTTATTTTACAGTATTATACAATATATTTTAGGAAATAATTTGTTGAGTGTAAAAAATGATTTAATTGTTTTATGTTCGTTAGCCTTTATAAGTAATTCAAAAATAATACTATTTTATTTCATTTATTTTATTTTATTTCATTTTATTTTATCTTGTTTTATTTTATTTCATTTTGTTTTGTTTTATCTTATTTTATTATTTTATTTTATTTTATTTTATTTTATTGTATTTTATTTTATTTTATTTTATTGTATTTTATTTTATTTTATTTTATTTTATTTTATTTTATTTTATTTTGCAGATGTACCGCTTTACATTCTGGACTGTGACCCTCCAACTCACTGCGCCCCGTTGAAGACGGGAAATGTAGTTCTGTGTAATACGTCATCACGTCGTACTGTACGCTTCTCTCAGAGTAGAAAAACTACAACTGACCGGCTGACGTATGAAAAAGAAGACGAAGCAGAAGCAGCAAGAGGAGGAGATTCTTGTGGGTTTTTGATTCAGCCAGCAGGCAGCCAAGATGCTGGCCACCCTGTCTGTGCTGGTTTTGTTCTTCCTTAATCCAGTTTTGGGCGTTTTTCAGAAGCTTTACTGCACCATTTCAGACAGCTGCGACTGCGACTTTAAACCGAGTATCAAAGGTGAGGCGACCGGTGTGTGTGTGTCTGAGTTAGCTCCTGTTTGTTAGCCTAACAGCTGGGCTAAAACGACATGTGTAGGCAGCTTTATTCTCCAGGAAACACTAAAATAAGAACATGAAATGTGTGTTTTTTTAAGTTAAGTGTAATTCGACTTCACGTAGAGCTTATTGTGTCTGTTTCTGTGATAGCTGCCCTGCTAGCTAGCTGTTATGATAGCTAGCTGTTGTGCTAACCTGAAAAAGAGGAAGTCTGACAAACGTTAGAGAAGCTTATAGCGGAAAAAAATCTGTTTTTCAAGCTTTGAGCTCAAACCGGTGGAGAAATTCTCTTAATATTTAGCTTTGAGTGTTTCTTTTGTATGTTTGCGTTAATGTTATATTAATTTAACGCTTTAAAATAAAGCTTTCAATGTAAATAGGCAGTCTAAACAGAGATGATGAGTTTAACATTCCTTCTCTACTGATGCCAGAGATTACAATAATACTGGTTTCAAAATTTAACTAATTCACACTTATGTTATTTAATATGAACAGCACCACTTGACCGATATTTCTTTAAAAAAGGGAAGTTTTCTGCACAGTGGTATTCTCCAAAAAGTGGCCAATATTTCACAACTTCTACAAGGTTATGTCATTTGTATCATACAAGTTTGCATTTTTATTGTTCATTTAAAACCTTTATTTTGGTGGCTTGTGGTTACTCAAGGTCATAATATTATGACTACTAACAGGTGTAGGATATCTGAGTTCCTTGTCCCCTCTGGGATCATTTTCTCACCTTAATGATCCATTTGAATATCATCATCATCATCATCATCATCATCTTTATTGAGGAGACTCAAAGTCAATATAAAAGAAAAAAGAGAAAAAAGACAGACACAACAACAATATTATTAAAGACAGCTGTACCAGTGCTTCCACAGAGCTGACTGGTAACGTACAGCACTGACAGTAGGATCGACCAAAGTCCGAACCAAAGAGTTTTCACAGTCATTCAGTTGACACATAAATCTGTACATTAGGTGTCTCATAAGAGCACTGAATGAGTTTACATGAGCTTGACAGAACAGCAGGCTGGCACTGCTGGATCGCGGCTTTTTTAACAGAATCCTAAAGGCATCGTTATAGGCAACTTTGAGTTTTTGCAAAGAGCTCTTTTTATATTGACACCACAGTGGAGCTGTATACAACGGTGTGCAAAATGTCCTGAACAGATTAATTTTTACATTATCTGAGCACATGTGGAATTTGCGGACCAAAGTATTGGCCTGAGCATACAGTATACGGCACTGGCGAACAACATCATCATCATCACAGAGCCGGTCTGTTATGAAGTGACCCAAGTACTTAGTTTTTCCACAGACACTCAGCTTTTTTCCAGATAAATAGAAGTCTGGAAAGCAAAGGTCTTTGTCTCCTTTACATCTCCAGATGAGAACCACACTCTTTTTAGCATTATAATGGACATCAAATTTGAAACCATAATCAGAGCAGACATTTAGCAGCTCCTGAAAGCCAGCGCTGCTCAGGGAGATGATGGCCAGGTCGTCAGCATACTTAAAATGGTTGATCAATCACACATCCAGACTTTCGATATAACACTAGCTAGAGCTATCGGCCTGTTGTTATCCAGGCACCCAACTTTACCAGCTTTGTCCTTGATAACAGGCACTAGAGTGACAGACAGAAATGAATCAGGAAGAAGTTCATGAGTCATGAATCCATTGAAGCACAATTCCAGCAATACAGCAGCTTTTGGACTGGCGTACTTTAGATGTTCTGCAGTGACAGAGAGCTGAGCTATTGCTTCCTGAACTTCACCTGGAGTAATAATTACTGCATCTTGGGTTTTTTTCAAAAGGCTCACTGTGTACACCGGTAAATAGTTTAGAATAGTGCTGCTTCCAAAGTTTAGCTATATCACCTGCCCCGGACACTCCCTCAACAACAGTAGGCAGTAGCGTTTTGACTCTATTAATATGAATATGAATACAACCGTGTGTAATTTTATGTTATTAATTCTTGACTCCCAGACCTGGAGTGGGACCTTTACAAGAATCTTTATGGACAACATATGGCCCAGGATATCGTGTCAGAGGAAGTGGCCAGGTTCCTTCAGAATAAAAGCCCAGAGCGCCCCCTGGTGCTGTCCTTCCATGGCTCTTCAGGGACGGGGAAGACGCTGGTCAGCTACATGCTGGGAAACCACCTCTACGGCTCGGCCATGAGCAGCCCATTCGTCCACCAGTTTATCCCCACGCTGCACTTCCCTCTGCCTGATCAGGTCGAAGTGTACAGAGTGAGTCGAAGCAGTGATAATCTTCATTTAATGACTTTAGTGCAGGTTGTTAGTTAATCATATCATAAAGAGCAGATTAAATGTTCCCTGTGCAAAGTCAGATTTGGGGATTTCTGTCCTGTGACCTGCAGGGGGAGCTGAAGAGCTGGGTGCAGGGAAACCTGACAGAGTGCGCTCGCTCTGTCTTCATATTCGATGAGATGGAGAAGATGCCTGCAGGTGTCGTTGACATCCTGGAGCCTTTTCTGGGTCCGTCCCACGTTGTGTTTCGTACCAACTACCGCAAGGCCATCTATGTCTTCATCAGGTACACACACACACACACACACACACACTTTGTCTAAAATCCTCCTTGATGTCGTCCTTCAGATCTCTACTTTGCTTCAGCTTCTGAATGTGTTATTTGTTTCCTCTGCAGCACTACAGGAGAGGAGGTGATTAACAAAGCGGCTCTGGAGAATCGGCAAGCTGGACGAGACCGAGAGGAGATAAAGTCAGAGGATCTGCAGGACGCCATCGCACAGACGGTTTACAGGAGCAACACAAGTACGTGTCTGCAGCTTTTACTTAGGGAAACAAACTTTTATAGACGTTCAAGGTCTGTGGGTTTTACTCATTAGCCTCCATAATTGTCCAAGTGCGTCCATTCACTGTAAAGTAAAAAAAAATAAAAATAAAAATAATCAAACAGGGCTAGTGAAACAGTTACATGTTATGTAAAGAACTCTTAAAATCTATATCCAGCCTACTTTTGAATTGCTGCAACTTTAACTTTTCCTATTTTTAAATGCTAAAAAGTTCAAATTAAAAAGAAAATATCTAATTTTATACATCCCTAATGAGAGGAGTGTGCTGATTTTAGATGTTAACACTTTGGTTCAATTTTTATTTTAAATAAGCGTGTGCTTTTATAATTTGTTCAAACATTTTACAACAATGAACATGTCATTAAATGTTGATAGAAAGAATAATTTATGTGTTATTTTCAGGGATGTACATGTATAGACCCTTGTGGTGTCAGAATTGCTTGTTGGTTAAACTATTTTATTTATTTTATTTTTTTTTGCTCAATTTTAAAGTTTTCTTTCTGACAGTTTTTGTACAGTTAGAGTTTCCTGCTTTTCTTGATTCAATCTTTTTTTTTTTTCAATTATTGTCCTTGAATGACCTTTTGATTTCTGATTCAATTATGGTCCTTGCTCCAAGAGTGATATGATACCAAACTTGACCCTCAATCAATCAATCAATCAAACTTTATTTATAGAGCATTTTTCATGCCTAACGGTGGCAGCACAAAGTGCTTGACGAATCAAAACAAAACACAACAAAGCAAAAACTAAATAAATAAATAAAAATAAATAAAAAATCAGTGTACAACCCTCCACCTCTAGTCCACCAACCCACACCCCTAGTGCACACGGGGAACACAGTTAATTAAAATCCCTGCAGATGACCTGAGGAACTGTGGAAACGCTGTCTGGAGACCTTCATGAGGAAACACTGAAGGTAAAGTAAAATGTTAAACTCACAGTAAGAAAATAAACCAACCAAGCTAAAAGAAAAAAGATTTAAAAAAGTATTACGAGATTGAAGAAAAAAAAAGAAACAATGTAGAACTAAAACTTTAAGAAACAAAAATTAAAAAAGCTGAAAGTAACAGTGCAGTAAATAAGAAGATAAATAGTTTGGTTAAGACACATGAAAAAAAATAAAAAGAAATTAAAATAAAAAATATTAAATATATATTGAACCAAAAGTTAGGACTTTAAAAAGAGGAAGATCCAAACATAAATAGATAAATAAGTTAAAGTAAAAATAAAACTCAGTTAAAGGTCAGACTAAAAAGGTAAATTTTGAGTTTGCTTTTAAAAACGTTTAACATCCCATAATTTGCTCTGTAGCGCCACCCAGGCACACTAAAACGCCTCTAGTATCCTGTAGGAATTTCATACACAAATCAAACCAAAATCAAAATGTTCGTCTCATTGAGACGCAAAAGTCATACACTGACACCCCTGACCTATCTCCAACAGGAAGTTGGTAATTTCCCTTTCAAAATAAGATTTTCACACTTTTTTTTCGCCCTCAAACAAAATCCAAAAATTCTGAAACCATAAGTGGTATCATCTTGAAATTCGCTCACATGACAGATTGGACCATGTTTTCCAAAAGTTAGTCAGGATTTTGTTGTTTTTGAAGTTTTTGAACGGCAAGCCCACAAATAAGGGGAACTTATAAGAAGCCCTCTCAGCTCCCCCATTAAGAATGAATGGGAGGGGAAGATCAAGCTGCAACATTTTGGCTTCTACACAAAAAAGTAAGAGTTGTACAGCTTTAAAAGTGACATGGATGGATTCCTGGCAAAATTTCCTACAAGAATATATATTTTACAGCGATTAGGTCGACATTCTGGCCTCTGAGGAAGAGCTCTTTCTAAATTTTTGTGGTTTGACTCCTCTCTCTGCTGCTGCAGTTGTGTGATGATGTCACAGTGAGTGCAGCTGGTCATGTGACTCACTGAAGGCGGGAAATTCTCTGTTTTTCACTCTCTCCAGGCGGTTTCTTCCACTCCAGCATCATCCAGCAGAAGCTCATCACACGCTTCGTCCCCTTCCTGCCGCTCAGCAGGCGACACATAGAGCGCTGCACCCGCTCTCAGCTCTGCCAGCAGGGCAGCTGCGATCGCTCCGACGTGGTGGAGGCGGTGGCGGACGACTTCTCCTACTCGCCCGTCCAGGGGCAGTACTTCTCCCCCACCGGCTGCAAAGGCATCCCCGCCAAAATCAACCTCTTCCTTTGAGAGCGGCGGCGGAAGAGACGTGTTTGTTTTCAAAGACTGAAAGGGAAAAACTCCTCCTGAGGTGAGTCAGTGACGAGGGAAAGGTTTCAGAGTCTGATCCCTCGCCGGGGTCAAAGGTCAGGGTGGCACCTCGGGAGCCGGCAGAGCGATGCTGGACTTGGAGTCGAGAGGATCTGGACTCTTTGTGCTGAGTGAGTTTCGGAGAGTTTATCCTGCCTCCCTCTACCTCAAACCAGCTCTGCCTTTAACCACTGAACTCTGGAAGAGGTACAGGCCGGTTTCACGCTTCAGACACAGATGGTTCGACGTTTGTGGAAGTTCATGATGAGCTTTTGACTTCACCGTCGTACATTCAGTGGAAACACAGCAGGGAGGGGGACAATGAAATAATGTTCAGAGGGAACAGTTTGATTCATTGAGTCTTAAATCTGTTTGAGATCCAGAAACTTGAACAAAACCTCGAGACTCTGTGCACATTTAGAGCTGATGTTTCAGATCATTTCACCACTTTGAAGAGCATTTTTTAATGTTTCACAACATTACTCAGTCAAAGCTCATCCACATTAGTGTTTTAAAGAGTTAGTTTTTCATTTTATTTTATTCTATTGCCAAGTTTAAGATTTCAGACGGCTCGTTCTGATGTTTATTTCACGCGTTTGTCATTTAGGTTTGAAATATCTAAATTATTCTTCATGGAGGACCTCAGAGATCAGCTCCCAGCTTCAGGATGACTGATCCTGATCATTGAGATACAGTAAAACCTAAAATCTCTCAGCCAAGTTTCAGCAGCGTCCGCTCTGAGCCACACCAAACTTCATTCAGTGTGTTTACAAAATGTCCTCATGCATTTTATTTTGAAAGGCTAAAACCTTGAACTCAACTACAATCTGCTCCCAGGAGTGTTATAAGTATTAAACCTCACAGTTAGCGACTTAGCATGCATGCTACCAACAGCTGCTTGTGCCTAGGGGTGGGTACCAAATTAGGTACTTCTGGCACTGACCGATTTCCATCTGTAGTACCGAGTACCGATTCATATAAAATCAAACGGTACCATGTTTAGTCTTTATCAATCAGTCTTAATTTGTATAGCGCCAAATCATAACAAACGTTATCTCAAGACACTTTACGAAAACATGGTCTAGACCCATTAATGTTAATAAAGTTTTATTAATAGAAAAGTTTCGGTACCTAAACACATCTTTGTGAGGAAGTGGAAGAGAAGGGGATTTGCCATGCTGGACTTAAACACAGCATTACAAGTTATGTTAAATTGAAAAAAAAACTTTGCGATATTAGTATTGAACAAATTAATATTTAATACCGAATAAACACATAAAAAGTACCAAAGATTGGTACCGATGACTTTCCATACTGATTACCACGTACCAGGTGTTGGTACTGTATCGTTTCAAATGTAAAAGGTACCCATCCCTATTTGTGCCAAAGTACACTGTAAAAACGTCAATCTCTGCAGAACAGCTGGTGCTGAACAGGAAAACAGACGCAAAAACGATCAGAGTATCTGGTAGGGATGGGAATCGATAACCACTTCCTGTTAAGAACCAATCAGAAATGGTTTGATCCATCGACATCATTAGCCTTTATACCGGATGATTCCCTTGTCCATTCTTTACATCATGCTGCAGCAAGTGGACCGTACGTCACCACAATCTTGCCCGTTATCCAAGCAGCAGAATTTTACGAGACAATAGCCACGTTTACATGGACCCAAATATTCTGCTTGCATTCGCTTTATTTGTTGAAACAGAAAGAATTTAACCTTTGTATACACCTCATTCAGAAAGAAAAGTGCCAATCCAAATGGACATTTAACCGGTTTCACAGGGGTTGAATATTCTTTTCCCCAAACCGATTGAGGTATCGTGTATATATTGTTTTTGATCCAAACTTTGAAAGAGCTGAACATAATTACAAGACAGGACGGACGAAAATTCACAATACAGAGTTATTCCAACAAGTCAAAGAAAACTATTTGATATACCACGCAATGTTTACCTTTTTCTGCGCATGCCCCATTGACTATTCTGTTTGATTACAGCGGCGCATGTAGACCAGAGATTGGAATATTCCTTTCCATGTATAGTATTGTTTTTCAGAAAAGTCATTCAGAAAGTTTCCATTCGGAAAGACGAAAAACCACTAAAGGTTGTGACCGGTCGAACCGGATGTTCTGGACTTCTCCAGAACGTCCGGATGGCCAGTCCGCCCCTGATACCCATAAAGGAAGTGTTGAGTTGGTTGTAGTTTATTTATTTTAGTCCAGAGATCTGGGATCCAGCACCATGTGCAAAGATTCTTACGTTTTATTTATTTGCGTCCAGAGATATCCAGATTCAGTGACCAATTTCATATTTATTTACTTATAAACTCAATAAAATGTTGATACAGAAAACCTGTAAAGCTATTTTTTGTTAAGAGAAAATTCACAGGAGGAATTGATAAGGGAATTGATTAAGAATGGGATTGATAAATGGAATCAATGATGGCGTTGGTATCGATAAAATCTTACTAGTACCCATCCGTAATATCTAATAATTTCAACATAAAGCACCATGTTCTGGCACCTGATCGTTAATCTCATCTTTGTTTATTAAAACTAGCGGTGGCACGGGGCCAGAAGTCATCTTTAGGTTGGAGAGACCCAAGGGAAATTCAACTCCATGGACGAAAAAGAGTTAATCTTGGAGTTGAATAATGAGACAGCACAGCCTTACTGTAAGGACACCAACAGAAAGGAGAATACGCTGAATGAAACTGCTGAAGCTTTGCTGAAGGAACGTGAGGTTCTCCTGTGATGGATCCAGCTGCTTCAGATGGATCCTGTGTGAACGGAGCTAAACCGTGCCACGGCGCTCACACAGCCTGTGTGTGCGAATTGGTTTTAAAACTCAGAGGATGAGTCTGAAGCAGCAACAGGATGAAACAAGGTTTCATTCTTGCTTTGAGCTCATCCTCCGCTCTGCCACCAGGTGGCAGTAGAGACTTTATGATGCCTGAAGCTGAAGCGGTGACTCTGAGTTCACCTGCAGCTCGGTGCTTTGTGGCTCACTCAGGTGAGTCGTGTTGTTGTCTTAATGTTGATGTACTGTTTAAAGTATTCATTGTGTGTTTACAGGCGCTCAAAGTGCACTTTATTTTTACAGAGGACCTGACGTGTTTCAGAGACGAGGGACAGATTTTGTTCCTCTGTGTGAGAACAAAGTTTAAATAAGAGTTTAAATTAAATGATTGTCTCATTATTCAGTGTCTGATTTGAGGATAAAACATGGAAACCTGTGTTATAGTCCTTTAACTCTGCTACAGGAAGTTACAGGGTCTCCCTTTAAAGTGTCTGAGGCTCAGCGTCCTCTGTGCCCTGCAGCGAATGCTTGTGTCAGACTCTGAGGCCAAAAACAGCTCCTGGAGCCACAGTGTCATTAAAAAGTCAATAAATGTAAATGCAGAGCTAAAAACATGTGATTGTGTCTGTGATTCTTCACTTTGTCCCTCAGTCACTAAAAGAGGGGGTGGGTTTACAGGATGCCGTGTGTTTCCCTCCTCTGAACACCTTTTTCCCTGGTTTCAGGTGTTTAAAGCTCACTACACTCCTCCATCAGGGGTTTTTCTGTATTTATTTATCTAGTATTCTGTTAATTTATAATATAATAAATAATAATAATAATAAATCCAGGTGTTTTAAGGTGTTTGATGTGGATTCAATCTGTGGCCCCATAAAGCCACTTTAAGTTGGGATGTAACAGAAGTTCTCTTGAATAAATAAAATAAAATTTATATATATATATATATATATATATATATATATATATATATATATATATATACATATATATATATATATATATATATATATATATATATATATATATATGTATATATATATACATATATATATGTATGTATGTATGTATATATACATATATATATACATATATATATATATATATATATATATATATATATATATGTATATATATATATATATATATATATATATATGTGTATGTATATATATACATATATATATATATATATATATGTATGTATATATATATATATATATACATATATATATATATATATATATATATATATATATATATATATATATATATGTGTGTGTGTATGTATATATATATACATATATATATATATGTATATATATATATATATATATATATATGTATATATATATATGTATATATATATATATATATATATATATATATATATATATATATATATATATATATATATATATATATATTGCATTTTATTTCAGATGTTTTCTTGGCTTTTAGCTTTTTCTTTCAACAATCAAGACAAACATGACAACAAAAGGGTCTGAAAACTCAGCCAACATTGATATAAAGGTGAAATAAATACAAAAATAATAATAATTACGAACATTAAAGCAAAGTATCACAAATGCAGGACATGCACAGTTATGTTTATAACATTTTTAGGTCACATTTAATTTTTCCATCTTTTTATTTGTTTTTTCTCCCAGTCTTAAAACTTTCGATAGCCAAGAGTCTCTGAACCAGGACAATAAATTAAAAAAACACACAAAAAAAACCTTAAGAAAATTAGAAATAATAAATAACAACAAAGAAAAGGAAAGTTAAGGAAGCAATTTGAAGCATATTAGAAACATTTAAAAGATAAATCGTGAGGACTTTCGATGTCATCTTATTTTATGGTACCTGTGGACACACATTAACCAATACATCCACCAGGGGGCAGCCTAGAGTCAAAAGTTTATGACAACAACAACAAACTCAAAAAGAAACATGGCGACTGCCGAGGAGGTTATGCCAATATATCTTTTGCATAGAAGACAAAAACAGAAGCAGTGTTGAAGGAGGCAACGGTCACCGTTGTTATTACCTCCTCATGCCTCAGCAGAGCTACGTATCTGGTAGGAATAACAACACTGCCCCCATGGATCCTGGTGGTACTGCATCCAGTAAGGCTCAGTTATGCTCGGTGTTAAATACCGATTTGGATCTGGGCGTAAAAACCCTGCTAAACAAACATTTACTTACATATATAATTTCATTAGCATTTAGACAAAACTTTGGCAATCTCCAATAAGCTTCAAAATATTTGTCAGCTTTTTAATAAGAAAATTTCCTTACCTCGTTGGCAGATATTTGAAGCAGCTCAGGCGTCATTTTTGTCTTTTAATATCTAAATGAATGAAGCTAAGAGGTTTGGACCCTTTGCTCCTCAGCACCCCTAGTGGCCAAAAATGTCACCTCACCTTGATTTAAGACCACAATAATAAAAATGAAGAGATTCTGTCAGTGTTATCCTTAGTCTGTCTGTTTCATTCATCTTAAGACGAGTTTGATGTTAAAGACACGTCCGCAGAGCGCTGTGGTGCACGCTGGTGATGTTTTTCTCCACCTGAAGATGAAGCAGGACGGGTGAAGCTGCTGGTGTCTCCTCCTCTGAACAGGAAGCAGCAGAGATGAGATCTGTCTGACAGAGACGTCGCTTCAGTATCTCCCCCTGCAGGAAATTAATAGATTCTCCATCGGAAATGAACAGGTGTCAGAGGTCTGTAGTGTTGTGTGTGTGAGTAAGTGTGTGTGTGTGTTTTCCTGGGTTGTTGAGACATACGTTAAAGTTTTACTGCGCCTCACACTCACACACACTTGGCTCTGATTTTTTCATCTTTAAAGTCTGAAATGTTTTTGCTCACCTGAGGTTCAGCTTAAAGAGCACAGTCTCTGCAACAGTCAGTGATCCATACGCTCTGCTTTTGACCACAATCCCTTTACCTGCACCAGACTTCACTTCAGAAACAAAAAAAAAACGATCTGCTTCTCTCTTATTTCCTCACGTACCAGGTACAGATAAATACAGGAAGTCATGGTCTTTGTTGGTAAGACCTTATATTGCTGTCTGTTCCCAGGGTCAGGACTGAACCTCTGACAAAAGCTTTCAAGAAACTCCGCCACCACTGACAGTCCCCAACAACACAGACAGCAAAAAAGGGATATCTGGCATAACACTTGCTGCTGAGTGGTATATACCCCTTCTGTAGTGGTAAAGTCCAGTTTGAAAAATGGAATACCACTTCCTTAGTAGCATATTCCAGTTTGTGAACGTGTATGCCACTTCCTTAGCAGCATATTCCAGTTAGAAAAATGGTATGCCACTTCATTAGTGGCATACCATTTTTCTAACTGGAATATGCCACTTCATTAGTGGCATATTCCAGTTAGAAAACTGGTATTTCTCTTACTAAATGGCATATTCCAGTTTGAAAAATGGTTTACCACTTCCTTGATGGCCTATCCCATTTTGAAGATAGTATGCCACTTTGTAAGTGGCATACCAGTTTGAAAAAATGGTATGCCATTTCATAAGTGGCATTATCCAGTTTGAAAACCAGTATGCAATTTCCTTCGTGGCATATTCCAGTTAGAAAGCTGGTATTTCTCTTAATGAATGGCATATTCCAGTTTGAAAACTGGAATGTCACTTCCTTAGTTAAATATTCCAGTTTGAAAAATGGTATTCCACTTCCTTAGTGGCATATTTCAGTTTAACAAACTGGTATGCCACTTCCTTGGCGGCAAATTCCAGTTTGATAACTGGAACACCAGTCCCATTGGTGGTTTATTCCAGTTTAAAATTTTGTATGCCACTTTCTCAGTGGTATATTCCAGTTTAAATCTTATATACCACTTCCTTAGTAACATATTCCAGTTTGAAAACAGGTATGCCACTTTCTTAGTGGCATATTTCTGTTTAAAATTTTGTATGCCACTTTCTTAGTGGCTTGTTCCAGTTAAACTGGTATGCTACTTCATTAGTTTTTTTTTCCAGCTTAAGAAGTGGTATGCCTTTTCCTTAGTGGCATATTCCAGTTTGAAAACTGGTATGCCGCGTTCTTAGTGGCATATTCCAGTTTAAAAACTGGTATGGTCCTTAGCAGGATTTACATGTTTAAAAACTGGTATTCCACTTCCTTTGTCGCATATTCCAGTTTGAAAACTGTTATGCTAGTTACTAGATGGCTTATTCCAGTTTTAAAAAAACAGTATGCCACTCCCATCAGTGGTATTCCACTTGTCTCAGACTGGTATATTCCATTTTCTAACGACAGGTGCTGCGTTTAGGCATTCATTTAATCAGACTTACTTTTGTATTGTGTATTTTTTTCATGGCTGTTTTGATTCTTGTGGACCTTAAACTGCTTTAAATGCTTTAACATGGCACATGACTCTGTGGGGGGTGTTGCTACGTCTTTAACATGAATGGCTTGATAAGCGCTTTGCTCTGCAGTTTGTACTCTATGAAAACAAAGTTTCATTGATTTTACTTAATGGTACATGCATGTGTACAGTAGGGGGCAGTAAGCATCTTAGTTGTTTGCTGTCAAAGACAAAGAAGCAGTACTTTGCAGTCAATGCAGTCTGGCTGAACACGGTAGCTAGGCTTGGCTAATGCTAACCAAGTTAGCTGGTCAACTGCAATGAACTGCTAACTGTGATACTGATAATAGGCAAGAAAAGACCGCAAGAATTTTTCTGTTTTCTCTGAAACACACGTAAACAACATGCACGGCCCACGTACCCGACGTAACACATACATCCATTGCCAAAATTATGCTGTCAGTAAAAACAAAATACAAGCGTCAGAAAACCTGATAGAAAATAAAATAAAAATAGAATAGAAAATGATTTATTTCCGAGGGGAAGCTCAGGAGGAGTCACAGCAGCAATCAAGAAAACAAAAGTGTTAGCTCTGTTAGCCATGTCTGTGAATAGCATGATGCTACTCTGCCTTCTGGTATTCCCTCTGTTGCTGGGTTAGCACAGCTAGCTCGTCCATCTAATTGGAGATAGATCTTACGTTCCCAATAACGATGGATGGAAGGACAGGTCCATGTCGTCACTTCTTAGCTCACACTGTCGTCCTCACCTCCTTCTCCTCACCTTGTGGGGAAACATCCGGCCTTGCACCAGTTAGCATTGTTATGCTATAGGCTGCTAACAGCTGATTTCACATGTAAACAATGCAGCCATGGTTACATGTAGGATCTCCAGACAAACACAGGAGAAAAAGTAGTAAAAATATCACTGAAGACACAAAAATTTTGGTGTCCATGACCAACAAATGAACCAGAGAGATTTTTGATCCCAACAAGTCTCGTCCTGCTCAAATAAAGAATAGCTGAAATAATATTAAAGAAACCTCTGAACTAAAGGGATTTAAAAAAGCAGACATGACTCTAAAAGTGAAAGAATATGATATCTTTAAAAACTTTCGGATAATAAACAAATTGTGTTTCTCAACATCAACAAACTCTTTAAATTCGTTTGACTCTTCACCTGCTGCAGCTGACACTTCCCCGATCTGCTGACGGCACCCTGCCGCCTCCTATATACGCCACATCTCTCTGCGATCCCGCTGTGATGACTTCATTAAACCCCCCACTACCACCACCACCATCCTATAAACACAACCCCACCCACCCACCCAGCAGCTCGCAGGCGGAGCAAGGAGGAGGAGGTCAGCTCAGAGGCCTCTTCACCCCAGCTGCTGCATCGCCATCTCCAGCCAGCTGCACAATGAGACACGCACATGCATAATAACGCCAGGATG
Organism: Halichoeres trimaculatus; assembly: GCF_033239565.1. NCBI lineage: Eukaryota > Metazoa > Chordata > Actinopteri > Labriformes > Labridae > Halichoeres > Halichoeres trimaculatus. Next base: position 1,452,278 of record NW_027437183.1, read on the forward strand.
ACCACAGCACACACACACACACGTGTACACACATGTATACACACACACACACACCTCGGCTGACCTCAGCGACGCCTGTTTCACACGCTCCCTGAGGAACAGCTGGAGTCAGAGGAGGCGAGGAGGAGGACGGCGGAGAAAGTGCAAAAAGCCACTTTCACCTCCTCCTTCTCCTCCCTCCTCAGCCCTTTCTCCTTCCTCCCCTGCAATGGGAGGTTTTAAAGGGGGGGCAACAATGGGACGCAGCTCCTTCCTCCCCCTCCCCTCCCACCTCCACATCTGTGAGAGCCCCTCTGTCTCCTCATTCTTCTCGCTAACCGCTCCATTATTGCGCCTCTTTCACTTGTAAATGTGGCCAGCGATACTTCTGATGGGTCTTTTATGCACGCGGCCGAGGTCAGCGGAGAGGTGGGGGCGGGAGGGGAGGGGGGTGTATACAATAAGGGGGAGGGTCAGGGTTGACGGGAGGGAGGGGGGTTGGTTCAGGGAGTCCTGTGCAGGCCGGCCGGAGTGTGAGGGGACAATCGTGACAAAGAGTTAAATCCTTTTTTGTGTGTGCAGTCATTTGGGACGGTTGGGACGGGCCCAGCGCTCTCGCCTCGCATTCCTGCAGCCGCCCCCCCCCAGCATGACGGAGGGAGCGTGATGGAGCGGAGGAATGACGGAGGGAGAGCTCAACAGTCAATGTTGGGAAGGAGAAGACGGAGAATCAGTTTTAGACACAGATCAACTCACAGGACGAAAACGTACGCACTATCAACGCTGCTTTTCCACCAACCATCCACTTTGGTACGCTACGCCAAACATTTGTTGCCTTCTACCGTTAAAAGTCAGGAAAGAGGGGCTGTGGCGTGGCCAAGTGGTTAAATCTCATCCCCCATAAGCAAAGCTTTGGTCTTCAAGTGGTCGCTCAGGTTTAGGTCCAACTTGTGGCCCCTTTCTTGAATCAACAAGGAAAAAAAGACCTAAAAGTTTAACTTAAGAAAAAGTTGGTAAAGGTACCTAAATGACCGATCTTCATAGTGCTGTTTCTTTGGCGTCCTTCTGTTGGGATCCAGCCTTGGTAATCAGAGTTATCACCCCGTTAATGGATGTTTTACAGGTGACTGGTTCACCTGAGAAGAGAGGAGCACAGAGCAGATGTACAGGGAGAGGGAGCTCTCACAAGAGGAGGTACTTCCTGTGGGATCCATCCTCTTTTGAGAAGGCCTATTTGTCTGAAAATCAGAAGGCCTGTTAGTCAGACGATCAGACGATCAGACGGCCCATTTGTCAGAAAATTAAGAGGCATTTTAGGCCCCATTTACATGACGCCGAAAACGGTCGATTCCGCAAACATTTCGTTGCGTTTTGGCCTTCCATTTTGACGAGACCACGTTGCGTTTTCAGTGAAAACGCAAACTTTTGAAAACGCTCCCCAGAGTGGAAAGATCTGAATCCGCTCCTCCATCCAGCTTCGTGTAAACACAGAGCGGAGCGTCTCAGGGTGAAACGCTGACGGTGAAGGCTCCGCGCTCAGCCACATTTCCAGTTGAGCCAGTAGGTGGCGGTAATGCGCGTTATGGTTGGATTGCCGACCGTCTCACACAACAAAACGGCAGAAAAAGAAAGAACAGAAGAAGTGACTTCTCCTCCTGGAGTCGTATGAACGCGGATCGTTTTCACGCCGTCCTAGTGTAAACGCGGGTGGCTTTTGAAAACGCAAAGGAAGAATTGTTGCGGGAGTCTCCGTGTAAACGCGGCCTTAGTCTAAAGCATTAGTCAGAAAAACAGCAGGTCCTTTTGTCAGAAAAATAGAGGGCATGTTAGTCAGATAGCCTGTTAGTGAGAAAATCAGATGGCCTGTTAGAAAGTCTAAGGCTCGTTAGTCGGAAAATTGAGGGCATGTTAGACAAAAAACCTGTTAGTCAGACATTTCGAAGGCATGTTAGACGATCAGAAAGCATAAGTCAGAAAAAGAGACCGCTCTTTAGTCAGAAAAATAGTAGGCATGTCAGTCCAAAAGCTTATTAGTTAGAAAATTGTATAGCCTGTTAGTCAAAAATCAGAAAGGTCTCTGGTCAGAAAATTAGAAGGCCCTTTGGTGAGATATCCAGAAAGCCTGTTAGTCAGAAATGTATTAGGCCCTTTAGTCAAAGTTACAAAATGCCTGTTAGTCAGTCGATCAGGGGCCCATTTGTCAGAAAATCGGGAGGTTAGTTAGTCAGAAAGCATTAGTCTGAAAAACAGATGGCTCTTTAGCCAGAAAAATAGAAGGTATGTTAGTCAGAAAGCCTGTTAGTGAGAAAATCAGATGGCTTGTTTGTCAGAAAAGTCTAAAACCTGTTAGTCAGAAAAATCCAAGGCCTGTTAATTACAAAAATAGGCCTGTTAGTCAGAAATTTAGAAGGCCTGTAAGTCAGACGATCAGAAGGCCCACTTGTCAGAAAATTGGGAGGCCTGTTTGTCAAAAGGCATTCCTTGGAAAAACAGACAGCCCTTTAGTCAGTGAAAAAGTAGGCATGTTAGTCCAGAAGCCTAAAAGTTAGAAAATGGGATAGCCTGTTAGTCAGACGATCAGATGGCCTGTTAGTCAGAAAAAAAGAAAAGGCATGTTAGTCAGAAGGCCCATTGGTAGAAATTTAAGAAGGCCTGTTAGTCAGAAAATTAGTAGGCCCTTTAGTCAGACTTTCAGATGGCACATTGGTAGGAAGCCCTGTTAGTCAGAAAATTAAAAGGTCTCTTTGTCAGAAAGCCTGTCAGTCAGTAATTCTGAAGGCTTGTCATTCAGAAAATCAGATTGCAAAAAAAAGAAGGTTAGTCAGAAATTTTGAAGGCGTATAAGTCAGAAGGCCCACTTGTCAGAAAATGAGGAGGCGTGTTAGTCAGAAAGCGTTAGTCTGAAAAACGGAAGGCCCTTGAGTCAGGAAAAATAGAAGGCCTGTTAGTCAGAAAGCCTGATGGCTTGTTAGACAGAAAAATAGAAAACGTGTTTGTCAGAAGGCCCATTAGTGCTTATTTTAGAAGGCCTGTTAGTAAAAAAAAAAAATCAGAAGGCCAATAAGTCAGAAAATAAGAAAGCTCTTTGGGCGGAAAATTAGAAGGCCCTTTAGTAAGACATCCAGAGGACCTGTTAGTTAGAAAATTAGAAGGCCTGTTTGTCAGAAATTTAGTAGGCCCTTTAGTTAGAATTTTAGATGACCCATTGGTAGGAAGGCCTGTACGTCAGAAAATGAAAAGGCCTCTAAGTCAGAGAGCTTGTTAGTCAGAAATTTAGAAGGCCTGTTGGTCTTTGATCCAAGACTTGAAAAAAGTGTTTTGTACATAGTTCCTCACAGTTTTTAGCCTTTAGCCCTGGTTCTCCTGACCTCATAGAAGTATAGAAGTTCATATTGCAGAGAAAATTGAGTCCACATCGAGTAAAAATGTGAACAGAAGCAAAAACCGTCCTAAAAATCAAATCAGCTTATCTTAGGTGCAGGACTGAGTAGATTTTGTAAAGATAGAACCATAACACTTTTTTCATGTGTTCCTTATGCATCAGGGTACCTAAAAATGTGTTGTATATATTTCCACCTTATTTTTAAATGTCTTTTAATGTAATTTTAATGTAATTTTAATGTCCTGGAATTCAAATTCTTTATTTTGGGACCTTAAGCAGATATGAGATTAAAATGCGATTAATTAGATTAATTAATTACAAATCCTGTAATTAATTAGATTAATTTTTTTATCGCCTGACAGCACTAGTAACAACTATTTTTTTTTAATTATCTAGCCTTTTGACTGATCGGCCTTCTGACTATGAGCTGGGCTTCACTCCAGCAAACTGTTGTGAAATTATCAGCCTAGCTTATTAAGTACACCTGTTCACCTGCTCGTTAACAAAAATATCCAATCATCCAATCAAATGGCAGCAGCTCTGCAGCAGGTAGTCATGTAGACAAGACGAGCTGCTGAAGTTGCTGAAGGAGAATTTTCACCCACAACCATCTCTAGGTTCACAGAGAACGGTCCCCAACACGGGAAACATCCAGCGAGCAGCAGTTCAGATGGACACCTGTGGTCTGAGTGAAGTCACCTGAAGCTCAAAGTGTGTGTTATGTAATGTGTGTGTGTGTGTTTGTGTAGTTGAGTCGTGTGGTGTGACTGTGTGTTTGAGGCCTCATGGTGTCATGGAGCGACCGCTGCTTTGTGGGATTATCTGTTAGTTTAGCTCCTGCTCTGACCTCTGCCACACACACACACACACACACACACACACACACACACACACACACACACACACACACACACACAGAGGGGTGGTCTCTGTGGCGGTGGAGTCTCCAGGACAACAGGTGAACAAAGGGGACGCGGCGGGGGGAATGTGGGGCGAGGAGAGTGGGGGGGTGGACTCCTGGAGAGGGTTGATGTGTGTGTGTGTGTGTGAGTGTGTGTGAGTGTGTGTGAAGGGGGTCAGGTTGACCTTGGCCTCTGTGCGGTGGTCAGATGGGGTGCGAAGGCCACCGGCCGTGAAGGAGGATGAGGAGGATGAAGAGGAGGGGGGATAAAGGCTGCGATGCCTCTCACTCTCTTTTAACCTGTGGTGATTAATGACACACACACACTCACACACACACACACACACACACACACAGCACCTCGGCTGACCCCTGTGAGCCCGGTCCTCCACCAGCAGCCCGGGGTCCTCGCCGTGGTCACTTTCCCAGCGGTTCTGATTGATGAGCCATTTCTTTCCCACCACAAATTATGGAAATCATCCTGAGAGAAACCACGCAGCTGCTCCGACGCCACGCCACCATCCCCGCCGACAAACACGATTACAACTTCAGCGTTTGGTTCTCAGAAAGTGGATCTGGATCAGGACGGATAATGGCCTTCCTCTCGATCATCACGCTCCCACATCCTGATGTTAAAAGTGGATTTACCACAAATAAACCTGAACCCACCACCAGGTCTGAAAACTCTCACCAGGTCAGAAGAGCGTCAGAAAAACACTCTAAGGACACTTTAAGTCCCTGTGAGGGTAGTTTTAAAATAGTTTGTTCATTTTCAACTTTTTTTCACCTTTAAAATAAATAATTCATCATAAAATACAAAATAAAAAAAAGGGCTTTCCGACCAGTTGTTGTTGAAGTTCCTCTTTCAGAGAACTTCCCTCTTTACAGACAGAAAACTCTGTTTTTTTGAGTTTTTTAATGAAAAATAACTAAAAATGCTGAAGTTTTCATGGCAGACCAGAAGTTTCCAAACACTGAGTTTAACTTAGTCTCTGCTACGTCACCCGTCCTGACGCAGAGTAATGAAGCCCATCGTTGGCAGGGGCCATATTGGATAAGACACAGGCTCTGAGCTTCCGTCCTAACACCTATAGGGCACCTATCAGTCACATGACCTGAGCTGTGTCTCTGATTGGACAAACAAACAATCTTAATATCTTCTTTTTCAGCTGTTTTTCAAACCAGGATGTTAAAAGATTTTCTTTTTTGTGCCATTAAAGTCTGTTTTTTTCCACTGCGGCCAGCAACTTTTATCACTTTTAAGATGTTTCCCCTTAGTGTGATGGCGATAAACTTCAGTTCCTGGAGTGTCCACTTGAGGCTCTGTGCAGAATCAGCAGAAACCACATACACACCCATTCAAAAAGCTGATCTTTGCAGCAGAAATAAACACATTTACAGTCTGGTTCAAAACAAGATTTCCATCTGAATTGAGCATTTCTCTGTCACTGTGAGTGATGTCACTGCTAGTGATGTCACAATAAGTCCACGGAATGTTCCTCTATATTCAGAGCAATGTTCCGGAACTCCTTAGTTCTTTTTAAATTCTGAAGAATAGAAGTTAGGATGAATCAGCATTTGAAATATGGAACTTCCCAACGATAGTTCTCAAAACTGTGCTTTAGAAACAGATGGATGACATCACAGAGATTACATCCATGTATTTTACAAGATGTACAGCAGAAAGAAACATGTTTACAGCCTGGTTCAAAACAAGATTTCCATCTGAATTGATCATTTCTCTGTCACTGTGAGTGATGTCACCATGAATGATGTCACAATAAGTCTACGGAATGTTCCTCTATTTTCACAAACATTCAGAGCAACATTCCGGAACTCCTTAGTTCTTTTTAAATTCTGAAGAATGGAAGTTAGGATGAGTCAGCATTTCAAGTATGGAACTTAACAACAGTAGTTCTCAAAACTCTGCTTTAGAAACAGATTGATGACATCACAGAGATTACAGCCATGTATTTTACAAGATGAACAGCAGAAAGAAACATGTTTACAGCCTGGTTCAAAATGATATTTCCATCTGAATGGATCATTTCTCCATCACTGTGAGTGATGTCACTGCTAGTGATGTCACAATAAGTCTACGGAATGTTCCTCTATCCTCAGAGACATTCAGAGCAACATTCCGGAACTCCTTAGTTCTCTTTAAATCTTGAATAATGGAAGTTAGGATGAATCAGCATTTCAAATATGGAACTTTTCAACAATAGTCCTCAAAATTCTGCTTTAGAAACAGATGGATGACATCACAGAGATTACTTCCATGGATTTTACAGCAGAAAGAAACATGTTTACAGCCTGGTTTCAGTCTGAATAGATCATTTCTCTATCAGCACACACTGAACTCGATATTTTTGAAGTTATTAAGGTTAGTGTTTTGCATGATTAGGGGCGTGGCTAACTTGATCGACAGTTTTGCTCTCTTCAGCTGTTAGCGAGGAGCTTAAAGTCACGCTTTCCCTCTGTTCCCTCCACAGACTGCTCGGTTGAAGACGGGGGTCGCCTTTTCCTAAAACGCACTTCCTCAGAGGTTTGAAAGAGCGACACATTCATACATGTTGGTATGAGCTCATGACGCTCCGCCAGCGTCACGGCGAGATCCAGGAACCCTCCTCATCCCCCTCTGAACAGGAAGAACATGTTGCTTAAAATACACAAAGCAGGTGATTGGAGAAGGAGGCGGTGATGTCACAGCGCCCCCGCTGATCTGCAGCTGTGTGTCTGCAGCTGGGGCCGAACACTGGTGCAGTGTGTGTGTGTGTGTGTGTGTGTGTGTGTGTGTGTGTGTGTGTGTGTGTGGGGACACTGTGGTACCATCAGGAGGAGGTGATGAGGAGGTCGAGGGGCGGAGGTGGCAGTCGCAGGCGTCCCGGTGACTCAAGCTCACATTCCCGCCAAAGTAGCATCTTAGCTCCTGCCTCTCACACGCTTAAGTCACGTATGAAGAGGAGCGTCATGAGTTCAGACGCCGCTCAGGAAACATTCGTCACGATTTGAGCTTCAAACATGGCGGCCTGCTCCCGCCTTCGCTGAATGAGCGGCTGCTGAGCAGACGGCGCTGACGTATTGCAGGAGGTGATGGTGATGATGTAATTTGTGGGCGTGCGTTTACGAGGAGGAGGAGGAGGAGGAGGGGTTCATCCTGTGGTCGTTTTCCCATCGTACCTGAGCAGAGGATGAAACACACACACACACACACACACACACACACACGCAGGTATAAATGGCCTCGTCGTGCTGCTAAAAAGAAACGCCTCATCCTGGTGAAGTCATCGGGGGTCGTCTCCGGAGACCTGTAACGTTCTCCTCACACACTCAGGAGATGTAAAACTCTGTGTGTGTGTGTGTGTGTGTGTGTGTGTGTGTGATGTGAAGGAGGGGATGCTGGGAAGGAGGTCGTGATGTGACGTCACCCCAGCGATTCTCCCACACACCTCCTCCTCCTCCGCCCACATCCGGTCCCCTCCCCTCATCTTCTTCTCCATCCTCCCTGCAGCAGTGTGTGTGTGTGTGTGTGTGTGTGTGTGTGTGTGTGTGTGTGTCACACAGATGATACAGCCCAGGTCATGTGACCGTGGAGGAGGGGAGCATGAAGGAGGAAGTGAGTGACCCGGAGGATGAAGCAGCTCGACGTCGTCCAACATGGAGGCCGAAAACACAGAGAGCAGACGGTTTGAGACGTTTGGGCGCCGCGGCGACGTCTGTGATCACATTTATCTTCACCCCACCCTCCTGCACCGCCCTCAGCACACACACACACACACACACACACACACACACACACATGGAGACAGAGGTTATCTCTGCTCTTCCTCTGACAGAGGAGAGGTCACTGTGTTTCCTCTCTGCAGGATTTCACCGAGCATTAACTGAGCATGCTCAGATTCTGCAGGATGAAGACATGAACCCAGGTGGAAACCTTCAGGTGCAGACAGCTCAGCCATGCTCAGGGAAAAACAAAGCTAGAGAGAGTTTTCTTCATGTTGCATTTCTGAAAGTAAAGCTGAGATCTGGAGGATTCTGTTAGAAATCAAACCCAAACATTCAAGAAAAGCTGCAAAAATCTGCTTTTCTCTGGTTCATTTCTGATCCTTTAAACGTGAAATCCTCCAACGTGAATCATCCTGCGCTCACTCATGTTTGTGCTGCATCCTGTGGATGTATCCTAACCCTGACAGAGGAGTTAAGGAGGTGCAGACTCCTTTCCTCCTGCAGGAGTAGCTCAGCACTCAGAGACAGAAATGAGGATGATTGAAAAATGCTCTAATGACTTAATATTTTTTCATTTTCAAACAGAGGGAAAATATTTGATGCAGGAAGGTCTTAGATATCTTAATATTCAGCGGAAACATTCTGTTTTTTAACTTTTTTTTTTAAATTCAAAGAAAGACCACTGGCGCATTTTTGTCTTTTTAAAATCTGTGTTTAAAGATAAATCTTCATATTTTGAAGATAAAGGAATAAAAATCTATTGATGTCTCAATTAAAGAAAAAAAAATCAAGGGATTTTTTTTCCGTTTTAACATTTGAGGATTAAAATCTGCACATTAAGAATTAATAAAAATTTATTCTGACATAGAGGTGGAAAATTTCAGATTTCTCCTTCTGTCTTATTTTTTGTTTATTTTTATTTTTATTGAAATTTTGTCCAAATGTTTGGAATAAATGTCAACTTTCAGAGTTTGAAAAAAGCATAAAATTAAAAATATATATATAAATAAATGATAATGATAATAAATAAATATTTCCCCCTCTACTGATTTATTTATTTATTTATTTGCATTCTGTGAAAATGTTCTGATTTAATATTAATATTTTCCTTTTTTCTGTTTTTATTTTTTATTTTATTTTTTTATTTTATTTTTATTTTTATTTTTATTTTTTTTTATTTTATTTTATTTTATTTTTTTGCATTTTGTGAATCTGTTCTAAATATTAAAAAGTAAATCAAACTTCCATCATGAAGGCCAAGGACCAGATTAGATTAATGTTTGGGGGATTATACCTTTTCTTAAATGCAATTTTGATCAAATTTTATTTATTATGCATATAAAAAAGTATATCTTTGAATCTTTTTTTTGCATTTTAAATTTTGACCTAATTCAATAATATTAATCGATCTTTCTTCCCCTCTTTGCTCCCCTGACTCCTGGTGCTGATGCTCTCTGCAGGTTTCAGATTAAAGCTCAGATTAGAAACAACCTGACGTCACGGATTGGACCTGAGCAGAGAGGAGGGAGGGACGGGTCCAGGTTTTTCAAAGCCCTCAGCTCTCTGTCCGTGTGTCCGTCTGCTTCAGGTTCAGTCTATATCTCATCAGCAGACGTCAGCGAGGTTAAATGTCTTTAAAGATCTCTCTGATCATTACACCGCTCTCCTAATTGTTTCCTCAACATTTCTTTGTCATCAATATTTCTGTCGATGCTGATCAATTTCTCTTTTCGGCTTCGGCTGAAAGTGCACCTGAAGGAAACGTCAGGAGAAAAGCTGCAGCATCAGCTCCTGCAGGATGCTGTCAAACACCCAGAGATTCACGGGTTGTTCCTTTAAATCTCTGATGGAGAGTTTGGCCTCAGGTTGGAAAAAAAAGTCTTTGAGTCTTTGTCTCCAGGAGAGTTTAGAAAATTCACCTCAAATCTTTTTACCTCCTGCTTTTTAAGACTCTCTAAATCTGACTTTTTGATATTTGAAACATTTATCAAACCTGATATAATAACATGATGGTTCCCAACCTGTGGTTCACGGCCCCAGGAGGGGTCACAGCTTTGAGCTGAGCGGTCACATGATGATTAAAAAAAAAGACTCAAACATTTCTGCTGCACATTTCTGTAATTTCACACTTACTATTTCAAATATTTAACCACACACTGCTCACTTCAATATTAAAAAAAATATGTGAACTCCTTTTTTTATTATCTCAGCCTTTAAAAAAAATCATTAACCAATGCTCAAATTTAACAAAAGCTGCTCCAGTCAAACCAGTTTGGACTTTTTAGATTAAACATAATTATTTTATGAGTTAGGGATAAAAATTGAGCCATTATTCTTCACTTCTACACATAATTAGTTTAATTCCTTGAATAAAAATGTTCAAACTTGTCTCAGTTTTTATTATTTTGAAATTAAAATGAATAATTTCTCTATTATTTTGTGCTCTAGAGAAATTGTTTTAGCTGGGAAAAAATGTGGCTGCATTTTATTCATGTTTTAATTGATTTTTTTTTTTAACTTTTGACATTTTCAGACACTTACTGCTGACTTCAAATGATTTTTTTTTTTTTTACATAATTAAAGAACTTTTCAGTCAGAATATTACATTTATTTTACATCTTTTTTTGTCTTAAAAGCAAATCTTATGAAAGTCTCTGCTCTCTGACCTGACCGTGAGGCGTTCACTGACACTCGGTCAACAGAAACCTTTGCGTTTTCTCCCCAACTTGGGTGGTGGAATTTAAACTGAGCACACACACACATCCACATGCACTGACACCCACACACACACACACACACACTAACACACACACACACACTCGGCTCCTCGCTGTGAGGAGATTACAGCAGAAAATTAGTGTGAGGAGACCCGACGCGCCCGGGCCGCCGTGACGCTGTGGTGTGGAAATCAAACAGACCCCTGTCCCCAAACCCAGGGCGCCAAAGTCAAAGTGAGGGTTTGGTTTTCTGAGCTGCTGACAGCTCTCTGATCCCCGTCACGTCACAGCTGTCACTTCCTGGTCACACTCTTTATTTCACCACTCGGAAATCTGCGTCTCATCCGGGACGTTTGAAACATCCAGAGGAGTTAATTTCAACAAAACACCCGAGGAGTGGAACTCTTTAAATCTCACTTTTTTTCACTTAGACTGAAAAATAAAATCAGATTTTAACTGAAACTCATTTTTTCTACAACTCATACCCGTGATTTCCATTTGTCTGAATTCAAGAAGTAAAAAAAGCAAATATTTTCTTGTTTTTTTACGAACGGAAAAAATTGTACTTTGAATTTTCTACTAATAAAAAACACATATTTTAACAAAAATCTTAAAATCTCTTGTTTAACTTATCTAAATTTTAAAAGTAATAAAACAAATAGTTTCATGGTTTTTATACACTTTTGGACAATTTCAGTGAGTCACGTGACTAAAACTACAAAAGCAAAGATGCAAAAAACGTAAAAAAATTGACTTTAACATTTTTTTTCCTTAAAAAATTAAATCAGTTTAATTACTGAAACTCATTATTTCTGCAACTTAAATATATAATTTCTATTTATCTAAATTGAAGAATTATTTGCACGTTTTAATGCACTTTTGCATAATTTCAGTGAGTCATGTAAGTAAAACCTACAAAACCAAAGATACAGAAAACGTGAAAAGAAATGTCCTATATACTTTCTTCTTAAAAAACAAAATCAGATTTTAACAAAAACTTGTTTTTTTCCAACTTAAATCTCTGTTCTCCAATTATCTGAATTTCAGAAGTAAGAAACTAAACATTTTGGACGTTTTTATGCACTTTTGCACATTGCAGTAAGTCACGTGACTAAAAACTACAAAACCCAAGATGCAAAAAACGTAAAAAAAAATTACTTTTAATTTCTTTTACTAAAAAACAAAATCAGATTTCCACAAAAACTCATTCTTTCTGCAACATAAATCCATACTTTCTGTTTATCTGAATTTAAGAAGCAATTAAAAAAAAAAGATATTTTCAGGTTTTTTAGGCACTTTTGCACGATTTCAGTAAGTGACGAAAACTACAAAAGCAAAGATACAAACAACAGAAATTCACTTTAACATTTTTTTCCTTAAAAAAAAATTAATCCGTTTCTTTACTGAATCTCATAATTTCTGCAAATTAAATATATGGTTTTAATTTATCTGAATTTAAGAAATATTTTCACGTTTTTATGCATTTTGCACAATTTCAGTGAGTCACGTGACGAAAAACTTCAAAACCAAAGCTACAAAAAAAACGTTACAAAATGTCCTTTATACTTTCCTCTAAAAAAACAAAACCAGATTTTAGCAAAAACTTGTTTTTTTGCAACTTAAATCTCTTTTCTCCATTTATCTGAATTTAAGAAGTAAGAAACTAAACATTTTTGACGTTTTCATGCACTTTTGCACATTGCAGTGAGTCACGTGACTAGAATCTACAACATCAGAAGCCTAAAACGTTAAAAAAAAAAAAAAATTGTCATTTAAATTTTTAACTGTTTTTTTTCTGCAACTGAAATCTCTTATAAGAATTTATCTGAATTAAAGAAGTAATAAAACAATTTGTCCCATGTTTTTTATGCATTTTTGCACAATTCCAATGAGTCACGTGACGAAAAACTACAAAATTAAAGATGCAAACAAACGGAAAACATTGTTCTTTTTAAAATACTGAATTAAAACTTCATAAAAAATATGCAGGGTGTGAAAGAAAAACGAGTTTCAGTTTGAAGTTAATTGTATTTTTGAGTCAAAGCTCAAAACGTGAGATTTAAAAACCTCTAAGGAAAATAAAAATAAATGTTTAATTTCATGCATGTTTCATTTCTTGCAGCTGCAGAACTTTTGCACCAACAAAGCAGATTAAAACCTTAAAAACCTGAGAGCAGATGAGGTGAAACACGGACAGCAGAGATGGACAAAGATGGGAAATAATGAAAATAATGTGATGCTTCCAGAGATCAGGACTGAATTCTTTATTATTCATCAACATCAGGATCAGAACAAACGAGCTGCTCTTTATTGGCTTGTAACGCATCCTGTCTGAAGGGATAAAGGGCCTGGAAGAGGTCACGGTTTGTTAAACAAAATTAAAATGATACATTCCTGAAGAATTATGCAAATTATAATCCCCAAAACGGCAACAAAAGGCGGCAACAAAAGCTCTGCAGTGGAGCGACAATAAACCGTCACACAGAGTTTTTTTTTTTTCTGCAGGAGAAAGAGAGGAGCTGCGAAATATTAGTTTCACTCCAACAAGTGAGAAAAAACGGGCCAGCTCTTAAAATACTTAATTATCAGTCTTTATTCCGCGCCTGGCCTCCTCCTCCTCCTCCTCCTCCTGCAGGCCGGAGCCAGCTCCGAGGCAGACTTTCAGCTTTTCTGCTCCACTTCCCCGCTGAAAGGAGATAAAATGCGCCATTTTGGAGAATTAAAGTTCATTAAGGAGCTGATTAGAGTCCAATTAAGATGAGCAGGGGAGAGACCGTGGCCCTCAGAGAGGCCCTGGAACAGAAACAAAACGGATAATGTGAGTTTAAAGGAAGGAAAAGGAGGATGAGGATGTGCGTAAAATAAACCAAATGAGGAGCAAGCGGAGGAGAAAGAAAAAGAGAGAGAGGGAGAGTCTTCAAGGAGGAAGTGCAGGAGTTTCCAGCAACAGATGTCCAGGCACAATTCTCGGTTTGGGTTTGAGATTTCACAAGAATTGCGTTTGGACAATCAGCAGCTAGAGCTCAGGACACAAAGAGGAGCAACTTTACGCAGACATGAGGAGGAACAGGCCCAAAGAGAGTCTCCTTGAGCTCAAAGTGAAGTGAGCATCACACACACACACACTGCACACACACACACACACCAGCCGTATTATCCAATTACAGAGGCTAATTAGCAGCTCTCCAATTTATCAGACGCGATCCCAGAGCCGGAGCCGGAGCCGGAGCCGGAGCCGGAGCAGGATCCGCGCACGCCGAGGCGCCGAGTTCAGAGGAGAGAGAGAGAGAGGGGAAATCCCGGGAATCCAAACTCCTCTCTCCGCCATATCTGCACCTGTTCAGACGCATCCCTCTCCTCCTTCCTCCTCACCCCTCCAGTCCCCCTCCTCCCCCTCAAAAAGCTCCAAAAAAGATGCCACTAAACCATCTTTCAGCGCAACAAACCTGCAGAGGCAAAGAGGAAACGTGCTGCAGGTTGGTGCACCTGCTCCTCCTGCTTCTCCTCCTCCGCGGGTACATCCAGGAGGCTGCTCCAGCGGCCGGAAAACAGGCTCATGATGGAGGCAGGGAGGCTGGCTGCTCCCCGCGGATGGTCACACGGAGGACGGAGGAGCACCGCGACCACCTCCTCCGGCTCCGGCTCCTCCTGCTGCTCCTGCTCATCTGGCCGGCTCCGGGGGCTTTTTCTGGGGCTCCTCCAACAATGAGCCCCGGTCGGTGCGTCCGTGTCACCGGGAGAGAGCTCGGGAGTGGGGCCGGTCCGCTCATGGTACTGAGATTTGAATAAACACACACAGTCACACACACACACGGCGGGGAGGATGATAAATGCCCATTGTGCCCCGAGGAGGAGGAGGAGGAGGAGGAGGAGGAGGAGACGGAGGAGGAGGAGAAGTAATGAATCTGCACGGAGAGAGAGGGAGCTCTTAAAGGAACAACGCTCTTATTTTTCCTCTTTTCTCTTTTTCTTTTTCTTCGATTTCAGTTACAATCAAAACCCTGTTAACACACACTCTGCTCTCACACACACACTCACACACACACTCACACACACACCCTGAGATGACGTCTCCCTGCTCTCAGCTGCAGCAGGAGTCAGAGGCTTCCCTCACTGATGATGTGATGGTGGGAAAACAACAACAGGAAAAAAAAATATCAATGGAGATATCAATTTAATTTAACTCAAAGATTTTTTTTCTCCCCAAAAATAAATAAAATAAAATAAAAAAAATCTAAATCCAATCTGTTTTCAATAATATTAGTTCATAATGGTAAAGAAAATGAGTCGTATTAATTTTTCTGTGTAATATTTAATTGAATTGTAATGTTTAATTTCATGAGACAATTTTCTTCCCTATATAATTTGTGTTTAAAATGAAATTATATAAGACTTTTCATGTAATTAAATTAAATACTGTTCATTTTTTTATTAAAAAAAGTAAAAGAGTTATTAATTTATTTTTTATTTATCATTAAATGTAAAAAAAAAAAAAAAAAACCTAAATTGTAAATTAAATAAAAACATAAATAAATAAAAATCTAAAAAAAATCGAATAAGGCTTTGAAACAAAATATTGGATATTTCTGGTTAAATTAGATCCATTATGATGTATAAATAATGTTTATTATTCAGGTTCATTGAGTGAAATTGGAAAGTGATAATTTAAAAAAAAAAAGGAGCTGTGAAAAACAACGACACCAACAACAACAAAAAAAAAGTTAACTGAGCAGAAAATGTATCTTTGACTCAGATTCTTATTTATTATCTTATGTTTTATTAAATGTAAAAAAAGAAAAAAGTTATATTGGAAAAGTAATAAATAAATAAATCATAAATTTTAAAAAAAAATAAATATAAAAATTGATAAAGGCTTTGAAACAAAACATTGGATATTTCTGGTTAAATTAGATCCATTATGATGTATAAATAATGTTTATTATTCAGGTTCATTGAGTGAAATTAGAAAGTTTTGATTTAAAAAAAAGAAGATGTGGAAAAATAATAATAATAATAATAATAATAATAATAATAATAATAATAATAATAATAATAATAATAAAAATAATAATAATAATAAATAAGTAAACTGAGCAGAAAAAGTAACTTGAACTCATTTTGAAGTGTGGCTGATGTTTTATTTAACCTTATTTAAAAAAAAAAAAAAAGAAAACTAAAGAATGGAGAATAATTTTCATTAGTGTGTTCAAATGAATCAAGATCATCTAAATATAAAAATAATTTAGTGTTTTGTATTTGCGGCTCTGCTTCTCTGCAGGCCGTCTTGCTTCTACGGCAGCACAGCAGGGACAAACTAGTAACAGATGTGTTTTTGTGGAATAAATCAGCTGGGAGATAAAGAAGACGACAAACAGAGAATGTGACTTTTCGTACATCACTGGAGCTTTTTGTCCTTACAGGCCACCATAGCTTCACCAGGGGTGGTTTAATCTAGACTTACTACACACTGTAGCTTAAAAAAAAAAGATATTGCACAACAAGTGGCTTATTTGTTGTGAAAATGGGACTCTATGCTAACAGTTTCCCTTTAGAGCCAGTCTTTGTGCTAAGCTAAGCTAACGACTCCCTGGATGGGACTCAGGGCTAAATCACCTTCATGGGATCAATGCAGCTTTTAGTTTCACAAACATGCAGGAACATTTAATTCTGAAAAAATAAAATCTGAAAATGTTTCTCATGTTGGAAGAAAAGATCTGAACGTTTAGATTAAAAACAGTCAGACTCATCTCCCCGTCTGTTCAGACCTGCTGGGCCCATAAATCTGGTCCTGACTCCTGTCGTTGGTGAGACGCAGACGGAGCAGTGAGGAGGTGAACAGGAGGTCAGAGCTAACACTGAGTATTGATCCTCTCCATCAGTCCATACTGATCACTGATCACAGAGACTCAGCGCTCAGAGGATTCTGAGTTAAAGAGGGATCACATTAATAATCATGGGGAAACTGCAGTTCCTCAGGTGTCCACTGGAGGCTGGTCCCAAAAGCTCCAGAAACCACATACACACCCATTTAAAAAGGTAATATTAACACAGTTAAAAGTCTGGTTCAAAGCAGGGTTTCAGTGTAAACGGTTAATTTCTCTGATGCATTCTCCGAAATTTTTTCTTCCAAATTTTGAAATTGAAAAAAAGTGGCAATGTTACAAATTTTTGAAATTTAAAAAGGTTTTGGAATTCTTACATATCTTTAAAACTTGGAAAAAAACGATTTTTTTAAAGTTTTTTTTTTTAAATGTCCCAAAGCTTTCAAAAGTTTTAACTTTAACTTTTTTTTTCTTGCAAATTTTTAAATTTCTTTTCTTTTTCTATTCTTTTTCTTTTTTTATTTTATTTTTTTTACATTTTTGCAAACCTTGTTTAGTTTTGATTTTTAGCAAACTTTTACAAATTTATGAAAATAAATTTAAGATGTCACATGTAAAATTGTATTAATTAAAAAAAAAAGTCAGTGATGCTTTCTCTGACAAAAATTTTGCAAAAATATGAAATTAAAAAAAAGTTGAAATATCACAAATTTTTGAAATTTAAAAATGTGTTAGAATTGTTACAAATTTTTAAAATCTGGAAAAATGTGTTGTTGTTGTTTTTGACAAATATATATATATATTTTTAAAGTTTTTCTTTTTTTGAAATGTCCCAAAACTTTCAAATGTTTTTAATTCAGTGTGCTTTTTATTTTTGTAAATTTGTTTTTTTTTTGTTTTTGTTTTTTTACATTTTTGCAAACCTTGTTAAATTTTGAATTTTTGCAAATTTTTGCAAATGAATGAAAATAAAAATATAAGACGTCACATGTAGAATTTTATTAATTAAAAAAAAACTTCTTTAAATAACGAATCACTTGATTTTGATTATATATAGAATACATAATTATCTCATTAAAAACTGGATTCTTATTATATTATTATTTTAATTTGTATTTTTTTTTAACTTTTGCCGTTTTTATTAGATACTTTTTCATAAAAACAGGAATTTATTTATTTTATAATTTTGTGTTTTTGCGAGCTACTGTCTTTTAAAAACAGGAATCTGAAAAGTAAAGGAATTCCTGAAAATCTTTAATCGTCACCTCGATAAAGAAACATGAAACATGTAACTGTTAATTGAGACACATTAAAAAACCTACCTTGCCCATACTGACCCTACACCTCTGATTTGCGACAAGTCACGCAGCGGAGCATCATGGGAAATCATGTTTTTAGGAGATTGTATCACATAAAAAAAGGGAAATCAAAAACAAACAAATTCATGTTTTTATGAGACAGTTCTGTCGTAAATTGAAAGGGATTTATTTTTTAAGTGAATGCAATTCGCCACTGTACCAAACAGCACAAAACTGCTGCCCTGTGTCCTGCTTTTCTTCTTCGTTGGTTTTATTAGCGTGGTATGCTGTGTCACACTGCTGTGCTGTCACGCTATTGCGTAGCTGATGCGGCTATTGGTAGCTAGATTTAGCTGTGGATGCACAAACAGAATCAGGCTTTACTGATCCGTACCGGACCAGAAACAGGACTTAAGAGATCTTAAACTCCACTTTTCAGGTCAAGGAGGCTAAAAATGATCTAAACGTTGACGTCAAAGATCTGCAGTCTGAGTCAGAAGATGTTAGCTTGGACTGAGTGATCAGAAACTACAAGAAAAATCAAAAGGTCATCTGTATTTTCTGTATCTGTTTCCTGAAACTGAAAATCCAAAGAGGATCTGGTGTGTGTGGTTCCTCTCAGACCTCCATCCCTGATCCCCGGGTGATAATCCAACACTTTTCCAGCGCCTCACTCCTCGTGAGCCTAAAGCCCAGAGCAAACAGCCAGACAAGGGGTTAAAGGATAAATTACCCAGCAGGCTTCAGGGCGACGGTGGACATGTCAGAGCCTCTGTGCCCGGCTCGCCTCTGTAGGCTGAGCTAACGTTTCCGTCTCTGGGAACATCTCCGCACGTTGGATGCTCATTTGCCTCTTAAAGGGCCCCGCTGCTGCCTTTTCACGGCCCTGTAGGAATAATTTAGTGCGGGAGGCCCGAGATCACTGGAGATTACGGCGATGAAAGGGGAGAAGGACGCGTTATTAATGCTTACTCATCGGAAAGAAGAGGATGAGAAAAGGATCCCTGACGGGCTGGACTCACTGTAACACACCGTGCCATGGGAAAGGCAGAGAAAACACACACAGACGCCTTGAAAAAAGAAGCTGGAGAGATAATGAAAGACACTACAGGTCCCTGCTGGAGCATTACAGTAACACAGAGAGATAAAATACATTACGGCTCCGTCCCTGCAGACGAATTACTGAAACGTAATGAGGAGCAGCCGAAGGCCAGCAGATAAAAATAACACCAAGCACACAGAGAGGTCCTCTGCTCAGACCAACACACCACAACAACAACAACAACAACAACAACAACAACAACAACAACAACAACAACAACACAAGAAGTCAAATTTAAAAGAAAGGGGAAGAGTCAGAGTCAATGAAAGTAAATCTCTGAATTAATAAGATTCAACCCCTGAAACTTTGGAGCCGTTTACACAACAATGGTTTTAGGATGAAACGCAAAAGTTTTGTTGCATTTCAGCTGCAAACTTTTGAAAACAGGCAGATCTCCGGTCTTGAAATACACTGCCGGGCCAAGGAGAAGATGTTCTATCTATCTATCTATCTATCTATCTATCTATCTATCTATCTATCTATCTATCTATCTATCTATCTATCTATCCTTCTATCTATCTATCTATCTATCTATCTATCTATCTATCTATCTATCTATCTATCTATCTATCTATCTATCTATCTATCCTTCTATCTATCTATCTATCTATCTATCTATCTATCTATCCTTCTATCTATCTATCTATCTATCTATCTATCTATCTATCTATCTATCTATCTATCCATCTATCCATCTATCTATCTATCTATCTATCTATCTATCTATCTATCTATCTATCTATCTATCTATCCTTCTGTCTATCTATCTATCTATTTATCTATCCATCTATCTATCTATCTATCTATCTATCTATCTATCTATCTATCTATCTATCTATCTATTTTCTATCTATCTATCTATCTATCTATCTATCTATCTATCTATCTATCTATCTATCTATCTATCTATCTATCTATCTATCTATCCTTCTGTCTATCTATCTATCTATTTATCTATCTATCTATCTATCTATCTATCTATCTATCTATCTATCTATCTATCTATCTATCTATCTATCTATCTATCTATGTTTCTATCTATCTATCT
Organism: Halichoeres trimaculatus; assembly: GCF_033239565.1. Taxonomy (NCBI): domain Eukaryota; kingdom Metazoa; phylum Chordata; class Actinopteri; order Labriformes; family Labridae; genus Halichoeres; species Halichoeres trimaculatus. Next base: position 1,472,253 of record NW_027437183.1, read on the forward strand.
ATCTATATCTATCTATCTATGTTTCTATCTATCTATCTATCTATCTATCTATCTATCTATCTATCTATCTATCTATCTATCTATCTATCTCTATCTATCTATGTTTCTATCTATCTATATCTATCTATCTATGTTTCTATCTATCTATCTATCTATCTATCTATCTATCTATCTATCTATCTATCTATCTATCTATCTATCTATTTTCTATCTATCTATCTATCTATCTATCTATCTATCTATCTATCTATCTATCTATCTATCTATCTACGAGCACATGAGGAATTTGAGAGGAGCACATGTAGAGAAAAGAAACTGAAACTTAAGTATCAATCTCGTCACCCAAGTATTGATCAGTACTGATCCCAATGTTTGCAACAATATATCAGTTTTATGAGTGGATCGAAGGGCCGCACACTGAAAGCCAAAGAGCCACATGCAGCTCGCGAGCCACAGGTTGGCCACCCCTGATCTAAAGAGACTGCAGAAACTACTAAACCTGGGTGAAGAACTGTCCAACGCATTATTAAAAACTGGAAGGATAGCAGGGACCCATCGTCTTCCAGGAAGAAATGGAGGAAGGTCATGTGGTCTGATGAGTCCAGACTGACCCTGTTCCAGAGTGATGTGCCATCAGGGTAAGAAGAGAGGCAGATGGAGTGATCACCCATGTGTAACCCAGGTCACTATTTATCACACTTTGTAAAGGTGGATGTGCATCGAGTTGAGGTTCTACTTTGTTTGTTCTCAAATTCTGTATTAATTCTCGTTTTACATTAGATCTTGCGTTATTTGTAGATCTCGCGGTGAGTGGATTGACCAATCACATTCCTGGATTCAGCGTGAATCAGGAAGTGTAGGCATAAGATGCCGCAGTTGATAGTCTGAGACACTCAACTCTAGACTAAACCTTCTGAAATACTGAATTGTCAAAGCTTGGTAGAGTACGTGGAGCAACTAAATTTATACTCTGAAACTAAACGTGCTAACTGAACTTAGAGGACGACGGAGTGCACAACAGAGTGGTGCTGGATGAGATGAGCCAACGTATTAAAAAAATTGATTTTGATTGGATTTGGTAAGTTAATTATCTTCATAGTGACTGGCATGAACTTTCTGACTCTGCAGTTTTGGGGATATTAAGATCGCAAGCTCAACCAGTCAGAGGCAGAGCTCAGCTCAAGCCACTGATGGGGGCGCCCTATAGCTGTACTCGAAGCACCCCTCACTTCTAATATGGCTGTGATAGCCGATCTGCTTCAAAAATCAGTTTCAGAAACCGACAGGTTACATCGTGGAGACTACATCCACGAGTTGTACAGTCTGTGTCTGAGACGTGCTAATAAATCCAACAAAGAAAAAAAATGTGACAGTAAACAAAGAGCAATGATGGAAGACTTTCAGCAGTTCGTCTTATTTGGGATTAGCATGTAGCTCTTTGTTAAAATCGACTGGAAATGCAGTGTTTCTAAGGTACACACTCCAGGATCATGGGGCTGATTTTTGTCCTGATCTCCTCCTTTCAATCAAAGCCAGCAAAGGCCTGATTGTCTGATGTTTTCAAATCACATGGTGTGTGATCGTCCTGTGGTGTGGGGTGTGTTCAGAATGATTTTGTCAGGTCGGAGCCCACATACACACCTCATCACAACTTTTTCCAAAATCGTTTTTCTTTTTTTAAGACCAGAAGAGAGAGATCTGTGTAATCTGTCTTTAACAAAAAGTGTGTGCTCTCTAAATGTGTGAAGGTTTGAGGAATCCTGTAATGTGCGCCAGCCTTTAGTTAAAACTTATGGTTCCCGATAGAAACCTCTGCCATCAGTAGACATGCATCACCTCTCGCAACGAGGCTTTCAAATGGAAGGAGAAGATTAAAGCATGGTTTTGAATTTCAATTTTTTTTAGTTTTTTTTTTTTTTTCAAATTAAGAAAAAAAAATTCTTCATTTTTTAAGATTTTGATAATTTATTACAATTTAAGCAAATATATATTTTTAATTTATTGAAAATTTTTGCAAATTATTTAAGTTCCATTTTTTTTTATTTTGCAGATTTCTAAAATTTATACATTTTTTTAAATTAAGCAAATTTTTAAGATGATTTTTTTTGTAAATTTATGAAGTTTTTTGAATTTCTACATTTTTACAATTTTTTTTAACATTTGAAAATTTTTAGAATTTTTGCACATTTGTTTTTGAAAAATTTTGCACATTTTTGAAATTTCAAAATTTCTTAAAAATGTGGCAACTTTTTGAAATGTCTTAAATTTTTTAGATTAATGTTAGTGGTGATATTAAGTTTTTAAAAAATATATATATATTTTGTGATTTTTTTTTAATTTGCAAATGTAATTTAAATAAAAAACTAAGACGGCACATGTACAAATTTATAAGCACAAAAACTTCTTGTTCATATAAGTCACTGGATTTTTACTGTGTTTAGAATTGTATCCACTTTTTTATCTTTTTTGTGAGGATACTTAAGGTTGCAAACCTCTGGATTATTAATAAGTACTGGTTCGTTAACCATTTTCATGCCTCCTACTTCTGTTGTAGATTTTAAATTTGGAGAAAACTTGAAGTTAGTTTGATTCTGTCAATGAAAACCCCAAACAACCCTGATACCAAAACTCAATCCTGGTCCCCACAGCTCTAACAGAGATATGTTCATGTTGGATCATCAGGGAAAGACCTCATTGATCCCAGATTTCAGGATCTTCAGACGGTCTCTCAGTCCCACCTGAAGCCGTCAGTATGAACTGATCCAGCTTTAATAAAGTAAATGTGTGTCTGTTTGAACGCAGCCTCTCTTAACGAGCTCTCCTGGTCTGAGTGGAGTCAGGGGCCTGTCGGCTGCTCCTGCAGAGTTAGCACATCTGTGGGAAGACCCCCCACGGGGCCAGTGTTCAGCCCAGCTCCACCGGGCCACAGAGCGCTGGGGGAAGGTTGGGGGTCCATTCCTGAATAAATTTAGGGTCTCCTCTAAAGAGCCAGTTGTCCGGCCCCAGCGCTGACCTCTGACCCCTGGAGAAGAAAAGTTATTGAAGCGGCTGCTGAAGCCTCCTAAAGCTGACCGGAGAGCGGAGGCTGGGAAAGTGGCCTGATGAAGGCGAGGGGTGGCTCGACGGGGTCAACCAACGAAGGAGGGGGTGTTCACGGTGTGTGTGTGTGTATGTGTGTGGAGAGGCTTCCTTTGAGCCCCCTCCTCCTCCTCGTGTCCACGAGTGTGTCCCTGCAGCTATTGTGGCTGTGAGCTACAGCAGGACAGAAGGCCTCAAACAAACCGGCTCTAAACAATGTTTGGCTCCTTTTGTTTCTCGCTGCCTTTCTTCTTCAGCCCTCCATCGCAATCTAGCGGCCTCCTTTGTATTGATTTCCCTCATTCAGCGGCTCGTCGGCCTCTTTCCGCTGGTTTATATGCTCTTTTCTGGCTCTTTTCTGGCTCTTTTCTGGCTTTTTTTGTCCGCCACCTCCCCCCGCCGAAGCCTCCTCCCTCCTGGGCCTTTCTCTGCAGTGTGAGAACGCACTGCGCCTCTTGACTGGATGCAACTCATTAAAGACAGCTAATTGATGAAGAGTGTAATTAGTGTGACAATCGGAAGGGGAAATCAATATGTTTTTATCCAAAAGAGCCACAACAGTGAGGACAAGATGGAGGAGAGCGGCGTGTGAGGAGAAGCGTATGTTTCCTGTGACGCTCGAACACTTTCAAAAGACGATGAATGAAGCTTCAGGACGGAGGGGTTTGTTTGACTCCTGACTCGTTTTGGAGATTTACGTCTTCTAATTAAAGCTCAGAGCGTGCTCACAAACTGCAAACACACAGGAGCCGAGCAGGTACCAAACAAGACAAACCTCACAGGCCCAAAGACGGATGGTAGACGCAGAGTTTCCTCCCCTCAGAGTTCTTCGTAAACCTCCTGGAGGTCATTGCTTTGTTTTTTAGTTTCTGTCCCTGTGTGATTTTTAATTTTCCTCCACAACAACATGACAAACAATGTCTTTAACACACTTCCTGTATGAGGCAGTGACGGCCAAGCAGCTCCATGATCTGGGAGTAAAGTCAAAGTTTTCTTGATGGAGTCTGGAGGCTGTGCAGGAAGTGACAAAGTTGCTGCTTCTGATTAAAAAATCTAGGATTATGTGCCTTTGATTTTTATTCAGAGTGTCTAACAACATTATTAAAAAAATATATAATTTCTTATAGTGTAGCAAATTTTTGATTTTTTTTTTTCAAATTTATGAAATTTTTGCAATTTTCTTGAATTTCTAAATTTTTGCAAATTTATAAAAATTCTACATCTTGACAAGTTTTTTAAATTTTAAAAGTTTAAGAACTTTTGCAAAGTGTTGCACATGTTTATTTTTTATTTTTGTAAATATGCATCACCTCTTGCAATAGAGCTTTCACGAAAAAGGCAAGAATTTTTTAAAATTTCAACTTTATGATATTTTTGTTAATTTAGAAAAAAAGAATCCCTTTTTTAGTGTGTTTGTTTTGTTTTCTGTCTTTTTTTAATTTCTGCATTTTTTTTACCAACCATTTAAATTCGATATTTTTTTAATAATGCAAATTTCTGAAATTTATATATTTTTGTAAATATTGCCAATTTTTTACAATATATATTTTTTTAAATGTATGATCTTTTGAAAAAATTTTGAGTTTCTAAATTTTTGCAAATGTAAAAATTCTACATATTGGCTAGTTTTTTAAATTTTAAGTTTTAGAATTTTTGCAAAGTGTTACATGTTTATTTTTTATTTTTGTAAATATGCATCACCTCTTTCAATAGAGCTTTCACGAAAAAGGCAAGATTTTGGGAATTTTTTTTAATTTCAACTTTATTACATTTTTGTTAAGTTAGAAAAAAGAATCCCTTTTTAGAGTGTTTGTTTTCTTTTCTTTCTTTTTTTAATTTTTGCAATTTTTTTTACAAACTATTTAAATTTGATAATTTTTTTAATAATGGAAATTTCTGAAATTAATAATTTTTTGTAAATATTGCAAGTTTTTAAAATTATTATTTTTTTCAAATGTTTTATTTTTGAAATTTTTTGAGTTTCTAAATTTTTGCAAATTTTTAAAATTTCTACACTTTTTTAGAACTTTTGCAAATTTTTGCAAATTTTTTCAAATATTTTGAATTTTTTTAACAATTCAAAATATTGGAAAAATGTGGCAACTTTTTTGAAATGTCTTAAATTTTGCAAATTAATTAAATTTGTGATATTTAATTGAACAAAAAAATTTTTGTAATTTTTTAAAAATATTTGCAAATTTATTAAACATAAAAAAACCAAGACGTCACATGTACAGATTTATAAACATAAAACTTTTTTTAAGAAATAATTCACCAGACGTTTATATGTATAGAATTATATCCTCTTTTTTTCCTTTTATTGCAAAGATAAAGTGGATTTTGGGGATACTGAATGACTTTAATCCAGGTGAGCTCTTTGTAAATTCTGCCACAGAGGCAGAAACTGTCAGAAAAAATAGAATAAGATGGAATAGAATGTATACAATAACAGAAAAGATCCTTACACAGATAAAGCCTTTGTTTAATTACACAGGAGAATCTGTTTCAACTGGACTGCCAAGCGCCACCTTCTGGCCCAGAGTCTCATGTTTGGCTCATCTGTTGGTCATGGACACCAAACTTTTTGTGTCTTCAGTGATATTTTTACTACTTTTCTCCTGTATTTGTCTGGATATCCTACATGTAACCATGGCTGCATTGTTTACATGTGAAATCAGCTGTTAGCAGCCTGTAGTATGTCAATGCTAACTGGTGCAAGGCCGGATGTTTCCCACAAGGTGAGGAGAAAGAGGTGAGGACGACATGCTGGTTCTCAGGTGTGAGCTAAGAAGTGACGACATCCATCGTTATTGGGAACGTAAGATCTATCTCCAATAAGATGGACGAGCTAGCTGTGCTAACCCAGCAACAGAGGGAATACCAGAGGACAGAGTAGCATCATGCTAGGATACAGGATCCAGGAGACAGAGACTGAACAGACTGCTGAAGAAGCTCAGTCCTGGACCCTGTGGAGGTGGAGGCTGGCTGACTGGACAATGATGGACAAGCTGTCAGCATCTATTTTCTTATGGAGCTTTTTACACTTTCTATACACTTTCTTACTTTGGTTTTCTTGATTGCTGCTGCGACACAAGAGCTACGAAACACTTCGACTAGCAAAACTCTTGGATGATTTAGTTTCTAACCAAACAGCTGAGAAACCAAACTCCTCTGACAAAAACGGGACTGATACTGTCGTTAATCTCCAAAATACACACTTCCTCTCGTGTTGGTCAGACCTTTTTATTCATCATGATATAAAATAGAAAAACACTTTAGACACTTTAAATCTGAGGATGAGTCACGTGTTATGTCCTGAACAAACCCAAGATGTTTTCTGTCAAACTGATCTCTTCTTCATTTGAAAAACTTTATCTTAAATAAGTTCACACACGTCATCAGAGAGGTAGAAACTTCTCTCTGCTCAGATCTTTTTCTGTTTCCTCAAATAAAAACCGTCCCACCTGAAGTCATTTATCTGTAAAGTTTGTTTTTCCTCTTCTTGGATTCAGCTCTGAGACGCAGCATCAGCGACTTCAGCCGGAGAAGCCGAGAGCTCCGTCTCCTTCCTCTTCTGTGCTGCTGCTCTGCCCCCTGCAGGTGAGGAGGGGGACTGGGAGTCCTGCTGGGAGTCCTGCTGGGAGAGCTGGGAGAGGAGGAGATCCACACTTTGGACCAGAACAGAGTCCAGAACCTTTTTCTCTTCAGAGGAGAAGCGACCCAGGACGTGCCGCTCCACGGACCTTTTCTCTGTGGGACGTCCGATCCCGACCCGCAGTCTGGGCATCACCTGAGGGAGGACAGTGTTAGGTTCTGTTTCTTTTAACGTGCTCTGAATTCATCTTACCATCAAACACTGAGACAAAACAATAAAAATGACCATAAAATAATTTAAAGTAGTGACTACGTTAGAAACAAACAGTGTGTGACTCAGCGGTCACTTACATCAGTCTGCAGACACTCCACACAGGATCTCACGCCGTTATGACCTCTGAGGAGAGTAAACACAGATTACTGAGGCAGGTTTGAATCTTCAGCTTCTTTTTTAAACAGGATTTAGTCTCTAACATCAAAATAATAAAGCTTTTTAAGATTCAGCATTCGTGCACCGTTGGAAGATAAAAGGATGAATAAGCATCAAACATGAAGATAACCGACCTGGCACTTCCTCCGTGTTTGATGGCGATTTTCCCCAGAGGTTTGTCCAGATCATCGTGGACCAGCAGGATGTCTTCAGGCCTGATTCCATATTTACCAGCTGCAGAGAAACAAACACACACACAATGCAAATATTTACAAATCACACGTATCAGTTTATTAAGAACAAGGGTCTTCAGCTTTAAAAAACATGATTGAAATAAAGAATAGTTATTTTTCTTACAGAGGGTATTGATGACTACAGACACAGGCACTAAATAAAATCATTTGTTAACATTTTGTTGAACCAAATATGCATCACATCTTGCAATAACGCTTTCAAATGGCATGGCAAGATTTTGGCTTTTTTTTTTAATAACTTTTTGAAATTTTTTGAAACTCAATTACTTAAACATTTTTTAATTTAGGAGAAAAAAATCCTTTTTTTTCAAGATTTTGAAAATTATTAAAATTTTGAATTTCTTTTCATTCATGCCCATTTCTGCTAATTGTTTAAATTGTTTTATTTTTTGCTGTAATTTTCAAATTTTTGGAAATAACATTCTTTGCCAACCTATAAAATTTTGGGAATTTTCTTTTAGAAATTTCAAAATTTGATTTTTTTTTTCTCATAATTATGGCAATTTTTTAAAGAAATTTCAATTATTTTTTTTTAGTAATTTTTGCAATTTCTATTTGGAAATTTCAATTTTGTTTCATTATTATGGCATTTTTTTTTTTGAAATTTCAAAAAATTATTATTATTATCATTTTCAGAATTTTTGCAATATTTTTAAATAATTTCAAAAAATTATTATTATTATTATTTTCAGAATTTAGGCAATTTTTTTTTCAGAAATTCCAATTTTTTTTTTTTTTTTTTTTTTTCAAAATTTTGGCATTTTTCTGCAATTTTTTTTGTATTTTATTCTGATTTTTCAGTACTTGACAAGTTTTGCACGTTTTTGAAATCCCTTTTTTTTTTGTAAAAAAAAATTCCAACTTATCAATATGTCCTAAATTTTACCAATATATTAAAATGATAAAATCACATATATTTAGAATATTTATTTACCAATTTTTGTTAATATTTTTTAAAAGTATTGCAAGTTTATAAAAAACAAAAAACTCAGACATCACATGTACACATTTTTAAACACAAAACGCTTCTCGTTTAGATAATTATTCACTAAATTTTAACTATGTATAGATGTTTATCCACTTTTTTTCGTCTTTACTGTGAAGATAAAGTAGATTTTGTGGCTCCTGAATGACTTTACTCCAGGTGAGCGCAGGCTAAACAGCTCCTATGAAAGTAAAGGATACAGACCCCTGATTTGCTCCTTCAAAATCTGCCGTTAAAAAACTTTTATTTCTACTTTTCAAAAACTTAAGATTGATATTTTTGAAGAAGTTGGAGGAGGGAATAAAGAGGTGAGAGTTTTTGAGCTCGCGTTACCTCATACAATACAACAGAAAACAAACAAACAGACATCTCCACTGACACACACACACACACACACACACACACACACACACACACACACACACACACACACACACGCACACACAGAGTCAGAGTGTGTGACCTCACCTGCCTTGGCGACTGACACCCCGTTGATGTTCATGAGCAGCCTGGGACGGAGCAGCACCACATGTGTCTGCTCCACCTCTCTCACGATGACCTCACCCGACACGTGCTTGTCCCCTCGCCAACGGTCTGCAACGCCAAGCCGGGCAGCGAGGGCGCCGAGCACCGCCATGCCCACGCTGTGTCTGGTACCCTCCATCCCCGGGTTCCCCAGACCCACCACCTGCAGGCACAAACACACACATGTACACACAGTTACAAGAAGTTTCTGACTGTGTTATATCCAGGTTATCATCAGGGTGAAGCTGCGTTGGAGCCAAAGGTGAATTTTTATGCAAGAGAGCAAAAAGGGCGTATGATTTCTGCACAACTGGTTATCTTGTGTGCTAGACGAAATCTGGACAGAAAGTTTTACAGAAAGTTTTCCTGTGAGCAGAAGAGGCTGAAATAAACACACTGAGCTCACACAGAAGAACAGCTGATGCCTCGTACTGATGGTACAGCTCTGTAAACAGAGATACTTTCTATTCACTCACGCTCTATGACTGTGAACACATGCCTACACTGTTTCCTGTCTCTACATACACAGCTTTCTGTATGCTGTTGTATTCATACTAGAAAAAGAAGCAATAAAAAGAAAAAGAGACAGTCACGACACATCTAAAAGTACATTTACAAAGTCTGCTTTGTGTGTGTCTCTGACTTCATTAAAAGTTTTATTACTACACAGCTTATAAATAGAAAACTGGGGCTGATTGTTAAGCAGAAAAGCCCTCAACCACAAGCAGAATAGTTAACAGAGCACTAACCAGCCCGGCTCAATAATGACTTTATAAATGTCATATTTAACACAAAATCTTCAACGTATCTTTGTTTTATTCACGCCGAATTAAAACGTGGCTAAAACTGTTTAAGAAAATGTATTTAAACTGACAAAAGGTCAAAGAGATTTTTTCAGAAACCAAAACAAATTTGCGTTGATGGATTTTTGAGTGGAGTTTGGTGACGTCAGTCAAACCAAACCTCTGAGCGAAGATGCTCGTGTGATTTAATGAAGTACTAATCAACTCACGATGTATTTAACATACAGTATTTGATAGGATGTTGAATATTTACCATTCTCCGGCGGCCCTGTGTGTGTATTTCAGCCTCCATCCCCATGGCTGGTGTGAACGGCTCCGTCAGCAGAACCCGGTTAATGATTCTCGTTAAAAGTCGTCGCATCGTGACAAAGTTCAACAGCTTCTTCAGGAAAAGCGACAAATACAGACAAAGTTTGCTTAAAAATGGGAGCTTTTTCAATCGGCTTATATCAATTTAAGTTAGCTCATTTCGTTTTGTTATAGTTTACATGTTTTCACACGGATTTCAGGACAGGACACCACGTTCGCTGTGAGTATTTACCGTAAGATCACCGGAGTCATTCGACTGATCCCGTAACGGGATTCAGTGAATGTAAACTGAACATTAATCCGTATTATTCTGTAGTTAAACTTAAAGAGGATAACATTAGTGTTTATATCTTTGATAAAACTGTTTCATATGGTCTTAAAGGTTACAGTAACTCAGCCATACACACCGCCAACGAGTAAAAAGAAGGATGATCATTTCTCACTCTATGGGGCTGCAGCGCCATCTGGCGTGGCGGCTGAGAAACACATCGAAACTGTGCAATTAACAATTTAAAATATAGAGCATTTTTAATTGAATTTTACATTAGCAGCAAGAAAAACACAGTCCAGAATTATTTAATATTATTAAGTTAAGAATAAAATAAAGAATAAGTAATAATTAATGAATATAGAGAGGACATATGACTATGTTAGTATGTATTATTTCCCTAATTCCTTTTTTTTAATTAAGCAAATTTTTAAAATTACAGTTTTTTTGTTTTGTTTTGTTTTTTACAAATATATGAAATTTTGGCACATTTATACAAATTTAATTTTTATTTTATTTTTTATTTTTTTGCAAATTTTTGAAACTTCAAAATCTTTGAACATTTTTCCGTCTTTCCAAGTTTTTAAAACTACCGTTTTTTTAAATCAATGAAATATTGGCAAATTATCAGAAATATCAAGGGGGTTTTATGCAAATTTTTGAAACTTCATTTTTTTTTTTTGCAAAACCCTGCATATTTTTCATTTTTTTCAGTTTTGCAAGTTTTTTAAAATTTATTTTTTATTTTTTTAAACTGTAACTTATCAAAATGTCCTTGATTTTCCAATGTTATGATGTTTTCTATGTACATTTTTTATTCTATTAATATCTATCTATCTATCTATCTATCTATCTATCTATCTATCTATCTATCTATCTATTAAAATGCTGAAAGCACAATAAACCTACTTAAGAACAACAGATAAAAATAAGACCATCTGGCACAATTTTATGCTCAGATTAATGCTCAACATTAACAAGAATTAGCCCCTTCTATTTATTTCTGCAAAATTGATCATGTATGATAAAAAATAAATAAATTAAAAAAAAAAATAAAATAAAATAAAATAAAAACTGAAAATGTAACTGTTTGTGTGTTGTTTTATTTTTACATTTTGGAGCTATTTCTGTCGATACAACATTTTAGCTACTGAAAAGTACCAACCTAGTAACTAGGGTCTTTTCTTTTTTTTTGATTGACTGTCTCTGATCTGAAACATTTTTGTTAAACTAAAACAAAAAAAAGAAGCAACTCCTTAAATATTTTAGTGTACTTTATTTCTAAACACTCGTGTTTGAGTTTGACTTGGACAGCCTCTTCATCAGTCTTGGTTTTTGAAGCAGGGAACAGCGTCCGGCACCGGCTGACATCTCTCCACCACAGCGTTGATCTCTCCGACGTTCACGCCGTCGTACGTCCCCGTGATGTACGTCCAGTGGGTTTCTCCGTTGTAGTTGGTCCTGCTCAGCCGCCCGGTGAAGGGGATGTCGGCGGTCATCTTCCTGCCGTCCATCCTCACGGAGCAGGAGTGGTTCGGCGGGACCTGCAGCTGCACGGAGACGGCGTGGCTCATGGTTTCCACCATGGTCGTCCCCTCAGAGAAGGTCACCGTCTGCTCTTTGGTGAAGTCCACCGTGCCCGGGCCCAGGATGGGGACTTTGGCCTTCATGGTGGAGACGGAGCCGTTGCGGGTCTCTCTGCCGATGTCCCAGCTCTTCTCCATGGAGCTGCTCTTCTCCAGGGTCACCGTCTTCTCCACGGTGCTGCACTCCAGGTTGGTGACCTTGGCGAGCTTCAGGGCCTCGGGGGGGTAGTGGAACAGCTCCATCTGGTCGATGGCGTACTCCACGTGGGAGATGTGCTGGCTGTAGCTCTCTCTGTTGATGGCCAGGACCTGGTAGCTCTTGTACCAGTACTCCTCGCCCTCATAGGGCAGGAAGAAGGCCTCGTGCTGGGACACCACTTTGCCGAGGCCGTACTTGTTCTTCCCCACGTAGATGTCTGAGTTGGGGCAGGTCTTGATGGCATACTGAGGAACCGATCCGTAAGACTCCTCAACCCACTGCAGGAACTCAAAGTGGTCCACGTTGACCAGCAGCTCAAACTTGGAGGACCTGTACTCCTTGTCGGCGTACGGGTACTGGCAGAAGTCCCCTTTGCTGGGCGTGTAGAAGCCGGCCTCACAGTTGACTTTGCAGACGTAGTCGTTGCGTTCGGTGTAGCCGTTGAAGATGGCGACGGCGCCGTTTGGAAGGGAGCCGTCCCAGGTGACCCACTTCAGGTTGGTGTACTCGCCGAACATGGGGAAGGAGTGTGAGGCCGTGTCAAGCGTGGGGATGTCTCTGATTTCAGGAGTGTTGGCGATTTCCCGGGAAGGTACGGCGTCTTCCAGCGCAGGGTTGAGCCACGGCTCTACGAGACGGAAATTATGGTTCAAAACTTTTACTTTCAGACAGTTTGATGCAAAAACTGGAGGTGCTGCTCTGATGAGACTCACTGTGTCTGAGCTGGCCGTCCTGCAGCTGGGAGATGTAGAGCAGAGGGTCGGACTGCAGCGCCGGGCTGCAGAGCTGCAGCACCGTCAGGACGACAGCAACACACCACCTCATCTGGACACACAGAGCATGTGTTCAGGATCAGGTGAGGTAAATCAGCTGATCTAATGTTTAATATCAACCAACAAGAATGAGTTTGTGTCATCAAATCACCAAATTTTGCTTTAAAACTGAGTTGATCAAGTTGGATTGACACAAACGGTTGATTCTTGGACGTTAACCACGATATGCATGTCAGCAGAAAGTTAGACTTTACCTGTAATTAGTCCGTTCACACTGGCTCGTTAAAGCTTTGAAATTATTCAATTCTGACTTATAATGTTCACTTTTTGTTCAAATATCAGGAGCCAAACATTGGTTATCTTTGCAGAGAGTTTGAATTAAGTTTCCAGCTGAAGATTTTGTAAAAACAATGGAATAAGGTTGCATCAACAGGAATTTGATTATTATCTGATTTCAGATGAATTCATAAAAAATCAGGACAGATTGTGTGAAATTACACATAAAATAATCCCACAGCAGAAGTTTCAGATTCAGATATGAAGAGTCAGTTTTTACCTCGACAGGTTCCTCCTGCAGTGACGCCAGCTGCCGTCTGCTCTCACCTTTAAAACCTCCTCTCAGGTATATGACCTGCAATAAACCTGAGAGGGAGCTGCAGCTCTTAACTCACCTGTTCACCCAGAGTTTCACTCACCTGCTGCTGATACGTTTGAGCAAAAGAGCAGAATTCACTACAACATCACTTCTTGACTCTACCTCCTGACATATTTTAAAATCTCAGAAAAAAATACACGAGAACGTCAGCTGTCAATCATCGTAAAACGTGACGTAAAACCTCGTTTTTAACCTCGTATAACTAATGAAAATGAAACCTTTCAGAAAAACTAGGGCCTGAATACAAGACAGCCAAATGATATCTTCAAATCACCACAACAATCAGACGTGAGAAACATTTCTACCAGGTGTTTTTATTTTTTAAAGTTTGACCACAGCCCATCTGGAATGACTGGGGAGATGGATTTTTGACCTATAGTGCAGCCAGCCACCAGGGGGAGCAGTTTTTGTGGAGACCTCACTTTGAGCTGAGCAAGATGACGTCCATTTTTTTTTTTTTACAGTCTATGGTGGTATCATGTAGTACTGTCTTTTTTAATCATTGTGTATCATAATGTATCGTGTTGTATAGTGTCTTACTGTTTCCTGTTTCTTATAGTGTTGTGTCTTTTATTATGTTGTGTTATGTCATGAAATATTCATTCGTAACATGTATTGGTCTGTCATGTCTTACTGTGTCACATTGTATCCTATTGTATCTTAATGTGTCGTATCGTATCTTTCCATGTTGTATAGTTTCATATCAGTGGGTCTCATTCACAAACAGTGCGTACACACAAATTTGTTACTAAATTGTGCGTACAAACGTTGATGCACAAATGTGTCTGTTTTCCGGTTATAGAAAAAGTCTTGAATAAAATCAATAATAAAACTGTGAATTGACTAAATGTATTGAATACCCATATAACTGATACATATTCACCCTTGTTAAATTTAAAATATTAAATCTTAAACTAAATACTTGGTTTACAATTCAAAATGTCACAACGTTCATTTTTTTTTCAGTTTTTGATGTTAATTCAATCGCTGGGTATGAAAAATGCGTCTTTTTTTTTTTTTTTGGGGGGCTTTTTCTCATGACTTTATACATGTTCTAAACAAATGATGCACATAGCTTCACTGGTCACTCAGACTTATTTATTTGTACTCAAAAAATCCAGCAACTGTTTTAATACCTACACTTCAAGTTAATGGTGGCTCCTTCTTCATATCTAACCGTCTTAAATTTGTCACGAGACCGGAGGGGAAAAACAAAAAACAAGAGGTGGAGGACCCAAATGCAGATGAACAAAAACTTTATTTTAACTAAATCCAAAAATCAAACTGAAAATCCAAAAACTTAAACAAGGAGTGATTAACACAGGTGTGAAACAAGACACAGGTGAAACACATGAGGAGCAATCGACAAGGAGGGAAACACAAGGAGAACCAAACCAAACACAGAGAAACTCAAAACAGAGACTAAAAACATCTTAAACCCAGAAACACTGAGAATAATCACAAAAAGACAAACATGACAAGAACCAAATCAAAACCACAAGAAGCACGAACTAAAGACAACAACTAGAGACACAGACATTTCACAAGAATAACTAAGATTAACACAGAAACCAAAAACCCAAACCATGACAAAATTTTGTCATATTTGGTCATATCATATTTTATCTTTTTGTATTTTTTATTATTTTATTGTTTTTTATTTTGTTGCATCATATTTTTTTGTATCGTACTGTTATATTGTTTTCTGTCATATAGTACTTTGTCATATTGTATTGTCACATCGTTGTGTTGTCAGGGCTCCTACAGCTCAAGGCAAGTTAAATTTAAGACTTTTTAAGACTTTTTTTAATGACGTTGGAAATCAAATTTAAAAACAAGTTGACAACGAACCACAATTGAAACAAACAAAACTAACAAACAAAAACACCACATGAATTACCTGGGTTAGATGCAATTTTGACCCAATGTTTATTTTACATACAATATCACTTTTTACCTTTTTTTAACCCCATTTTTACAACTTTATCCCTACTTTGCCCCCATTCATCTCTTTTGGCCACTGTCAAAACCATTTTTGAAATTTTTACATGTTTTTTGAAATTTAATTTCAAATTTAATTCTCAATTTTGCTGCCATAATCAATTTCCCTAAGCCTGTTTTGGATTTTTTTTTGCCAATTTTTCCTCATTTTTTTCTCCGTCCAGGCACCCTAGGTAGAACCAAGACATGCGTCTGTTTTAAAAGCTCCTGGTGCAACCAGATCCCCGTTTCGTTAGTTCCGCTGTTGTGATTACGCCATGTTGCCACGAGAGTGAATCAGGAAATTATTTAGAAAAATAGATAAACGTTACTTAATATTTTTTTTTACTTCAAACTAACATAAGTCTTACCAATGTGTTCAAATTTTTAAGACTTTTGAAATTTGGATTTAAGACTTTTTAATACCAATTCAGGCCTTATTTTTAGAATTATGAATTCAATGCCTTTTAAGACTTTTCAAGGATCCGAGGGAACCCTGGTTGTATCCCATTGCTGTATCGTAAAGTTGTATTATGTCAAGTCATATATCATCAAATTTTCGTAACCTATTTTCCTCTCATATTCTGTCATATAGTGTTTTGTGGTATCATACTGTCATCACATTTCATCATATTATGGTCGTATTGTGTCGTATTTTAGTATCATATTGTTGTATCATATTTTGTGGTATGGTATTTTTTTTATATAGTATTGTCATATTGTTTTCAGTCAGTAAGTCATATTTTGTCACGTAGAATTTTGTTGTGTCATATTGTCATTGAATTTTTGTTTGTTATTGTTGCATTGTATTTTGTTGTGACGTATGGTCATGTTGTCTTATATCATATTTTCTCACATAGTGTTTTGTTGTATTTTGTTCTATCGTATTTTGTCTAATAGTCATTTGTTGTTTTGTATTGCGGTATCAGGTTTATCATATAGTTTGTTGTCCTGTTATATTTTTTCCTATCCTGTTGTGTCACATCGCATTTTGTCGTGTTGTATTGTCGTAAGGTATTGTGTTGTATCATAATGTATATTGATATATGGTATTGTGTCATATGTTTTTGTATTGTGTTGTATTGCTCTGTGATGACCTGTGGTTCTCTGGTGGTAAGCACTAACGGTTCATCATGTGTCAGCTGTGTGTGATCTGTAAGGTCATCTCATTCACCTTGATTTCATCAGCCAGGTGAGCTGATCACACCTGTTCAATCATCAGGTGTTTGGTAACCTGTGTGTCTTTGTGTGATATCTGTCGTCCTCCTGGACCAGAATCAGGTCTACTCCTGGGGTCAGGGTCATCTGTTCACTTGTGTCCTTGGCTATCAGAGGTCTACCTGCAGCCTTGGAGGAGTGTAAACCCACTTTTCTCCCTGATAATGAAAACAGGATTGTTTATTGATCCCTCTTACCAAACTCCCTCCTCCTCTTCCCGTGATGAGTCCGTTAAAAGTGCTTCATAAATAAATCGGCCTGATTTAACGTCATGTATCTTCAGGCCGGGGGAGATGGCATGATGTCCAAAGTGCTGTGGCGCTGCGTCTCTACCGATGGCCAGATACTGAGGGTTCAGATAAGCTGGGGCTGGGAACAGAGCGATTAGATCCTCAGGAATACTGGGTCATTGATTAGGACGCTCCGCGTTACGTAACGTCGCCGGCTGCCAAGATTAAACCGAAGAAGAGGCTCAACACGGGCATTGTTCTGCTCGCACAGCCTATCACTGAGAATCGCTGATGTCATGGCCATCTGTGTGTGCGTCCTTGAGACTGAACGTTATGATCAATTTATTTATTTAGGCCTGAAAGACGACGACTATGTGTGTGTGTAAAGGTCGTATAGACTGACAGGAGTGCTCTGTCACTTCCTTCAGCGGCTCACACTCAGTGTGAACTCATCTGCAGAGCTTTAAAACATTTAATTTAATGTGTAAATCAGACGTAGGAGCAGAGATTGAGACTGAGACACAATTTGAGTTTAAAAAAAAACCAAAAAAAAAACAGCACGAATCTTCAATAAAATAGTTTTAAATTGTAAAATGTCTGTTTTTCTCTCCTGAATATTTTTTAATGTGACACAGTCTCTGATGTCTGAAATTAATTCAATTAAAAAAAAATATCATCAGTGTTTTACTCTAATATTTAACTTTGTTGACACAGTTTCAGACACGTCCTCTCCAGTGGACTCCATGCTCCTGAGCCTTCACCATCAAACAGTCTGAGCTCTGGTTCAAACTGTTTAAACTGTGGTCAGCAGACACCATGTAAGAAATGCTGACTCATGCTAACCTCCATCCTTCAGGGTTCCAAGAGAACAAAAGGAGTTCCGGAATGTTGCTCTTACTGTCTCTGAAGATTGTGGAAAGTGTTCTGGAATGTCTTTGAATGATGCAGTATGATGTCATCACATGCTGGGGGGCATTAAGCTGTTTCAGGGAGCAGAGTATGAGTCCCAATAATACCCTATAAGCGCCCTTCACACCGCTGCACTGTTTTGCTGAATAAGTATTGAACACAAAGAAATACATGTTAGGGTCTCACTAGAGATTCAACATGTCATACATCTCCTAACAGACCAAAAAGTAGAACACACAGTGCTAGCTTAATGCCTATGTATACAGGAAACTGCATTGACATGCTAGCGGTTAGCATGCGTTGCGATAACTTTGGTTTGGAAACAGAATTCTAACTTTCATCACAGAAACAGATCACAGCTACTCTGTAAACAATGCTGAAAACTTGAAACGTCAAAAGAAGTTCAAAGGCTCAGAGCTAACTTTAGCATAACTGTGATGGGTTTCATGGGATAATTACTTTTAAAACACTTAAGGAAAAAATCTGGACACAGGCTGATCTGCAGTTCCACCGTATAAACCTTCAACTTTAGGAGAAAATGACTTTAAACCGACGAACACGGCAGAGAGCACCATGAGTCAGAGGGTTGAAACAGACGGAGGAAACTCTGTGAAGCTGTCTCTGAGTTTTTAGAGCAAACTGCTACAGCATTTATCTGAATAATAAATCTAAAAGTCCAGATCATAAAAACATTTTATAACATTTATGTAATCATCAATCAACACCCGATAAAAACTGATTGAGTTCGTTGATATGGACTCGTCAAACTGTTTTAAACACAGAGAACAATGACAATTTATACTTGATTGAAAGTTGTATAAACTTGGGGAGGGATAAAGTTTCTGCTGAGGTTAAAAAACACAATTTTTCAAAGAAGCAGATGAAATACCCCTCGATACGTATATTTACCCATTTAATGAGGCAAATATGTGATGTTCAAATAAAACCAGAAACGCTCCTAAACCTCCTTTTACAACCTGGTTATTTTTAATTCACTTCAAATCACTACATATTTGTGATCATTATTTTTTCTTTATCCAAAAGATAAATTACTTTGAAAACTCATTTTCTCTATTTTTCTCAATATGTTTTGTTCCTCTCTGATTTTTTTTTTTTAAAGTTAATTTACATGATTTGTTTGTCATTCTAAAAGTCAGGTCCACACGTAACTTTGAGTATAATAACCAAAAACTAAGTCCTCTTTAATTAAACAGAAGTCACAGACTTTAACCCCAGTTTATTGAATTTCCGATATTTCTTTATTGTGTTTTGTTTTGTTATGATTGTTGTTTTGTAAGTTGATTTAAGGACACTGCAGTAGGACAAATCAGAGTGCATTTCACATTTTGCATGTGACCAGTGACCAAATCACTAAGATTTCATCACTGTTTCTTTATTATTATTTTTTTATTATTTTATTAATTTTGTTTTATTTTATTTTATTTATTTTGTTTTGTTTTATTTTATTTTATCTTCTTTTTTTGTTTATTTACTTATTTTGCCTTTTTTTAAATTTTTTATTTTTTTTATTTTTTTTTTGCCCGTTCTTTTTTTCTTTCCTTTCTTGTTTTACTATCTGAATGATTGATTTCCTTTATTATTTTTATTATTTATTTCTATATTCTGCGTTCCTGATTCTCACATATATTTTCACTGTGCTTTAATGCTACAATCCTATATATCTTCATCTTTATTATTGTGCCTGTTTATATGGAAAAATAAAATTAAAATTTGATTAAAAAAAAAAAAGATTTCATCACTGTTTCAGGGCATGTCTTTTAAAAATTGAGATAAATGTTTATAGTTCTCCAAAAAAAATTATATGTTCCATAAAATGGGAGCCTTGAATCATGATTAAAAAAAGAACTTTTTGTATTTTTTGCGGATAATTAAAGGAAGAAAGCGTGTGTTTTTTATTCTTGAATAAAGTTTTATTTTGGGAGCAGCCGACACAGAGAAGTTTTGTTCACGTGTTTTTATTGTGACACTGTTCTGAACATCGACACATCAGACGTTTCTGTGTTTTCACTCAGTCTTTTATGGACACGGTTGGGCGTCAGCGACAGGCTCACATCGGTCTACGACAGCCCGGACTTCTCCGATCTGTACTCCGTCGTACTTCCCGACGATGGTCGTCCACTGGGTCTCTCCGTTGCGGTAGGTGCGGCTGAGGCGAGCCGTGTAGGGGATGTCAGCTTTCATCTTGCGCCCCTCCATGCGGACTCGGCAGTAGTGGTTAGCGGGGACGGTGAGCTCCACGGACACGGAGTGGCTGAGAGACTCTGTCACGGTGGTTCCTCTGGAGAACTGCAGCGTCTTCTCGCCGCTCAGCTCCACGCCTCCCTCGCCGATGAACGGGATCTTTGCCGTGATGCTGCCGGCGATGCCCAGCATGGTGGCTCGGCCAATGCTCCAGGTGGTCTCCACCTCGGTGGTCTTGGAGATGGTGACGGTCTTGGACACGGTCTGGCACTCGTTGTTGGTGACGCCGGAGATGCGCATGGTCTCAGGGGGATACTGGAAGATGGCGACCTCGTCAATGGCGTACTTGACGTCAGAGATGTGCTGGGTGTAGGCGTCCCTGTTGATGGTCAGGACCTGGTACTTCTTGTACCAGTACTCATCCCCCTCCCAGGGCAGGAAGAAGGCTTCGAACTGCGACACCACCTTCCCCAGGCCGTACTTGTTCTTCCCCACGTAGATCCCGACCCCCGCGCAGGTCCTGACTGAGTGCTTGGGCACCGACCCGTACGAGTCTTCCTTCCACTCCAGGAACTCAAAGTTGTCTTTGTTGGCCAGGATCTCGAACTCAGGGGCGTAGTACTCGCTGTCTCCGTAGGGGTAGCGGCAGTAGGGGCCCAGGCTGGGGTTGTAGAAGCCGGCCTCACACTTGTACTTGCAGACGTAGTCGGTGCGCTCGGTGTAGCCGTTGTAGATGGCAACGGCTCCGTTTGGCAGGGAGCCGCTCCAGCTCAGCCACTCCAGGTTTACGTTATCTCCGAACAGGAAGGAGTCCGGGAGACTCTCCTGATGCTCCAGGTCTGCGGGGTACAGAGGAGCCTGCACCACGTTGTCCCCTGTGGACTCAGGAACCAGACCCTCCAGGTCAGGGTTCAGCAAGGGGGCTGAGAGACAGAGAGGAAACAACATCATGATTATTTCATGAAATCCAGCTGCAGGGTGATGAAAACCATGATTTCATGACAGGAAGTGAAAGTTCACCTTTCCTGTGCTGTGCGCTCTTCTTTAAGAGGTCCTGCAGACTGGCTGAGCACAGAGCCAGCAGAGCCGACAGCAACAACACAGACAGCTTCATCTGGAGACAGGAAGACAGGAAACAACCTCAGAAAGTCTAAATAAAACCCTCATTATTTGTTTCTTTCACTGCAGTGTGAGGTTGATTTTCTCCTGCAGATATTTTGGTAAAATCAGGAGGAAAATTCTTCATAAAATCAGTTTCTCAAAGACAGATCTATCCCTGATTGATCGGTGAGGATTCACGTCTCTGATCCTGATCATTGTTAATCTTTCTTATGGACCACAGATGAAGAGACGGTGGATGTTACTCACCCTGACGGTCGCTCCCCTCTGAGTCCTCTCCCTGAGCCGGCTGCAGGTTTTTATAAGCTGGTTTATGACTCCACCATAAATCAGAGCGTGCACTTTCACTCCGGCTCACTCTCAGGAGAAAACCTACCAACATTAAAGCTTGGATTCATTTTCCCTGAAAAGTTCACTGGCAAAAAATCACATTTGTTATCGGCCTTTAAGTATTCTTTCATGCATTTTAAAGCCTGTTTTAGTGATCATTTTATTGTTTATTTTGTTGGTTTCTAACATAAAGTTTGATGCATCTTGGGATACCCTTCAGCAGTGATCTCAGAGAGGAGGTCATAAAACAGAATTTTATTTATGTTATAGTGGGACTAGTTAAAAACATGGATAGAAAGAAAGAATGCTGGATGTGTAAACTTCCACATATTCTCCACCTGACCTGCTGAAATGATGAGGTCATCACATTAGGATCTTTTAACTGGTTCAAAACTTGTTTGAGGGGCGGGGCTTCAAACACCAACAACCCCCCCTCAGAGTGAAGGAGGCTCGTGTACCAGGTTAAAGAGACAACACACAGCAACAGTAAAACAGTATACTGCAACTATGCTACTAATACTAGCAGAAGGGATGTCAGTAATCTCGTGTTATTTTACGGTGCATGAACTGTTATTTATTTCTACAGTATAATGCTGTATTTTGAAAAACATTATGTAGATGTAAATACTCCCTGCTGCAAGTACATGGTCCATGCCATGTGAAGCACAACTGCAGGTCTGTGCCATGTGAAGCACAGACAGTTAGTATATCCTATGTGGTGCAAAAACTGAAGGTCTGTGCCATTGTGGAACAAAAACAATTGGTCCATGCCATGCAGATGGTCAGGTAATCCATGCCATGTGAAGCACGAACAGCTAGTCCATGCTGTGTGGAGCATAAACAGCTAGTCAGTCCCATGTGGAGCACAAACAGCAGGTCTGTTCCATGCAGAGCACAGACAGTCTATCCCATGTGGTGCAAAAACTAAAGGTCTGTATCATTGTAGAACACATATACCTGGTCCATGCTATGTGAATTGCAGTCAGCTAGTCCATGCCATGTGGAGCACAAACAGCTAGTCTATACTGTGTGGAGCATAAACAGCCCATCCATGCCATGTGAAGCACTAACAGCTATTCCATGCTGTGTTGAGCATAAACAGCTAATCCATGCCATGTGGAGTACAAACATCTGGTCTGTGCCATGTGAAGCACAGACAGCTACTCTATCCCATGTGGTGCAAAAACTGAAGGTCTGTGCCACTGTGGAACAAAAACACCTGGTCCATGCCATGCAGATTACAGTCAGCTAGTCCATGCTGTGTGAAGCACTAACAGCTAGTCCATGCTGTGTGAAGCACTAACAGCTAGTCCATGCTGTGTGAAGCACCAACAGCTAGTCCATGCTGTGTGGAGTATAAAAAGCTAGTCAGTGCCATGTTTAGGCGAACAGCAGGTCTGTGTCATGCAGAGCAAAAACAGCTAATCTGTGTTGTTTGGAGCACAAACAGCAGTTCCATGCCATGTGAAGCACAGACAGCTAGTCTTTGCCATGTGGTGCAAAATGTGAAGGTCTGTGCCATTGTGGAACACAAACACCTGGTCCATGCCATGCAGATTACAGTCAGCTAGCCCCTGCAATGTGAAGCTCCAACAGCTAGTCCATGCTGTGTGGAGCACAGTCAGCTAGTCCATGCTGTGTGGGGCATACAAAGCTATTCAGTGCCATGTGGAGCACAAACAGCTACTTCACACTGTGTGGAGTGCAAAACAGCTAGTCTATGCCATGTGAAGCAAAGACAGCTAGTCTATCCCATGTGGTGCAAAAACTGTAGGTGGAGCATAAAAAGCTAGTCAGTGCCATGTGGAGCACTAACGGCTAGTTCATGCTGTTTGGAGCATAAACAGCTAGTCCATGCCATGTGGAGCACAAACAGCAGGTCTATGCTGTGTGGAGCACAGACAGCCTGTACCCCTGCAGCAACATTTCAAAGTACAGCAGAGTCTCATATCCACTGCGTTATCTCCTCACTCACAGAAACGCCACTCTAATAAAATGCAGAGGAGCAGTTTTTTTAAGTTTGGTTACAGAGAATATTTGATACCTTAACAGCTGGGAAATGCTGAAGTGTGTGAAAAGTTAGGACACAAACTGAGGAAGGACAGAGTGAACAGTTAAGCGTAAGAAGACAGTGTTCTATGAAGGTATGAAAAAGAGATGTAAAGATGCTTTTATCATGTGTGCAACCAAAGGAACAAATCATCAACACTTGATGTTGGACATCAGGGTGGACTGTAACCAGGACTCCTTTTGTTGCAGACTGTAGGGAAGGAGCATGATGGATGAACCGTCAGCCTCAGGTGGAGATGTGTGTGGATGTATGAGTGACGCTGTAATGAACTCAATAAGATAAGTCTGAAAAGAACAGTCTTCAGAGTCAGTTTCACCCTTCTCTGTATTTTACAGCCCTGATCTTATAACCCATTACAAAATGAGAGAAGATAAACGTGGGATAAGATTCAGGATTATTAACGGGTAAAAACACGCTGATAAGACGGCGAGTTATCAGAACGCTGTATCAGTAACCTTCAGAGTATCAGGCACTCACTGTCTCTCAAACAGCAGCTAATAAAGTTTGATGAATATAAATCTGCTCACAGAGTAAAGATTTAAACCAAACATTTGATCAGAATAAAAACGCTTTCTACAGGCTCTGCAGCTCAGACTTCACTCCAGGTTCTCTGCAGAAACAAAGTCGGGAACGTAAATCTGTGCAACAGGTGGATGAACGTTTAAACTGAGTGATAATTTATGAAATGCAAAGTGTGATTTCCAAATAGATAACCTCAGTTTGAGCAGATCATCATTATGCAACTTTTATATCATGTCGTCCTTGAAGATGATGAGCGGTGTATTAAAAAAATGTCTTACCAAACAAACACGCAGTCATGGAAATATCTGGTTCAGCGAGCCAGATAAAATGCATTTATTTATTTTTATTTTATTTTATTTTATCCTATTTTATTTTATTTTATTTTTATGTTTTATTTTTCTAATTTTTTTATTCATTTAGTGTGTGCCATGGTGTTATTTCTGCTTTCCGTTTGAACAAAAGGAGCAAAATCACTCAGACTTAGAAACAAAATGCAAATACAACTGTGCTCACACACACACACACACACACACACACACACACACACACACACACACACACACACACACACACACACACACACACACACACACACACATGCATTTGAGAAACATCTTTGCAACTTTGTTCATTAACATTGACTACTTGCAGTTGCTCCTGTTCTCTGGACTGAGTGGACTCCCTTGTTTTATATTATAGTGTGACGTCGCCCTCTAGAGGAAGCAGAGAGTGGCACAGCTCTGACCTGTGGTGTTAACTGTGGTGTATTTAGTCAACATTTAGTGCTTTTTCTGCATCATATCAGCACCTGATGTTATCATGATGTTCTCAAGCTATTATAATTATTATTATTATTATTATTATTATTATTATTATTGTTATTATTATTGTCTTTATGTTTTTATTAATATTTTATTTATTTATTTATTTATTATTATTATTATTATATTTATAGTATATTATATATTTATAATTATTTTATATTAATTATTTTGTACTATTATTTCAAAGTACATTTGCATATACAAGGAATTTGTTTAAGTGTGTTGATGCAAACAACTAACAAGAAAATTATGAAAATTATGCAGATAGAATATAGAATATAGAAATGTTTAAGATTTGTATATATATAAAATCTTAAACATTTCTATATTCTATTATAATTCTATTATATATATATATATATATATATATATATATATATATATATATATATATATATATATATATATATATATATATATATATATATATATATATATATATAGAACATTATAATAAAAATAAAATAGAATAAAATAAAATTAAAAAACAGGAATATTTACAGAAAAACTTAATAATAATGATAATTATATTGAGAAACAGAAGGTGCAATATACGTATTAGATGAGCATGTGCAGCTTCAGCTCTCTTTGCCTGATCTCCTTCTGCAGGATGTCTGCATCACCACAAAGAAATCTAAAAACCTGAAAATGACCTTTAAAGAGTCTGTGAATCTTCTTTCTGGTCCAAACAGCAGCAATCAACAGTGAATAAGACGTTTGTGTGTTCATCTAACCATGTCCTCATATTATACCACAAGGGGGCATCAGACTCTGAAGAGAGGGGTTGAGAGAGAAGTAATAGAGTTTCTCTGTCTCTGTTCCAAGGATCACTAAACCTGTGGGTCAAAGGTCAGACTCTGTCCAGGCTGTGACCAGGTTCTGCAGGAAGGATAGGCTAACCAGTCTATAAAACTAATCAGATTAATAACTCTGTAAATAACTGGTGATGATAACTCCTTCCCGTTACAGTTTGCACTGATTGAGAAATGATCTGTTCAGAGTAAAACCTTATTTTGAGCTAGGCTGTAAATGTGTTTATTTCTGCTGTAAAGATCAGCTTTTTGAATGGGTGTGTGTGGTTCCTGCTGTTTCTGCAGACAGCCTCTAGTGGACACTTAGAGAACTGCAGTGTTGGGGTTCAAAAACTTATATTTAGAAAGTAGCAACCAAGCAAAATTCCTCCAACAGAATTTGTTCAATCAGTGTTTGAATCCAATTTAAGTCGAGTTCATAACTGAATATTATTTCCAACAGACATTAATAGTACCGCGCTGTGTTTTACGTCTTTTGTTTGTTTCTTTTTCCAACCAAATCGGCTGTTGGGGGACTTAGCAGAAAAAAAAATTACAGGGGATGCATCACTGAAAAAAGTTTGAGAACCACTGCTTTAGTGGTACAATCCTCATCCGCCTCATGAGATAAGTTCATATCAAACTGAACATTTAAAGTCAGGCTCCAGTTCAAACCTGATCCTGTTAATTTGTTTAAGGCTCATTAGTGTAAACATTTACATCAAAGGTAAGCTCAAACAAAGTGAACACGACTTCTTTGGAAATGTTGATGTCCTTATTCAGCTCTCCTGCGTCTCTGATCTTGGACGTTGATACGCTTTTAAACCCAGGTAGGTGGATATTTAGTGTTTGACGATGAACAAATGGAAGTTAGAGGTTGTTTCATTTCTTGTGCACATCAGATAAGACAGACTCTATGAGAGTAACACATCAAGAGGAGACAGACAGAGGGAAACTGGAGCCAGCTCTGGCAGCTCAAGCCAACAGAATACACCTGACATGATCACTTCATCACAGTTTAATTCATGCAAACATCATCTCTCAGCTCAACGAGCGATGATTCAGTTTATTACCAATGAGTTTAGTCAAACAACAGGTCAGGAGAGTCTGCAGATGGTCAACCAAGAAAGGAGAAAGAAGGAGAGATAGAGACTTATTTAGACTGCAGCCGCAGACCTGAGTGAAGTTAAATAGATGGAGACCGGAAACGTAAAGATAACACTTCAAAATAAAAGTCGTTCATGTAAATCTTTAACAGCATCAAACAGGAGGAAAATTTGATTTGTTAAAATTTTTAACCAAGAATTTCAGGTGTGTATTGTATTTTACTTAATTTATTATCAAAATATATTTAAACTACCACAGCAGGGACTAAAACAGTGAATGTGCTCTCAAAACTGTGTGAAAGTTCTATCAGGGAAATCCTGTGTTTACTGCACCAGATTTTTACTGTTTTGTCTTACAACAATTTATTTCAATTTATTAGAATTATAACTGCTGTTCATTTTATTTTGATAGTTTGAGTCTTATGTCTACATTTTTATTTAAGTTACAACTTTATTTGTTCTTGGGTTGATAAAATTCCTACAGTATTTCATAGTCTTTTAAATATTCCAGTAGTCTATTAAACGACTTAGCTGTTAAACATGCACTTAATTACACTTGAAGGTCCAGTATTACCAGAATACAGAACACAAACATCCCGAGGGAACCTAAACACTCAAGTCATAACTTGTTTGGACTGGAGAAGCAAAGGCAGAGGACACTTACTACCAGAACAAACAGGTTTGAAAACAACTAAGCCAAAGGCATTGAATGCACTTAATGCAAAACTTGAAGATCAGACTTGTTTTTAGGTAATTTTATGCCAACAGGGTTTGGAATATTTATATGCAATGACAGTAATTATATATTTGATTCTTAAGTAGTATGATTTATTTTTATTTTTTTTATTTATTTTATTTCATTTTATTTTTTGTAAATTTAATTTTTTAAATCTTTTTTTTATTATTTATTTATTTATGTATTATTTTATTTTTTTATTTTATTTTACTTTATTTTACTTTATTTTATTTTATTTTATTTTATGTTATGTTATTTCATTTTATTTTATTTTATTTTATATTATTATTTCATTTTATATTTGATATTATTTTATTTTATTTTATTATTTCATTTTATTTTAGAGCCATGGTGGTGCAACAGTTAGTGCTGCAGCGTCAAAGCCAGAAGGTCACTGGTTCAAATCCCAGCTTAGCTGGTGGGCCTTTCTGTGTGAAGTGAAGAGAGACTCCAGCCACCCCTGAACAGGATAAGCAAATGTTTACGAATTTATTATTTTTTACTATAACACAGCAGTTGAGGCAATTTACAGATTTTTTTGACAAAGAAGTCATATGACAGCTTACAAACACTGTTACTAAAACAAATCTTATACATTCATAACAAAGTACAAACACAGAAATGCACATTAAATTAGAAATTATTTATGTATATATATTTACTTTCTAGGCTCTAATATAATAGAAACAAACTTTGAAGTATAATTCAAGTACAAATCATATATGAGAAATTAACTGCTTTTTAAACGCAGCTTTTACTCTGAAAGTCTGCGCCGGATGCAGCACGCGCTTGTTTCCTCCACCCTGACGGCGGTAGGAGGGGAGCAGGAGGGACGGGGACTGCGGTGATAAACAAACACACGCAGTATTGCCGTTACTGTCTCCTCGCCGGCTGACTTTCAGAGGAGCTGACCTTCACGGAGCCAGCTTTAGAGTCTAACCCGGGTTAAATATCCCGGACTTTACCCGAGACACCCCGGATTTTAGCCCCGCTCCCCCTCCCTCCCTCCTGCACCGGGACTCGGCTTATGTGACACACTAACGTCCCGGAGGCGAAACGAGCGAAACATGACGGAGCTGAGGAAGCGAGGCGGAGGCGGAGGAGACCCTGACAGCACCGACAATATCAGCGACAAGGTAAAGGGAGCGAAGACCGGGGGCAGGGGCCGGTTTCAGGCCGAGCACCTCGCTCTGCGGACCGGTCAGACAGGTTGAATCAGTCGCTGTGGTTCCAGGTTAGCAGGGGGAGCTAGTTAGTTAGCTGCGTGCTGCTGTAATCCTGCAGAACATCAACACGGACACGAAACGGCTGTTAGTGAGGCGTTCAGGGACCCAGCACGACCCTGAATGTCTCTGTTTTCTCCCCCTGCAGTCACCAAATACAGGGACGAGCTCAGGCTCAGGCAGATCACTCTGTGCCAGCTGGGTTTGAACAGGTGAACAGGACAGGTGAACAGCTGGGAGGCCTCCTGGCTGGGGCTCAGGTGAACGTTGCGGTGCTCGTTACTCTGGATTTAAAAGCTTTAAATAGAATTTTCTTTTCTTCGTGTTTCAGCTTCTGTTTTATTTAAACCATAAAGTTAGGAAGCTGTATGGGTGATACATTACAGAATATAAATAAGTCATAATATCAAATAATCATTTAATAATAATAATTTTTTAAAAATCGAATACTTCATGTGACTTTTATCTAATTTTTGTAATATAAATTTTCTATTGTGTTAACCATCGGTGGTTGTAATGTATTAGACAGCTTGGGATCTGGAAGCTGTTTGTTATTTTTCCAGTTAATTACTAAAATAGCTCTTCTAATAACATAGTAACAGCTGTGTAACATGAGAAAGCGTTAATTACACAGCTCAATGAGGAACTTAATGAAGCATATTTCAACCAGGAAAAAAATGCATTTAACCTCTATTTTTTGGGTTTAAATGTATTTATTTATTTATTTTTAATTTAGTTATTTATTAATATATATATTTTTAATTTATTTATTTATTTATTAATATATGAATTAAAAAAAATCATATTTATTTTATTATTTTTTATTTTTATTTTTAAAATATATTTATTATTAAAATGTGTATTTTTTTAAAACAAAAATGATTTATTAATATTTCTACTTTTTTTTTTTTTTTTTTTTTTTTTTTTAAATCCATCTTAAAGTATATTAGGAGACTTTCCCTTAAAAGAGTGCAAAAAAGGGGAAAAGTCAACATTTTTGGATACTAAATAGAAATCATGAGATTTGAAGTCAAATTAATGGGATATAAGTATCAGTACCAGAAAAGTTGGATTGGTGCATCCCAAATATAAAGTGAAAACTATTAGATATAATAAGTAAAATGAAAAGTCAAAACTTAAAGAGTGAAACTCATAATTAATACATTAAAAGTCATGAATATTAGATTGAAAGTCAGTGAAATGAAAGTGAAATGTATGAGAAAAAGTCATAGATGAAATTTTTTTTTTATAGTTTTGAAGGGAAAAAAATGTAAAAATCATTAGATTTTAATACAAATTAATCAGATGAGAAGTGAAAATTAGGAGATAAAAAGTCTTAATTTTAGGATAAATTTCAAAATAAGAGATTAGAGGCCAAATTTTCTGAACAGTAAAAGTTATAAGATAAAAGTCAAAACTATGAAATACAAATCTTGTGATTTTGATTTTTTTTTTTTTTTTAACATAAACATATTTTATTCATTTGTTTATTCATTTTCAATTTGGCATAAATGGGCTTCCATATAATTTTGTACAAATAATAAACAAACAAATCTGGCAAAATCCAAACTCTACAGTCAAAACTAGAATATTCATGTAGATAATATCCATTCATAAATCATGGAGTTAGACAACATCTCTGCACAGCCTCTAAATGGGTCTGTATCTCCTCATGTCTGCAGGGGATCTCACTCAGATAATCAGGGAGTTGTTAGCAGTTACTGCTGAAAAGTGTTTTTCCAAGTAGCCCCTGTTTTTAGCACAGAAAAAGAAGCAGCATGAGGCATAGCTAATACTCACGGCTGGGAATTTCACTCTATCTTTGATAAATATTTGAAGGGTTTCTGTTTCATTATGTGTCAGGTGAATATTTACCTGTAGAGCTGGGTTTGTGAGAGTCAGTCTGAGGGCAGGTGAGTCTGGTTTGTTTTCAGAGATACTGTGGTGAGCTGCTCACTTTCCTTTTCCTCTGACTCTGTTAGTAACAAACAGCTTCAACAAGCTTCTGTGTACGACTCATGTCAGGCTTCCTGCTCGGGGCACCCTGAGGGCTCGGAGATATCAGAAACATTCTTTCATTATTGAGGCGCTGCAGAAGCTCCACGTCCGGACGTATTCACTGATAATGAGCAGCTCTCAGACATTTCTGAACACTTACTGTGAAGTCAGGGTGCAGGACTTTAGAGCCTCAACAAACTCTGTTTCACATCACGTCCACCTCTCATATAGGAACATAATCATACTAAACTTCCCTCTGAAAACTGTTTTTATAAAGCTGCAGAAAAGTCTCAAATGAGAAGTTTTTAACCAACTCCTTGGCAAGTTTAAGGCAGACCTTTTAGCCTTTTTCTGCAGTACTCCTCCGGAACACATGAGGGCAGTGTGGTGTGTATGTTTGCTAAGTTTTATGTTTTTTTATCTCAGTGACTCTGAGTGTATTAAGTTATATTTGAGTTGATATATGTTTATGTTGATTGTGCAGCAATGTTTATGAGGAAGAATATGGAGGAGGAGAGGACCTGATGGGCAATGTGCGGCAATTCCAAAAATGTTCAACTAGCCAGTCACAGGGTTTTTGGTCCATGTCTTTTTATTGCGTAGTAACTAGGGAGTGGCAATAATTTTTCATATTTTAAGGGTTCATCTAAAATATTATCATATGGAAAAAGATAAATCTTTCAGGGTTTTTTTCTGAGCATGACAGTAAAATGTCATCAAACACACCGATTCATTTTCAATAACTAGAGATTTCAAAGAAATTTAGACGTTTCAGAAATGTGCAAAAAAAATTTAAAACATTTTTAATGACAAAAATTTGCAAAAATGTCAAAGCATATGGAAATATTAAAATATTTGCACACAGCCTAAATATTTTAAAACTTAACATATTGCTAAAGTTTGAAATTCAAACTTATCAAAATTTTACAGAAAGAAAAAAAATTAAACATTTTTGAAAACTTCAAATGTGCAATAATCACTTTTTTAAAATGTCAAAATGTGCAAAAGTTTAAAAAATGTGCAAAAAAAAATCCCCCCAAATTCTCAAAATTTTAAATTATAAAAATGTGCAAAATTTGGAACATATTAAAATATAAAAAACACTGCATGTAGCCTATATTTTTGGAAATAAATGGATGGAAAAGTTTGACATTTAAAAATTTAAGAATTTCATTAAAGGAAAAAATGTAAACATTTTTGAAAATTAAAACGTGCTCTTAACGTGCAAAATTTTCAAATATGTTCAAAAAAATAAAAATGTGCAAAAAATAAAAAATCATTAAATTACAAAAAATTGCAATCATTTAAAACACATTGAAACTCAAAAAAATAAATAATTTAGCATTCATTTTTTCAAACTTAACAAATTGCAAAAGTTTGAAATTCAAAGTTGTCAAATTTTAACGAAAGAAAAAAAATTAAATATTTTTTAAAAATTTTAATGTGCAAAAAATCACAATTTTTTTCAACTTTCAAAAAGTGCAACAATTTAAAAAAAATTGCAAAACTAGAAAATGAAAAGTTTTACAAAATTTCCCAAATTTTAAAAATTTAAGTTAAACTGCAATTATTTGGAAAGAATACTTGAATATGCCAACATACGTTGCTTCATGGTCAATTTATCATTTTTTGTTGGTTGCCATATATCGGTCACATATATTAATCCGGCACGTTGTCAGTTAACTGAATCCATCCACACAGAATTAAAACCAGTATTTTCTTCCAGATGAGTCTTTTTGTAGATGTAGTTATCTTCCCAGGGCTGTAAAACTTGAGGTTAGCTACAGGTGCATGGAAAGTTGGTGGGCTGTTGATGTTGTAGGAAGTACAGGTTGAAGACCGTTGCTTCAGGACGTCACAGTATTTCCTGAAGCTTCTGGGAGAAAATGAATCTTTTTGCTGTGGTTATGATCCTTTTATGTTTGTTGAAACAGCAGCTTCCTCTTTCAGAGAGAGCTCGTCCTGTTTAGAGTCACGTCTGTCAGATCTAACACGTCAACAAGTCTCAGAGTCCTCTTCCTTCAGACGGTCTCAAAGGTTAGACAGACCCAGCCCAACACCTCTCCCACCACCCTGTGTAACATATGCAGAGTCTACTCTTCCTCCTCCTCCTCCTCCTCCACGCCCACAGATTATCTCCCCCTCCAGAGGAAAAGGCTCTGACTGATACTCAGTCTGTATAATGTCCCTGAAACTGTGCCAAGGAGTTCACCACGGCCCAGAAACTGTCTTTACATCATGTGTGAGCTGCTGCATGTATGATGCACACACAAGGTCGACTGAGCGGGGCAGCGAGCCGTCACAGCGCCCCCAACATTTCCATATCACCTTCAGATCAGAGAGGGCGAGGAAGGGGAGGAAAGACGAAGGGAAAGAAAAGTGTTTGTGCTCAGGTTTCTGCTTTTATTAAGACAAAATGTGCAGAGTTCATCTTGTTTAATGTCACATCTTTGAGTTACTCACTGGCAGAAAGACTTTTCTGAGCATGTGCAGACCATCTGAAGCTGCTGCTCAGGGATCACAGCCCTGATCGTCTGTCTTGCTGCGCTCATGACACTCAGTTTTGAATGATGTATGTATCTGAGGGGGTGTGAGACTGAGTTTGCATTGACCGGAGCTTAATCTAATATGACACCAAGCTTTAAATGTATGTAAAGAGATGCTGATACAACATCAGTGCATCACAGGCTGTTAGTGGAGTCAATAAGGCTGTGAGCTCATGTGTTTTACTAACAGGCGGTTAGCTAGCATCAGGCGGTTCATGCAACGTTTGAATCACGTTGCGAAACCTGTCAGAGGCTTTCCACTGCAAATAGTCCTGGAAATTAAAACAGAAATCCACAGATTCATGAGGGTTTTACTGGTCAGGAGCTGGGATAGACTGATGTAGTTTTTCCACCAAGGTGTTCAGTTCAGTTCGTCTCAGTACGGCACGCGTTTTACAACGTTTCCCCTGACTAATCCTGGGACAGATCCCCAAATAACTGAGATGAGCATTCCTACTTTTTACGTTGCATTTTTCTTCTTTGTTGGATTTATTAGCAGGGTACACTGTGTCGCACAATATTATTCAACTGATGCAGCTATCGTCACTTGGCTCACCTGCCATGAGGGGGCACAGGGCTTGAGTAGTCAAGGTGGCTGATAACTCATATTTGAAGCTGATATTCATTTGCCCTAAGAGTGAAAATATTAACATGAAAATTTTGAATAAGCTTCTCCTCCTGTCAAAACCTTTGTCCTCTCTGGTGTGTGTATGTGCATGCACAGCTTTCACTGCTGATTGGCTATAATAATGCTGGACACAGAGTGTCCCGTTTTTGGGCTCCAAAGCCCTTTTTTTTTTAACTTGCTTGAGCTTGTGTAGGAGCTACTCGACACTAGGGATGCACTGCTCCAGCTTTTCTGGTCCTGATACCAAGACCTGGGCTTTGGGTGTCAATCGATACCGATTCTGATCCAATACCAGTGTTAGATAATAACCTGCATGCTCTACTGTGGGATTAGACTGGTAATGTTTTGGGTAAAAGACAAAAATGAGTACATATGGAATTACTGAAGTGAATATTTCGTTAAACTAAAAGTGTTTCAGTGTTTAACAGCAGTTTGATTAAAAAATGCTTCAGAATTTACAGAAATTACTATTTGATTGTATTCCATTCCAGACTTAGCTCCCAAAAACAACATACCTGTCGCTCGACAGCTTTGATAATGGCTGGTTTTAACTGCATCACGATCGTCAGGTAGCCCCGCCCCCTGACATAGTCGATGCTTGCTAATCACTAGGCCTAGGCCGATAACAAATTTTGCCGGACAATATATCGTCCCACAATAATTGACGATAAACGATATCATTGGCAATATTATTTTTATACAAAATTAACCACTAATATAAAAAATATATGTCATAATAATGCAACACACATTTTCAAATAGGGATGGGTACTTTTCACATCCAGAACAATACGGTACCAATGCCCGGTACCTGGCAATCGGTATCTGTACTCAACGGTACTAATTTCCGGTACTTTTTTGGCTTTATGTGATTAAAAAATATCAATTTGTTTAATATTAAAAAATATATATTTTTTCAATTTAACATTTTCTTCTTCAGTATTTTAACTTGCAATGCTGTGTTCATGTCCAGTATGGAAAATCGCCTACTCTTCTACTCCCTCACAGTCACAAGGATGCGTTTAGGTACCTAAACATGGTAACTTTTGATTTCTAGTGAATCGGTACCCGGTACTTTTGACAGATGACAGACTTTTGGAATATCAGTAACTTTCAAAAATCCCAAAAACAAACAATACAAAAAATTTGAGTTCATTTCATTTATTCAACGGTTACTTGATTTATTGACTACCATACCAGGCCAACTGGGAAGCTCAAAGAACTTGTGCTTAGTCAGGAACTGACCTGGAACTAGCCCCAGTGAAACACTGTTTAAAATAGTTTTCTTATCGGCCGTTAGATAAGGGTATCAAATCTCCAAATATCCCGAATTTCTCTTTCTTTTGCACATAACTTTTAATTTCTGCAGAATTCGACCTTTTCTGTAACTCAAACGTACAGTCATGCAAGTTTTCCTGCATCCTCAGACCTTAATGCCTGTTTTTATGGTGAGCAATAAGTTGCTTCACTCCTCACTCAGTCTTGTTTGTGTTGTGCAACTTTCTCCTGAGCGTGATGTTGTTGACTTGAAGATGGATGTTTGCATCATGTTGGTCGTCTTTGTCCAACATCCAGAGTCTGAGTGACAGATTTAGCTCAGTGAACGCCCTCAGACTAAAAACAGACACACACACACACACACACACACACTGAAACATGTGTGTGTTTATTCCTGATTCCTGTTGCCTGGTTGTTTATGTGTGTTTGTATCAGTGTGTTGAATTATTTCGTCGTCACCTCCTCCATTTAGCCTGGCGTGTGTGTGTGTGTGTGTGTGTGTGTGTGTGTGTGTGTGTGTGTGTGTGTGTGTGTGTGTGTGTGTATGGACCCCCTCCCTGATCACATGACGTGAGACATGTGAGAAGCATGACTGAATGGGTTCAAACAGGGACATTATGGAGGCTGAGCGCTCCCTCCTAATCCTGTTTACATGTTCAGTCAAACTTTGGAGGAGCAGGAGAATCACACACATCTGAGTTTCACTTTTTGGACGAGGGGACGAAATCAGACCATGTGACAGATTTCTCTGCAACGTTTGATTATTCCTGACACCTCAGGTTTCATTTTAGGGAACTTTTGGATGCAGAAGTTTAACTTTTTGCAACTTCAGCTGTGACCTCTGTTATTTCTCTGATGTCATGTGACGTCTCAGCTCTTCTGCAGAAACACTTCTGGATTTGAAATTTGTGTAAAAGCTGCTTAATGTCGTCGTCTCCAGGGCAGAAAAGATTGAAGCCCCTTGAAGTCTTGTTGCAGCTACAGCTTCACTTTTCTTGGCAGAAATCATGTGTTTGAAAAACATAGCATTTTCCCTCCTTCAGTGAGTCACATGACCAGCTGCATTCTGCTCCTGATGAGTGTGACATCATCAGCAACTGCTGAGGAGGGAAATTTACAATAGTTTTGCAAACAGCTCCTCAAAGATGACACAATTTTACCCAAACCCTTGTTAAAATATGATATTTATGTAGGAAATTTTGCCAGGAATCCATCCATGTTTTTTTTAGAGCTGTACAACTTGCACTTTTTTGTCTAGAGGCCCGAATGCAGCAGCGTGTGTGGAGCGGTTTCTTCTGCTCCTATTCATTCTAATGGAGGGAGCTAAGAGGGCTTCTTTGGGGTTTCGCTGACTTTTAGAGCTTGTCATTTGAAAACCGGATCCTAAACAACAATTTCCTGAAGACGTTTTGTAAAGCATGGTCTAGTCTGTAATCTCAGTGATTTTCAAGCCGATACCACTTATTGTTTCTGAGAAGATAACTTTTGAAAAATAGGTAAAAATGTGGCAAATTTTACTACGAAAGGCAAATTGCCACATTCCTGTTTGATATAGGTCAGGGGTTTACTGACTTTGAGTGCTTGTCATTGGAAAACCGGGTCCCAAGCGACAATTTCATAAAGAGGTTTTGTAAAGCAGGGTCTAGTCTGTCATCTCAGTGATTTTCAAGCCAATACCACATATGGTTTTGGAGAAGATAACTTTTGATAAAAGGGTAAAAATGTGGCGAAATTTAACTTAAAAAGGCAAATTGCCACATTCCTGTTTGAGATAGGTCTGGGGTTTACCAACTTTGTGGGCTCACCATTGGAAAACCAGACCCTAAACAACAATTTCCTGCAGCAGTTTTGTAAAACAGGGTCTAGTTTGTCATCTCAGCGATTTTCGAGCTGATACCACTTATGGTTTCGAAGAAGATAACTTTTGAAAAAAGGGTAAAAATGTGGTGAAATTTTACTTTGAAAGGTTAAATTGCCACATTCCTGTTTGAGATAGGTCAGGGGTTTACTGACTTTGAGTGCTTGTCGTTGGAAAACCGGATCCTAAGCGACAATTTCATAAAAAAGGTTTTGTAAAGCAGGATCTAGTCTGTCATCTCAACAAATTTCGAGCTGATTCCACTTATGGTGTCAGAGAAGATAACTTTTGAAAAATGGGTAAAAATGTGGCGAAATTTTACTTTGAAGGGCAATTGACGACTTCCTGTTTGAGATAGGTCAGAGGTGTCAATGTATGATTTTTGGGCCTCAATGAGACGCACATTTTGACGCTGGTTTGAGCTCTGTACGACATTCCTACTGGCTGCTAGGGCCATTTTAGTGTGCCTAGGTGGCGCTAGAGAGCAGTTTATGGGATATTGGGGGTCAAGTTTGAGTTTTTGAGCATGTATTAGGGGTGAAATCAGAGCTCTAAGAGCATAGGAAGAAGAAGAAGAAGACAGAAACAGACCAAATATAATAGGGATTAGGCCCTGGCTGTTTGGCTTTGGTGTCAGTCTGCATGGAGAGCAAAAGCAGGAGGAACACCCTCTATAGTAATCTGAGAAGGATTTCTCTCCCTTTATGATCAGATATCTGCATTAAGAGCTGCTATCCCATCGCTGATGCCATCTGTTCAGAATCCCTGACTTCCCTGAATGCACCACACGTTGTGAAAGTCATTTTTTGATTTCTAACTTTTTACCAATCTGCGTCGTGACGTTGTTCATTCCTCCTCAGGATCTCATGTTTCCTGAGATTTGAAGTCGTTTCGAGGCGTTTGGTGCAGAGCAGGATGAGTCAGAGGTTAGAGGATCAGTTTGTTGTGTCACAGCGTGCAGAAACACCCAGACGGATCAAGTTTTTACATGAGGCCTCCTTAATGCAGTTTGTGGTATAAACAGACCCATTAAGAGTCTTAAACATCCCACACACACACTCACACACACACAGAGACCCAGCAGTGTGTGTGTGTGTTTTCCTCTCTCTTCACTCGGAGCTGTGTTGTTGGATGGTTAGCGACCGCTGAGACTCCACATGACAGCTGACCTTGCCGGGATGTCTGCTGACCGGCTGGACATCCTGCAGCGGCAGAAGCGGCTGCGGCGGCGGCCCCGGTGGCGATGGCAGCAGCAGCAGCAGCAGCCGGCGGTTTAACGCTCTGCTGGTCAGAGGTCGACTCTGATCAGACCTGCTCACAGACGTCTCTGGACACAGATGGGTCTGTGCTGCTTCACTGTCGAATAACCTCCAAGAGTTTGTGTTTCCAGCCTCAACTCAGAGTTTTTAAGTTATCCTGCTCCACCTGAGGTCTCCACGTGATGACATTCACGATGTCTCTGGAAAGTCTGTCATGTCATCCTGCGTCTCGAAAGCTGAGCTGCTGAAGCTGCTGCTCTCAGCTGTGCTTCCTCAGGTCAATGCCGTCTCCTGATTGGCTTAATTTCCTGCAGCCTCAGAGTAACTGTGACCCTGCTGGTCTGAGCCTCAGATGTGTTTGTGTTGACATGTTTTCCTCCCTCACGTCACGGCTTTAACTCCTTAAGAACTCTGTGTGACAAGCGTCTAAATCAGGGGTCAACTTTTACTTTCATAGGAGCCGTTTTGCCTCAACTCACCTGGATTAAAGTCACAAAAATTAGATTATCTTCACAATAAAGATTATAAAGTGTATACTACTATTTTAAGTTCTATACAAAGTTAAACAAAAGTGGATAATTCTTTAAATAAGATTTTTGAATTGATGTAACTGTACATATGATGTCTGAATTTTGTATTTAAAATAAATCGACAAATACTTATAAAAAATGATATTCAAAAAAATTTTTTTTAATTGTAACAATTTTGCAAAAAAATTCATTTTTTTGTTTAAATTTCAAAAAATGTTTGAATTAAAATATGCAAAATCTAAATATTTTGAAATAAAAAAGCAAAATTAAAAAAAAGATTTAAAAAAAAAGCAAAAAAATAAGAAGTTTTGTATTGTTAATTAATATACTGAAATAAATGCAAAATAATTGACATTTCTAGGATTTCTTAACATTTTTAAATAAAAAAAAAGAAAAAAAAACACCCTTGGAAAATAAAGAAATTTAAATAATGTTAAACATTTTAACAAATTTTGAGATGTAACAAATTTGCAAAACTTTTATTTCTCTTTGTTTAAATTAAAAAAATGTTTGAATTAAAAAATGCAAGAATAAAATATTTTGAAATTCCCCCCCAAAAAATGAAAAAAGGGGGTTTTGTGTTTTTAATGAATCTCTAAAAGATATATCAAAAATAATTGACATTCCTTGGATATCTTAAAGTTTTTAATTAAAAAAATGCAATGACCTTGGAAAACTTCGAAATTGAATTGATTTGCAAAATTTCCAAAATTCTCAAAAAATTTTGAAAAAATGTTAAACATCATATTTTTTGTTCAATTTTTTGCAACACTTTCAAAAATGCTTGAATAAAAAATTGCAAAACCAAAATATTTTAAAAATTAAAAAAAATCAAAATTATAAAAAGAAATATTTTTAAAAAATGTAAAAAACAAAAAAGGAAAAAATAAATTTTAAAAAAAATGCAGAATTTTTGAAAAGAATACTTGAATTTGATAACATGTTTTGATTATTTCTTATAACTCATTTCTGCTCTTTGCGAATGACTTGCCACTCACTAAGCATTTTAATCATCAATGTCCTCTGTAAGAAAAATAAAAATTCTCTATTTCAATTATATTTTTTTAAAGCAAGGAGCCGCTGCAAAGGAGTCAAAAAAGCCACGGGTTGAAGACCCTTGGTCTACATCTTCTTCTTTCTAATGGTGTGCATCTTTTTCTCAGTGGCTAAATTAAAGTTTTTCAGGTTTCAGCTGTTTGTTTTTCCACAGACTGCATTTTTAAGACGTTGCAGCTCAAACCAGGAGACGTCCTCCTCTCTGCAGGGCGGTGTGGCGTGATGAGTTAATCCTCAGACTCTGAATCAGTCTGTGTGTTATCAGTTCTGCTGTTAAAGGCCACATACTGAAGGAAATGTCATGGAGTCATGAGCTCAGTGAATCAGAAGCTGTGGTTACATGAGATGTTTCTCTTCAACCTCCACATTCCAACTTTTACTGAATGAAGTGATCGGAGAAAGACGTGTGTTCATGCATCATTTAGACGTGCAGAATCGTTGTTTCTTCAGTTTGTGCTGGGAACAAACTCTACTTATGTTGTCTCCTTGCACTGGATGGAAGAATGAAATAAGACGCCTAAACGCTGCAGAAAGTGAAGGTTTGGTGGATGCATGCTCTCAGCACCTGAGCCGACCTCGTGTAGCACAACCTGCTCCAGACGTGTTGGAGGTGTTTGACTCACGCAGCGGTCGGCATACTTTCCTGAATCAACAGAAGCTTAACGGTGTTTGACATTGAGATCATTCACTCAGATTAATCTGCAGCTCTGCGTGAAACATATGAGTGTTTCTGGACAGAGCTGAGGTTCGTGCTGCAGGACCAAACAGTTTGGATGCATTTACTGTAAGGTTGGCACTCTGTAATGCCTACAGGAGCCTCTGCTTGTAAATTATCAAGCTTGAGACACTAAAAACATTCAAAGTTTGCAGAACTGATCAAAATCATTAAATTGGGTGGTGAGCTTTGTTTTTTGCTTTGAGCACTCGCAAAGAATCCAGATTTTAAAACTTTGTGCACTAACTTTATAAAGATCAGATCCTCCATGACCAGTTCATTGCGCTGGAAAACATAATGATTAATTATCCAAAACAGAAGTAAAACTTTACATGTGATGTCTCACTTTATTGTTTTTAATAATTTGCAAAAAATAAAAAAACATAGAAGTTGCAAAAAATTAAAAAACTGCAAAATTTTACAAAGGCCACAAAAAAAGAAATTTCAGAAATTTGTTAAGATTTTTAAAGATTGAATTTAAGTGAATTTACAAAAATAAATAAATAAATAAATAAATACTGAATTCAAAAAAGTGAACAAATATTTTTTTTTTTATTTTCTAAGTTTGCTGAAATGTTAAACAATTCAGATATGTCCAGAATTTTTGAATTTTTAAAAAAGGTCAATTGCTTCAAAACTTTCTGAAATTATCTAAAAACTCAAAAATTTGCCAACAAGTGCAAGATTTCTGGAAGTATGCTTAAAATGTAAAAACATTTATTGATAATGTTGCGCAACTCATTTTTTGTCTGATATCAAGCATGTATATATAGCTGTCAGTTAAATGTCCATGTCATTTTGTCGCGTAGTTAACTAGGGAGTCCCAATGATTTCTCAAAGTTTTGGAGATTCCTTTAATATATTATAACCTTTAAAACCTAAAAAACTTTTAAAAATGTTTGTTTTGTTTAAAAAAATAAATTTTTCTGTTTTTTTCCATCGAAGCATGATAGTAAAATGTCATCAAACACACCATTTAATTATAAATAACTTTGCAAAAAAATTCAAAAAACTTAAAATTTTAAAAATGTGCAAAAAAGGCAAAAATTTTGAAATGACAAAAATTTGCAAATAATTTGATATAATGTTAAAATATTGAAACATTTGCAAATGGCCCATATATCTTTTTTATTTTACAAATTGCAAAAGTATGAAATTAAAAAAAAAAAACTTTAAAAGAAAAAAATATCAAACAGGTTTAAACATTTGAATTAGAAAAAAAGTCGTTTTTTGGGGGCGTTTCAAAATATGGAAAAATATCAAAAATGTGCAAAAAAAAGTAAAATAATTTTGAAATTACAAAAACTTGCAAATAATTCAAAAATATTAAAATATTGAAAAATTTCCATACAGCCCATATTTTTTATTTTACATATTGCAAAATTTTGAAATAAGTAATTAAAAAAAAAAAACCTTAAAAGAAAAAAATTCAATCATTTCTTAAAATTTGAAATTGGCAAAAAAAAAACATTTTTTGGAATACCAAAATATGGAAAAAAACTCACAAATGTGCTAAAATTTTAAAAAGTTCGTACAATTTTTTATCTCAATGAAAGTTTTTAACTGCCATTAAAAAAAAAAAAACTTGAATTTGACCAAAAATAGGGCCAATTTTTCATTTTCTGTTGGTTGCCACATATCAATCATGTATATTAACCCAGCACGTTGTCAGTTAAATGAATCCATCCACACAGAATTAAAATCAGTATTTTCTCCCAGATTAGTCTTTTTGTAGATGTAGTTATCTTCCCAGGGCTGTAAAACTTGAGGTTAGCCACAGGTGCATGGAAAGTTGGTGGGCTGTTGATGTTGTAGGAGGTGAAGTAGAGCGGTGGCAGGCTTTATT
Organism: Halichoeres trimaculatus; assembly: GCF_033239565.1. Taxonomy (NCBI): domain Eukaryota; kingdom Metazoa; phylum Chordata; class Actinopteri; order Labriformes; family Labridae; genus Halichoeres; species Halichoeres trimaculatus. The sequence continues at coordinate 1,514,687 of NW_027437183.1, forward strand.
GACAGATGGGATGAAGATTTAGTTCAACTTAATGTTAATGCAGGATTTTATTTAGTGTCAGTGTCTTTAATCATCAATACCCTCTGGAAGAAAAATAAAAACTCTGTCCCATTTCTCTTTCTTCCTTCACCTGCAGAATTTTAAGCTTCCCCATCCTCACCTCCTCCTCACCTCCTCCTCTCCTCCTTTGCTCCTCTGACGGGGATCACGGCCTCCCCGTGGTTTAACCCTGGCGCCCCCTCTGACCGTATTTAGCCACGTTTGAGTCAAACTCGCCATGAAAGGAGAGAAACGTCCAGGAGGCCTCGGCGAGCCTCTCAGCTGTGACTTAATCTCAGGAGGAATGCGACTTTAAAAATAACCTCTTTTGGGCAGGAAACGGTCTGAGCGCCGTCTTTGTTACACCGCAGACCGTCAGCGGTGTGAACTCAGAGCAGACGACGTGTCGGCCTGAACTTCTAACGTGTCACTTTACTGATTTATTCATGAAGTCAGAGCGTCTGCGAGCGGCGACCTCACACACATCAGGTTCACGCTCAGCGAGCAGCGTCTCAGCGGCATCAAACAGAACAAAGCGTGTGTGTGTGTGTGTGTGTGTGTGTGTGTGTGTGTGTGTGTGTGTGTGTGTGTGTGTGTGTGTGTGTGTGTGTGTGTGTGTGTGTGTGTGTGTTTACTGGGATTAATCCAGATTAAAGATTCATTAAAGGTTTCAAACTGAGACCTGGACTGGTTCCAGTTCACCTCCAAAAAGCGTCCGAGCTGCCCTTCAGCAAGGCATCGAACAACTCAGTGAACCACGAGGACGACACCTGTGCTCAGACCCTTTATGTAGCCATTTGTTTATCTCCTGTCTCCTTTTCTCTTGTCTTTCCTCCTTTTTTTGTCTCCTTCTTGGCTTCTCATTTTCCTCCCTCTGGTCTTTTTCTTCTTTTTAATCTCCTCGTTTCTTCTTCCCCCAGTTTTTAAGTCTCATTTGTTTTGAAGTTTTCCTTTTTCTTCTGCTCTTGTCTCCTCTTTTAACCTCTTTTTCTCTTCTCCTTATTTCCTCTCCTTGTTTGTCTCCACTTTCCCTTCCTCTCTCCCTTTCTTACTGTTCTCCTTTTACCTTCCTTTAGGTCTCATCTTGTCTCCTCTTTCCTCCTCTGTAGGTCTCATCTTTTCCCCCTTTCCTCCTTTTTCCTACTCTTTCATGTCTCATCTTGTCTCCTCTTTTCTTCTCCTTTAGGTCACATCCTTTGTCCTCTCTTCTCCTTCTTAACGTCTCATCTTGTCCCTTTTCCCCATTCTTTGAGATAATATCTTGTCTCCTCTTTCCTCCTACATTAGGTCTCATCTTGTCTCCTCTTTCCTCGTCCTTTAGGTCTCATCTTGTCCAATCTTTCTTTCTACTTTTGGTTTTTTCTTTTTTCCTCATTCCTCCCCCTAAAGGTCTCATCTTGTCTCCTCTTTTGCCCTCCTTAAGGTCACATCTTGTCTCCTCTTTCCTCCTCCTAAAGGTCTCATCTTGTCCCCTCTTTCCTTTTCCTTTAGGTCTCATCTTGTCCCCTCTTTCCTCCTTCTTTAGGTCTCATCTTGTCTCCTCTTTCCTCCTTCTTTAGGTCTCATCTTGTCTCCTCTTTCCTCCTCCTTTAGGTCTCATCTTGTCACTTCTTTCCTCCTTCTTTAGGTCTCATCTTGTCTCCTCTTTCCTCCTCCTTTAGGTCTCATCTTGTCACTTCTTTCCTCCCTCTTTAGGTCTCATCTTGTCTCCTCTTTCCTCCTCCTTTAGGTCTCATCTTGTCACTTCTTTCCTCCCTCTTTAGGTCTCATCTTGTCACTTCTTTTCTTCTCCTTTAGGTCACATCCTTTGTCCTCTCTTCCTCTTCTTAATGTCTCATCTTGTCCCTCTTCCCCATTCTTTGAGATAATATCTTGTCTCCTCTTTCTTTCTACTTTTGGTTTCTTCTTTTTTCCTCATCCCTCCCCCTAAAGGTCTCATCTTGTCTCCTCTTTCCTCCTCCTTTGAGTCTCATCTTGTCTCCTCTTTCCTCCTCTTTTAGGGCTCATCATGTCTCCTCTGTCCAACTCCTTAAGGTCTAATCTTGTCTCATCTTTTGACCTGCCCAAGTTCTTATCTTGTCTCCTCTTTCCTCCTCCCTTAGGTCTTATTTTGTCTCCTTTTTGTTTTTCTTTAGGTTTCAATCTGTCCTCTCTTTCTTTCTCTTTGAGGCCTCAACTCTTCCTTTTTTTTTTCTCCTCCTTTCAGTTTCATCTTGCCCCCGCTTTCCCCCTCCACAAGGTCTTATCTTGTCTCCTCTTTCTTTCTCTTTCCCGCTTCTTTAGGTCTCACCTTGTCCCCTCTTTCCTTCTCTCTTAGGTCTCATCTTGTTTCCTCGATTCCTTCTTCTTTAGGTCTCATCTTGTCTCCTTCTTCCTCCTCCCTTTTCTTCCCCTCTTATACCCTCATGTAACCTCTAGGGTTTTTATTCTCCAATTTCTAATTTCTTCTTCTTTATGATCTTTACTTTCTCCATTTTGCTCCTCTTGTCTCCTCTTTCCTCTCATCCTCTTTAAGGTCTCATCTCTTCTCCTCTTTCCTCCTCCTTTAAGTCTCATCATGTCCCACCTATTCCTTCTCCTTTTATCTGTTCTGTTACCCTCTTGTTTCCTCTTCTCTTATCCTCTTTTTTCAGCTTTTTCTTGTCTCATCTTTTCCTTCATGGTTGTCTACACTTTCTTCAAGGCTTCCTCATTTCTCTCCTCTTTCCTTGTCTACTTCTTTCCTCTCCTCTCCCTGCTTCCTAAAAGGATCAAACTCTTATTTTCTTGACGCAGAGAGGGGCGTCAAAGGATTTAGACACAGGAAACTCAGAGTCTTTTATTTTGAAGGGGAGGTTAAAGCAGCTGTGGATTCAGACTTTAGTCCAGCCTGGACTCTTATAGGTTTGGAGAACTCACCATCAGGTCTGTGGTCTCCTCCTCAGTCTTTACCAGCTGTATTTGAATGCCTCATTTACCTGAGTTTGCATCCTCTGAGTCTTTTATCTTAAAGCTCGCTGCTCTCTGACCGTCTATGTGTGTGTGTGTCCCTGCAGGAGGCCGATGGTGACGACAGGCTGGGCCTGCAAGGCGACACAGAGGGAGAAATCGACGCGGACTCCAAAGCAGACACTCCAGATGTTCCTCTGTCCACGGCAGACACAGACAACACTCCCACATGCCTGAACAAAGCTCTGGAGGGGCTGCCGCCCAGGTACACACTCACCTGAGACACTTCCTCCCATTAAAGCAGAGAACAATGAGCTGCTGATGGAAACTGAGTCCACCAGAGGAGAAGTGTTTGAGCAGAGATGCTGCTGGTTGTTTCAGGTGTTTCTTCTTCAAGTTAAACTTTCTGGCTCCATCATTTATCATTGTACCGTTTTGAAGCCTAAATTCCTCCGTCACAGGCGCCGCCATTGGCAGCAAGAGTCTGTGCAGTAGAGACTGTGAGGGATTCTGGGAGAATCTGAGTGGAGCTGGGTGACAAAAATAATATTTTTAATCACTTCCTGACTCTACCTCCCGACATATTTTACAATCCCCGAAAAAAATACACGAGAACGACAGCTGTCAATCATTGTTTTTAACCTCTAATAACTAGAGCCCGACCAATATGGGATTTTTGGAGCCGATCCCAATACTGGGGGCAAAAAAAAAAGCTGATATCTTATATATTGGCTGATATATATATAATAAATTCAATGATATACACAGGATATATACTTTATATGAACACAAATTATTTCTAGCTTTTGAAAAGTTCCATTTACCATCTAATTCATGGGACTAAACTAGATTTTAAGTAACATTGTAGCTGCTTTCAAAACATGCAATTAATACAAATACAACAAAATAAATTGAAACATTTAAAAAAATTAACTGTTGAATTAAATTAACAGTAGCATTTATTAGAGGTCGACCGATATGGGTTTTTTGGGCAGCCGATGCCGATATGCATAGCTGATTTTTCCAATTTGATATTCAGGCCGATTGTTAAATAAATATATATTTATCACATTTTTGTGAAACGCAGCAATTTCTGAGCAACTAAAAGAAATCTATTACAACAAGTCGTGTCCAGTCCTCTGAACATTTATTCAGCTTTCAAAACAATGAAATATTTTGTCTGAGTAAACACACAATGTAACAAGCAGTAGGAAACATTCACACTCTTCTTAAAATGTCCAAAAAGAAATTTAAACTTATTAATATAATTTGAACAAAAGTATGTGATGTATCCAAGTGGTTCCACAAGTTTGAGGTGCTCATCTTTTTTGTGCCTGATCAAAAATTGCGTCATTTTATACAACGGATCAAAAATCGGCTTTTTAAAAGAAAATACGGCCGATGGCCGATAGAGACAAATGTCCAAATATCGGCCCGATATATCGGCCGGCCGATATATCGCTTCCCAAGTCTCTCCTGCATCCTAACAAAAAGTAATGTGATTACTGATTGCTCCTTTCAAAAGTAACTTTGTAACTTAACTAATTACTGGATTTTAAAAGTAGCTAGGTTAAAAAAAAATATATATAAATAAATAAATGAATAAATTAGTCTACATTGGGGTGGCCAACCTGCGGCTCTTTGATCCATTCATTAAAAAAAAAAATTATATTGTTATGAGTAGTGGTGTGCTGGTCAATCTAAAATTTTGATAAATTGATGCCAACGTTGTGATCAGTATTGATCAATACTTGGGTGACGAGATTGATACTTAAGTTTCAGTTTCTTTTCTCTACATGGCACATGTGCTCATAGCTATCTAGATGGATGGAACTTTATGTCTTCTGCAGTAAAAACAGAAATTTGTTTTTGACGCGGCTCCAATTACAATTAATTAAGTATGAATTGAAACACACAAACACAGTAAATGTCGCTTTGAAAAATTTTATGTCCTTTCGTTTATGTGTTAGAGGAAGTGCGTTTTTGATGTGGCTCTTTGTAGCACCACGGTAATTTTTGTGGCTCTTGGTCTCAGACTGGTTGGCCACCCCTGGTTTACATGTTTTGTGTTAAAGGAAAATGCAGAGATTGGTAGTTGTAAAACGTGCAATTTACAATCAAAAATGAAAATATTTATTTCATACATTTTGAATTTCAAAATACAACTAAAAAAAAGCTCAGCCCGTTGATCCAGTATTTGTAATACAATAAGCAAAAATAAATATCACTGGAGTGCGGGCTCACATAATCCTCAGTACTTCACATCCTTTACTTATGTTTGTTATTTTTATTTTTATTTTCACCTTTATTCATTTTTAATTTTGGAAGTTTTGGTCCTCCATATGTTCGGGGCACCCCAGTCTTAAAAGTCTGGGCACGCCCCTGCTCATTGTGGCCTATGTTATGTTGCTCTGCTTATTTGGATAAGTAACTGTAATCTGATTACTGGTTTGGGAATAGTAACGTGTTAAGTTACTCGTTACTGGAAAAAGTGGTCAAATTAGAGTAACGGCGTTACTAAGTCACACAGGTCAGGTCTTAGTTCCTGGTTGTAGGAACTTTTTGTTGAGTCTGGGGTCTTTGGATGAAGCGATAAAACGTGTGTCTGTGGTTTAAAAAGGATCATTAATGTTTTCTGTGACTCTTCATCATCAGGACTCGGGGTCACCTGGGGTCGAGTATGAGCGTCCTCTGTGTTAAGTCTTCAGGTAGAGTCTGATCTGGACCCACAAACTTTCCTTCAGAGCTGCTGGAAAAGTCCTGGGAGGTTTTTACAGATGACTCATTCAGACCCTAAAATAAGAGCGTCTTCATCTGCTGCAGTTTGAACTTTAAAAACAGGAAAAACAAAGTGAATTCTGGGAAATGCATGAAGGCTGCAGTCAAAGCCCAGAGTAAACTGTAATAAGAGAGCTGTCCCTGCGTGTTTACGTCCTCCTCTCCTGCTCCGTTGAGTCGTGCAGCACGCGGTGCACGCGGAGCACGACTCAACGAGAGGCCGCGATTAGCCGAGGAGAGGAAGGTGTGACCAATGAGGGAGGGGGGCTTGGTCGGAGCTTAAAGGCTCACCAGGAGGAGGGGAGCGCTAATCCCTGCAGAGAGGAGGGCTGCAGAGAGACCTGAGGAGGAGGAACAGACTGCAGGGAGAGAGGAGCAGATGGATTGATCTGCAGAGAGGGATGAGTGGATGGAGTTAAGGTGGAGCTTCAGCAGAGGATAGAGACAGTGACGGTGGAGCAGACACACACAGAGAGGCCTCAGCAGCGTTTTTCATGATGCAGCTGTTTCTCTCCTCCTCTCATTCAGCCCCCTCCCCGTGCAGCCTTCAGCTCTTTCCTCTCTTTTGTTTCGCCGGCGGCCTGCGGCAGCTCGCCGCTCGGAAACACAAACTGCCTGACGTGTTAGAAAAACAGTCCAGAGGACGCCAGAGGCCTCGCTCTGCCTCTGCAGCCGGGCCGTGTCTCTGCAGGTATCAGCTCTAAAAAGGTTTACCTGCAGATAAACCAGGGATTAATTAACAATAAGAAGCTACTTAGAGGAGGCAACATGCTGAAACGTGGAGTAAACAAACAAACAGGAGAGGAGGCGGGGCTTAACTTTACTCCCTGATACCTGAGCCACAGCTAGTGGACACTCAGGGAACTGCAGCTCATTTTAACATGGCTGGAGGCTGTTTTTGTTTCTTTTGTTCCTTCTTGCATTTTGTTCACTCATTATTAATCTGGACCAGGGGTCTGCAACCTTTACTCTTAAAGGAGCCATTTTTCCTCAGCTCACCTGAATTAAAGTCATTCAGGAGACACAAAATCTACTTTATCTACACAATAAAAATCATAAAACTTAAATCTAGTGATTAATTATCCAAACAAGAAGTTTTTTTTGAAAACATCAAATTGTAAATGTGGTATCTTATTTTTTTTATTTTTCATTTATTTTGCAAAAATATTCCAAATAATTTTGAAAAAAAAAAATTATAACAAATTTTAAGTTTTTCAAAAAGTTTAAATTTTCCAAAAATTAAGATTTCCAAGGCTTGCAAAAGTTTGGAAAATATTTGTGATTAAAAATTTGCAAAAAAATAAATAAAAAGGAATTTTTAAAGAATTTTTTAATTTCCAAAATTTTAACTTTGTTAAAAAATTCTGAAATTTCAAAAATTTGCACAAATTTGCTAAATTATTAAAATTCCAAAATTTGAAAAAATGTCATTATATTTTGAAATCTTAAAAAGAAAGCAATTTTACAAAAATAGAAATTTAAAAAAAATTCAATATTTTTAGAGTTTCAAAACTGATCAACATTCGAAAAAAATATGGAAAACAATTATATTTTTTCCAAAAAATTGAAATTTCCAAAATTTGAAAAAAATGGAAAAAATGTTATTTAATAATTTGCAAAAAAAATAAAAAATGAATAAAATTGAAAGAATTTTTGAATTTCCGAAAATGTCAATTAGTTCAGAAATTTCTGAAATTTTAAAAACATCTGTAATCCCAAAAATGTTATTTAGTGTCAGTGTCTTTAATCATCATCAATACATCGATGGGCATGACTGATTGTTCACGGTCTTAAACCATCGGCTCTGACTCTCTGGCCTCTGAAACAGAGCCCCTAACTCAGCCTGAGTCAGCTGAGAGAAACACACCAGCGTCTCTGCCAAACATGAAGTCATCTTCAATTTCTGTGAACAGACGTGAAGTCAGACTTCATCATGAATCTGTCCCTCTCTCCTCCACAGATGGAAGAACTACTGGATACGAGGGGTTCTGTCGTTAGCCATGATTTCAGGCTTTTTCCTCATCATCTACATGGGACCTGTCACTCTCATATTAGTGGTAGGTGCTGCTGCAGCTACAGTCTCCAGAAGCTCAGTTTTTCTCTGATGTTTTTAATGTTTCCCTGTTTTTCTGCTCGCCCCCTGCAGGTCATGACTGTCCAAATCAAGTGTTTCCAAGAAATCATCACCATCGGCTACAGAGTTTACCATTCCTATGAACTGCCGTGGTTCAGGACTCTCAGCTGGTGAGGACGATACACGCTCACATACAGTAATAAACCGACACAGCGCCACCTATTGAAGCAGAGTGTCCGATTCTCTTTTTAGCATGTGTACACAGACAAGACAAGACGCCCCCCTGAAATTGCTGTGTGCATGTAGAGACTTCAACAAAATCCTTTTTTTATTTTAGGGTAACTTTGATCATTGTGGTTGCCTTTGTACACAACATAGTGAAAATAATAGACTGATATTATAAAGTAAAATAAATAGAGAATAAATGCTAAATAAGATAAATCTGGAAGTCATCAGTGGTGACATATCTCCACTCCTAAAGCCCCCGTCATGTTACTCCAGCTCTTCTCCCTCCTCTGCATCCCTGTGCGTCTTAAATATCCAGATTCCTGCAGGTCTATAGATGGGCCAGCTTCAGAGCGACCAGCTGAGCATGATGCAAACAAAGCATCAAGAACAGAAACAGCCGAAACAATTCAAGTTTCTAAAATTACATTACCATATATTCCAAAAAAGAAGCCCTGAGTGTTTTAAGGAGGTAGTTAATTCTTCCTTTGGTTTGTTCGTGGGTTCCTTTGTTGGTTCTTTAGTTGGTTAAATCATGGTTGGTACGTTGGTTCGTTCATTGGTTTGTTCATTCGTTCTTTCATTGGTCTATTCATTGGTTGATTGGTTGGTTCCTTTTTTGGTTGGTTGGTTGATTGGTATGTTGATTATGTGTTTATAGGTAGTGGGTTTGTACATTGGTTGGTTCGTTGATTGGTTCGTCGGATTGTTTGTTGGTTTGTTTGTTGGTTTGTTTGTTGGTTGGTTGGTGGTTCATTTGTTGGTTTGTTTGTTGGTTCGTTTTTTGGTTAGTTCGTTGGTTCGTTCGTTGGTTCATTCGTTGGTTCATTCGTTGGTATGTTTGTTGGTTAGTTCGTTGGATCATCCATTGGTTCATTCGTGGTATGTTTGTTGGTTCATTCGTTGTAATGTTTGTTGGTTCATTCGTTGGTTTGTTTGTTGGTTAGTTCGTTGGTTCATTCGTTGGTTCATTCATTGGTTCATTCATTGGTTCATTCATTGGTTCATTCATTGGTTCATTCGTTGGTTCATTCGTTGGTTCATTCGTTGGTTTGTTTGTTGGTTAGTTCATTGGTTCATTCATTGGTTCATTCGTTGGTTCATTCTTTGGTTTATTCGTTGGTTTGTTTGTTGGTTAGTTCGTTGGTTCATTCGTTGGTTCATTCATTGGTTCATTCATTGGTTCATTCATTGGTTCATTCATTGGTTCATTCGTTGGTTCATTCGTTGGTTCATTCATTGGTTCATTCATTGGTTCATTCATTGGTTCATTCGTTGGTTCATTCGTTGGTTCATTCGTTGGTTTGTTTGTTGGTTAGTTCGTTGGTTCATTCGTTGGTTCATTCGTTGGTTCATTCGTTGGTATGTTTGCTGGTTAGTTTGTTGGTTCATTCGTTGGTTCATTCGTTGGTATGTTTGCTGGTTAGTTCGTTGGTTCATTCGTTGGTTCATTCGTTGGTTCATTCGTTGGTATGTTTGCTGGTTAGTTCGTTGGTTCATTCGTTGGTTCATTCATTGGTTCATTCATTGGTTCATTCATTGGTTCATTCGTTGGTTCATTCGTTGGTTCATTCATTGGTTCATTCATTGGTTCATTCATTGGTTCATTCATTGGTTCATTCGTTGGTTCATTCGTTGGTTTGTTTGTTGGTTAGTTTGTTGGTTCATTCGTTGGTTCATTCGTTGGTATGTTTGTTGGTTCATTCGTTGGTTTGTTTGTCGGTAAGTTCGTTGGTTCATTTGTTGGTTCATTCGTTGGTATGTTTGTTGGTTAGTTCGTTGGTTCATTCCTTGGTTCGTTTGTTGGTTCGTTTGTTCTTTTGTCATTCGTTTTGTTTATTTTTTGGTTGGTACGTCGGTTCATTTGTTGGTCCGTCAGTTGGTTCATTGGTCTGTTACTTCGTTTGTTGGTTCGGTGGTTCATTCGTTGGTTCATTCGTCAGTTTGTGGTGCGTTCTTTCATTGGTTAGTTTGTTGGTCCGTTAGTTGGTTGGTGCAAAAGCAACAAAGATAGAAGCTATCAGGGACCTCTGCAACAAGACAAAATGTTAAAGTTAACTGTATAAACAGAGATGAAAAGGAAAGCTGCATGTTAGTGCAGGATGGGGAAAGATAAAGTCAAACTCAAGCTGTAAAAATTTGAGACTGAGGGAGATTTCATGAGTCTGATGTGTGTTAAAGTTCTGCAGTAACTCCAGATTTATGATCTTGATTTAACTGTTGTGTGACGTTACTCTGGAGCTTCTCTTCATCATGCATGTTATTAAACAGTCGTTGTTTTCTGCACAGCATGTTTCAGCTCATCCTTTCATTAAATTCAGACACTCAGGTGTGTTTCCTGCAGCCGTAGACCTTTCGTTCTTATTTTTACATGTAGAGCACTTTTAGAGACTCGAGCATGAAGTGATTTCCAAACAAAGTTGAAGACGAGGATAAAGAGAGAAGTTCAAACTGTTTGAAGCTCTGCAGCCTCAGGTCGACCTGTCTGCACCTGCATACCTCCTGAACCTGAGCCTCGTCTGCTCCTGTTCCTGCTCCACTGTTTTTATTAACGGGTCACCTTTACACACACACACAAACACACACACACACACACACATCCACAGAGAGTGTAGCAGCGGCGTTCAGAGCAGGAAGGAGCAAAGGTCACTGCCATGCTGGAAGCAAAGAAGCTAATTGAAACCCGCTGTGCTCACCAAGGCCGCCTGTCATAACACACACACACACACACACACACACACACACACACACACACACACACACACACACACACACACAGATAAGTGGAGGGGACAGAAAGTTGAGGTGAAAGAGCTCAGAAACATAAACTGCTGAAAAATAAAGTCTCTAACTCATGTTTCTGTTTCAGGTATTTCCTGATTTGCGTGAACTACTTCTTCTACGGGGAGACCGTGGCCGATTACTTCGGCGCTCTGGTGCAGAGGGAGGAGCCGCTGCAGTTTCTGGCTCGTTATCACCGATTCATCTCCTTCGCTCTGTACCTGGCAGGTGAGTCCCACCTCTGAGACGATAGGAGCGCTCTATCTGGAAACACACACGTGATCTTTGGACCCTCTACAGACGCTCACATTTTCTCTGCAGTTTGTTTCCAGAGAAAACGAAATACGCTCTGGTGTGATTTATCATGATGACTAAACAACAAAAGGAAGTTTTTCAGAGCTTTAATCTCCTGATAAGATGTTTCACAGCAGCCGTATGCGCCATAAAACCAAGTGTGATAGAGTCTGTAGGTTTCCTGACCTTCGTCTCTCATGGTTTACAGCTGAGAATCTTCTATTTGAATAACATCAGCGCTGATAGAGCTTAGTTTGTGTCTTTTTCCAGCTTTTATTAAGAGGATGGAACAGTGAGTAGAGCAAAAATGACACAAAGTAAAGAGCTGCGGGTTGGAGCTGAACCCAGGCCGTCCACAAGAACTGGAAACCTCCGTACGTGGGGGCGCAGTTTGATCTGGATCATTGATGTCTTCATGAAATCGTAGTAACATGTAGCATTGTTTCCAGGCTCTCATAGCCCCTCTGTTCAGAACGCTCTGATTTAGTGGGCGTGGCCTTCATATGTAAATGAGCCACCGCTGATACCGCCCCGCTCTTCCACGTCACTGAGAGCGGCGCCACGAGCTCCGAGTGCACAATGTTTAGAAAACAGAGAAGCTCCTTTACCGTAACATTACAGGCTAAAACAACAGGCTAACTGCAGCTAAAGTTAGCATCCTGAAGCTAACACAGAGACAGGGGGGACACTGAGGAAAAGCTCTTCCATCTGCTCCACAGCACACAGCATTTAAAGTACTCACATTTCCAGGGTCCCAGGTTTGTTGGAGGATGGTTGGTAATGCGCCTGGATTCAGGACCAGTCTATTGGCTAGCCCTCTGTTGGACTGTCCAAAGTTGGAAAAGCAGTCGGCCGTGAAGTGACTAGCACACACATGCACAGTTTTACTGAGTGGAGCTGGAACATTTCCTGATAAATGAACTCTAGACACTTAGTCTGTCTTCTTCAGAGATGGGAAGCTTGAGCATGGAGCTATGTGGCTGTTTACAGCCAAAAACAGAGCAGTGATGGCTCTTCAACTTTGGCATTCTGGGTTCAGGGGTATTTGCTCTGGTGGACCAATCAGGTCAGACTTGCTCCTGATTGGTCAGAAAAGGGAATCGCTGACGTCGGCAAATCCCCAAATTCCAAACAGCTGGTTTTAGGTCAGGATTTCATTCACAAGCTCTACTAAGAACAGGTTTGGTCATTAAATATCACATTTTGTGGGCAGGGAGGAAAGACAAAGACCCACAAATTTTCACTAAAAGACTTAATAAAGTGATTTTTGCATAATATGGGACCTTTAAGGAATGATTTACATCAAAAATACAGCATAAATTAAAGTTAACTGGCACAAAATGGGAACCGCCAATCCAGCTTTTGTTGCCTGTTTTGTTTCTGTAAGTTGCAGTGATCCATCAGTTTCTCTTTGTTTTTCAATACCTGTCAAAAAATAGCTCTGATTGCTTTTCAAACATGTTTGTTCAATCAATTGCACAACAGCTCTTCCCCATTTTCTCATTTTGTTTCCGAGTTTAGACGGTATTTAAGCCAATGCTGCCACTCAGTGGGTGTAACCACTTCTGATCATTCTACTTTCCTATAAAGTGCTAACGTTAGATGTTAAGAAAACACGTCTGCATCTACACATTTATATGTTGTAGAAATTCCTAAAAACATTGGATCCTTACGAGACTTGCTGATATGATGAGGTCATCCCACACATAGCTCCGCCCCCTGACAGGCCAATCAGAGTTAAGGTGGTTTGTGGAATGGGGAGCCTTAAAGAGGCAGCAGCTAAAACGTTGTGTTTCAGACAGAGGCTGAAATCAAGGTTAACAAAGCTGTAAATCATGTAAAGATACTACGGGGGCACCAGAGGGACAAAATAAAGAGTATAAAAAGAACAATACCCCCTTTTATCTCATGGTTTTCAGTGAAGCTTGCTGTGGGTGAGAGCGGTGTGCTCTTTGGATGAGAGCTCAGAATGGATATGAGGAGATGATGTGAGACAACAGGCGAAAAGTTGCAAGGGTCAAAGGATAAGCGATCCAAAAAAGTGTGTTTTCTCTGATTTTTGACTCAAAAACAGGAAGAAAGACATTAAATAAGAGAGCCTACTCTTTTTTGGTAGTTTTGCTTTTTAGATAGTTTTAGAAAATAGATTTCTGTAGGTCGTCCTAGATCGTTCAGGATGAACAAAATTGAAATTCCAACTTGCTGACTGTTTAAAGGTGAGGAAGAACCTGACAGCTGCAGGTAATGTCATAGTTAGCAGAAAAAAGCTAACAAGAGCTAGCGCTAGCAGCCTTCAATCCACTTTGCAAGTTAACTTTATCTCTATTTTGAGATATTTCTTTTAAAGAAAACTACACTAAAAATGATAACTGAAAAATGATCACTGTTAAAAAATTGAAGTACGTCTGTAGTGCTATCGGTCGAGGTCATATGAGCAGGTATAAACATAAATACCCTCAGCAGTCTGCACTCGTCTGTAGCTGATAGCGAACCCTCGTAGCTCCGTCTCCATCAGGGTTAGAAAAACCCCCCGACTGTGTCTGACTGTGTCGCCTGTCAGTCCGCCCAGCCGGGCGTCAGCTGCAGTCTCAGGTCTGAAGGACGTCCTGAAGCAGTCAGCGTCTTCCTCCTCTTCATCAGTCAGCGTGCAGTAACGGCTCCCTGAGGAGCGGGCCGTCAGAGCGGCTTCGCCTCCTCTTAGAGTCTGACGTACAGCTCCAAATGTCTGTGATGATGTTTATTTCCTGTACTGTGTTCTCCTCAAACTGACAGCATGTTGTCTACTCTTTCACAGGTTTCTGCATGTTTGTGCTGAGTTTAGTGAAGAAACATTACCGCCTGCAGTTTTATATGGTGTGTATCAGCAGAGTAACCTCCTCCTCCTTCTCCTTCTCCTCCTCCTCCTCCTCACTAACCCTCCCTTCTCCTCTCCTCCTGTTTTGTCCTCATCTCTTTCTTGGGTGTTGTCATCGTAGAGTTTCAATCATCAACCTATGATTCTGTAACTGCTTCACCTTCATTTAACGTCTCATACATCTGCTTCTGTTTCTGTTTCTGTTTCTGCTTCTGTCGTGAAGCTGATTCATGCTCCTCATCCTCCAACTTTAACTTTAAAAAAGTTTGGACGCTGTGTTATATGTTGATAAAAAATTTAAATCTTTATGACACTTGAAGCAGAGAAACCAAGCAACTCAAGTGCATTTGATAAATTTAAGAAGACAAAGCAATAAGCAGATAAATAAATTGTGATTTTCTCATGATTTTTTAAACAGGATCAGCGTGCAGACAAAACATGACTGAAAAATATTACTTTAATTATTTCTTCAGCTGCAAAACAAAAACCATGCAATGAATGCTAGATATAATACACACACACACTCACACACTCCAGCTTCTCCTGCCTAAGAGAAGGTACATATTTATTTGTGAGGCCGAATCAAACAGATCTTTAATCAATTTTCCCAGTGGCAATTGGTGTTTGAAACTGGTTGTAGACAAGTGTGGTTAAAATTACCTGCCAGTGAGATATACTGACTCTTTTTATTTTTTTTATTTAATCTAATTTTAATTTTAATTTATTTTATTTTGTTTTATTCATTTCATTTAATTTTATTATTCTCTTTATTTTATTTTATTATTTATTTTATTTTATTTTATTATTTATTTTAATTTAATTTTATTTTATTTTATTTATTTAATTTTATTTATTCATTTAAATAATTTAATTTAATTATTTGTATTGTGCTATACTTTGTCCCAGTGGCCATTGGTCTTTAAAACAGATTGTAGGCAAGTTTGATTGAAATTACTCACAAGTAAAATCTGCTGACTCTTTCTTTCTTTATTCATTTTATTTGTTCATTTATTTTATTATTTATTTATTTATTTACTTTGGTTTGTTTATTTCATCAGTTTATTCAATTAATTAATATATTTATTTAGTTAGTTATTGGTATTGTGCTATAATTTTTTTAAAGCTTTTTTACTGTGTGTAAAAAAAAAAAATAATAATGATAATTAATTTTATTTATAAAGCCCTTTTTATTTCTTAGAAATCTTAAAGTACTAGAAGAAAAAAAAGGTTGTGAGAGTTATACATGAAATATATTATATATATTTTATCTTGAATCACAAAAAAAAATAAAAAAAGGACTTTTTAAACAAATCTTCATCAACATTAAAATAACTGAACAAATAATACAAATAAATAAGATCTCTTCAAATAAACAACTGAGGTTTTCATGTGTTCCTAGTTTAGGATTTACATTTTTTTAAGGGAAAACAGCCCCCTGCTGTTTTAACAGGGCATCACAATTATTATTATTTTATGTCAGCCAATTTGATTGGTCACACATTTGTATCAATTTTTAACTGTCACGCTATGCATCGTTACATCTCTTTTCACTAGTACAAAGAAAAAACTGAGATTTTTGTGACAGAAAACACATTTTTTTTCTGCAGACCCTGTAAATTTAGAGGAATTTATCAGTTAGCGTGTGGTTAAATGTGTAAACAATGAGTCTGTGTTTGGTTTAGTGAATGTAATCTCTGCATCTGTTGCATGAGGTGTGGAGATTTGGAGAAGAAATTTGTTAGATTTGGAAAGAAACTCATTAAGTGTGTCTGTCGTGTTGTCGTCTGTTGAAGAAATTTGCATGCAGAGATAAAAAATTAGTCTTCCCCTTCTTTAACTTATTTTCACCTTTTCTTGCATGAACTCCCTTAAAGTCTTGTGGCACATCCTGAACACTCCTCCTGCTCCTCCTCCTCCTCTGCCCATCCCGCCTCCTTTCATTTGGATGTGATTAACACGTTTCTCTGCTCTCACTCTGCCGTCTGCTTCTCCTCAGTCCGGCTCACCTCATCTGTCTCTTTGTTCGATTTCATAACTTGTGACACGAGCCGACTTTCTGACCCGCCAGGCCACATTCCAGTGCAGTGACGCTGTGGTGTTTGTGTTTGTGTTTGCCATTCCAGTTTGCTTGGACCCATGTGACCCTGTTGATTGTGGTAACTCAGTCCCACCTTGTCATTCAGAACCTGTTTGAAGGGATGATCTGGTAAGCAGGACTCGGCTAGACGGAGGGAAGCTGCCATGTTGTCTCTGAGAATCACTGCACATGTGTCGCGTTGTCACTGTTTGCTAATGCCACAGACCCAAACACGAGCAGAAACACTCATCAAGTCATGTTTAAAAACAGCATGTTTGATTAAAGAAGCTCCTACCAGAGGGATAGGTAGATACTTTCCTGTCAGACAGATATTTATAGCATCATAGGGCTTTAGTTTCTAGCCACAGCCGGGTTTGATCAGGTTTTAATCTGACTGATGATCTAAGCTCTCTCGATCTGACCTAACATCGTGGACTTTACTTTCCAGGTTCATCGTTCCCATCTCCATCGTGATCTGCAACGACATCATGGCCTACCTGTTTGGGTTCTTCTTTGGGAGGACCCCTCTGATCAAGGTAGGACAGCCTCAATCAACCAACCAGCAGCTGGTTCGTTAATCCATCCGTCCATAGTAGCATCAGGCTGACCAAGTTACCTCTGTCCTGTTCCTTTTGGGAAGAATTCAGCTGTTTCCAGTCTTGATAAATTTAGGATCAGGGTCTACCCCAATGGTCTACCTGATTGAATGTGCCCTGAAACCTTCAAAGAGAAAACAGGAGTCCTTTGGAAGCCCTGATCAGACACCCAACCTCCTTATCCAGTGACTCTTTTTTTGAGAAATCATATGAAATAATACGATACGATAAGATGTGATACAAAACAATGAAATACCATAACATGCAACACAGTTAAGTGCAATACGGTACAATACAAAGGACACAATATGAACTATGATTTACTTCAATACAATAGGATACGATACAGTGCAATATCACTACATCCATACGTCATCAATACAATATGATTGAGAAAGCTAAGATACAGTATGGTATTATACAAAGCAATATGTTTGATACGTAAAAATATAATGTGATATGTCATGATGGGACACAATGCAATCCTATGTATCTATAGGTAACAATGTGATACAGAAAATTACAGCGCATTGCAAACAGATAGGGTACAAAGTGGTATGGTGATACAATATGATATGTTATAATACCATGCAATATAATATCATAGGATACATTACAGTAGTTAAAGTAATAGTTATAGTTTGTCTTTATTTCATTCTTGATAACAAAAAAGACAGAAGTACAATACAAAACAGAAAGAAGAAAAAGTCTTCTTGTATCTACCCCTTCACTCCCACAATGATTAAATACACACTTCATCAGAAAACCAAAAATAAGGCTAGCATGCCTTTAGCTTTGCAAAAAAAAACAAAGTAAAATAAAAAAATAAAAGTAACAACAACAATAATGATGATATATATATATATATATATATATATATATATATATATATATATATATATATATATATATATATATATATATATAGTACAGAAAGAGAATTAGCAAAGCAACCCTTAATCATAAAATTACAAGTGCAACTTAAGTGCAAAAGTACATCAACAAACGAAAAAAAACAAAAGAAACATTTTCTTGATATAAATAGTAATAGTATTATTATTTTACCTTTTTTTGATTTTATTTTATTTTTGTTATTATTTTTTCCATCAAGTGCTAGGTTAAGAGCATATTTCATCCCTGTATTTTATAAGTGTTGTTTTTGATATGTTTTCATACAAACTGAATGATTTGATGAAAAGTGATGTTAGGATACAATGAGTTATTATACAATAAGATGTGATACATTATCCAAAAATCCCAAAAGATCAAATATTTTACAATGAAATGCAATATGATAGTGTACAACAGATGACGATACAATACAATACAATAAGTTACAATACAGTCATTATTATACTATGCGATATGTTGTGAAAAAATGTGATAAGATTCACCATGGCACGATGCGGTGCAGTGTGATAGGATATGATACGTAGCTACAAGATAGCATGTGAAACGTTGCTATAAGAAATGCTACAATATGATGTCACACGATATGAATCAATATGATACAAAGAGTAACAAAGTGTTTCAATATGTTGCGATAGGATAAAATGCGACACAATATGTTATGATACAATGACATAAGATGCAATACGACGTGATTCCATGTAACATAATTTTGATTCCAGTCGATTTGATATGATGAGATTTGATACTGTGAGATACAATTTGATTGAATTCAATATGAAACAGTGCAATATGATGCGATGGGATGATACGAAGTGATATGATTTGATTCAATATGATACAACGATGCGATACAGTTCAGTGTGATACAATGCGATATGATATGAGGGGATAAGAGGAAGTAATGGGATATGACATGATGCGATAGAAATAGATATGATATGGTCTGATACATAATGATACATTGCAATATGGTTCAGTAAGTTACAATACAAATGGTACAAAGTGGTATGTTAACAATACAACTTAATGACATAATAGTATAAGATACAATACAGTGTGAAAAGTAGGGATGGGTATGGAAATCCAGAAACAGTTCAATCCATTGACATCCTTCGCTTTTATGTTCAACGACTCCCTTATCAATTCTTTACATTACACCGGAGCAGCCGGACTTAACGTTGACTATTCTGCCCCAGCTAGCTTAGCTTTAAGTTTTACTTAAAAACTGAACACATAAAGCAATGTAAATTACTCTCTCTGACAAGATTCCTATTCAACACATTTTCTAATGGACCAAAAACCATACAGAAAAACTAGCGTTATGTTCAGGCTAACGTATATGAGAAATTGTATACGTATGCTAGCAGTTAGCAGTGTAATTACATCAGTGTAATTTTAGTTTAACAACAGAACTTCAACTGTTATCACAGAAACACGTCACAGTTACACTTTGTAAATGATACGGAGAACTCTAAATGTCAAAATACCAAAGATCAAAGAAAAGATACACGCCAGCATAACTACGGCAAGCCCAATGTGCTGTAACCACACTGATTATTTATTTACTTATAAGCTAAAGGCTAATTGTTGTAAAGAGAAAATTCACAGGAGGAATTGATGAGGAAATGGATACAGTATCAGATTAATGAGCAGAATGGATAAGAGCGTTGGTATCAATGAAGCGAGTGTTAGAGAGGATGTTTGCAGCCTTTCAGCCTCTGTGAGCCGAGGACAGACGGATAAAGGAGGTTTATTTAACATCACATGTAGGCTGTGGTCAGGCCGTGGTCAGGCTGATGTCATGTTGATGTGAAAGACTCTTTGTCTCCGTCTCCCCCCTCCCTGCTGCAGCTCTCCCCCAAGAAGACCTGGGAGGGTTTCATCGGAGGCTTCTTCTCCACTGTGGTCTTCGGCTTCATCGTGAGTACGCTCCGTCTGTTTCCTCCAAAACGCTCACATGATGGGAGATAAATCTGCTCTGATTCAGACACCAGAGGCACAAACACATAGCTCCACAAACTACCATTCACACATCAGTCTGTGAGGTCAAAAAAACTCTGAGGTTTCACGTCATTTTCTTCAGATTCAGACAAATGTTTATCCTTTTTGGAGCAGAAATCTATAATTTTGTGTTTTCCCCCTCAGCTTTCCTACCTGCTGTCTCAGTTCCAGTACTTTGTGTGTCCTGTGGGCTTCAACAGTGAGACCAACGGCTTCACGGTGGAGTGTGAGCCGTCGGACATCTTTGTGATGCAGGAGTACACGCTGCCCGCCGTGGTGCAGAACACGCTGAGATGGGTTAGACTTTCCCTCCTGAATTTACTCTAAAGCCTTTTTGTTTGTTGTTTCCAATAAACACAGAGGTTATCCAGTAACTTTATTAGTTCTTCCACACGTTTTTGGCATGCTCCTTCAACAAATTATCACCGATTTGCACCATTTCAACTTTAAAATGTTCAGTGTGTTCAGGAGAACTGTTTGTCTACTTTTCACATTTTTTACTCTTGTGCTTTTTAAAATATTCAGCGTTTCCCCCAAAATTTTGGCCCATTACAATAAAAGGAGGTGATCTGTCACTGTGGAAACCACACAGGTGATGATGTCACAGTGCCACACTAATGGTGATGTCACAAAGGGTTTGGCTCAGGGTTCCGATCACCATGGAAACCACACAGTGGATGATTCCGGAAGGGTTCTGAATAGAGCTGTGAAAACAGTTAATTCAGCAATATATGGAGATACTTTGACCTCTGATAAAATATTGATGTTTTAACTCTGAATGTGGATATTTTTGTAAAAATAGAAATTATATTATAGCCAAGTTGGAATACAACTTAATTTTTTTATGTGATATCAGATTTTTTATGATAAAAACATTGGTTACATCTAGAGTCCGACCGATTAATCGGGCGAGTCGATTAATCGGCCCACCCAATTAATCGGTTAACTATCAGAACCCTTCTTCAATCAAGCTCTGCTTTTCTTTTCCAGTTTATTTAAAGTTTTAAGTGTCAGTTCAGGTTGATTCAAGCTGAATATTTCACTTTAAAGAAGTAAAATTGCTGACAACGACAAAAAAAAGTGCTTGAAAAGCTTTAAGGAAATGAAGGTGTTAGCTCACAGATTATTGTAGAACATTTGTTTTCAACTTTTTCAATTCGCAGTAAAAATGTCCCCAGTTTAATCCCTAGTTTGGTCCCTTGTTTCCTTGTTTTTGATAAAAGTTGTCTCGTAAGATGTGAGCTGAGCCACACGCTAAGCAAAACGTCTTTTTTAAAGATGTTAAAAGAGAAAAACGACGCCTGAATTTTCCTTAAAGTCTTAAAATAATGACCTCCAGTAAGGTAAGAAAGATTTACTGGTTTAGTTTCTCATATGAAGAAATTCTGTACTGGGATAAACGGAAATCTTATCAAGTGTTTTTGTCTGATTTTCAGTAGAAAATGTATTTTTAGACTAAATATGAGCCACATTCACCTGACTGGTCCAGAGAAATGTCTTATTTCAAGTTATTCAAAGACAAAAAAGAGGTCTCTTTCTTGCTTGGAGCAAGAAAAAGAAAAACAGATTTAAGCAAATTTGACTTGTTTCAAGCAATTTAGACCTTTTTTTGTCTTCTAATAAATTGAAAAAGACATTTTTCTGGACTAATAAGTTGAATGTAGCTCATATTTGGTACTAAAAATAAGACAAAAACACTTGATAAGATTTTAGTTTGTTGCAGTGTGAGTCCAAGAAACAAAAATCAGGCATCATTTTTATTGTCTATAAAATCTTGAAAGCAGACTGATTTTGTGGACCTGTCAGATAAATGTGTCTCAGATTTAGTCTGATTAGAAAGTTTTTACCTAAGTAACTTAACTTAGTCCCATTCATTAAATGGAAGATGGAACTTTTTAATAGCTAGTCATAATCTGTGTTCATATACAGTATATATCCTGTGTATATCAATGAATTTTTACGTATTTCAGCCCATATATCAGATATCACTCGATATATCGGATATAAGCTTCTTTTTGCCCCCAGTATCGGTATCAACATCGGCCCCAAAATCTCATATCGGTCGGGCTCTAGTTACATCAATTGACATTTATCAGTTTCACCAACTGGCTATGTCTTTCATCCAATAATTTCTTCTTTCTAATGTCACAGTAGACAAACTCTATGCATTTAATGTTTACAAGTTAAGTGTGTGTATGAAACACTCATCTGACTTTCAGTATAGAATAGAATAGAGTAGAATAGAATTACTTTATTGATCCCAAACTGGTAAATTGTTGTGTTGACGCAGCAATTGATGTAGTCAGTAGAAAAATACAAAAATAATAATAATAATATAGAATAACATATATGTATATATAGAATAACATATATACATAGGCACTCTAGTTACAACAAGAAACAACAATAAAGATAAAGATCATGAGAGTTATACACCAGCTATAAGTTAACATAACAAAATAGCTTTGACTTAAATTGTCTTTTAAATTTTGAGCAATACTGTGTCATTTGCATAAACATCAACTCTATTTTTCATTAATTAATTGTGGAGAATATCACAATATATCACCAAATTGTGATATCATGATACATCGCGATACTATCGTATCGTGACCCAAGTACCGTGTGGTTCTTGCTAATACTGACCCGAGTTCTGAGGTTGTAAATAGGGCGGGTGAGGTTAGGGTTAGGGATCAGCATTTCAGCACCCAGCATTTGCTTTTGAGTTTGACGTGTATCTCCTGTTGTTCGTATCGTATTTTCCATTTTTAACCCGCCTCTTCTCGTGTATCTTCCAGAAAACAGTGAACCTGTACCCGTTTCAGATCCACAGCATCTTCCTCTCGTCCTTCGCCTCTCTCATCGGACCGTTTGGGGGATTCTTCGCCAGCGGCTTCAAGCGAGCCTTCAAAATAAAAGTAAACAACATCTCAGTTTTGTCTTCGCTTTGTTTTCATCTTTATCTCGATGGAAGGTGGAAGGATAAAGAGTATATCTCACAGAGCTGCTGCACACATTCATGTCGCTGTTTCCCTTTCTGCTGTCAGCAGGACAGTTTTCTTTAAGCGTTCAAAAAGTCAAAGTATTACTGCTCCGACCTGCAGCAGTGAAACAGGCTGTAATCACTCTGTTAATCTCAGGCGTGTCTACCTAAAGCTCTTCTTTTCATGGACAAAAACCATCGTAGAGGCTCTCAGGGAGGTTTCAGTTTAAAACTGATTGTGACTCGTAATTTGGATTGGAGCTAAACAAAGTTTCTGAAACAACCAAGTCTCACGAGAACACGAGAGAAGTGATGAAGTGATTTTGATATTCTGAGATTAAACTCACAAATATGAAAGAAGAAGCAGAAAAAGTTTAAAATCAAAGTAGAAACTTTGGGAGATTATTGCTTTCTGTAACTGAACTGAGCTGAACTGATTTGAGCTCCACCCAAACCCTCAGCCACACACACACACACACACACACACACACACACACACACACACGCAGCTCCTCATTCAGACACATGAATACTTCAGGAACTGGTTAGACCACTTCACCTGCTGCATGGAGCAGAGATTAACCTTAAAGAGACAGGTTAGCTCTCTGCTCCACACCGCCCCCTGGTGGCAGCATCAGTGTCTGACAGCTGCTCTTTTCTCTCTGCCCTGCAGGACTTTGCCAGCACCATCCCCGGACACGGAGGCATCATGGACCGGTTTGACTGTCAGTACCTGATGGCCACGTTCACACACGTCTACATCGCCAGCTTCATCAGGTGAGAGCCAGAGGCGTCAAAACGCACAAAGGTTTTTAATTTCAGGCCTCAGCAGCTCGTCTCACAGGAACGATGGATGGACCAACAGCAGGAGACGAGCTCACAGATTCCTACTCAGTCACAATATTTAAACTTTCTCTTCAATCACAAACTTTTCTGACTTAATCTCATTAATTTGAAGCTTTTCTCTCAATTTTTTTCTTTATTTTGACAAATTTTCTGCTTTAATCTCATAAAGTTTCTACTTTTATCTTTAAAAATTTGTACTTTCCCTCCCATCTCTTCTTTTTTCTCTCAAAGTTTCTGCTAAATGTCAGAATTTTTATTTTTCTTTCCTTGAGTTGATTTTTTTTACTGAAGTTTCTACTTTTCTTAATTTCAGTTTCTGCTCCTTTTTTCCCTGCAGTTTCTTTTTTTTTTTTTTTACTGAAGTTTCTACTTTTCTTTATTTAAGGATCTCCTTTATTGAAGTTTCTGCTTTTTCATGTATTTCAATTTTTTATGTATTTTTCTGCCTTTTTTACTTAAGTTTCAGTTTTTCTTTAAGTTTCTTTTTTTGTTAGTTCTTGTCTTTTGTTTTTTAAAGTTTCTACTTTTCTTACTACCGTTTCGACTTTTTTGAGCTACAATTTTTGACTTTTTTTAACGTAAGTTTCTACTTTTCTTACTACCGTTTCGACTTTTTTGAGCTACAATTTTTGACTTTTTTTAACGTAAGTTTCTACTTTTCTTTAAGTTTCTTATTTCCATATTTATTTATTTTTTTTCTTTATTAGAGTTTTTACTTTTTTTTACTTAAGCTTCTACTTTTATTTATTTTAGTTTCTGCTCTTGTTCAGTTAATTTTTTTCGTTTCTTTAAGTCTCTTTTTTTCTTAATTAAAGTTTCTACTTTTTTTTTACTAGTTTCTACATTTTTTACTACAGTTTCTTCTTTTCTTTAAGTTTCTGCTCTTAGTTGGTTAATTTTTTTTTCTGTATTTAAGTCTGTATTTTTTGTTATTAAAGTTTCTCATATTTCTTATTAAATTTTCTATTTTTCTTTATTAGAGTTTCTACTTTTTTCAAAGTTTCTACTTTCCTGTATTTAAGCTTCTACTTGTCTTTTTTTGAGATACCACTTTCTTTAAGTTTCTACTTTATTTCTGAAGTGTCTACGTTCTTTCTTTCTTTTTCCTTTTCTTTATCTCAGTTTCTGCTTTTTTTCCTGAATTTTCTACTTCTCTTTAAGTTTCTTCTTTTCTCTTTTAGAGTTTCTACTTTCTTCCTGAAGTTTCTGGGCGTGTTCTCTTTAAGTTTCCACTTTTCCCTCTCAAATTTGTACTTAATTCTCTTAAATCAGTGTCTTTTTACTTTTCTAAAGTTTCTCCATTCATCCCACAAAGTTTTTGCGTTACTTACTTACTCATAATCTTTCTGTCCTTCCTTTTAGTCTTTGCTCTTTAATGTCATAAATTCTCCTTTTTTCCCACATGTCGACTCTTATCTCAGACATTAATTGCCACTTTTCTCCTTCAAATCAATCTCACAAAGTTTGTATTTTCCGGTCACGAGTTTTGACTTTGATGTCATAAATTTTCTGCTTGTTTTCCAAATTAGTGATTTTAATCTTAGGAAATCAACATCAAAGCATATTTCTCTGATTTTTCTGCTTCATACGTCATACCGTCTTGGGCTGTGGGTCCTTTTTTTCATTTCATTCAGAGCTGGGGAGTAAAAAACACAGAGGAGGAGACATTTGGTTTTGGACCCGAGCAGCTGTTGTTGTTTCCTCTCTCCAAACAAAAACTGAAGCTTGAGAAACAGGAAGTAAACAAACAGACGTCTGAGCAAACGGATCTCGAGTCTTGTTTTTAGTTTTTTGTCTTGTTTAAACTTTGTGTTTCTGAAGTGAAGAGGAGCTCCTGCTGTAGGAGTTTTGAGGGTTTCTGATCATGTCCTGGTTGTTGTCTTGCAGAGGACCTAACCCCAGTAAAGTCCTGCAGCAGCTGCTGATGCTGCAGCCCGAGCAGCAGCTGAGCATCTTCCACACGCTGAACACACACCTGAGGGACAGAGGCATGCTGCCGCCCGCCGCCGCCGCCGCTCAGGCCGAGTGAGACACCTGCACCGGGAGGACGGGTGGAGAGCGTGTGTGAGGGTTTGGAGGGTTTGTGTAAGCATGCACACACACACAGACACACACAGACGCACACACACTCTTCAGAATTGACTGGTGTGTGATCCAAAGCCTCTCGCAGAGCTTCCATCCTCATCCTGCCGGCTCCTCACTCGACTCAAAAACACGACTCTGGACCTGAGCCGACGCTTCAGACTGCGTGGAAGAAAACACACCAACACACACACATCAGAAACACACACACACACACACACTGACTCCAGCACATGAGGGCGGCTCCGTGTGGACGCAGATATTGCACTGACTCTAGCTGAACAAAGATTGGAGAAGCTTCTACCAGCAGCACGTGGGCCCACGGCGTCGGCAGGCGGCGCCGAGCTGCAGAAACGGACGGATGAGACGACGCAGCGGACTCTGTTTTATAGACTCTTCTCTGTTTAATGCTCCTAACCTCACAGCGTAACACACATGTAGCATGAACGCCAGTCCTGCTAAACCAAGCCATGTTTATCCTCCACAGCGTGACCCGTAGCTTTTAGCGCTCTGTCTGAAAAAAAGAGGCACAGTGGCCGTCAGCAGAGTCCGACCGTAGGCATGCTAACGCAGAAACTAGAGCATCAACACCTCAACGTCATGCAATGTACATAAATATACTGGAACTATTTATCTGAACAAATACTACGACTTCAACTACTAACGTGACCTGCTGCAGAAAAAAAAACACTTTAAGCTTTGAGAAATGATATGCAACAAAAAAAAGAGTCATACGTAGCCTTTAGCATGAAGAAACTAGATTTTTTAAAGTAAGTGTAGGTTTGATATGAGGCTGCTGCTTTTAGAGGGAGTGACCAACAGAGAGGGTTTAAAGGAGCAGTTCAACATTTTAGAGAGAAGCTTCAACTCTGCAGAGAAGAAGAAGACGCTGGGAAAACATGAAGGCTAAGATGTTAGCTTCACTATGCTAACCCGTTAAGGTCTCAAACAACACAAGACCGGATATTAGATCTAATCTGAGCCACATTTACCCGACAGGTCCAGAAAATGTCTTATTTCAAGATACGAAAAGACAAAAATGAAGCTTGAATTGCTTAAAATGGGGAAAGAAATATAAACCACCAGACGTTTTTCTGGTTTTATCAGCTAAATGTGGCTCAGAGTCAAAAATAAAACAATGTTTTTGTCTCTGGTAGAGACAATAAATAATGGATGGATGGCTGTTTGCGATGCTCAGCTTGTGACTGAAGTAAAGAAAGATAAAATCTGTTTGTGTCGATCGTTGGGGCGATAAGAGGAGTCCAACAAGTCGAGGACTTTGACCCAGGAAAGAGGAGTCTAATGCCGCGGCCACACCAAACGCGAACACGCGAATTTACTCGCGCGAATGGCCTGTCACGCGCTGCGCGACCCCCCGTAGCCTACCCCCGACCCCCGAACCCCCGACCCATGTTTCCGGAGGTCTCCCTGGGGATAATGAAGGGGTGGAGGAAAGAGAGGAGCACAGAGAACTTCCATCTTTTCCCTGGCTCTGCCCCTGCCCCGCTCCTCCCTCCTCTCTATCAGGCTCAAAACTCCACTGAGGAAAACACAGTCGGACTCAGTGATGACCCGAGCAGGCAGATCCAGCTGGGAACGAATGTTTTCAGAACTTACATTCAAAACCTGTCTCCTCAGAGACTTTCAACCAAACCTGATCCTGTTTTTCTGTCTCTGTAGAGTACACACGTCGTATCGTATAACTCTGGATGATGACACACCACACAGATTGTTTTCTCCTCCATCCTCCGGCGGAGTTGGAGCCGGAGCAGGCGGCAGTTGCCCCCCAACGCCGTCAAAACAATGACGTCGTGGGGGAATATTTTGAACTTGAGCGAATTCGCGTCTACCGCCCAAACGCGCCGCGCCAAATATGCGAATCGCGCCGCCCGAGGTGAATCGGCGGCTAAACGCGTCTTTGCATTGACTTTGTATGTAATCGCGCCGCAAATTCGCGTTTGGTGTGGCCGCACCATAAGGCCTCTTTCCTTTTTGAAAATACTTTCGTATATGCACTTGAAGCACGCCAAACCAACGTTTTTCAGTGTTTATCAAACGTAAAACCTGTGCCAGCCAATCAGAATGAGCCCCCATCAGTCAGCTGTGACGTTTGGGAATCAAAAACCCTGTGTCCTGACTTCTACATGAAACAATGAAATCAGGGTTTTCTAAAACATTGTTTTTAGTGACGCAAAACTGTTGTTTGTGTGGATCAGGGGCGGAGCCAGGATTTCAAACTCTGGGTGGGCCTTAAATTATAAAACTTAGATATAGTAGCATTACTATGTATGTTTTAAAAGCAGATTTTGATCCGTAAATATTTGATAAAATGTTGGTGCATCAGACTGTGACGGCTCTCAATGGTATCAGCCAAACAGGAGTGCCCTAATTAGGTACTTTTATAGGTACCTACCAAATTCTGTCAAAAGTACCGGGTACTGATTGACGTAAAATCAAAAGGTACCATGTTAAGGTACCTAAACACATCATTGTGACTGTGAGGGAGTGGAAGAGAAGGAGATTTTCCATGCTGGACATGAACACAGCATTGCAAGGGTATATATTGAAGAAGAAATATGTTAAATTGAAAAAAATATATATTATGTTATTAAACAAATTGATATTTTTACCACATAAACCCCCAAAAAATTACAGGAAATTGGTATCATTGAGTACCAATACTGATTGCCAGGTACCGGGCATTGGTACTGTATTGTTTCAAATGTGAAAGTTACCCATCCCTAGCTCTAATGCAACTTTCCATGTATTTTAGGCTGTAAGAGCAGCAACATTAACCACAGGAAAATAAAAGACGAAACTCTACAGGCTTTCCCAAAAATAATTTTCTAGTCCTACCAGTTTAACATGAGGCTGAATGAGTCATAACTTTTAACCAACAGGCTAAAAGTTCGATAAACTTGGCTCATTTTGTAAAGACAGGGCATCTAATATTAACAAAATGAGCGTAATGTGAAAAAAACGTAGTATTTCTCTTCAAAAAACAATTTGAAAAAATAAATTAAGAAAAAAAATGTTTTTAAGAAAAGTTTGTGGTGGGCCTGGGGCAGCTGGGCCCACCCATGATGCCGCCCCTGGTGTGGATGATAGACTTAAACGTATGAAAATATATGTGGTTTCCCAGATTCCCTCGAATTTGATCCAAAAGCCACAAACATATATCCCAGTTTTAGAAAAAATAAATCAAAAACAGAACAATCATTTAAATCAGGTGGGTTAAAAAGTCCCCTCTGCTTCCAGTCCTGATGCTAAGCTGAGCTAAGCTAAGCTAAAACCCTCCCGCTCCGACTCGAACTTCATCCAGCGTCATGTGATGGTGATATGTATGATCTTTAGACCCTCTGAGAGTTAAAGCCGCTCTTCTTTAAAATGTTGAACTGCTCCTTTAAACGTTTGTCCTCTGACTCACCGTAGTTCAAACCTTCTTATGCATCAAATCACTGTTAGATTACTGCGTCTGAATGTTAGCGTTACGTTATCAGCGATAACATGTAGGAGCTGTATTTACACAGGTGTAGAGGTCTGAACCCAGGGGCCCAGGTCTGAACCCAGGGGCCCAGGTCTGAACCCAGGGGCCCAGGTGTTATCAGCAATATTTGAATCTTATGCAAAGTGTGGCTCCTCAGACTGTGGGTGGGTGGGGTCAGCGATCTCTGTGGGCGTGTTTCCTCCGTGGACGTGGGGAGAGGACTGTTTACCAAAGCACTGTCTGATAACACTGACGATCCTTTGAGAAGCTCCTGATCCGGACTCTGCAGACGGAGCCGGTTTGGATCCGGGGCCTGTGCAATGTGTGTCCCTTCCTGTAGCCGGACGCAGGGCATGTTTTACTTCACCACTTTGCTGCGTTTTAGCGTGTTTGAGAAGAAAAGGGTGCTGGGTGGATTTTGGGACCAGCTGTTTGTACTGTATAAACCTGCTTCACACAGTTCGTCTCCTCAACCGTCGCCGAGGTCGGACTCATCCGGACCGGCTCGGACCCAGATGGGGTCAGCAATAATCAGACGCTCAGCAGGCGATCGGTACACGTCTGTAAAATCAGTCTCACACAGAGTCTGGAGCGTGTCAGAGGAAATAACCCAACTCTTTTTAAACATTAGAGGATTAAATTATAAAGTTTGATTGTTTGATTGTTTGATCTTTAGTGTGAAAACAGAAAAACATTAGATATCAACATCGTCGCCCACGCCTTCTCTCAGTCGCTCATTCAGAGAAAATCATGAAAACTCCTCTTTTCTTTTCCAGTTTATTTAAAGTTTGAGGTTTCAACTCAGGTTAATTTAATCTGAATGTTTCGCTTTAAAGAAGTAAAATTGCTGACAACAAAAAAAGAAGTGCTTAAAAGAAATGAAAGTGTTAACTCACAGATTATCGTAGAACATTTGTTTTCAGCTTTTCCAACTTGCAGTAAAAATGTCCCCGGTTTAATCCTCAGTTTGGTCCCTAGTTTCCTTAGTTTTAATAAAAGTTGTCTGAAAAGTCTCAGTCTGAGCCACAAATTCAGGAAAATGTCTTTTTTAAAGATGTTAAAAGTCTAAAAAAGAAGTATGCTCGCGAGGTAAGAAACTTTTACTAGTTTAGTTTCTCGTATGAAGATATTCTGCTCTGGGAAAAACTGAAATCTTATCAAATGTTTTTGTCTTGTTTTCAGTAAAAAATGTCTTTTTAGACTTAATATGAGCCACACTGACCTGATCAGTACAGACAAATGTCTGATTTCAAGTTATTTAAAGACAAAAATTAGCTCTGGATTGCTTGGAACAAGTAAAAAAAATCAGTTTTAAGCAAATTTTACTTGTTTGAAGCAATTCAGAGCTCATTTTTGTCTTTAAATAATTCAAAATAACATATTTTCTGGACTGATAAGTTGAATGTGGCTCATATCTGGTAAAAAAAAAAAAAAAAAAAGACGTTTTTTACTACAAATAAGACAAAAACACTTGATAAGATTTTCGTTTTTTGCAGTGTGACTCCGAGAAACAGAAATCAGGCTTCATTTTTTCGTCTTTAAAATCTTGAAATCAGGCGTTTTTGTTCTGGACCTGTGAGCTGAATTTGGCTCAGATTAAGTCTGATTAGATTTAGATGAGAGGAGTTTCTTAGGCTGTGTCCGAAATGTCATACTAACGTACTACTCATACTAAGTATGACGTCAAAAATAGTTTGTAGTGCGTTCACCTTAAATAGTATGAAAAGATTGTGTGCGCAAGAAATACCCGGATGTATACTATATCGGTAAAAACTTTAAGTATGGGAGGTGGGCATACTAGTCGCACTGACACGCCCCATAATGCATTGCGAGCCCCGTATTTATAAACGTAAAAACAGAATGAGATGACAAGATGAGAAGCGACTAAAATGGACTTAGCTCCACAGGGAAACCTAAACGTAAGCACAAAGAAATAAAGTGCCTGAGGCGACGGACGGATCGTCTTCGGTGTCTGCGAGCAGTAAACATTTTTTAATTTTTTGAAGAGAGATGAATTCGTCTTGAGACCGGTGTTAGCTAAAAATCATCCACTAGCGAACTTCCCGTTTTCAAAATAAAAGTACCCGTTTATCTCCTTTAAGTTCTTTAACGCTTTTGTAAATTAGGCTCTTGTTCTGGAGCGGACCGGAAGTTTCTTTGATAGCATATTGGCGCTCTTAACAGAATGTCCGAAATGTCGAAATTAAATTTGTATCCGTGCGTTTTATGGCCCAAATGACCACATTTTGGTTTTCTACGTGATGACTTTCTCGCCTAAAATGTTCTTAAAACTTTCAAATGTGGAGAATCAACAGATATATTTGACAGCCTGGTGTGCTTCCATAGACTTATGTGTGCTTCCAATTTTTGTCGTCGGAGGTTTTGAAATGCATCATGGGAAACCGAGTAGTATACTACAGTGTAAACGGTTGGCACTCTAATCATACTTATAGTATGTAGTATACAGTATATACACAACGACCATGTAGTATGTAGTATGTTAGTATGCCATTTCAGACACAGCCTTAGTTTTTGCAGTTTCCTCATGACTTTATTTATGGAATCCTGTGATTGGCTGTTCCAGTTGAAGCCCCGCCTCCCTTCTTTCCCTGCAACAGCTCTGATTGGTTGATAAGTAGTGAACAGTGTTTCTAACTTAGCTGACCCTTCTAGAAACTGTTTCAAGTAAAAAGGTACTAGCAACAAACCTAGAGACTTTTTTGGAGTTTGGAGACTTTTTATAGAATAGAATAGAATAGAATAGAATAGAATAGAATAGAATAGAATAACTTTATCAATCCGTTACTGGGAAATTGATACAGACAAATACAGAAATGTCAATACTCTCTCCGACAGCATCCATGATAATTACATAAAAACAGTCGTTATGCAAATTAGGGGATGACATCATTTAGTGACTTCCAGGACAGCCAATCGCTACTTTCTTTACTAAAGAGTTGGCAACACTGATCATGACCTATTATCTTAAATCTCTACGCCGACGATGAAACGATTAACATGTGTGGTCTTTAGTTCTGTCAAGTTGAAGTTATTTTAAGGATCGAATGCTTCAGATGAGAAATTCAGACTGTAACAAAGTAGTTTGAATCATATGATAAGAAAATTTAAGGCTTTAATATTTGAAAATCATTTTTTTTATATAATAAAGATAAAATGTAAGAATCTCAGATTCAGAAAAAAAGATGAGAAGAAGGAAAAAGTGGAATTGCGAAAGTTAAATTTGATCGTATACATTTGAAATACTGAATCCCTCTTATTATTGACATTTTGCAGTGAAATCCTCAGAGAGAAACTGGAATCAGAAATGAAAGTTTTCAACACTTACTAACAGATTTTTTCCCATTGAACCGACTCACTGGATCAAATATTTGAACTCAACACGTTTAAAATCTGTTGTTAAAATCCAACCTTTAAAAAAAGTGTCTGTAGTTGCTTTTTTTTTTCAAACATACCAACTTTAATCTGCATCGTTTGAGCAGAAATAATCGTAGTAAATATGTTTACTTCCTATGGACGCTCCAGACTCCAGCTGTTAGTGACTGTTCAGACGTTTCTTTTCACCGCGGCGCTGACGGTGAAACTCCCCGGGTTCAGAGTTTATCGCGGGTTCAGGAGCCGGACTGTGTGACGCTGACGCACTGCAGATGTTTGGTTTCTGTCTTTAATTTATCATTCTGTGAATACTTTGTGTGATTTGCTTTGAGCAGAAATGTTTTCTAATGACGATGTTTAGCTTTGGAGTGGAACAGATTTCAGATTATAGAGATGTTAATATAAAGACGGGAATATTAAATTATGTACACACACTGAGGTCTCTGTAGGGATATTGTAAAGATGTTTACTGTAAGAAGGTGAATAAAGTTTGTTTCTTTAAAACGTGTCAGGTTTTATTTTGTTATTTAGAGTAACAGAAATAAACAATCAGTGATTTATCTTCACATTTATTCACAAACAGCTCAACAACAGAAAGATTTGTGCACGCAGTGAACGATGATGAACCACAGGAGGCGTCAGATTAGATATGAAGCGTGGTTTCTGCTCAGCCCTGTGATGGTAAACTGAAGAAAAAGGAGGAAGGTCGGCTGCTGCAGGCGGATTATTGATGCATATTTCTGTAACTGTCCGATATTTAGAGAATATATGAACACTACGGAGCGTATTACAGTCACTTGAAGACAAATAAATAACTCAGGTTTTTCAGAGTAATTTATTCTTCGGTTTGTTTTTTGTGGTAATTAATTTTGTTTTTCTGATTAATATTTTTTTATTGGTTTGTTTTTTGTTATAATTCTTTCTTTTTTTTATGAATATTTTTTTTCTGTTTGCAGATTACTTTTTTCCTGTTTTTTGGAATAATTTTTTCCTGAAGTATCAAGATACTTAGAAATCCCGTGAGAACCTCAACCTGCTGTTTTTCGTGGTAATTTTTTCGTCCTGTTTTTAGGATAAGGCATAAATGTGCCGATCAGGATCTCTGATCCGTGTGGGACACAGGAGCCACCACACATCCACGGGAGTCGTCTGCAGGTTGGAGGTTCTCACGGGATTTCAAAGTATCTCGATACTTCAGGAAAAAAAACTACTCCTAAAAACAGGAGGAAAAAATTACCACAAAAACAGCAGGTTGAGGATCTCACAGGATTTCTAAATATCTCGATACTTCAGGAAAAAAAATACTCAGAAAAACAGGAAAAAAGTAATCTGAAAACAGAAAAAAAAATTACTCTTAAAAACAGAAATAATTATAACAAAAAACAAACCAATAAAAAAAATATTAATCAGAAAAACAAAATTAATTACCACAAGAAATTACTCATAAAACAGAAATAATTATAACAAAAAACAAATCCATAAAAAAAATATTAATCTGAAAAACAAAATTAATTACCACAAAAAACAAACCGAAGAATAAATTACTCTGAAAAACCTGAGTTGGTTTTTTTTTCTTCAAGTGAATGCAATACGCCTCTGTAGAACACAGAGGTTTTTACTGTTTGAAAAAAAATGTGACAGCAAACCAGTCAAAGCATCATTTCCCTCAAAAACATCCTGAAGAAGCGACAAAAAAACACTCATTAAAAAAAAACAAAGACTTTAAATCTAAATTAAAAAAACATCAACAAACAATCTTTTCTCCTGCTCAGGTCAGGTTTACGTTAAAGTGCATTTCTTCTTTGTGTCAGTATAAAAATTATAAGTACAGTCACTCATTGACAAACTTTAACAGGAACAACAGCGCCCTCTGCTGGACAGAGTTAGAACATGCGAGCTCAGAAAGAATTGAAGGTTAAAACTAGTGCTAAAAATTTTTTATCAAGTTGATCAAATGTCTGCTCTCTAATGGACTGTAAGAGTAAACAGACTGGCCTTTTTATTTTTTATCATTTCATTCTATATTTTGCATCTTGCTGTGCAAAACAGTGTTGTTTAATTAGCTCTGTATGAGAGAGATTGTTTTGGCATTTATTTGGGATACATTATGGTTTTGAAGTAATCGAACAACAGAAAAATAATCATTAGACTAATCGTCCAATTAATCATTAGAATAATTGGACGATTAATCACCCAATTAATCGCCCGATTAATCGTTTTAAAAATAATCGTTTACCCCCAGCCCAACTGTACTGTGATTAATCTTGATTAATCACACATTTCCTCTGGGCTTATTAAAGTCTATAGATACAGTCTATCTACTGAAAAACTACAGTTAGCTTGAAAGTTGTTTTAAGCAGAGCTGTCCAACGATTAAAATATTGAATCATGTTAGTCTCAGGGTGGCTGTGGATATTGATCATGTTTCACTTAGTGAAAGCAAACAGATTATCTAGAAAAAAGGAAATATTGTTGCACTAAATGTGCTAATTAAACACCGTTAACAGTTCATGTCAACAAACAAAATATGTGAGTCTTGAGATTGTTGCAATCCACTTTGCAATTGTACACTGCAAAAAACGGAAATCTCATCAAGTGTTTTTGTCTTATTTTAAGTAAAATTGTTTTGAAATACTCGATATGAGCCACATTTAACTGGTCAGTCCAGAAAAATGTCTTGATTCAAGTTATTTAAAGACTAAAATGAGGTCTGAATTGCTGTAACGAGTAAAAAAAATCTGCCAATGAAACAAGAAAAATTTGCTTTGAACTAGAATAATGTTTTAAAAATAAGAAACGTTCGTACGGAAGCACTGGAATTTAAGTTCTGAGGTTCGTGCTTTTAAATGTCTTTTATTATACTGATTAATTTTCTTTAAGTTGTTGTTTGGGCCGTTTATACTCAACAGAATGGACAGAATCTAAATCTTCAAAAAGTGTGGAGTGGAATAAAAAGAGCAACTGATTAATCACAACCTCAACCACCTTCATTCCTTCAACTGTTAGAGACACTTGATATTAGAGTACGGCTACACCACTGAGACAAACTACATGCTGAGACCATAGACTGTAAAAAAAAAAACGGACGTCATCTTGCTCGGCTCAAAGTGAAGTCCCCACAAAAACTGCTCCCCCTGGTGGCTGGCTGCAGTATAGGTCAAAAAATCCATCTCCCCAGTCATTCCAGATGGGCTGTGGTCAAACTTTAAAAAATTAATACACCTGGTAGAAATGTTTCTCACGTCTGATTGTTGTGGTGGTTTAAAGATATCATTTGGCTGTCTTGTATCCAAGTCCTCTTTTTTCTGAAAAGTTCC
Organism: Halichoeres trimaculatus; assembly: GCF_033239565.1. Taxonomy (NCBI): domain Eukaryota; kingdom Metazoa; phylum Chordata; class Actinopteri; order Labriformes; family Labridae; genus Halichoeres; species Halichoeres trimaculatus. The sequence goes on from NW_027437183.1 coordinate 1,550,354, forward strand.
GTTTTCATTAGTTATACGAGGTTAAAAATAAGGCTTTACGTCACGTTAAACGATGATTGACAGCTGAAGTTCTTGTGTATTTTTTGGGGGGATCGTAAAATATGTCGGGAAGAAGTGTTTAAACTCTCAAAAGAAAAAAATTATTATTATTATTATTATATAATAATAATTATTATATATAATAATTATAATTATTATTATCACAGTCTCTACTTCGCAGACTCTGGCTGCACAACTGCTTCAAAAGCTACAGATAGCCGAGACATATGGATCAGACACCTATTTGTCTATGGGATTGAATGTCAGAAAAGTAAAGAAACTTTATCAGCTGACTCAGAGTAAACAGAGTAAGGAGCAAGAGCTTTGATAGAAAAGTAGAGGGGTCAAAAGTGAAGCTTTCCCCAGGAAAAAGAAACTCAGCAAAGTCAAGTTAAAGAGAGTTGAGGGTTAATATAAAAACATGTTGGGCAATAAAGGAAGAAGTTGGTATCAAATTCATCAAATCACTTAGATAAACGACACTATTATCAACAAAAACTGACTTAATCTATTTTTTTAAACTGAGCTTTTCAAATATTACAGCATGAGCTGCACTTTCCAACTCTGTCCAGCAGAGGGCGTCTATGATAGGTTCTATAACTCCGGTCCAGTGTAAGGTATGAAGTAGTGAGTGCCAAATAACAAAAATAAATCTATAAAAGACAAAAATAAATAAATGAATTAATGAATAAATTATATGAGAATCTAAAAAAGAATAAATAAATAAAAAATAATTAAAAAATAAGAATCTATAAAAGCATAAAAAAAATTAAGGAAAAATGAATTAATAAATAAATTATATAAGAATCTATAAGAGAATAAAAAATGAATTAAGTAAATGATAATCTATAAAAAAATTAATTAATTTAAAAATAAGAATCTATAAAAGAATAAATTAATAAATTTAAAAAAATAAGAATCTATAAAAGAATAAAAAAATTAAGAAAAAATGAATTAATAAAGTATATAATAATCTATAAAAGAATAATTTAAAAAATGAATCAATAAATAAATAATATAAGAATCCATAAAAGAAAAGGCGAATAAAAGTATTAATTTAAAGACAAATCAAAAAATAAATAGAAAAGTGCTTAATAATGTGACATTTTAATGTGATTTAAATACCTTTATTTATTTGATTGTATATTAATACTTTTATTAGCGTTTTATTTAAAGGTTTTATTCTTTGATTAATATCACTACTTTTCTTTCTATAGCTACCTTCTTTCTTTCTTTATTCATTTACTTATTTATTCATTTATTTATAAAGCACTTTTCTTTTCTTTAACTTTTTTTTCTTTATATTTCTGTTTTTATTAGCCTTCTCTTCTGTGGATTCTTATATAATGTATTTGTTTATTCATTTTTTATTTATTCTTTCATCGATTTTTAATTATTTTTTATTCATTTCTTTATCATTTCATGGATTCTTATATAATTTATTCATTAATTCATTTATTCTTTTATAGATTCTTATATTATTTATTCATTTATTTATTTATTTATTTATTTATTTATTTATTTATTCTTTTATAGCTTTATTTTTGTAATTTGGCACTCTCACTACTCCACAGTAAGGCTCCTAAAGAACAGATCATCAACAGAATAAACTCACATTAATGATATTATATAAACAAAGAACACGGTGAATACAGAGGCCCAGGAAGGACAAACTAGAATGCCACGACCTAGCTAACATTCATCTCATCAGAAGGTAACATCACCTGCTGTTGGACGTTTTTCTGACGCATAAATACCTCTTTTGCAAAATGTTCTGACTGAAGAGACGAGCTTTGAAAAAGAAAATCTGAGATTACAAATCAAAAGTTGAAGCATAAAGTTGTACGTTATAAATAAAAAAAAGAACATTGAAATTTTCTTCATTCTTCAAATTTTTAGACTTTTTTTTCCTGATGCTACAGTTTTTAAACCCTTAACGAGGCCCAGAGTTTCTCAAAGAGACAAACTTTAAATAAAGACTGACAGAGGATCTGGACGGAGCTGAAGCTGCAGGACGGATTTCATGTCACAGAAGCTAAAGCGTGTCGTAAAGCCCTGAAACAGGAAGCTGTCATTCTCAGGTTGGTCCTACTTCCTGTCTGAACCTGTAAGCAATCGATCACATCAGAGAGTGACGTACAGAAATGATTAAGAGTTTAGAGCTAACATTCAAGTTATCGTGTCAAACAGGAATAAATAAAAGTAAGGATGGACTTTGGCTTTCTTCCTGACTCGTCTTCTTCCTCTTGACTCTGAAGGAGGTCGCTCCTCTTCCTCGTTTCCACCCGGTTCCTCGTCTGAACCTTCACAGAAACTCTCTCAGAGCACGAACACCTCCCGCTCCGTCAGTGAACTCCACTTCCTGACAAACTCCCGCCTGGCTAAGTCACCAAAGCGTTGAACGGCACTCTGGTCTCGTCTTCCTCCACGACGATCGACCTCGTATCCGGCCGATCGGGGCAGAAGATGAGCCGCAGCAGCGCCAACCCGATGCGCACCAGCAGCCTCAGCAGGAGGAAGGCGAAGGGCACGGTGATCTCCATCAGGTGGAAGATGGGGGCGCTGAATTTACTCAGGATACAGGTGAGGAAGAAGGTCCCCAGAGCCACGCAGGGGTAGAGAGCCAGCTTCGCTAGCATGAAGACGTGCTCGCGCCCGCCGTAGCGTACGTACGGGTGCAGCGTCTCCTGCTCGCTGTACAGCGCCACCACCCAGATCGCCAGCTGGAAGATCCCCGCGAAGAAGATGATCACACAGCTGATCTGGATGGCCTCCAGCTCGTTGCGGGAGTTGTCCGGGAACTCGTGCGTCAGCTGGTACGCTAACGGCAAACCTCCGACGAACGCCAGGGAGAAGGTGTTGAGCAGGCCCATGAAGCGCGTCGTTTTGGTGACGTGGAGGAAGAGCGAGTGATGCGTGAACCAGAGGAGGCCGACGGTGGCGAAGGAGCCGAAATACGCGAGGAACTCTGGACCGTAGACCTGCAGGGCGGCGACCAGGCTGCCGCCAAACTGCTTCTCCACCACAGACGGGTCGGGGACGTTATCCTCGCTGGACGGAGGTCAGAAGAAAAGATTTTTACCTCTTTTTACGACATAATCAACAAGAATTAACTTTTTCCTAAAGACTAAACTTAAAGTTCGAGAAACTCTTAAATTTGTCCCGTTTGTTGCCTACCAGATGTCGAGGATGAGCAGCGTAGCTACGATGGCGTAGACCCCGTCGCTGAACGCCTCCACTCGCTCCTTGCTGAGCGGCTCGTTGGGGAGGTAAGTGTAAAACATCATGGAGTCTGGAGTCTCCTCCACCTGACCTGTAGGGGGCAGAGTTTATTAAGAAAGCTGACAACATCTGGACATTTCTCAGACTGATTCAACAAAATCTGGAGCTCACCGATGGCTTTGTTTCGACACCACTTCAGACTCTGAGAGATGTACGGCAGGAAGATGACGATCGCCAACAGCGCGTACGACTGAGGGAAGACAAGGTGCAGTTTAAAGAGTGGAAGTCTGAACTGCTGATAGCTGTTCAAACTAAAATGGACAAGCACATCCAGGGCTTATAAACAGAAGACTCCCACTGAAAACTGGAGTGTTGGCAGGTATGTCTAACAGGCCTCCAGAGAGCTGGCCAATCAGATTGAAGGGGGTTTGTGGAGTGTGGACCCTTAAAGAGACAGCGTGTAAATCAACGTGTTTCTGACGGAGGTTGAAATAAGAGTTTACTAAAACACCAGGGAAAGAAAAGCAGAGATTTTTGAGCTACGGAGGCACCTGAGGGACAGAATAAAGACTGAAAAAGCAAAATGTGTAGAAATACAAAGATAAGATTATTAATTTTTAAATCAGTGGTTGTAATACTGCAGTCAAAGCTGATCAAAAAGGTAGGGGTCTTTAGATTCCTTTGAAAACACTCAGGCCATGTCCACACGTAGCTGGGTATCTGGGAAACCGCAAATATTTCTTTATATTTACACCTGTTGTCCATATGAGACCGCAGCTTTACGTCACTAAAAGCAATGTTTTCTGAAAACTCCAGCCAAAGTGAAGATTTGGGAAAACTCTGGTTTCATGTAGAAATAGGGAAACAGAGCTTTTGGTTCCCAAATGTCACAGCTGGTGGACGGAAGTATTTTTGAAAATTAATGAGAGGGGATGTTCATTTTTGAAAATACGGGAGGTCCTCCACTTACGCGGTTCTAGACTTACGTCATTTCGACTTTATGGCGCCAATAAATATTTGTACGTAAGAAAATAGAGAAGGTTTTGAAGTTACGCCGCTCATTTTGAAAGCTCCTGAAAACAAGGAGTGCATATGAATACACAGCTACGCAGTGCTACGTGGTCATCAGCATCGTCCATCCTCTTGAGTCTGGAGTATATATTACATTATATATTTTGTAGTAATTGAAATGTCCGTCATCATTGTACTGTTTCCCCATGAATATGATGTAAACATGTATTGAGAATGTTACTTAGAGATTTTATTTGTAACTCAAGGACCGCCTATACCTGACTAATGTGGACAAGGCCTCAGAGAGCTCAAAGAGTTCCAGAATGTAGTGACATCATCAGGGCAGAGAACTCAAAGAGTTCCAGAATGTAGTGACATCATCAGGGCAGAGAGCTCAAAGAGTTCCAGAATGTAGTGACATCATCAGGGCAGGGAGCTCAAAGAGTTCCGGAATGTAGTGACATCATCAGGGCAGAGAGCTCAAAGAGTTCCAGAATGTAGTGACATCATCAGGGCAAAGAGCTCAAAGAGTTATGGAATGTAGTGACATCATCAGGGCAGAGAGCTCAAAGAGTTATGGAATGTAGTGACATCATCAGGGCAGAGAGCTCAAAGAGTTCCAGAATGTAGTGACATCATCAGGGCAGAGAGCTCAAAGAGTTATGAAATGTAGTGACATCATCAGGACAGAGAGCTCAAAGAGTTATGGAATGTAGTGACATCATCAGGACAGAGAGCTCAAAGAGTTATGGAATGTAGTGACATCATCAGGGCAGAGAACTCAAAGAGTTCCAGAATGTAGTGACATCATCAGGGCAGAGAGCTCAAAGAGTTCCAGAATGTAGTGACATCATCAGGGCAGGGAGCTCAAAGAGTTCCAGAATGTAGTGACATCATCAGGGCAGAGAGCTCAAAGAGTTCCGGAATGTAGTGACATCATCAGGGCAGAGAGCTCAAAGAGTTATGGAATGTAGTGACATCATCAGGGCAGAGAGCTCAAAGAGTTCTGGAATGTAGTGACATCATCAGGGCAGAGAGCTCAAAGAGTTCCAGAATGTAGTGACATCATCAGGGCAGAGAGCTCAAAGAGTTCCAGAATGTAGTGACATCATCAGGGCAGAGAGCTTAAAGAGTTCCAGAATGTAGTGACATCATGTCTCTGTCTGTGATGTGGAACATTCTAGAACCTCAGTGATGGAGCTGCAGCATAAAGACTGTGTAGAGCTTTAAAAACAAAATCAAGGACTTAAAAAACGAACTTAAGGAAATAAGAAAACGTCTCTCGGCTTTATCCTCTTTTGAATATTCGCTAAGTTTTTATCACCTAAAAAACAAAAGTGACAACCTTGATCTAATTTAAAAGCCTGAATTATAATAAACTGAGAGTTTTTTTAAATGTTGGTACCAGCTGGAAGAAGATGAAGGAGAAGATGCTGGCGATGAAGCACATGAGAGGAACCCTCATGATGACTTTGAGGATGTGTTCTCTGTAGAAGGTCTGGTGCTCTGAGATCTGGATCTGCTCGTTCAGCAGGAAGGGACGGCTGAAGGCGTACAGCACGATCAGACACTGAGGAGATTATTACAAGAGATATGAGATTATTACCACAGTTTACAGCAAATTCAACCAAAGTGCTGCCAAAAACACTTTTAGATTTACTTCTAATCTAAATTCACACTGAGATGTCTGACCTCATGTTTGGGTTTTTGTAAAAGCTGTTTCTATCAGTTCTTTCTTACAGATGTAGTTTGTTGTAACAGAAATAAAAGTGCTTTTATTTCTTTAAAACTCTACAGTACAGGCATGAGATGACATTAACATCAAAGAGTAAAACATTGTCGTGTGAGATAACGTAACGGCAGGTGAAGTGACTCACCTGGATGACTCCGATCACCATCACACAGCCACAGAAAAGTAAAATCCCCAGAACGTTCTCAGGAAACGTGGCCATCAGAGAAAACTGAGACAGAAAGAACGAAGTCAATGAATCTAACTTTTATTGTTAGAAAGAGTGAACAGGTTCATCCATATTTAACACTGATGTTTTAATGTTTTTAACACTTCAACTTATTTTCTAAAAATATTTAATTGACTCTACATCCATCATTCATCCCTCCGAGCTGCTGCAGAGACTCAGACTCACCGTGTACGGCAGAAAGGTGATCAGCATCATACAGGCCTGAAATCAAAATCAACAAAAACTTCACTTTAGCTAAAAAAGAAACAGAGGAACAAAAGTTTCTCCCACAATTTAAACACTTTAAAATTCGACAGAAATCATTTTCTCAACAGTCTTACCTACGGGAAATTCAGCGACTTGTTTACGATCTTTACAAGATAAACTATAAGTTATTTTACTTTGAAATCTGTGAATTCTTTGGTTTCACAGCACTGTTTATATTTTTATTTTGGAGGTTTTAGTTCATTTATTTGAGCTAGTTTTTATTTTTAGCCATGAATTCCTTTTTCTGATATTCTTCTAGCTCATGTAAATGGTGATTGTTGGAACCAGAATGCATCTATTTGTTTCAATTTTTTTCCTACTGAAGATAATTAGGGCCACTGCAAAAAAAAAACAAATAAAAAGTCCATCTTTTTTTTTTTTTTTTTACTATTTTTTTTAGTTTAAAGTTAGAATTCTGAATTTTTTCTCAGAAAAAAAATAGTAACAAAAAAAAAAATTGAGTTTTTTTTTCCAGTAGCCCTAATCATCTTCCGTAGCTTTCACCAGTTTGACAGTCGCAAAAAATGTTGACTGTTAGATGTGGTTTGGTGTTTTTAATGTTTTATAACTGAATGTCAAAGTGGAGGTGAACCTCGAAGAAGCAAGAGAAGAAGACTAAAGAGAAAAAGGAAATAACCCCTGATGAGGAGACAGAAGAGAGACGACAGGAAGGAAGAGAAGAACGACAAGTTCTCACCAGGTTGAGCAGAGCGAGGCAGTCATCGATACGGACTATCACCTGAAATAACCTGAGATATAAGAAACACAGAGAGTTGAAAAATAATAACAATGATAACACAATAATAATAATAATAATAATAATAATAAGAAGAAGAAGAATAAAAGCTGTTCAATGATTAAAATAAAATAATAATAATAATATTAAGAAGAAAAATAGAAATAATAATAATAATAAAAAGCTGCTCAATTATTATAATTAAATAATAATAATAATATTAAGAATAAAAATAGTAATAATTATAAAAATAAAAAGCTGCTCAATTATTATAATTAAATAATAATAATAATAATAATAATAATAATAATAATAATAATAATAATAATAAAAAGCTGTTTAATTAAATAATAATAATAAAAATAATAAAAATAATAATAATAATAATAATAATAATAAAGCTGTTCAATGATTATAATAAAACGATAATAATAATAAATTAACCTGATATGAGCGGCCCATGCGACGGTAACAATCATGAACGTCATCAGATAAACAGCGATTTTTGTGGTCAGCAGAAGCTGAACACTCTGCCTCAACTCCTGAAACACACACACACACACACACACACACACACACACACACACACACACACACACACACACACATATTTAAAATGCCTGTCAATAGTTTGATTAGCTATAATCTTCATAAATATCAGCTCTGTGTGGATACTACTGGATTTTTATTGAATAATATTTATTCACATGTCAGTTTACCTCGTTATCCTCCACCTTTGTGTGTGCAACAGGTAGAATCTGTGGATGGAGGACAGAGCGTTAGAGGAGGCTGAGTGTATCACGTTTGATTTGGACATACTGAGAGAGAAACCCAGCTTAAAAATGATGCTGCTAGCTCGCTAACTGATGTGAGGCACCGCGTCATGACTGACCTCTGCACCAGATCGTACCCGGGGCTGACTTTTACTGACTTCTGTTGACTTTCAGTGGGTTTGTAGAGAGCTGTGTCGGCCCAAAAGGACTGGACTGTGTCATCCTGCAGTTTTACCTGACTCATGCAGGCCTGATGGAGGCCCTTATTGGGGCTGAAGCTAGTAGAGACCTGGAGACCCATGCACGTGCTGCACAGACCATCATGAGTCTGCATTTGGCAGGTTAAGGTGCACAACCAATACCTGACACTCAAAGATCAAACCTATGAAGTTTTTTCTATTCTTGCATTAAAAGTACTTCTCCTTGATATAAAGAGAATTTTTTCTATAAGAATAGAACAATGTCTCAGGAACTAGATTAAACTGTGACCTATGGATGCTGAGCTCCTCCTAAAGGTTCCTAGGATCTAGGAAAAGTTCTTGCAGTGGAAACAAGACTACTACGTCAGAACAGAAAGTGATACTAACCTAAATAAAAGTAGGGCCTGACTGAACGGAGCCATATGTCACTGATGTTTGTTATTATCTTTGTTAAGAAGAGTATGACCCTGAGACCCTCACCCACCCTCACCCAGCCTCACCCTGCAGGTTTAGGAGCGTGTTTCTCACCATGACGGTGGCGATGATGGAGATGAGGGCGTCGCTGTACGCTAGCAGCCTGTGGGAGGACTGGGTCCCGCTGTGGCCCTCCCGGTCCCGGTCGGACGGAGTGACGCTCTCCGGGAACGAGGAGGAGGAGGCTGCGTGGCTCCTCGCGCCCCTCTTCTCCATCTCCTCCTCCACGTGGTGCTCGATGATGTCCGCGTCGTCGTTTTCTCCCATCGTGAAGGAGTCAGAGGAGCAGGAGGAGGTGAGAGGGACCCGGAGGACCGGCGGACGGAGGTTCTGTTTACAACCGCGGAGAATCAGCTGAGGGGGCGGGAACAGGAAGGAAGGACACGGCTGTTTCCGGTTTCCAACAAAGATCGTTTATTTTGAAGAATTGCTCGGCAAAGATCATTTATTGTCAAACTTTAATCCGTTAAAGTCGTTAACTGTGAAGAAAAACATTCAAAAATTGTTTAAATCCATCAACACTCAGAAAAGATCGTTTATTATTTTTTTTATTAGTTTGTTGTATTACTCTGCAAAGATCGTTTATTGTCAAATTTTACTCAGCAAAGATCGTTTATTGTCAATTTTTACTCAGCAAAGATCGTTTATTGTCATATTTCACTCAGCAAAGATCGTTTATTGTCAATTTTTACTCAGCAAAGATCGTTTATTGTCAAATCTCACTCAGCAAAGATCGTTTATTGTCAAATCTTACTCAGCAAAGATCGTTTAATGTCAAATTGTACTCAACAAAGATCTTTTATTGTCAGATTTTACTCAGCAAAGATCGTTTATTGTCAAATTTCACTCAGCAAAGATCGTTTATTGACAAATCTCACTCAGCAAAGATCGTTTATTGTCAAATTTCACTTATCAAAGATCGTTTATTGTCAAATCTCACTCAGTAAAGATCGTTTATTGACAAATCTCACTCAGCAAAGATCGTTTATTGTCAAATTTCACTTATCAAAGATCGTTTATTGTCAAATTGTACTCAACAAAGATCTTTTATTGTCAGATTTTACTCAGCAAAGATCGTTTATTGTCAAATCTCACTCAGTAAAGATCGTTTATTGTCAAATCTCACTCAGTAAAGATCGTTTATTGACAAATCTCACTCAGCAAAGATCGTTTATTGTCAAATTTCACTTATCAAAGATCGTTTATTGTCAAATCTCACTCAGTAAAGATCGTTAATTGACAAGTACAACTACAAAATCTCGTTTTAGACAAAAGTAAAGGCTGCTTAAAAATAAATAATTAAGTACATAAAAACTTTGATGAGAAATACATTGAATACGGTTTTATAGCTTCATTTACAACTCATGGAAGCCTATTTTTGCCAGGTTAATTAATAAAATTGGTTAAACAAAGAAGAAAAATTTGGCTTAAATGAAAAAAAAGATGATAACATTATGAGATGATAACTAAAATTATGAGATAGTGAGATTTAAGTTTTAAGAGACCTGAAATAAAGACTTGAAAACAAATTGTGGAGTGATTTAACCTTTGCTAAGACTAATAGTTGCACAGAGAGTGAATAAATCAGATAAAACAGACCTCTATTTACAACACTGAGTGTTTCAGGTGAATGTCATCAGTTCCTCTTTCAGAGAAAGTGAGGCGAGGGCCAACTTACCCTAACCAGTTTTGCAGTTCAGGTCTGAGGATGCAGTTATTTGACTGAACTTTCTGTTCATCTCATGTTGTAACACTTTCTCTTATAAGCATTCTTCTCAAAATGCAGAAAATACACCGAGTTTATCTATTTATTTTTTGACATTTAATAGTGATGCACCTTTCTGCCTCCAGAGGGCGTCCTCAAGCTATGCCTGTAAACAAAAGAGTCAGGAACTTGAGCTCATTTCTTCCATCTCCTCACCATTAATCCCAAAAGTAAGAAATAATGCAAGAAACGCAAGAAATAATTGTTTATTTTCATGAATTGAAAATAGAATTTGATGAATATTAAGTAATAAAAACAAAATGTTTTTGCAGAGTTCTCCTTCCTGTCAGCTCACAGAGCTCTGACTTTGCTAAAGGCTGAGTCCTGAGTCTGGTTCTGGTCCTGGCCTTTCTCCTCAGCCTAATCTAACCCTGATACAAGCCGTGCAGCCCCAGCCTGAGGCATCACCTGAGGCTGTCTGTCCTAATGATGCCTCTGCACCCCGGGGTCCTCCTTCCTGAACCCTGCTCATGCAAATGAGTGTGAAATTAGGTGAAATCTCTCGTCTGGTGCACATGGGTCCTCTGGTTAATGAGGCAGGGTACAGAGACAGATTTAAGAGGGGGAAATAACACAAAACTGTCTGTTTGCTGACTCTGACCACTGCTGCATTAACAGGAAACACGTAACAGTAACATTTTGTTTGTGACTTCAAAGTTTTTCTTAAGCAAATACATAAATTTTGCAAAGATACAAAAATAAACTAGTCACCCTTATACACTTGTTTAGAAGCAGGCATTTGCACACATTTGTGCGTTGCATGTCAGCATGTGAAGGTGAGTTGTTTACTAGCTCAAAGAAGAAAAGTAAAAGTTCAAGTGTTTTTGCACTTGCAAGAACTTTATTTAACTTTATTTTTAAGAACTTTATTTACAATGACAAATAAAGTTCTATTCGAAGAAGCAAGGGCAAACAGTGTCAATATTTTAACTTTTAACTAAAAAGCATGAAGAAGGGTCGTATTTGGTAAAGAAGATACCTCTGCAACATAAACCCTGCAAAAAATAAGATAAAGTATTGGACCATGAAAGCAAATACTGTCAAAACTAAGGTGTGACTGAAACTCAGGCGACTAAAACAGGCCTTCAAGATATGAAAAGTGTTGGGTCAAAAGAAAACAGTTTGGGCTGTTTTTAACCCAACAGCTGCATCATTGTAGCTCCAGCTCAGCCGTGGTTAATTCAACCCAGCAAAATGGTTTGGTCCATTTTTACCCAACATGTGTCAAATATTCTACCCAGATTTACCCAGAATTATGGATTGTTTCAGCTACACACATTCATTACATAACTTGATAGGTCAAACTAATACATTCATAAAAAAGGGTGGTTCAACTTAATTTTGTTTTATAAATATTTTGTTTTGTGATATAATTTTCAAAAGGTCTTAGATCACAGACAGCCAGACAAGGCCATGTGGAGTACAGGCTAGAGCCCGACCACCGATAAATCCGAACGATAATTCCTGTCACCGATAAATCAACATCGGCCAAATTTGTAGCCGATTATAAAACATTTTGCTCTGCAGAGGTTCTGACGCTCCTGTTCCTGTGCGTCTGTGTGTTGGGCTGCACGCTGCCCAAGTGCCCGCCCCCTCTGTCCACCATTATCTAATGTAAGACCATAGAATGACGTTTTAACGTCGCAAAAGTTGCTTTTTTGTGAGATGAACAATGATAAATGTTTTTTTTTCTACTTACTGTGAGTTTGACTTCTTTATTTATTGTGTTTACAGCTTGTTCTTATTTATCATTAGTTTAAACTACAGTTCTTATGTTGAAAGTTTTATATTTAAAGTTCCTTGTTTTAATTTAATAGTATTGTGTCTCTGTCTTGAATCATATGGGCATTATAATGATTTGTGATTATATACAGTATATATCCTGTGTATATCAATTAATTTATTATATATATCAGCCGATATATCGGATATCGGTCGATATATCGGATATCTGCTTTTTTTTGTCCCAAGTATCGGTATCGGCCCCAAAAATCCCACATCAGTCGGGCTCTTGTACAGACAGCCAGAAAATGCCATGTAAAGCACAGACAGCCGGACTATGCCAGAGCACAGACAGCCCATGCCCCTGGTCAGATGTCACCAGAGGATCTCCTTGCCGTCATAGAGTGTTGCAGAAATCACAACACCTATTTCACGTTGTCTCGACAGGAACATGCATCTTATCACATCTTTACACTGACACTAAAAGAAATTCACATGCTGAAATGACTTAAATCATGTTTTAAGCAGTGTCATTACATTACAGGTCCAAACATTGACCAACTTCTAACCAGGTGAAGAACAGCTGATTCTTCATTAGTGGTTAAGCGCCCCCTCCTGGTGCCTTATGTGCATGATGCATTGATGCGATAGTCTAAGGGTGAGTTCACACCAGACGCAAGTAAAATCATTTTCCTGAGTGAATTTGATGAAAGGGACAGAATTGTCAGAAAGCACCCAGACATGCAACAGAAGGAAAATCTTTATTTTAATCCACCAAATTTTTAGCACAAAATCACAACTTCAAGCCGACACTAACATAAAGTCACAGCAAGGCAAGAAAAATAAAACTCCTGGATGAACAAACAAAATTTTAGCTGAGAAGAAGACATCATGGATTCCACAAGACGATCCGATGAGAGGACAGATGCAACAATAAGAGACAGGGATAACAATCACCAAGGCAGGAAGTGAAGAGACCTGAAATAAGAGCAAAGATATGACAACAAATCAAACCAGAAACAACAAACTTGAAAGACAAGACTGAAGCAAAAAAGCGCAAACTAAACCAAACCAACGAGACATGTTAGAAATCTACGTCAAGACGTGATAAGCCATGAGATGTCTCGTGAATTGAAGGATGCAAATTTAAAAAGCCTTACTTACAAATGACGGTATTTACTTCCTAAATCAAAGATTTTTGTGAAGATTTAGATCACGTTTCACACATTTTCATAAAAAATTTGTTAGATTCAGATTTGGATTTGTTTTTCATGAGTACACGTTTTTACCCTGTATGAATTTCAGTCTTAAATGAAAGAAAAACCAGCCAAATGTGAGAAGAATTAGCTAAAACTTCACAAATCTTGACCATTAAACAGTGACTGAAATGTTACGTTAGGCGCCCCATGTATGGACAGCGGAATATTCTGGGTTGTGCACATGCAACAGGACAATACATCCCTGAAGAGTAGCTTTAAACTGAGCAGACCATTACATAACACACAAAGCAGTTGGAGGATTTAAAGGCTTAGCTCCAGTCTGCAGATTAACGGACGCTTCTCCGACCTGAGCATGAACGTTTGTGACGCTGCACATCTGGAGCATCAACATGTTGATGTTTTCACACTGTGCATCTCTTCATGAACATGCAACATGAAGCAGAGCAGTGCAGGGTTTCACTCACAAACATTTCACCAACAAATCTTCATTTTGATAAAAACGTAATGTGGAAAAACCATCTCCTCCTGAGCTCCTCCCCTCCCCTCAGAGTTTGACCTCCCATCAGCAGACAGACCCTCGTGATGAACCCATCTGTCGGAGAGTCATCTCTGCGCTCTCACATCACCCTTCATCTCCTATTTCCTCCTCCTCATCTCCTCCTGCTGACCTCTCTGCCTCCTGCCGTCCTCCTGTCGTCTTCACCTCGGGGTTCAAACCATTACAGAGACATTAGAGCGAGTGTGTGATGTTATATCCAGACTGCCCCCCCCCCCTCCTCACATGAGCTCTGATCCCTTAATCAGAGCTGACAGGTGAAGTGTCTGCAGTCACCGTCCTGCTGTCTGAGCCTGCCGCTCATCACCTTCACTTTAATGAGCTCTGTCACATGTTAGAGAGCTGCCGACGCCGCGCCAAACCTCAGGAACCTGGAGGTCAGAGCGTTCCCCCATCATCTCACACAACAAAAACTAATGTTAGGATAAAATCACATCAAAAACAGAAGATGCGTCAACTGTCTGTAAGAAGAGAAAAAGCTAATGTGGCTCAAACCTGCATGTCTTGGGGCGCAGGTGGCCTTGCGGTCTAGATTCCTCCCACTAAGGTTCACCCTTGAGCAGGTGGTCTGGGTTTTGAATCCAGCTTGTTGCCTGTTTCCTGCTCTATCCACTGTCTATCATCTCAGATTGAAGGCATTCAAATATCTTAAAGCTGCTGTGAGGAGGATCTGTTTTAATTGGACTCCACGCCACCTTCTGGCCTGGAGTCTCACACACACTTTTATAAACAGTGACGTCTTGTCTCGCCAAGGGAAGCCATACTTCATCTTTTTTTTTTTGACTGTAGCTGTGATTTAATGACAATACTCCTTTTAACAGTTTCAATAATTCGTGCTCTTCCATTCACATCTTTTTTCTTCATCTTCCGGCCAAAATTTTGATTCACTTCTCCTCCTAGGACTTTGTGAAAACCTCCACAAATTATACATCAAAATGTGCGGTTTTGCCGGGATCCATGTGCTGTGACTTTTTTTCTCATTTCGCAAAATTTTGGCTAAGTTAAAACGGCGAAAAATGTCTCATAAGGAATGAATGGGAATCTAGGACTCTCTCCCCCAAACTTCCACTAACTTTGAGATGCTACAACTTTGGCATACTTCCACTTACAGGCACCATTTTTGCTTTAAAATGTTCACTGATCTTTCCGCTGTTTGGGGATGACTTTCCTTTTAGATACCTTCTACAGTTTTTGAGTTTTTACTGTTTAAGCAACATAAACTTTTCAGATTTTGCCCTGAAACCTCAGCTCCTAGAGTGCGGAACATCTTCAGCTAGAGTGAAGCAGGCTGCTGCGGAGACATTTTAACTTTCTCGAACAAATTGTCATAACTTCCAAAATCTTCACAGTAGAAAAATAAAAAATACATTAAAATGTTCCCTGACTTCTCCTGCTTCTTACAAAGGGAGTATTTTACCAAAAAATGTACTGTTTTACCAAAAAAATGCCCCAATGTGAGAGAAACCTTTTTTTTTTTTTTTCTTTTGTCATCTGCGTAATGTTTTATCTGAGCCACTTTCTCTCTTGGCTTTCATGGGTAACAACAGTTGTAGATCGCTGTCCTGCCCTCATTTCTAATCCTACAGACTAGGGAAATGCATCGTGTTCATCAGAGTCTCCAGATTCTCACGATGTTATCGTTTTTCTTCTAGCCTTAGGGGTTTCAGTATAAATACAGGTTGTTCAGACCTATGTCCAACCTAAAACTCCTGCTTTAGATCACTGGACACAAAGGAGTTCCAAAGTTCCACTGACACATCACACTCATTGTGACATCACTATCACCATGGTAACCACACAGCTGTGCATACTGACTGATGAGGTCATTAAAGGACAGAGAAACACATGTGTTTGTTTGTTGGTTTTTGGTTTGTGTATTTCTGATTTGGGTTTCCTTGTGTTTGAGTCTTCTGGTGTTTCTTTGTAATTATTCTGTTCTTCTTGTCGTGTGTTTCTGAGTCACAATCTTAGATATTGTTTTTGTTAGTGTGTTTACTAGTCACTGTGTTACTCTCTGTTTGGTTTGGTTCTCCTTGTGTTTCCCTCCTGGTTGATTGCTCCTCATGTGTTTCACCTGTGTCTTGTTTCACACCTGTGTTTGATTACTCCCCTGTCTATACTCTGTGTATCTTTTGTTTGTGTCGCTGTCTTCTTGGTTCTCTTGTAAGTTTTCAAGTGTTTTTTGGTTTTGTTTCTTTTGTAAGAGTTTTTTGGTTGGAACTTTGGATTTTGTTTAGTTAGTTTAGTTCAATAAGACATTTTTATTTTCTTCTGCATTTGGGTCTTCCTACTTTTTGTTTCCCTGGATTTCCTGACACCTTCTGCTCTTCTGTCTTTTTTGTGTCTGACAGTTAGGCTCTGTTAGGGCGAATTTAAAGGCTAAACATACAGCTATTCGTTTCATGTGATATTTGTGAGATTCTAGTTGAGGTAATTTCAGCCAGACCTGCAGCAGACTTGTTCTCGGAAAAGGTGCTTGTGAGAGAGGTCAGAGGTGAGTTTCTCAGCAGCGAAAAACAATACTCGAAACCTTTGCCAAAACGTTCCACCCTGATAGGAGAGTACAGGAAATCTCATGCCGTGACCAGTGGTAGTTTGGCTGGAGCCAAACTATCCCCATAGTGACGAGTTGGCAAAAACAGACACATGATGACGTCACTGAAACCTTCCATAAAGATACATGTTTGAAGCTGAGGGGAGTCGGTCCGTCCATCTACCATGATTGCTGTGTTTCGAGCTGTGTGACTTCAATAAAACCCGCAAAGGCTGCCAAGTTGATTCTGTCGTCTCATCATTGATATATGTGTATTTGCATCTGGGAAATCCTTAACATAAGTGGCGTCATCGAATTTCGGTCTGATTGGGAGCCGGAGCGTTGGTCTCTCCAGGCAGGTGAAATCTGTGCCGGCACAAAAGGTAGGAGAAATTTTATTCTCAATTTTAAGAGTGATTTCACTGTGTGGTGAGACTAACTTTTGCTTTGGCTCTCTCTCACATAAAAGAACCTGTGGACACAGAATCAGCTTCAGCCTGTTATTCATGTGCACATGAAGGCTGCTTGAAAACGTGTCAGTAGGACACCTAAATTGTGAGACGGACAAATTAATCATTGGGATTGAAGCAGCAGAAAGCTTGGCCAAGCATTTAGAGTAAGGTTGTTAAAGATATGCTGGGCCTCAGTGGTATGGCTGTCGAGCATACACTGGAGGCCAGCTCGTGAGACAAGATACAGAAAAGTGGTATTGGAGAGCCATTGACCACTGTGTGTGTGTGTGTGGTTTTTGAAGTCGACTGCCTGGCCCGGGCCTGTTTAAACACGATGAGGTTTGACTGAAATCAGAGATACAGCTCAAGAGGAGCGAGTGAGAGTCCGAACGGTGTTGACCCATTAGGACCTTGCTCATGTTAAGTGCCGTGATCGGGGGCCGACCTTTTAGGGCTCGAAAGGCGCTCACCTTACCGGTTGCGGACTTTTCTAATATAATTTATACGTGGAGAAATTCACTATTTCAGGAGCAGTGAGATGCTGCTGGGCTGCACTGCGAATGCAGAAAAGTTGCAGTAGCACTGGCTGTTAAAGTCCTAGGAAATTCATTTCAGTCCTTAGGAGGGGCTCTTATAGTACATAACAAACCTAGACAAAAAGCTAGCTATAAGGGGGGTGCGGCAAACCTTGAATGAATAAAATACTGTTTGGCAAAAGATAATTGGATACTGGAGAGAACAAATCTATAAGGAAGGAGTTGTCAGATCTGCAACTCCTCTCCCAATTGCCACCGACTAAAACACGTCTGATCAACGTGTTAAGTACACAGACATCTGCCTTTATATAAAAGATCTCCAGTCAAAAAAAAAAAAAAAAATAAAAAAAAAAATAAAAAATAAAAAAAAAAGAGAGAGAAAAAACATACAAAACAATATTGCATGACCAAGACGACCGACTCTTGACTGCTGACGGACTAGACGGAGTGAATGAGCGTCTCTTTTCCTTTGTCTCCCACGTCTCACTTCCTTGTGTGTGTGGGTTAACCCTCAGTGTAGTGTGGAAGTAAAGCAGCTGCCGTTTGTGTGTGTTTATGTGTGCGAGTGATGTGTGTTGGATGTGGAAGCTGAGTGCAATAATACATGTTGAGATCTGATATTACATGTGCTATGTAAACTAAAAGCTGGCTGATTTATGCTGCATGGGGTATAATTTCGTGGAATCTGCTAAATGAGTCTAATGTGCTGCTCTGAGTTACGTTCACCTTAACACTAACTTCATGTGCTATGCTGATGTGCTCCGTATTGTGCAAAGATTAGGGGCTTGTGCATGCCAAACTGAACATAAATCTCATGTGCTGTGGAAAAAACTGGGAATTGTGGGCTTAGGGCCTTAGATAAAACCAAAAAGTATATAATAGCACGTGTTAAGCTTTTCTGAGCAAGAAAAGGTGGATGTGTGAAGTGTAAGAGCAAATAGAGAGAATGTGAGTAAGTGTGGATGTGATAAAGTTGAAATCAAGACAGCTGGGAATGGCACACGGAGAGAATTGAGGAAGTTGCCTGTTTGACGGTCAAAACTAGACTGAGGATTCAGGAAGTAGAGTTGGGAGGAGCGTGTTACACAAATAGAAAGCTACACTTAGACACCAGGCTTTTCCCGCCTTATACGCTGAAGGTTTTTCCTGCGGCCTGCTCTCTTTACTCGCCCCCTCCCTTCGTGAGAAGCCCTCCCTTTCTCTCCTCAACAACTTTCGGAGCTGGGACAGCGTTTTTGTTTTTTCAAAGTGCTGAACATTAAAGCAAGGGTACTTAGGGTTGGAGCACACGTTTTTTGTACGTTAACGTTTACTATTATTGAGTTTTTAATTGCATTTAATCATAATACAATCAATATGTCTAAGAATATCACACCAGTAGCTATTATTAGCTGCAAACACCCAGAGTTAATGAAAGACATTCAGAAGTTTTCGGACAAGTGGCACAAACAGTACAAAGGATTAGATCCTGCGTGGCCAGAAGAGGGCACATTTGATGTGGGAGTGTGTGGGGATATGGAATGTCGCATAAAAGATCGCAAACCAACATTTAAGACAAAAAGCAATCTGAAGCAGAAGGAGTTGGAGATCAAGATCATCAACCTGTTCAAAGAAGAAGGCCAATCTCACAGGAAGACGATAAGGGAAGGTCTTGCTGAGCTGCAGAGAAGCAAACAAAACAATGCAAGGAAGATGAAATTTCAGATGAGCGAGTCAGCAAGTGAAGAGAAAAAGAGTGAACAAACCAATGCAACAACCATCAGTGGATTATACCCAGTGATCACAGGATCATTCCACATTAATGGAGGCTGTGATATAGTGAACAGTGAGTCATTGGGCAGCAGTTTTGGAGGACAAGGGCAGAGTTCTACTACACAGATTGCAAATAAACCTCCAGAGTATACGGCCAGTGTGGGTATTCCCCCTAACACCCAACCATCCACACCGCAGCCATCCACATCCCAGCCACAGCAGCAGCCCCCACCGCAAACGCCAACTCAAAAACAGCAGCCTCAAGTTCAGACCCAGACTTCTGGACACAGAGTTAACCCACAGCCAACTCAGACGTCCCCACAGGGCGAGCAAATACACGACTTAGTTCCAAAACACTGCAGCACCACACTGAAGGCAAGTCCACAGGGAAAACAAGCTGTTCTAGACTGCTACGCAGACTACGACGGCAGACAGTCAGCATCAACGACATGGTGGTTAGATTTAGAGAGTGTGGGAACAGATTATGAGAGAGAAACAAACAGAACAGAGATCCAACAATTAGAGGGAGCTATAGACGAACAGTATGATCATACAGTTAAGGGACCAGCAACAGGGGAGCAACCAAAAGAAGGGAAAAAAGGGACACCGACTCAGACTGCAGGTGTACACCCCGAAGCTAAAATGCAGAGACAGTATGATCTTAGATACAGACCAAACATACACCCACCAGATAGGTACACAGACGGGCAGTATCCAATTCTGATTAAGGGCACCCAGGGTCATTACATCCCATGGCAGACACTTGACCTTGCTGGGCTGGTTTCACGGCTGCCAGACGTTCATGAGGGCGCTAGCAAGTGGATCAGGGCATTTGAAGAAGAAACAGTGGGAAAACTACTAGCTTTGGGAGACATTAAGTCTGTGTGGGCTCAATCATTTGGAGCTCCTGCAATGAATAACATTTTGGGACAAAGTGGCAATGGCTGGATGATTGATCCAAGAGCGGATGGAACAGAGTTTAATGCGTATCGCACAACACTCTGGCAAGCGTTACGCACAGAGTATCCAACTAGAACGGATCCTAAAGCTCTAAAAGGTGACCCCCTGCAAGAAAGTGAAAACCCGACAACCTATATCAACAAGCTGTTAAAAAGATGGAAGCAGGAAACAGAGGAGGAAGTGGACAAAAGCCCAACTTTGGTGATTTTGTTCAGAAATGCAGTCGTGGAGGCTCTGCCAACCCCATGCCGAAGCAAACTGGAGGATGTGGTTGGACTGACATCTATGCCTCACAGACAATTTTGCGATCACGTGACCCACGTTGTGGAAAAGTATCGCAAGGAGGAGCAAAATAACAAAGAACAGGAGAAAAATGTACAGAGGAAACTGGCACAGCTGCAGCTTGGTGAATTACAGAGTAAAAATAAAGTAAAAGCCCAAGCTACTGTCGTGGCTGACACTGCAAGACAAGCAGCACAGATCACACCAAAACCAATTGAGAACGCTCCATCGGCGCCCCCTCCACAAGCAACACCAGTGGTTAACATATATCCGCAGCAGCAGTACTCACAACCTCCAAGAAACCCTCCATATTATGGCCCACAAAGACAGCCAATGCAGCGTAGAGGGGAGGGTCAGAGGGGGAGGGGAGGAAGACAGTCGATACCAGGACGCTGCTGGAACTGCGGTGAACCCAACCACAAAGCGATGTATTGTCCAAATTCACGAGCGAATCCCGAGTGGGCAGAAAGTGGTCGTGGAGTGCAGCCCACGCAACAGAGAGGTGGAGGACCAACCAATCCATGGGCAGGTCCAAACCATGGGTATTAGGGGTGCCCAGAGAATCCCACAGGGGAGGGTCAGCTTCCTCTAATCACCAAGGGAGCTGATGCAGAACCAATGTTGCAAGTAAAAATTGAAAATAAGCAAACATCAATGTTGGTAGACACTGGAGCAACACACACTTGTGTGTGTCCTGAATGTGGCTCTCACCTTCCCCTCTCAGGCAAATGTGTGAAAACAGTGGGGTTCTCGGGTATAAAACAGTTAATTCCTATGACAGCTCCAGTGCGAATAGCAACAGACGAAAATGAAATCAGAATTCCTATCTTGGTATCGAACCAAACACCAGTTAACCTATTGGGGAGAGATGCATTATGTAAACTGAAAATTAAAATTTGGTGTTCACCACTGGGTGTGTACATCGACAGCGCTGGGTTGGTATCTCAAATGTACATGCAAACAGAGGGCGCCAAGGTGTATTGGTTGGGCGACATCACAGGGCCTGTGACAGAGACATTCCAGAAATGGGAAAAGTACATTCAAGTGCAGCTACCAAAAGCAAAAAAGCCATTTTCTGAGTATCATTGTACAATGTACTACGACGCATCGGGCAGCGAAACATTTGAAGAAAAGTGGGATGAGGCAACCGCAGGTGTAAAAATCAATTTGAGCTCACAGTATATTATAGTGGGTGAACAGGGGGCAGCTCTAAATGTACAAGAGAACTCATTTATTTCTGAATGGTACAACGTCCCTGAGTCTTTGCCACACATCACGCTGCTGGTAAATGAAAACTTTAGATCAAAAGATTTGGGACCAATGATGCGGGCCGCTGCCCGAATTAAATGGGAAGAAACTGACAACCCATTAATCTTGATTTCACAAAAAGGGGACATGTTGAAAATTTTGTGTGACACAACAATGATTTCTAAGCCACAGGAAGTGGTAATTCCCGAGCCTAGCACACAGCAGGTACTCACTGAAAGTAGCAAAGACAAAAACGGGCTATTTGAAGACATGACATTACGGGTTCCTGACCAGCTGTGGTCAAAGCATGACACTGATGTGGGTTTAGTAAAATCTGCCAATCCGGTCAGAATCGAACTCAAACCAAACTTACATCTGCCAAATCGCATGCAGTATCCATTAAAATCGGACGCTGAGGCAGGTGTGAGCAAAACAATAGAGGGGTTAATCAAAGCAGGTGTGTTAATCGAGACAAACAGTGCATGTAACACACCTATTTTTCCAGTCTTAAAAAGTGACAAATCAAAGTACCGATTGGTGCATGACTTGAGAGCAGTTAATGAAATCATACAGGACCTACCAGCGGATGTGCCAAATCCACACACACTCCTCACAAATGTTCCACCGGATGCAAAGTTCTTCACAGTGGTAGACTTGTGCTCTGCGTTCTTTAGCATCCCTTTAGCCGAGGAATCGCAACACCTGTTTGCATTTACCTACAGAGGAAAAAAGTTAACATATACAAGAATCCCACAAGGAATGAAGCACAGTCCACATGTGTTCAACCAAGTCCTCAAGCAAGATTTGGAGGATATTGGAATTGACAGCACACTAATTCAATACGTGGACGATTTGCTGATCTGCTCATCCTCCTTGGATGAGTGTCATCGAGATTCAGTGAAGGTGCTCCAAAGGCTGGCAGAGGGGGGACACAAGGTCTCCAAAACAAAACTGCAGTACTGTCAGCCTCAAGTGGAGTACCTGGGAAGAACAATCTCTCATGGGACAATAGCAATATCTCCGTCCCAGGTGGAGGGCGTGAGTAGAGTCCCGCGACCAAGGAATGTACAGCAGATGATGACATTCTTGGGAATGACGGGTT
Source organism: Halichoeres trimaculatus (assembly GCF_033239565.1). NCBI lineage: Eukaryota > Metazoa > Chordata > Actinopteri > Labriformes > Labridae > Halichoeres > Halichoeres trimaculatus. The sequence continues at coordinate 1,573,162 of NW_027437183.1, forward strand.
ACAGTTCTGACTGGATTGAGGACTATGCCGAAAAAACTTCTCCATTGAGAGAAATGATCAAAGCAGCAGGTAATGTATCTTTGAAAGCTCAGTTGAAATGGACGAGCGAAGCAATGACAACATTCGAAACACTGAAACAAGAAATGCAAACCGCTCCTTGTCTTGCAACACCAAACTACGACAAACCATTCTTGTTGTATGTATCAAACAGAGCAGACATGTATGCAACAGCTGTGTTAATGCAGGAAACATGCAGTGGTCGTCAAAAACAGCCCATAGCATACTACAGTACAAAACTTGACAATGTGGCTCAGGGGTGGCCGCCATGTTATCAGGGCCTAGCTGCAGTGCATTTTGCATATGAAAAAGCATCCACAATAACAATGGGGTATCCCGTTACTATTCTCACTCATCACAAAATCAGTGAGTTGATAAACCAAGGGAAGTTCGTTGTAACTCAGTCACGCTGTTTGCAGTATACACCGTTGTTGTCGTATCCAGATATAACAATAAAGAGATGTCAAACAACAAATCCAGCAAACGTGATTCCTCTAGAAACTGAGGGTGACCCTCATGAGTGCATCGCCGAAACAATGAGATACACGAAACTCAGACCTGACCTTGAGTCCACACCAGTAATCTGTGAAGATGTGACATACTTTGTTGATGGTTCCTGCTACCGAGACCACCTAGGAAATCATGCAGGGTTTGCGGTAGTGAAACAAGAAGCTAACAAGTTTGTTACAGAAAAAGCTGAAAGTTGTGCTCAACCATGTTCAGCACAGCTGGCCGAATTAAAAGCATTGACTGAAGCGTGTAAATTAGCACAGGGGAAAGTAGCTAATATATACACTGACTCAGCGTATGCGCACGGAGTTTGCCATCTTTTTGGTTCATTGTGGAGACAAAGAGGATTCAGAAGAACAGATGGCAGTCCAATACAGCATGGTAACCAGATAAGTGAATTGATGTCGGCAATGATGTTGCCATCCAAACTTGCTATCATTAAGTGTCAAGCTCATCGTAAAGGTAACGATGTAGTGATAAAAGGAAATAATGCAGCCGATGAGGCTGCCAAAGCAGCATCCAAGTGCGAAGCAGCCATCTTGGCTCCTGAGATCTCACTTGAACCAACAGTCACTCCTGAAGACATTGTCTTAATACAAAAAGAGGCAAGTGAAACAGAACAAAACTTGTGGCGACAAAGAGGGGCATCAACAGATGAAAAAGGCTTATGGAGATCCCATGAAGGACTGTTGGTTGCACCGGTGCCCCTGTTGACCATTTTAATCTCCGAAGTACACAGTGCAGACCACTGTGGAAGGGGGGAGGTATTAAAAAAGGTAAGACAACAGGGATATTGGTCACCATACATGCAAGCTATGGTCGATGAAGTGTTAAGCCAATGTGAAATCTGTGCTCAAAATAATGTACGAAAACCAATAAAAACACCAGTTGGACACATCCCAGTCCCTGAAGGTCCGTTCAAACACCTAGCCATAGACTATGTTGACATGATAAAACCAGTGCAAGGGAAGCGCTATATGTTAGTCATCATAGATCGATTTTCACGCTGGGTAGAGGCGGTTCCATCAAAAACCTTGGGTTCAGAGACTGTGGTTAAATTTCTGACAAGAGAGGTTATTCCAAGATTTGGCATACCGTCAGAAATAAGTTCAGATAATGGGTCTGCTTTTATACATAAAGTTGCCAAGGGTGTCCTCCAACAGCTGCGAATAAAACAGAGATTATCCGCCGTATATCATCCCCAGAGCAACGGGATGGTTGAACGAATAAATGGAACTCTTAAGGCAAAGATCAATAAGATCTGTGCCAGCACAAAGCTGAACTGGGTAGATGCTCTGCCGCTTGCACTAATGAGTTATCGTATGCAAACTCACCGAAGCACGCATTTAACCCCGCATGAAATGCTAACAGGCCGGCCTATGCCAGCTCCGCAGTTGCGAGGTCCGTATAAGGGACCTCCCCTTGAGCAGTTACAAGTTGAGCTTAAAGACTATATGAACCAACTAACTGCAATACATAAGACTATCTACCTACAGGAAAAGAGGAGAGAGCCAATCCCTGACCAGGGGACCAAGAGACTGGTGGTGCCGGGTGATCAGGTGTACGTCAAGGTCTTCCGAAGAAAGTGGAACGAGCCGCGACGAGAGGGGCCGTACACAGTGGTGCGAGCTACCCCAACGGCAGTTCAGGTTGAAGGAAGTGGAACGTGGTATCACCTGTCTCACTGCACGGCAGTTCCAGGGAAAACAAAGGGCGGTATTGAGTTAAAAAACAAAGATGAACAAAATGACATTGTGGTGTGTCCTGAGCGTAACAAGCATTCTGATGTGGATACCCATAGGAACATGGGAAGTGGAGACTCAAAGAGTAAAGCTGAATGCCCTGGAGACCAGACCCACGACCGAGACGAATCAGCACCTCGGAGGAGACAGAGCCTATGAGTCAGTTGAGTACGATGCAACACAGACACCATCCCATGACAGTCTAGACCCTTTGCTGACACTCTCAGCTGAGCTCAAACATGCACACATTCTACAGCAATTAGTAAACGCCAAGAGGCGTGGTAAAAGAGCAGTACACACTATGTGGCATTGGTATGCTAGTGTAGATGTACCCACCTCAATGCATAGTGGGGATACAATATATGAAGTGCGAGTCATGGCTCAGGATTCTATGGGAGAAGAAATGTGTGGGGTCAAAAGAGGGAAAGAAGAACAAACCACAGGAAAAGGTGTCTGCCAGGTAATGTTAAAATTGGGGAAGCAATTAGAGATCATAGTTAGATGAGCAACACAGCACCTGATGGTATATTCTCTGTGGCTATGGAGAAATTGACTAAGCTAAAAGGGGAACTCAGGGAGAGTGCTGGCAAGGGGGGGATGTCTGGTGATTGGTTAGACCAAATTTTAGGGAAATGGGGAGCCGTTTGGGCTAAAGTTGGCATTAGTGCATTAATAGTCCTAATACCGGTTTCCTTTTTGGCATGTTGCATCGTTCCCATCCTGAGGAGACGGTGTGAGCAGGCTCTGGACAGACAGCTGATGATGGTGGCTGGTCTCCAGCGAGCACAAATGTTGAACATGATGACTCCGTCCCAAAAAGCACAACTCTGCCTGGACGAAAAGGACGCAGAGAATGGGAGATATCCGGACTTGTACCCCAATCTTGACTACTGTGACGACTCTGATGGAGATGAACAGAGTCCCGTCTGAGGTAACTCGTAAAAACTGAATGTTGTCAGGAGCAAGAGGATATCACAAGGGACGATGGAGTAATGGGAATAACCAAGAAGTGGCCATTAAGTGGACATTATATTGCAATTAACCTTTATACTACTTTCTCATATTCTCACAGGTGAATGCATATTTCAGTTCATGAGTATGTTATGTTTTAGTATGTCTAATCATGTTATCAGTTATAATCGGGATAATACGTTCATTTAAGTTCATGTAATCAATACAGAAGGTATACTTACAGGTTTAGCTACATCAGCTTCAACAGTTTTAAAAGATGGGTAATTAATCACATTTATCCTTGGGAGAAATGCTTACAGTTAAGATATTTTGTTAATCATCTCAAATGGCTTCTATGGTAATTGTTGTGTTTAAGTGAAAAGTGTAGTGACTTGAAGTTCACGATGAAGGTCGCCAGCGGGTGGGGCCGTAAGGGAATTTCCTGCTAAAAGCAGCCGGCAGGTTTTCGCCCTTGCAAGATGTGAACTTCTTAAGGTGAATGATGTATTCTGCATTCTGATTATGATGAAGTCAATGTTCTGGTTATATACAGACATCTATACGTGTACTCCAATGTAGTTAGACTGATATTATCAAAGCTAACATCATTTTGTAATCCATGGTAACAATATTACATTTCATATATGTATTTTTGTTGTTTTTAGCTAAAGGAAGAACGTGGACTTTCGGTGATGTCATTGTGGGATTGCATTTTATTTAAATTCGGCTTTATGCTAATATAATCCCAAAATTGGAATTATAGGGGGGATTATGTTAGGGCGAATTTAAAGGCTAAACATACAGCTATTCGTTTCATGTGATATTTGTGAGATTCTAGTTGAGGTAATTTCAGCCAGACCTGCAGCAGACTTGTTCTCGGAAAAGGTGCTTGTGAGAGAGGTCAGAGGTGAGTTTCTCAGCAGCGAAAAACAATACTCGAAACCTTTGCCAAAACGTTCCACCCTGATAGGAGAGTACAGGAAATCTCATGCCGTGACCAGTGGTAGTTTGGCTGGAGCCAAACTATCCCCATAGTGACGAGTTGGCAAAAACAGACACATGATGACGTCACTGAAACCTTCCATAAAGATACATGTTTGAAGCTGAGGGGAGTCGGTCCGTCCATCTACCATGATTGCTGTGTTTCGAGCTGTGTGACTTCAATAAAACCCGCAAAGGCTGCCAAGTTGATTCTGTCGTCTCATCATTGATATATGTGTATTTGCATCTGGGAAATCCTTAACAGCTCCAGTGTCCACCATCACTACTAAAATAATCACAGAAATCATTTTCAGCAGAGAAAAACAGGTGCTATAAATCAATCCTCCTGTTTGACCCAAAAGTAGCATTTTGAAATAACCTGTAACCTGTAATATTGGTGTTGATGATCTCATTTTAAAGTGTGGATTAGGATAAATCTAGGAGAAAGACTCTTCTCAAACTCAAACGAATAAAAAAAGTTGCATTTCTTCTTGTGTCCAGCAGTGGGTGACTGTTTCCTCAAAGGGAAGGTGGATTTGGGGAAAAAGTCCAGGAAACATCATTTGAAGAACGAGAAACTGGTACAGCACAGAACACATACATGCACACACACCACAGTATACGCCGTCCTGTTTTTTTGTTTTTTTTTGATGACATCGCTAATTTTTACTCCCCAGTGACTGTTTCCTGAAATTCTGAGAGCAAAGATGGCAAACATGCACGGCCCCAAACCTGCAGTTTTTCTTGGTTAACTGAGCTTTTTCTCCAAATAATTAAATTGCATGAGATAAAAAAAAGATACTGGGGCTGTTTAAACCTCAGATCAGACTAAAAATCTCATCCTAAAGGTCACCTGAGGTGTAAACCCTCTCTAACAGCAGCTCTGTTTTCTTTCCTGTGAGCTGATGAGATGAGATGTGACGCTCACTAACACAGATATATTACCCCGGCTCCCGTCCTCATTAGCAGCATCAGATGCTGACGTGATGATGAACCCAGCGCGTTTGAAAGTTTCACCTCAGAGTCTCAGTTTTTCTTTCTAATGAAACGTTTTTAACACCTTTGGCTCCCTGACACGCAGGATGTCTTTTAATCACACACACACACAGTCTCACACTCTCTCTAAACTCCAAAACGCTAAATATTTCCTCCTGCAGGAAAAAAAAACATAACTCATTAAATACTTCAGGATGTGATGCAAGAAACACCTTAAGCTTTATTTGATGAGTCAAAACTTCAGGTTAGAGTCATTTGAGAAGAAGTTTCAGATGTTTTACATGTTTAAAATTGATTTTATTTCATTTTTTAAAGGATTTTAAATCACAGCTCTGCCTCGTTCCTGTTTTTAATCACCACCCTGAGCTTCTTTGTTTTTGCTCTTCCTGTACAAACTTTTCTCTCCCTGACGTGTTTATTCTCTAATTTGACATGTCAGAGGTGTAAAGGTGTGATTTTAACCCCTGCTGTTAATCACAGAGTCTGAAAGTGAGAGACAGACCTCAGGACTTTATCACAGGAACAATAACAAGCAGTTATCAAACCATCTGGGGAGTTCAGGGAAAGTTTTCCTCAAAAACTTCTAAAAATACACAGAGAAGAAGAAGTTAGACTCATTTTATCTGTAAAGTTTTATTCATGAAGACCATCAGACAAAATCTAAACAGAACATGGAGCTCTATGGTGGCTAAGGTGCTGAAGGGCAAAGCCCCTAGTGGACACTGTGTGAACTGCATGGTTTCAGACTCATTTTTCAGATTTGCTCCTTTACTTCAGCACATCTCACATGCAAAGCGAGGTATTAAACCTCTGACAGGTCTGCAAAGGAGTTAATCTGGGAATAAATAGGCATCATAGTCTCACCCAGAGAGACAAACAGTTGCAAAATTTAAAAATTAATCCGACCTATTGTCAGGCAACAGGAATAAATAAATAAGTTTAATACTTTCGCTCTGAAAAATCTTTGTTTTTCACACGCAGCAGGTTAAAAGATTAAAAATACCAATATATAATCAATCTATCAGTGACACCTGCCAATATCTTAGTAACACATGCCAATCTATCAGTGACGCATGTCAAAAACTCAATACACCGACATCCTATCTACTATCTACCATCTACCAATTGCCCTGTTACACCTGTCAATCTATCAGTGACAAATGCCAGTAACTTGATGACACATGCAAATATCTCTTTAAGACCTGGTAGTCTGTCAGTGACACCTGCCAATATCTTAGTAACACATGCCAATCTATCAGTGACACATGCCAATCCCTCAATGACACATGGCAGTCACTCTTTGTGACCTGGCAGTCTATCAGTGTCACTTGCCAATATACCAGCAACACATGCCAATCTTTCAATGACACATGCCGGTAACTCTGTGCCACATGAAAATATATTAGCGGCATAGTCTATCAGTGTTACCTGCCAGTTCATTAGTGGCACCTCCCATTGCTCAGTGACACATGCCAATCACTCAATGACACATGCCAGTTACTCTTTGGAACATGGCAGTCTGTCAGTGTCACCTGCCATTGCTCAGTGACACATGCCAATCACTCAATGACACATGCCAGTCACTCTGTGTGACCTGCCAGTCCATCAGCATCACATGCCAGTCTACCAGTGACACCTGCCAATCGCCATGTGGCACCTGCCAATATGCTGGTGACACCTAGAAATCACTTAGTGGCACATGCCAGTCACTTGATTACACATGCCAAACACTTATTGGAACCTACCATTTTATAAGTGACATCTACCAATTGCCCCGTCACACGATTCAATCTCTCCGTGACACATGCCAGTCACTCTGTGCCACCTGCAGATCTATCAGTGACACCTACCAATCACTCAGTGAAGCCTACCATTTCACCAGGGACATCTACTAATTGCCCAGTTACACCTGTGGATATCTCTCAGTGACACATGCTAATCATTTGGTGACACATGCCAGCCACTCTGTGCCACCTGCTAGTCCATCAGCATCACATGCCAGTCTACCAGTGACAACTGCCAGATGCTTAGTGGCACCTGTCAATCTGTTAGCGACAGGTTGCCAGATGTTGCTTATTGATTGGCTATGTCACACCATCAGCTGTTTTTGGATCTTGGTGTCTCTGGATTCTAAAAGAAGAACCTCTCCTCTCTGTCCTGCAGTCGACTCTCGCTTTAAAGTCTGCTGAGTCTTCAGTTCCTGCAGCAGAGCATCTTATCATAGTTTCTGTTGGACAGCTCATTGGCTGGAGGTCACTTCCATTACACCTGAAGTGTTCAGTGTCAACACAGCTCAGCCTGACACAGCCGGCGGTGAGAGAAAAGTCTGGCTCTGCAGAGTCTGAGCTCTTTTTCTGCTGAGTTTGGATTAAATCTGTGTTCATGTGAGAATCAGCGGCTGGTTTAAATCTATAATCTGAGCAGAGAGATGCTCTGACTCCAGTTTCACCTCGCTGATTCCTGAACGGGGATGAAATAACAAGAAATAAATCGATCCCTCTTTTCTGTGAAGCAAGAACACAAACCTGTGACCCTGAACTCAAATTTACCCAGAAGGCCCTGCAGAGTATTCGAGCCACTCAGGAGGTAATGAACCTTCACTTTAAACCCCATTACCCAGGAGTCTTTGCAGCGAGCCAAACCAGCCATGCTTGTCTGCTGTACAGTTTGATGTAAGAGAGAAAGAGATGAGATTTGGCTCATCTTTTGTGTGCTATCACATCTGTTGATGTTTCTGCAGAAATCCTTCTGTATGCATTTATTCTGGTCTAATATTCACTGATTTAAAGAGACAGTGCATACATAATTCGCTTTTTTCTTGCTCCATTGGCAGATTTTTTTTTTTTTTACTTGTTACAGCAATTCAGAGCTCATTTTGTCTTTCAATAACTTCAAACAAGACATTTTCTGGACTGATCAGGTGAATGTGGCTCATATTTAGTCTAAAAGGACATTTTATACTGAAAATAAGACAAAAACACTTGATAAGATCTCAGTTTATTGCAGTGTACACAGGTGTGTAAGTGTCTGTGTCTGCCTCGACCCCTTCTCTGCCTGTACGTTGATGTTTTGGATGTTTCTGGGTGGAGAGTACACTTGGCTACCTCAAACAGATGAAGCTTTTTCCTAAATGAGGTTGAAGCTTGTCTCAACTTTCATGAAGAGCGATGCTAGTTAGCTTTCTGCTAACCAAGTATGTTTCAAATACCCGTGATTAGCTTAAGCTAACATGCTAAGTCAGGTGCACGGCTCTTGAGTCTCTCCCAGGTAGAAATGTGATGCTACAGGTGGTTGCTGGGCGAGAGAGTGTGTTCATGTAGTCACGGTCGGAGGCTGTGGGTGCGGGCTGCAGCTGGCACTGAGCCACCGAGGAGGTGGAGCCCAGTTTGGATGTTGTGTTTTCTAACAAGTAACCAAAACTTTTGCATGTTGGCTGATGGATGCATCATAGTCCTTTTTATCTCTTCTTCCTGCTGTCTTCTTAACCCTTCTCCTCGTCCAATCACAGCTGGAGGAGCTCATACCTGCTCTTTAACCCTGACACCACTCCTGCAGCTGTGTATTAGTGTGTGTACATGTGTGTGTGTATTATAAAAGCCACAGCCACATTAGCTGTGGGTAAATCCTCCCCTGGTGTCAACTCTTTGACCCTCGTCTGAAGGATCGGACCGTGTGGGTGGCGAGGAGCAGCTGGTGAACGGGCTGCAGGAAGAGCAGTGGGGTAAGACAGGATCAGCAGAGAGGATGTTATCACTAAACAGCATCAGGGGGAGGGTTTTAACGTTGATGTTACTCTGACATGATGCAGATTAAACTTGAGCATCAGTGCTTCAATTTCTGTCTCACAGTCTGGGTTTCTGGGTCGTGTTCATCGCACCTGTCGGGTCAGTTTTGCAGCTTTGGTGTCGAACGTCATCAGGATTTGATGACTAACTCCTGGTCAATGCAAAGACATCATGCATACTTCTTAAAACCATATGTTGCTTTATGATCTGAGTGATGTTTTAGGCTCACAGACTTCCTAAAGTCTGCCTCAGAAGATGAAAGCACCAGGAGCTCTGGATGTGAGAAAGCTGACTGACGTGTGACTGAGACCTGACAGGTGGGGATGGAGACGGCTCGGCGGCTGACAGGGACGTGAGCTGGAGTTTGATGCAGACAGCTTCTCTGTTCTTCCAGTGATGCATCCTTCCAGCTGCTTTGAGAGGTGTGTAAAGTGGAAATCTAGGTTTTATCCATGTCTTTAAAGAGTCGTTGGACAAACAGCGTTCTTTTATCAACACTCTGGAAGTCAGAGCCCAAAGCATCTCTGTTTGTTTCATCCGATGTGTGAAAACTGTCACACCTCATCTCAGCGAAGGGTCAAACACCATCCACCTCCTGTCGTTTAAAAAGCTCCTCCAGGGAGGAAGAGGAAGAGGAAGAGGGGTTTAATGCTAAAACCGTTGATATGCAAACAGCCCTGTATAAAGAACACAGAGCTGGAGGTAATGAAGCTTTAAAGAAGGCGGAGAGGAAAAAATAAGTCAGGAGCCATTTTTCCTCTGCTCACCTGGATTAAAGTCATTCAGGAGGCACAAAGTCTACTTTATCTTCACAATAAAGACAAAAAAGTTTATAAAACTCTAAACATAGTTAGAATCTAGTAAATAATTATCTAAATGACACATTTTTTGTATTAAAAATTTGTACATGTGATGTCTTGGTTTTTTATCTTTAATAAACTTCAAATTATTTGAAAAATTATTAATAAAAATGATTTAATAAATATGAAAAAATGTTATATAAATTCTATGAATTTGTAAAATTTAAGACATTTTGATGAGTTGAAATTTTTCTTAAAAAAATTTAAATTTCAAAAACTTGCAAAACTTTTCAAAAAATGTGCAAAAATTTTGCAAATTTTTTTAAATTTCTTAAAATTTGCCAAAATTTCATAAGTTTGCAAAAAAAAAGTTGTTTCAAAAATTTGCAAATTAAAAAAATAGAATTTGAATAGTTAGCCAAAATATGCAGGAATAAAAAAAAAGAGATATTTGTCAAAACTTCAATATTTTTCAAAATCTTCAGCCTTTTTGGTTTTAAAAAATGTGTACGTCTTACTTTTTATTATTTAATAAACTTGAAATAATTTGAAAATATATTAAATTATTATTTAAAAAATATATGAAATATAAATTTCATTAATTTGTAAAACTAAGGACATTTTGTTAATTTTTTTTTTAATCGAAATTTTTTAAACTTGTAAAACTTGTCAAAGATAAAAAATTTTAAAATGTGAAAATTTTTTCCAAAACTTTTAAAATTCCTAAAAATGTGCCAAAATTTCACAAGTTTGCAAAAAAAAAAAAAGTGATTACAAAAATATGGAATTTGAAAAATATGGAATTTGAATAATTAGCAAAAATATGCAGGAATAAAAAAAATATATGTTTGTCAAAACTTAAACTATTTTTAAAATCTTCAAAAAAAATTTTTTTCCTGAGTTTGAAAAAACATCAACAAATTTTAGTTCCAAAAAAGTTTTGAAAAAAATGAAAAAAAATCTTGCCATGCCATGTAAAAGCTTTATTTCAAGAGGTGATGCATATTTAGTTCAACTCACAACAAAACTCAAAAACAAATATGGCGATTGTTGTTGAGGTTTCGCTAATGTACTGTTCGCATAAAAGATAAAAATGGAGGCAGCTGTAGGAGTGGGTGGTCAGTGAGGCAGTTAAATACATTGTGAAAGTTCCTCCATTGTTATTTTTTCTTAGTGTCTCACTAAAGCTACGCATCAAGTAGTAACAGCAACACTGCCCCCCATGGTTTCCAGTAGTACTGCTCCATTTGGTTGTTAACTGTGAGCTTCATGGGAACTAACACTAATACGCACAGAAAGAAAGTTATCTTCACGAAGCCTACTGGAGACTTAACCACAGCAGGGTTATGTGTTGTCTCAGTTACCGCCGTCGCACAGGAAGTGATGATTCTTTAGACCAAATCAACAGGCTGCAGTGTTTCCAGCTCCACTTTAGGGGTTCAGATCAGAAAGTCTGGCATCCAAACAGAAGGGGACCACAAAGTGGGACGGTACAGGTGGGTGATTTGGGGACCTGTCCCACAAAATGTGTGCCGTACTGAGACAAACTGAACTGAACCACTTGGTGGAAACGGAGCTTAAAGGACGCTCAGAAAACTGCAGTTTATGTAACATGTGGCGCTGTGGGGACTGACTTGATGACATTTTTCTGTGTGTGTGTGTGTGTGTGTGTGTGTGTGTGTGTGTGTGTGTGTGTGTGTGAGCAGGTCAGTAGGGAATACCACAGAGCAGAGGATCCATCTGGTTTCAGTTGATGCGTGGAATGAATCAAAAATCACATCATTACCCCAAATATCTGCTCATCTCACAAACAGAGGACTCCATCCTGGGTCTGTGGTTCGTGGAGCTCCCTCCATTAAAATTCATGGGCTGTGTGTGTGTGTGTGTGTGTGTGTGTGTGTGTGTGTGTGTGTGTGTGGTGTTGGGATGATTTCCCCTCCCTCGACACGACGTCTGAGCTTTGATCGTCCTCCTCTTTGTTCTTTCTCTTTTGTCGAACACAGAAATCAAAAGGCGTCACGTCGAGAGCGACAAACAGCGAGGATCAGATCAGACAGAGAAACAAACACGGTTTCTATCAGCGAACGATTTTATCTGAGTTACAGTCCAGCTTCTGATTCAACAGTAGTGCACATCTCCAATTTGATGTGGAGCAAACCTCATAATAGCATCTGATCTAAGCATGCTTTAGAATGGTGCGCCAAAAATAAAATTCAAGTCACTGTTTGGGAGGCGACATTTTGTGAAGATTAAGTTCATTTTTTCCTATATTTCTCATGGTGGTTGCGACATTATTTTTCCTGACTGTCTGCTACGCACAGTGTATGGAACCCCAACAGCGTCATAATGAAACAAATAAATACAAGATTTTAAAATAAAAACCATTTTGATAAATGACAGAAAAATATGTAATATGACCATTTAATTGTGAAATATGGCACTTTCAAGTTTGATAGACCAAGTCATTCAAAAAAAAAAAAAAAAAAAAAAAGCGGTATTAAATAAAAGGCCATTGTGGAAAAGAAAATTATGGAGTAAAAAATTGCCTTTGTAAATAAAAATATATTTTTTATTATTTTAGAAAATCTTGGAAAATAATTGAAAATATTTTTTTTAATAAAAAAAGTATGAAATTGTTAAATAATAATTATTAAGTATTTAATTTTAATAATTTGGTATTGAAGAATAATGAAACAAATTTTTAATAACATTACCTAATTTCACAATTAAATAACATATTAATATAATTGTTTGTATTTATCAAAATGGTTTTTATTTCAAAATGTTGTATTAATTAATTAATTTATTTGTTTATTTATGACTCTTTTGGGGCTCCATACAGTGTGCTCAAAGAGGAGAAATCTGAACGCACCAACATGAGGCAGAAATGACATTAAACCAAGAGATATATCACAAGGCCATTTAGTTTGTTAGATTTAAAAGAACAAAGTATGGATCTGATCTATAAGAGAGGATAAATATGATAAAACAGTATAAACAATTTAGAAAATAATAAAATAGGAAACACCAACAAAACAACGGACGACTCCCTTTGCAGCTTCCTTTTACCTGGAGCCAGTTCTTTGTCAGGCGCTAAACTGGAGCTAGCACTAGCTCCAGTTTGGTGGAAAAGGGGTAAAAGACTGCGCACAAACACTTTAGATCCTGGAGTCTGAAAACCACTCACAGAGTCTCTGGAGGAAGTTGAAGTCTGATGCAGCAGATGTTTGTTTTATCCAGATTGTCCGACACTGAAATGTAAACCGACATGTAGCACTTAAAGGGAACGACTCCTTGCTTGTTAAGCCTTCAACACTCTGTAGCCCCGCCTTCTGGTGTCGCCAGCCCATGCTTCACTCATTCGCTCTCATTGGCGTCCATTTGATTTCAACCGTTTACTGCATCTATAGAAGTAAATTATGTTTTTCAGCAGAGGGAGGCGGAGCTTGTCAATCAAAATCCTGCTCGTAAACTACTGTGGGTGAGAGCGGTGTGCTCTTTGGACGAGAGCTCAGCATGGATATGAGGAGAAGATGTGAGATGGCAGAGACACAGAGAGACGCTTCTAGTCAGAAAAGTTCAGGCAGCTCACGCTCCAACTGAGGATATGTCGCCGTAGTTCAGAGAGAAAGAGCGGCGCCATCGTGAGAAAAGACGACGGAGATCAACGTTTAAAGTGTTCATGCTGCTCTCTGTTGCCCCCAAGAGGCCAAAATCATCTCAAACACGCCTCAGATGGAAATGAATTACCACAGACAGCGATACGAGACTGTTTTGTTCCTGTTGTGGGCGCTTTATTTATTTATTTTATCCCACAGAGATTCAGGAGCCAATAAGAGCCTCAGCAGGCGCGCAGCACACTTTCAAAGAGCAGACACAGCAGAGCAGTAAAACCACAGGCTCTGCTCCATCAACACATTTCACAGAGAATTATTAACACAGAGACTAAAAACCATCTCAGATATTTACACCCTGATGATCGGCTCAGGGGGCGACTCAGCGCTGAAGCTACACGTCGTCAGCGTGCCTTAAAAGGCCAAAAGGAGCGACTGAAGGAGGGAAATCTCTAAGCAGCTTCTGTGAAGGAGGCTGAGTGAAGTGTGTGCAGCTCTCTCTGTGTAACACACACACATGTGCACACACACACACAGACACAGACGTAAATCCCTCTCCCCAGCAGGGGGCCGTGATCTGAAGCTGTGCAGTTCATGTAAATTCTGGCTCCCTGCAGCTGTAACAACACATGAGGCTGCGTTCGCCAGCCAACCCAGAGCGTGTCATTAAACAGCGTTATTAAAATCCCGTCCAGCAGCAGGACGTCGATGAGAGCGCGGCTGGAGCACGCCGACGGCTTCATTAGGTCTGCATTTGAGCCAACAGTTAGTTTGGAGTGAAGAGACGCTGTCAGTGTGACGTTTCTGTGTGACACGACAGAAACTCTGAGAATAGATTTATAACAGTCAAACTCTGTGTGTGTGTGTGTGTGTGTGTGTGTGTGTGTGTGTGTGTGTGTGTGTGTGTGTGTGTGTGTGTGCCCTACTGTTTAGATAACGCAGTCTGTGTTGTCATGGATGCTAAACTACATGTTTCAACATATCTGAGACAGACTCTGAAAAAGATACGGAAGATGATTAGGGCCACTAAGAAAAAAACATGTCAATTTTTTTTTTTATATCTTTTTTTTTCCTGATAAAAATTTGGAAATTTGACTTTTTTTTAGAATTCTGACTATAACCTTGAAATTCTGAGGAAAAAAAAAAACAGAATTTATATTTTTAAAAAAAGTCCATTTTTTATTTCTATTTTTTCTGAAAAAAAAATTAGAATTCTGAAATGAAAGTCAGACTTTTGAGAAAAAAGACAGAATTCAGACTTTTTTTTCTCAGATTTCTGAAACTAAATTAAGAATTTTGAAGAAAAAAAGAAATTTAAAAAAGAGTCCAATCTTTTTTATTATTATTATTATTATTATTATTATTATTATTATTATTATTATTATTATTATTATTTTAATTACATATGATCAATTTATTTCCTGAGTTTACTGACTTTAATTATTGACTTTTATTCTTGGAAAAAATGGTTAAAAAAAATAAAAAAAATAAAAATCTGACCTTTTTTTTCCCTCAATGGCCCTTATCCCCTTTCAAAAGATGATGGTAAAAATATATATATATATCAGTTTCTGTAAAGTAAATCACCTCCAACCTAATGGCTGCATTGACTGTTCAACTCGGAGGAGTATTTTCAAAAACAAATATCAACCCTCATTTGTTTTGAAAAACACTTTTGTCCACCAGTAACTGGGCACATCCACCAAAATATGCAGCTCAAAGCATGTTAAACCCATACGTGGTGGTGTTTGTCATACGTGAAACCCATGCCAGCCAATCAGAATGATCCTCTGACATTCAGCTCTGACCCTTGAGAACCAAAAACTCTGTTTTCTGGCGTATACATGGAACCAGAACTTTTCAAAAAATCTTCACTTTGGCCGGAGTTTTCAGGAAACATTGTTTTTAGTGACGTAAAACTGTGGTTCAGTGTGGATGACACAACTTAACGTATAAATATATATGAGGGTTCCCGGTTTCTGGCTACGTGTGGACGACCAAAGACAAGATGTTAACCTCATCTGGCTCTGCTTTGTTTCGTATTAGCTTTGTCTATGTCATGTTACAAACCAGCTCTGTTACCATTCTGGCTCTGTTATGCACTGTATCATATCGTACCGTATCGTATCATTTCAGCTCCATCACCAAACCAGCTCTGTTACCATTCTTGCTCTGTTAAGTTCTGTATCATACCGCATCGTACTGTATCGTATCGTACTGTATCGTACTGTATCGTACTGTATCGTACTGTATCGTGTCATACCATATCGTATACTGTATCGTACCGGCTCCATTGTACTGACTCTGTTTCATCCACAGGTTGTTTAAAACATGAACATAGTTGCAGTGACATCACCTGTTTGTTCCTGGTGCAGGGTATTGAAAGGGATTTTTAATGAAACTGATTGGACAATAAAACAATCCTAATAACCTCTAAACCGTTGAGTTAGAAAAAGAATTACCCACCACTAAGTGTGTAACAAAAGCAAAATAAGTGGTCCAGGCCCAAACTGTTTTTAAACCAGACCGTAAATATGCTTTGAATGCCATAAACGTCTGGTTTTTGACTAGGTGTGTAACATTATTACTATGTACCGTACTAGCTCCATTAAGTTGTGCTGCGTACAGTCTCTGTACCGCACAGGCTTGGTGCTGTACCCACAAGCTTTAGGTTTTTGATGTATAGGCTCAGGTATGTTCTGTGCCGTACCAGCTCTGTTATACTGTGTACCGTACCAGCTCCATACCATACCAGCTCTGTTATACTGTGTCTCGTACCAGCTCTGTTATACTGTGTACCGTACCAGCTCTATACCATACCAGCTCTGTTATACTGAATGCTGTACCAGTTCCATACCGTACCAGCTCTGTTATGCTGTGTACCATACCAGCTCTGTTATACTGTGTACTGTACCAGCTCCATACCGTACAAGCTCTGTTATTCTGTGTACCGTACCAGCTCTGTTATACTGTGTACCGTACCAGCTCTGTTTTACTGTGTACCGTACCAGCTCCATACCGTACCAGCTCTGCTATTCTGTGTACCGTACCAGCTCTGTTATACTGTGTACCGTACCAGCTCTGTTTTACTGTGTACCGTACCAGCTCCATACCGTACCAGCTCTGTTATTCTGTGTACCGTTCCAGCTCTGTTATACTGTGTACCGTACCAGCTCCATACCGTACCAGCTCTGCTATTCTGTGTACCGTACCAGCTCTGTTTTACTGTGTACCGTACCAGCTCCATACCGTACCAGCTCTGTTATTCTGTGTACCGTTCCAGCTCTGTTATACTGTGTACCGTACCAGCTCCATACCGTACCAGCTCTGTTATACTGTGTACCATACAGCTCCATTCCGTACCAGCTCTGTTATACTGTGTACCGTACAGGCTTCGTACCGTAACTCCTGGAGTCTCCCACAGAAAGATGCCGTGGCAACAAGGCATCACTGAGCACAGAGCAGATAGAGGACAAAACATGGTGTCGATTTTCAGAATTAAACAAATTTAAAAAAAAAAATAACAACAACATGAAAGTGGAGAAAGTGACGGTTCCTGGAAGCTTTGCTGCAGAGAAGACAGAGAACCGAATCTGTTATATCTAAAGTACATTTTCTATAATCTCAGGACTTTCAGGGATTAAACTGAGCCGCTCCAAGAAGTGTTTTGGTATAATTTCACACACCAGGATTAAAAAAGAAGTCGGTTTCAACAGAAGCAGCCTCTACCTTCAGGAAAAATAGATATTTAAAGATATGGTGTCGACTGTTTGGGCGTCAGCTCGCAGCACAGCGGGTCAAAGCGAGGGCGGATGAGTGTTTGGGTCAGACGGACATGAAATATGACGGATTTCGTTGATCCAATTCCAAGAAATACAGTGTAGGAGAGGATTTACCCAGAATGCTTCAGACAACAATAACATTAGGGATGAAAACTGTCTGAGGGGTCAGAGGAGGGACACCGAGAGAGGGTGATGGAGGGGGAGGAGATGGGGAGATCTGGAGGTTGTTTCTGTCTCTGCTCGATAGAAACACAGGTTAAGAGGTAAATACTGCAGAAGTAAAGTCTGATTAATGATAAATGATGTTATTGTGATGCTGCAGGTTCACATCATGTATGGGGCGTTGATTATAAAGTCGCACACACTACGGATACTCAGCTACGTTTCAACATTTAGTTTTCATTCTTAATATTTCTAAATCTTGAGCAAAGATTTCTGAATATTTGCAAAGACTTCCAGAAACTAAATCAAAATTTCCAAAACTTTGGCGGTGATTTCTAAATATTTAATTAATAATGCAAATTCAAAGCCCTGCTCACCGGTAGCATCAAAATAAAAGTTTGAGGAAGCGATCTACCTAATTAGAGTTTTCAGATGTCAAGATCTACTTCTTCGATGTCGGCCACAGAATCTTCAACAGCGCCAACATAGAACTTGTCGTGTGAGTGTGAATTGACATATAAGCTGAATTTAGAAATCGTACCTCAAGATTAAGAAATCTTGACTTAATACTAAGACATATTCGAAAAAAGATTAAGAAATCTTGACTAAATAAAAAGAAATCTTTGATCGTGTTTTAGAAATCCTGACTGGAGATAAGGAAGTCTTGACGTAATATTGAGAAATCTTTGATGAAGATTTAAAAATCTATTTTTGATATTGAAAAAATCTTTACGCAAGATCAAGAAATCTTAGCTAAATAATAAGAAATCTTGACTTAATATTAAGAAATCTTTGCTCAAGATTAAGAACTATATGCCCAATAATAAGAAATCTTGACTAAATACTAAGAAATCTCTGATCAAGATTAACAAATCTTTGCTCAAGATTAAGAAATCTGACTCAAGATGAGGAAGTCTTGAAGCGATATTGAGAAATCTTTGATCAAGATCTAAAAATGTAACCTTGATTTTAAAAAGTCTTTGCTTAAGATTAAAATATCTTTGTTTAGATTTAGTAATCTTGACTAAATAATAGGAAATCTTGACTTAATATTTAAAAAACCACTTTGCTCAAGATAAAGAAATCTTGACTGAATACACAGACATATTCAACCAAGATATTGAAATCTTGACTTATTTTTTGAAAAAAATTGTTCAAAAATCTGAATCTCAAAAACCTTGATGGAAGAATTAAAAATCTTTAATCAAGATTTAAAATTCTCGACTAAATACTAACACATCTCTGATCAAGATTTAGAAACCATGACTAAACATTTAGAAATTAAGACTTAATATTTAGAAATCTTTGCTCAAGATTTTTAAATCTTGACTAAAAATTTGGAATTCTTGACTTAATATTTTGAAATAATTCATCAAGAATCAGAACTCTCTGCTTAGGATATAGGAATCTTGAATAATGTTTAGAAATCTTGACTTAATATTAAGAAATTTTTGATCAAGATTTAGAAATCTTTGCTTGTGATATAGAAATCTTGACGAAATGCTTAAAAATCTTGCCCAAGATTAAGAAATCCATGCTCATGATTTAGAAATCTTGACTAAATACCAAGAAATATTTGATCAAGATTCAGAAATCTTGCCTAAATATTCAGAAATCTTTGCTTAAGATCAAGAAAGCTCAACTGAATAGAGCTAAATGTGGAGAATTGTTATTATTTGTAGTGTGATTCGGCGCCTTCTCTTAACGATGTCACAGAATAATGAAGTCCATGAATCAAATGGGGATGAACTGACCTGCCGTTCTGCACATGTGCAGTCTGCGTCTGTTTGGAGGATAATCATCTTTGTGAGAGGGTCTGTGGTGGTGATTTGGCTCTGAGTCCTCAGACTCCAACAGGTGGAGGAGATCCCCTCTGGATGGGGCTGATGGATGGAGGCGATTACAGGCCTGATCATTACTGCAGGAGGAGGAGGAGGAGGAGGAGGAGGAGGAGGAGGAGCAAAGAAAGGCGGCGTGGAGTCAGTGAGGTCTCCTCGTCTGTTTATCCTCCTCTCTGCTTGTCGCTGTCACCACATTTTCCTCCTCGTCCTCCTCAGAGAGCTGCTGTTACATTTATTCATCCTGACGGCGTCATGCAGTCTGACCTTTGACCCCGCTCCCTGCCTCAGACAGGAACACGATAAACGCCGTGTTTCTGCAGAGATGAGCTGAGGCTTCCTGACAGATCTCAGAGAAACAGACGGACGGAGGGATTGAGGAAGAGGAGGATGTCTGACAGAATAAGAGCACACCTGGGGATTGCATCGCAATCCTCTGCAGTGGCTCCTTATAGCTTTGTAAAATATTACTGAAACAAAGAATTGTTATTTTTCTTCCAGAGGGTATTGATGATTAAAGACACTGACACTAAATAAAATCCTGCGTTAACATTTAGTTGAACTAAATCTTCATCCCATCTGTCAATAAAGCCTGCCACCGCTCTACTTCACCTCCTACAACATCAACAGCCCACCAACTTTCCATGCACCTGTGGCTAACCTCAAGTTTTACAGCCCTGGGAAGATAACTACATCTACAAAAAGACTCATCTGGAAGAAAACACAGATTTTAATTCTGTGTGGATGGATTCATTTAACTGACAACGTGCTGGATTAATATACATGACTGATATGTGGCAAGACAACAAGTTATTATAAGCTGAGTGATATTTTAAAAATTCTTTCATATGTTTCGAAATTTTTGAAAATGCATTTAATTTCAAAACCATTTTTAATTTTTGTATTTTTTTAATTTCATTTTTTAGTTTTGCAATTCTTGTTTAATAAAATGAAATTTTGGCATATTTTTGAATTACATTTTTTATTTTAACACATTTTTTTAAATTTCAAAATTTCTTGTATTTTTTTTATTTTTTTTTATCCTTTTATTTTTGCAAATTTTTAAAATGAAAATAAAATGGCAACATTTTTATATATATATTTTTTTTTAACTTCAAAATATTATTTATTTTTTTTGCAAATTTATTAAGAATAAAACACTTAGACGTCACATGTACAATTTCATAAATTAAAAAAAAAAATCTTGTTTTGGTCATTTTTCACTAGATTTTAACTTTGTATTTTTTTGCCTTTATTGTGAAGATAAAGTAGATTTAGTGGCTCCTGAATTACTTTAATTCAGCTGTGTTAAGGCTAAAGGGCTCCTGTGAAAGTAATGGTTGAAGACACCTTCTCTTAATGAAAAAAAAGGCAAGATGTGGTACCTTAAAGAGGGGGTATTTTGCTCCTTTTTTTAAAAAAAGTTTTTAGCCTTTATTCTGTCCCTCTGATTCCCCTGTAGTATCTTTATATAACTGTCAACTAAACCCTCCTTTTGTTTCACCCCTGTCTGAAACACTTTGTTTAAGCGACTGTCTCTTTAAGGCTCCCCTCTCCACAAACCCCCTCTCCTCTGATTGGGCGGCTCTCTTGAGGCCATTTAGGGTGGAGCTTAGGGCAGATCTTGATGTTTGAGGCCCAACTGCGAGCAGTGTTTCTGAATTAGTGACATTGTCCCTTTACTGAGCGACTTTTTGGTGGCTTTTTTTTTGTTTTTTGTTTTTTTCTTGAAGCAATTAGCGAGAAATCCAGAAAAGCTGCTAGTTTGACATTTTTCCAAATTTATTACATTTCAAAATTTATTTTTTTGTTTCAATTTTTTGAAATTTTGAGGTTCAAATAAAAGATATTTCTCCATTTCTTTATTTTTTTTTAATATATTTTAATTTTTTTTTTCTTTTTCAATTTCAGATCCTTAGATTTTCATGTATGAGAATGATAAGTATGATCAGCTCACAGAGGGACACAGGGATTTCTCCAACATATAAATACGTAGACGTCTGAAAACCTGAAGGTCTCTGTTTCTTTTCTGATTTCTCCTAAAATCTGATCCTCGGTGTCTTTGCGTGTCTGGACCTCCTGGCCCACTAACTCTGGCTGGTTGAGTGTCACACTGCTCTCACCTGCCTGAGAGCAAAGACTCACATCAGAAAATAACCACGGATGGAGAAATGACAGAAAGAGGTGCTCCATCTAAAAAAGGATCTGGCTGACGTGGTTGGTGCAGAAATACAACAGCCATGAAAGTACGATCTTTAAAAGGATGCTTTTGCGTTTTATCAACTGTTCCTAAATGAATATTTTACCTCCCGGTGCATCCAGACACTGAAGGTTTGAAGGAAGCTGAGTCTGAATCCTGAGTTTCCAATAAAAGATGCAAATTGAGCAAACGGAGAGAATCACACACACACACACCTTCCTCACACACCTCCCTCACATGCTAAGAGTCCATTAACTCTCTGATATCATGCAAACATGGAGGAATACGATCGTACATCCTCCCTCTGCTCACAGCGAGGCTCCATGATGGAGCCAGGTGTTTGTCTGTCTGATGAATATTCAGCTCGTCTCCGAACCTCCAGGACTCTCTGTGAGCTGGATACAGGCTCCGTGTTCAAAAATCAAACACAGGGAAACCTGAGCAGACTCATCCTGCATCAGGTGTTAGAAGAAACTCCTCATGTGATCTGCAGTTATTTTCACTTCTGTATGAGTTTCATGTTGGTGATTCTTCTCCTTTAGCCTCAATGTTTTAATAATCCTGACGCCAATCACTCCTCTGAGAGTGCTTCACTTTTCTGATACAGCATCCTCACACCTGACCACACCTGGTCTCAGGGACATTAGCCCAAATGCTTCTTAACCCCGCCCCAAACCTTATGAGGGTATTTTACAGGAAAGCTACTGTGAAAATAAGGAAGCCCATTTTGACCAGTTAAAATAAATTAAACGAGGTGGGAATTATGAAACAAAAAGTCATAATAATGACAAAGAAATTTATAATTTTTAAAAACAGAAAAAAAAAATTACAATCATGAAAAAAGTCATGTTGATGAATTTGAAAAGTCAAAATTATAAACTAAAAAATTATGAAATAAAAAGTCAAAACTATGAAATTAAATAGTTAAAATTTTGTGATTGAAAGTAATAAAAAAGGGATTTTAAGTCAGAACTATATGATAGAGAGTTAGAATTATGAAAAATAATTTTAAAAAGTCATATTCATGAGATTAAAATGTCAAAATAATGAGATTTTAAGTCAAAATTTTGAATTTAAAATTACGAGATCAAAATTCAAATTGTAAATAAATCAAAAGTCAAAATTAAAAACTAAAAGTTATGCAATTAAAAGCCAAAATAGGAATTAAAAGTTAAAATTATAAAATAAAAAGTTCAAGAACTGAGATAAAAAGTCAAAATAATGAATCAAAAAGTTTACATCTTGGGATTAAAAGTCAAAAATATGGTCAGAACTATGAGATAGAAAGTTAAAATTGTAAAAAAAAAAAAAAAAAAAAAAAAAAAAAAAAAAAAAACATTTAAAAAAGTCATTCATGAGATTAAAAAGTCAAAATAATGAGATTTTAAGTCAAAATTTTGAACTAAAAATTATGAGATTAAAACTCAAAATTATAAATAAATCAAAAGTCAAAATTATAAACTAAAGAATATGACATTTAAAAGTCAAAATTATGAATTAAAAAGTTAACATTATAAAGCAAAAAGTCAAAATTACGAGATAAAAGTCAAAACTATTTAAATTTTTTTTTTGAGATTTTGTGAAAAAAAGTAAAAAAAACATGGGATTTAAAAGTCAGAACAATGAGATAGAAAAATAAAATTGTGAAAAATACATTTAAAAAATTCATATTCATGAGATGAAAATGTCTAAATAATGAGATTAAAATAAAAAAAGTTAGAAATAAATCAAAATTAAATAGTATAACACAAAAAGTCTAAATAATAAGAGAATAAGTCACTGTTATTTGATAAAAAGTCAAATGAAAGGAATAATCTTGAGATGAAAATAGCATAGTTTTGACATTTTAAAGTCTAAATTGTGAACTAAAAATTTTGAGTTTTTAAAACAAATAATGAAATAAAAAGCTAAAATTATTAAATAAAAAGGTAAAATAATCAGGTTTAAAAGTCAAAATTTTGAGATTAAAAAGTCAAAATCATGAAATTTAAAAGTCAGAATCATGACATCAAAAATCAAAATAATAAGCAAAAATAATTGGTGCTTTAATTTTCACTTTTTTATCCTTTGTTATGAACTTCAGTCTTAAAAATATGACTTTTTATGTCTTAATTCTTTTTCATCATATCATTTAGACTTCTTTCTCTTTTTATTTTAATTGGCAGAAATGGGCTTCCATAGAAAAAGTTTGGTCAATGTCAGGGTGAAATTGACAGATGTTATTTTACACACCTTCTGAGTGAAAATTTCAGTGAGTTTTGTGCATGTAAAAGAAAAAGAAGTATTATTCCTTTTAAAGTCAGGAGTCTGTCCTGATTTCTGTTTTTTTTTTTTTCTTTTTTTTTTTCTTTTTTTTTTTCTTAATTAATTTTTTTTTTTTTTGATGCAGTGAAGTTTCAAATCTCTGATTTTGCTGCCGAGAAATAAAGTTCAGGAAGTTAGTGAAACAGATTATTCCACTCAGGGTGTTTTGGGGGAAAGACTTCCACCAAACCTGAAGCTGGGCGGCAAACCCTGTCGATGAAAACCACCTGACAGCCTCTGGCCCCGCCCACTCCCCCTCAGCCCTGCCCCACCTGTCCGCGTGCTCTCCGCCGCTGACGCTGAACCGCTCCGTCACTCTCGGAGGATTTACGCGGATAAAACTCCTCTTCCTCCCGCTGCTCTGCGCTGTGTCTGACGGCTCTCTGCTCCTCTCTGCTCCTCTCTGCTCCTCTCTGCTCCTCTGCTCCTCTCCGGGGTTTGCTCAGGCTGCTGGAGGAGGAGAAAGGAGGGATGCGCGCAGGGTCCTTGAACGCCTCACAGAAGTTGACGCCGCTGACAGGAAGAGGACCCTCCTGTTGATTCACTGCTTTCAGGAATATTTCTGCAGGGGCACTTTTTATTTCTCCTCCACATGGCGAAGTTCCTGGCTGAGTTACTGGGATGTACACTTCCGGACAAAGGGACTCCTCCTCTGATCGAGGTAAGAGCGCTGAAATGATGAGTTTCTCCTCTTTGGTTTGTTCTACCTGGATGAAAATTCACACTCTGCCTCCTCCATGAGTTCTCTATGGCAACAGGCTCCAGCTTCATTCATCACTGTGACTGACAGTTGCTTTGCTGCTGCGGATTACTGCGCATTATTCGCCTCTTTACGCAAATCACAGTAATGTTCCTAAAATATCAGATTATGCTCCATCTCCGCTGCTGCTAATGAGTCTGCGCCGACCTTGTGTGACTTTCTGCTGCGCCCCTGTGCTCTGTCACAGTGTCACAGTGGGAGTGGGTCCACTGCTGCTGGTACAGCATCCTGTCAGAGGATGTCTCCGGATTATGCTTTTTGATGCTGTGCTGCCAGAAAGTGGTGTTTTGTAAGAAGTGACTGGCTCTCAATTTATTTGGGTCAGTGTGCCACACACACACTCCAACACACACACTCTCAAACACACACACACAGGAGTGCAGGTTTTTCTGTCTGTGCCTGAGGATTCTCCTGATGGATGGATCTGCTGCTGAGTTAACAAGAAAAAGCTTTCAAAGGAACTTTCTCGTCCTGTCTGCTGGTTTTTGTTGGACACCGTCATGTTTCATTCATGTTTCATTCATGGACCAAACCCAGCTGCAGCGCAACAAGGAAACATCAATATTTTACCAAACTAGTCATGTAAAAAGTCTTTAAAATTGAACAAATCATCGCTCGTTTATTTTCCCAACAGAGGTAAAGCTCTCACAGACAAAACGTTTTTAAAAAATGCAGATTTTTCTGGATCATAAATGTTCAACAGCGTCAAACATCCAGGATCAGTCTGCTGCAGGAATTCAGCTCAAGAAACTTAAAGTGAAACTTCTTTAAAGGTCATCGTCCAGACTGAGGTCAGAGTTACTGAGTGAGCTACGATGGCCAGTGGGTGGGACCATATGCAAAAGCCACAACATAAATGCAAGATCAGAGCAAAAACACAAATGCAAAAGCCACGATACAATGAAGAAAGCCACAACATTAATGCAAAAGCCATAACACAAATGCAAGAGCCAAATTATACAAATGCAAAAGCCACAACATTTATGCAGAAGCTACACAATAATGCAAAAGGTAAAAGTCAAATGCAAAAAGCCAAAACTGGAATGCAAAACCCTCAACACAAATGCAAAAGCCAAGCAATACAAATACATCAGCCACTACATGAATGCAAAAGCCACTAAATTAATGCAAAAGCCACAACATTATTTCAAAAAGCTATAACACAAATGCAAAAGCCAAATCATGAATGCAAAAGCCACAACATCAATGCAAAAACCAAACATTAATGCAAAAGCCACAACTCAAATGCAAAAGCCATATAATACATGCAGAAAGCCACAACACTAATGCAAAAGACACAAAACAAATGCAAAAAGCCACAGCATAAATGCAAATGCCACAAGACATATGCAAAAGCGACAACACAAATGCAAACCCACAACATGAATGCAAAAAGCCATAACTAAAATGAAAAAAGCCACAAGTTGAATGCAGAAAGCCACAACACTTATGCAAAAAGCCAAAACTGGAATGCAAAGCCAAAATACAAATGCAAAAGCCATCCCGCAATTACAAAAGCGATAACACAAATGCAAAAAAGGTATAACACAAATGCAAAAAGCCATATCACAAATGCAGAACCCTCAACACAAATGCAAAAGCCAAATAATAGAAATACAAAAGCCACAACATGAATGCAAAAGCCACTAAATTATTTCAAAAAGCTATAACACAAATGCAAAAGTCAAAACACAAATGTAAAAGCCAAATCATGAATGCAAAAGCCAAAACATTAATGCAAAAGCCACAACTCAAATGCAAAAGCCATATAATAAATGCAGAAAGCCACAACACTAATGTAAAAGACACAAAACAAATGCAAAAAGCCACAACACAAATGCAAAAGCCACAAAACAAATGCAAAAAGCCACAACACAAATGCAAAAAGCCACAACTGGAATACAAAAGCCAAAACACAAATGCAAAAAGCCACAACACAAATGCAAAAAGCCACAGCATAAATGCAAATGCCACAAGACATATGCAAGAGCCACAAAATGAATGCAAAAAGACACAGTCAGAATGCAAAAAAGCCAAAACATGAATGCAAAAAGCCACAACACAAATGCTAAAAGCCATTACTGAAATGCAAAAGTTATGACACGAAGGAAAAGCCACAACATAAATGAACAATCCAAACATAAATGCAAGATCAGAGCAAAAAAACAAATGCAAATGCCACAATACAAATGGAGAAGCTACAACATGAATGCAAAAAGCCAGAACTCGAAAGCAAAAGCCACTACATAAACACAAAAAGCCACCACACAAATGCAAAAGGCCCAACAGACTACAGGCGGTTATCCTAAGAGACACAGAAAAGTTGTTAAAGTAATTAAATGATTATCTTTTATAACCTCATCTATGATAAATTATAATAATGTTCCTTTCGCCAATCGGCTGACACCTTCCAGCCACAGCACTGAGGCGTGAGGATGCACAGAGATCAACATTTGATTATAAACCAAAGGAAACAAGGGATGTGATGTGCTGCAGACAGACTCCTACCAGACATCCTGAGAACAGAGCTGAGGTGAAACAGAGGGAAGACTGAAAGAGGAGTGAATGTTTGCGTGGTGTGTTCAGTGAAAACATGAAGACGTGTTGTTTGTGTACTGCAAAGACTGTGTTTGATCTGTGTTTGATTGAGCTGTAAACGTCTCATCCTGCTGGAGACTCGTTTCTTCATCCGTTCAGTTTTTGAGTTGTTTGAAACCAGAGTCAAAGATTACTGCACACACGGCTGACGTGGGATGGACCTAAAGGGGAAATGATGGGATTACAGCTCCTGGATGTTGTGTAAGAAGTTTGTGTAAACGTCCGACCCCCTCAGACGGTGAATATGACAAAACATAAACATCGTACTCCATCTCCACGTGGTTACAGCTCTGCTCTCTGATTGGACCAGACGGGTGTTACATAACCACAGCTCTTAATGAAAACTCAGATTTATTCTCATCACACACACACACACACACACACACACACACACACACACACATGAACCATAATCCACAACCAGAGCAGGATTATTAATCCATCATCTCAGACCTCACGACATACAACAACACAGAGTCTATGTGTGTGTGTGTGTACGTGTGTGTGAGACTCACATCTGAATGTGTGATGGGAAAAGATGAGATGATCTACTTGGCTGATCTTTACAGAGATTATAATCCAGATTTATTCCTGATTCCACCTGAAACAGAATCTATCAGACACACACACACACACAGAGCATTACATAAAAAATATATACATCAGTTGCACTTCGTTGCCCTGTTGGCTATGGCTGCCTGTTGCAGCAGCTCTCTCTTCTTTGTCCGTTTCTTGTGATTTTTTTCGTCTCTTTTTCATAATCTTTGTATTTAGAGTGGATCATTACTTTGTTTGGCTCATTTGTTGGTCATGGACACCAAACTTTTTGTATCTTCAGTGATATTTTTACTACTTTTCTCCTGTGCTTGTCTGGAGATCCTACATGTAACCATGGCTGCATTGTTTACATATGAAATCAGCTGTTAGCAGCCTGTAGCATGTCAATGCTAACTGGTGCAAGGCCAGATGTTTACCCACAAGGTGAGGAGAAGGAGGTGAGGATGACGTGCTGGTTCTCAGGTGTGAGCTAAGAAGTGAGGACATGGACCTGTCCTTCCATCCATCGTTATTGGCAACGTAAGATCTATCTCCAATAAGATGGACGAGCTAGCTGTGCTAACCCAGCAACAGAGGGAATACCAGAGGGCAGAGTAGCATCATGCTATTCACAGACATGGCTAACAGAGCTAACACCAGACACCAACGCCACATTGGAAGAGCTTCACCTGCTGTGAGCAGACAGGATCCAGGAGACAGAGACTGAACAGACTGCTGAAGAAGCTCAGTCCTGGACCCTGTGGAGGTGGAGGCTGGCTGACTGGACAATGATGGACAAGCTGTCAGCATCTATTTTACTATGGAGCTTTTTGCACTTTCTATACACTTTCTGGCTTTTGTTTTCTTGATTGCTGCTGTGACTTCAATTTCGTTGTACTTGTTACAACGACAATAAAGTTCTATTCTATTCTATTCTATTCTATTCTATTCTATTCTATTCTATTCTAATCTATTCTATTCTATTCTAATCTATTCTATTCTATTCTATTCTATTCTATTCTATTCTATTCTATATAAGACCCTGAGCTGGGTTGTATGTCTCTTCGGACATAAGTGTCTACGATTGTAGAATTGGCTGTCCGTGCTCTAGAATTCCATAATTTTACAATTCTGAAATGGTTCCACAATTCTGGTGTCATTCGAGAATAATATCTATATTCTAAATTCTGGAAACATTCTAGAATTTTAGTAGCATTCCAAAATTCTAGAAGGTTGCCTGAATTCTGGGGTCCGTGCACAGTTGTGATGTTGTTCTACAAATCGAGCAACATTCTAGAATTCCAGTGGTCATTGAGAATCCCCGAAACATTCTATGACTCTGTTAACATTCTAGAATCCTGTAACCGTTCCACAACTCTGGCGTTATTCAAAAAAAAGGATTGACATTTTAGAATTCTAGTGGCATTTAAAAATCAGGATGAGGTCTGGAACAGCCAAAGCCAAATTAGAACCAGAAGACCAGTTTGTACCACATTGGTGTTCCTGCTCATTTTCAGGTAGTGTTCTAGTCTCAGTTTCTGTTACTGTGAAGAGAGGACTTTAAAGTGATCCTCCAGGATGGAACAAGTTGGGTCTTATCACAAGGTTTAGGGCAGAAATTACCCCTACAGCAGTGTTTTTGTGCAGCAGAAGCCCAGAGCGCTCACACCAAACACCCCCTCCCTGCTCCTCTGCAGGTTTCCTCTGCACTCAGACGGGGCCATATTTTACTTGACCAAAAACACAAATAAACTCCCACTGAAAAACTCTGATATGGGTTTGCATTCACGCTTTATTTAGAGAATTTTCAGCGCGTTACTTTCACACAAAAACACAGCGCTTTACGTTGTTATTGCATAATTCGTCCTGGCAGACTACCTGTGTTGTTTATATCTGGCACGCCACGCGTGGACTGATACACTAAGCGGCGAGCACCTTGTGGCCAGCTGTGGCTCTGCAGCGGAGGTAGCACCGTTTTACGACACGATGAGAACTAGAGCCTTATTTAGCGGTGTTTTTGTGTGAAAGTAACGCGCTGAAAATTCTCTAAATAAAGCGTGAATGCAGACCCATATCAGATTTTTTCAGTGAGAGTCTGTTTATTTGTGTTTTTGGTCAAGTAAAAAATGGCCCCGTCTGGTTCCGGGGAAACCTGCAGAGGAGCACCATGTCAACGCACAGCAGGGTCTTAAATGCTCTTCTTTCCCTCCTCACTCATGGTTCAATGAGCTGTCACAACATAAATTACTTAATCAGTTTTTACCAATTATACAAAGCACCAATAAAGGTTATTCCTAAACGCTACTTCTTAGCTTCCTGATCACTGATTTATCAGGAACATCAGTCTGTAGAAAGCTCTGGCTGTCGTCGGTCAGTTTCAGGTTCCTGTGGCTCCAGAGAGAAGGAGAAACGTCTTCACTCAGAGACTCAGAGATCTGTTTGTACGTTTCACCTCCTCTGGGATAAAACCTGTACGGCTTCTCCTCCTTTATTCTCTCCGTCTCTGAGCTGTCTGTCTTTACCCAGCGCAGCCTGCAGTCCGGCTTTACTCGTATCAGGGAGCTGGGTTTTCAGACGGCACGCAGCCTTCAAAGGGCAGAGATTAGCATCACTGCGCTCTCAGAAAGAAACTCTCTGTGTCTGGGTTTGAAAAGAGATCTGAGCAGATTCAGCCCGGAGAAGAAAGATGTCTGAGGGTTTCTGGGAGGAACGTGAGGCTGGATCCTGAAACTCAGACAATCCAGTAAAGATCATGACCTATACTGCTTACAGCCAGCAGGGGGAGCACTTTATGTTTTGGCTTCACTTGCCCAGCTTTTTAATGATTAAATCAGCTTCTTCAGTAAAGTATTTCTGATTTTCTGGTACTGAATTCAGCCTTTGTGTCTGTGTGAGGAGGAGGAGGAGGTGGAGCTGGAGCACAAAGAGCCAAGGTTAGCTTAAGATAAAAAAGTTAAAATCCTCCGTCGCCATAACAACCCTGAAAGAAAAGAAGAAAAGAGCTGGCTCTGAGTGAAAGACGACGCAGAGTTCATCTTTCCTGATCAGACCGATGAGTTTAAACCTCGGACAGAAACAGCCCATCCTGCAGGTTTCTCCTTCCTGGCAGAGGACCGGCTCTCCTGATGAAGACTGTTCCAGCCTCCGTCTCTGACAGCTGTGCTCCCTGTAAAGGAGCCAAACGTGGAGCCAGCAGCTCTCCTGTTATCCACAGATATTACCCATCAATTATCAGACCCCACAGCTGAAGGATGAGGCCAACAGGAAGTCTGTGAAAGTCTGCTTTCAGTCAGGAAAGAGGAAAGTCGGACAATGATTACAGTTTATTTTATTTTTTTATTTTTTTATTTTTTTACTTAATTTTTACGATTAATATTTATTTATTATTTTTTAATTAATTATTTTTAATAAAATTTATATAATTTGAATTTTTTATTTATTATTATTTATTTATTATTTATTTATTTTTTAAAATTTACTCTTTTTAAAGCAGAGTTAAAGCTCAAAAAATTAAATAAAATGCTCCATAATAATAATAATAATAATAATAATAATAATAATAATAATAATAATAATAATAAAACATAAATTAATGTATTAATAAATAAATAAATAAATTAATTAATAAAAAAATAAAAACTGCAAACTACCAGGACAAAACAAAATGAATAAATAAAATATAAATAAGTAAATACTATTAACTGCAAACAACAAGGACAAAACAACAACAACAAAAAAATAGATATATAAAAAAATAAAAATGAATAAATATTTATACATACACACATACATGTAAAAATAAATCACTTCTACCGACAAAAATAAACAAATACATAAATAAATATATAAATAAATAAATACATGTAAAATAAATCACTTTTACTGACAAAAATAAAATAATAAATAAATAAAGACATAAATAAATAAATAAATAAATGCTAACAAGGACTATGACTAAGTCTATTGTTTTTTTTCAATATGATTTTAATATTAAATTAGTTTACCGTCAATTTCTTTTAAAAACCAGCTTTCATGTTTCTTATTTTGCGAGTGATATTTTTATTCATTTGTACTTGTTGTATTGTAGTTATCCATTTTTTAATATTTGGTGAATTATTGTTTTCCAGTCCTCAATAATAATTTTTATTGCTGTGACTGAAAATGTGAAATAAGTATTTTTTTGTCTGGATTTAAACGCAGTTTAAAGTAAAGACTGATCTTTATTTTTCAGGATGTGTACAGATAGATCCTCATCACTGCTGGGTGTTACAGTCCAGTTAATAATCTGAAATGTACACTACAGGGAGGAAAAAGTGTTAATGTGCATGTCCTGGTCAGGGTTAATGTCAGGTATTAGTCTGAAATCTGATGGAGTAGTTTAACCACAAGGTGGCAGTGTACATCATGAAACAGAGCTGCAGCAGAGGAGGAGAAGATCTGTGGTTTCTTTTTGTGCTTTTCTCTTTTATCACAGTGGAAACTGATTTTAAAGAGGGGGCAAGTCCAAGAATTTCAGTCATCTTCTTTTTGTTTTCACTTTTGTCTTTTTTCCCCCTCGTGATTTAGTGTTTACTGTTTTTTCTCATTTGTCATCTTCTTCATCTCTTTTCTTTTCTGTCTCCTCTTTCTTCTTTTCTTCTTGTGGATTCGGTTTAGTTTGGTTTTAGAGTAGTGCTGTCGGTGAATGACTTTAAACTTAACAAGCTGCAGCTTTGCATTGATTGGTCTTTGCCCATAGATCATCTGAAATGTCTCCACCAGTGTCTTTATCCTTTATCTCTTAAACTTTTTTCCTCATGTTTCATTCTCGCCAAACTCTATTGGTTTCTATCTTCATCTTTTCTCCTCCTGTCTCCTTGTCTCCTGTCCTCCTCTTCTCCTTCCTTTCCATCCTCATTCCTCCTCTCCTTCCTCTGTCTTTTCCTCTTTCTCCATCGTCTTTTTCTCTTCCTTTCTTCATCTTCTTCCCTGATCTCCTCACTCTTCCTAATCCTTTTTCCTCCTTCCTTTCCTCTCTCCTTGTTCATCTTCCTCTTCTATGTCCTCCTCTTTTTGCTCCTTATTCACCTCTGCACCTCATCTCCTTCCTTCTCTTTGTCCTCTCTCCTTCATCCACTGTTTTCTCTCCTTCCTTTGTCTTTCTTTTCCTTTCTTTTTATGCTCTTTCTTCTTCTCCTTCCTCTTCTTAACCCCCATAATGTTCTTCCTCCTTTTTTTTCCCATCCGTTGTGTCTCCAACCATCCCTGCACGCTGTGAGTCGTTTCGTATTCTGTTTCCTTTAAGTTAAAGCTGATGTTTCAGATCTCTGTTTATCTTCAGCTGCCATGTTTAACAGGAAGCACTGTTGAATCTCACAGTCAGGGTTAAATCCTCGGTGGTGACGATGCAGCCCTGCTAACAGACGCTAACAGGAGCTAACAGGCGCTAACTGCTCTCTTTAAAGCAGGGTTATAGATTTTTTTAAACCATCGCTCAGACTTTGATCATCGTCTCTGAGCTGGTGGAGACTCTGGATTCACTTTGATGTTTTTCATCATTTCTGTGGCTGAAGTTCAGAAGAGAAGAGTGAATCTGATGGTGTGAAAAAGCCGTTTGTCAAACTGCAGAGATGATCCTGGCTCGTGCTCAGACGTATAGAGAGACGTCTCACTGTAAACGAAGAGAGGCTCGACGGAGCGAGGAAGATTTGTTTCGGAGAAACTCTGAGAGATTGTTCCACCTCAGCGTGAATTTTAACTCTGTGCAAATTTGCTTTTGGCTGCTGTTTGATTCAAGGAGAGTGGTTCACATGAATAGCAATGAGACGATGTGATGCTGCCTGCATTCAGGATTCAGGAGGATCCCGTCTGAACACACTTATACAGTCAGTCACTGAGGCTGCACACACACATTTCTACATGTTTCTGCTTCAGTCTATATGCACGTTTATTTTCCTCTTTACATCCTGCACACAAGCTTCCCCTGAACACTAACCCTCCATACCTGCATGATCTTTATTTACGCCAACAAGCATTGACCGTACAGTGCATCCATGTGTCAGTAAATTCACCAAGAGCTGAGTCTGAGACCTTCTGGATCATTCTCCCCCTGAGGACAAAGAGGAGAAGGCTCAGATTAAGGGTCTAAGTGTCCCCTGAACAGATGAGTCTTCAGACGTCTCTTAAAGTAGAAAGGGACTCTGTGGATCATATAGAGTTAGGGAATTCATTCACCATCAGGGAACAACAGAGGAGAAGAGTCTGGCTAGAGATTTGGAGCCGCGTCTTTCACAAGCAGAGCCTGGAAGACAGTGAAGAGAGATTAATCGAGGCCACATGTTTCTTAAAGCTCCCATATTCTGCTCCTTTCCTGCAGTTTAATCTGGATCATTGATGTCTTCATGAAATGGTAGTAACATGTTTTGGTCCAAAAAGCCAATAAATCAAGCACAGCAGCATTGTTTCCAGGCTCTCATAGCCCCTCTGTTCAGAACGCTCTGATTTAGTGGGCGTGGCCTTCATATGTAAATGAGCCACCGCTGATACCGCCCCGCTCTTCCACGTCACTGAGAGCGGCGCCACGAGCTCCGAGTGCACAATGTTTAGAAAACAGAGAAGCTCGTTTACCGTAACATTACAGGCTAAAACAACAGGCTAACTGCAGCTAAAGTTAGCATCCTGAAGCTAACACAGAGACAGGGGGGACACTGAGGAAAAGCTCTTCCATCTGCTCCACAGCACACAGCATTTAAAATACTCACATTTCCAGGGTCCCAGGTTTGTTGGAGGATGGTTGGTAATGCGCCTGGATTCAGGACCAGTCTATTGGCTAGCCCTCTGTTGGACTGTCCAAAGTTGGAAAAGCAGTCGGCCGTGAAGTGACTAGCACACACATGCTCAGTTTTACTGAGTGTAGCTGGAACATTTCCTGATAAATGAACTCTAGACACTTAGTCTGTCTTCTTCTGAGATGGGAAGCTTGAGCATGGAACTATGTGGCTGTTTACAGACAAAAACAGAGCAGTGATGGTCCAGTGGACCAATCAGGTCAGACTTGCTCCTGATTGGTCAAAAAAAAGAATCGCTGATGTCAGCAAACCCCAGAAAATCCAAACAGCTGGTTTTAGGTCAGGATTTTACATTCACAAGCTCTACTAAGAACAGGTTTGGTCATTAAATATCACATTTTGTGGGCTGGGAGGAAAGACAAAGACCCACAAATTTCACTAAAAGACTTAATAAAGTGATTTTTTGCAGAATATGGGACCTTTAATGTCGCTGGTCATCAATCAGGACATCCAGATTTCTGCAGAGTTTGTGGCACAAGTTGATTTGAATCAAGCAGGACACTGATCTGTGGTTGAACCAAGGGACAAGCAGGAAGGACAATGAGCTCAGTTTGGACACTTCTCCTCGCGGCGCAGTCCTCTGTAGGCTTCCATACTTTGATCCCATCTGTGTGCGTTCACACACGCGTCTCTTTAATCCCACTTTGTCTGATGTGATGGAGCAGAATCAGTTTAATACGTTCAGTCGACAACAACCGCAGAGGTCACGGAGCTGACCGTGACCTGTGAGGCCGACCCCCCTCACAAACACACACTGACACGCACACACTCAGCCACAGGGTCACTTTGACTCCCTTCAGGATGCTGTGACCCCCCTGACGCCTCACACCTCATTACTGCAGGATGACTGATGCTCTCCCATGTGGCATTTACACACACACTCTCTCTCTCTCACACACACACACGTCTGTCCTCCACTGCAAGCGAGGGTGCAGTCTGATGAGTGTGTGACCAGCTGAACTGGAGGTCAGAGACGATTAAATCAGCGGGTTAAGCTGACGGAGAGAACCTGAGTCTGTTTTCTCTTTTGTGAAGATTCGACGAGATGTTTGTTCGTTCTGTTCGTCCAATCAGAAACGCAGAATGATAACGTCGTCGTATCATTTACCTCAGAGTTTGGGGATGTCAGATTTCGTCGCCTGCAGAAGGAGCAGCTCGTAAACCAGACGCTTCCTGCTCAGAGTTTACGGCAGCGGCCTGCTTCCTCTGGATCAATAGTGTCTGTGTTAGGGTGTTTGAAGTGTGTGTGAGGTTAAAAAAAACACTGTGTGTGTGTGCTTAAAAACAGTGTGTCTTTATGTGTGAATGCAGGAGTGTGTTTTTTTGCTCATGGAAATCTGACGGTGAAGGTTTGTGCGTGCTGCCTCTGAAAATCTGACATCCAGAGGTGGAGTCACGCCTTCGCCAGAGTTCAAAGTGTCTGCGTTTCTGTTTTGATCTGTGTGTGTGTGTGTGTTGGTGTGTGTGTGTGTGTGTGCCTCATTTAGGAGTTCATTACCGTTCTGCAGTGTGTTTCTTTGTAAACACGTCCTTGGGGAGCCCGCCGTACAGCTTTTAAAAACTCATTAGAGCTCGTTGTTCTGACTAAACCTCCAACGTGTCGGACTTTAAATTGTCTAATGGATCCGTTTGTCTCCCAGCTCCGAGTTTGGCTCCAGGAATTTACCTCAGACACGAGCAGGAGTCAGGGAAATGAAACCAGAGAGAGGAGACAGCAGAGGGAATCAAACAGAAGAAAGTCTTCTTTGCCTCCTCCTCTGTTGCAAAAAGCTCTCTCTCTTCTGGACCCTTTCAGGAACAATGTGATCAAGTTCAACCAACAAAATCAATAAACAACCAACTGACTTACAAATCAACTCATAAGCAGAAGATCGACCAAATACCAAAGGTGTGAAAAAATATCGATATGGCAATTTACGCTCACCGGCCACTTTATTAGGTAGACCTTGCTAGTACCGGGTTGGACCCCCTTTTTCCTTCAGACCTGCCTTAATCCTTGGTGTTATAGCTTCAACAAGGTCCTGGAAACATTCCTCAGAGAGTTTGCTCCATATTGACATGATAGCATCAGGCAGTTGCTGCAGATTTGTCGGCTGAACATCCATGATGAGAATCTCCCGTTCCACCACATCCCAAAGGTGCTCTATTGGATTGAGATCTGGGGACTGTGGAGGACATTTGAGTTCAGGGAACTCATTGTCATGTTGAAGAAAGCAGTCTGAGATGATTCCAGCTTTATGACATGGAGCGTTATCCTGCTGGAAGTAGCCATCAGAAGATGGGTACACTGTGCTCATAAAGGGATGGACATGGTCAGCAACAATACTCAGACTGTGGACTTTTTTTTTTTTCTTTTTTCTTCTTCTTCTTCTTTTTCTTTTTCCTTTTCCTTTCTTTTTTTCCCTTTTTTTCTCTTTTTCCTTTTTTTTCTTTTTCATTTTTTCTGTCTTCTTTCTTTTTTCCCTTTTTTCTCTTTTTTCCTCTTTATTTCTTTTTTCTTTTTTGTTCTTTTTTCTTTTTACTTTTTTTTGTCTTTTTTCCCTTTTCCTCTCTTTTTTTCTTTTTTTCTCTCTTTTTTCTTTTTTCTTTTTCATTTTTTCTGTCTTCTTTCTTTTTTCTTTTTTCTCTTTTCTTCCCTTTTTTCTTTTTCCTGTTTTTGTTTCTTTTTCTTTTCTTTCTTTCTTTTTTTCTTTTTTTTCTTTTTTCTTCTTTTTTTCCTTTTTTTTCTTTTTTTTTACTCTTTTTTTTCTTTTTTTTTTCGCTGGTCCCCCCGTGTTTTTCTTTTTTTTACTCTTTTTCTTTCTTTTTTTCTCTTTTTTCTTTTTTGTGTGTTCAGAGATGCTCTTCTGCAGACCTCGGTTGTAACCAGTGGTTATTTGAGTTACTGTTGCCTTTCTATCAGCTCCAACCAGTCTGTCCATTCTCCTCTGACCTCTGGCATCAACAAGGCATTTTGTCCCACAGAACTGCTGCTCACTGGATATTTTCTCTTTTTGGGACCATTCTCTGTAAACCCTAGAGATGGTTGTGGGTTAAAATCCCAGTAGATCAGCAGTTTCTGAAATACTCAGACCAACAACCATGCCACGTTCATGAACATATTCATTTGAACATCCAACAAGTTGTTTCTATCTGTGTCTGAAACATTAAGAAGCTGAACTCTAACACCTCCTCTCTGTTTTCGCTCTGCAGGGCCGGAGCCATCCTCCTCTGGGGCTGAGGTCTTCCTCCAAACAGCGGGTAGGTCCTCTCTGAAACCAGGGGCTGTGCTATTTTTCTTTTTTTTAATCAGAGGTTGAAGAACATTATACAACTGCGTCAGATAAATAAAACAGGATCATCTACTTTACTTTGTTATTAGTGGGCGTGTTGCAGGTGATCTACTTGGACTGCATGCTTAGTTCATAACAGGAGCAAACCGCCCTCTTTAAATGAGGATTTAGAGCGTGCTACCTGCTGTCACAATGAAGAGTTTGGGAGAGAAGAGAGGCCGTAAAGGAAAAATGAAGTTTGAAGCCTTGAGTGTGGAGAAACCAGACGCTTGGGTCACAGGTGTTCATCTCCTGAGCTCTTTGGAGAGCACAGGAGATGAACCTTCAATACAAATGGATGGAGACCAGCCGTTTGTGTGTGTGACACTGTGCCGGTTTGCACTTGACTTCCAAACATGCTGAATACAAAATTCTACCAAAATTCCAAAATTCTAAATCCTGATTGGAGCTCGTGTCTCTTCCCTCTCAAAGTCTCAGAGTCTGAATGTAAACGTTTAGAAACTGCTGCGCTGCGCTCTGAGGAGTGTGAGCTGAGATATTTGACGTGTCAGGCAGCCGTCTGTCACACACTCTGAGGTTTGGATCACAAAGAGTGTGTGTGAGTGTGTCTGAAAGACCTCGAGGTTTCTGCACACGGCTTTGAAGATGATATAACACACACACACACACACACACACACACACACACACACACACACACACACACACACACACACACACACATTTCTTCCACTCAGGACTGAACACTGGAGGCCACAGCTTTGATCTACACTCTGTCTGGCTCTCCTCCTCCTCTTCCTCACCCCCTCTTCTTCAGCCTCCTCTTCTGTATCTTTGTGGTATAAATATTTTAAAGAGACCTCCACAGACCCAGGACCAGGAGCTGCTCTTCACCAGGAAACAGACTCAGCAGCAAACAGCAAACCTGGTCTCAGAGTCTTCATGTCAGAGACTTTCTGAAACATCTGTTCATCTCAGCTTGCACCAGATTAAATGATCTGAATCTAACGAGTCATGTGATCGGCTCCACCTGTTGGAAATAATCCCTGGTGTTGTGTCTCAGTGTCTGAGAGACAAACTTTCATCTCTGCTCCTCTCCTGATTCTCTCTGTCAGCTCAGACGCTCCCTAACAGACACAGTCAGAGGCTAATCCTCAGGATCTGGTTCTGGGCGGGTCTGGAGGTGTTGGATCAAAGCAGAGAGTCAGAAACAGTTTGAGCTGATGCTGGAGCTGCGGTCTGACCTGGCTCTACAGGGCTGAGGTGTTCCTCTGACCCGTGGTGGTCTGCATGGTCTGCAGAGACTCATGGGATCCAGTCTAACTGTTAGAGAGTGACGAGGGTTAAATAAAGATTCAAACTCTGTAAAAAAGAAAATCTAAAGAACGTTTAAAACTTGAGATCATGTCACAGGTTATACCCTGCCATCCTATTCTTGACGGGTGCAGAGCTGTGACGCATAAATTCAGCGCAGGAAAGATCCAGCGGGACAGGAAACTACTTAAAACACCCAGTGACTTTCAAAATAAAACAGACCATATCAAAGCACGACTGCGTTGATAAAAGCATAGATAAGCTAGCTACTCTACCCTCTGGTATTCCCTCTGTTGCTGGGTTAGCACAGCTAGCTCGTCCATCTTATTGGAGATAGATTTTACATTCCCAATAACGATGGATGGAAGGACAGGTCCATGTCGTCACTTCTTAGCTCACACCTGAGAACCAGCACGCTGTCCTCACCTCCTTCTCTTCACATTGTGGGGAAACATCCGGCCTAGCACCAGTTAGCATTGACATGCTACAAGCTGCTAACAGCTGATTTTACATGTGAACAATGCAGCCATGGTTACATGTAGGATCTCCAGACAAACACAGGAGAAAAAGTAGTAAAAATATCACTGAAAACAAAATCGGTTTGGTGTCATTGACCAACAATGAACCATACATGAAACTCTGGACTAGAAGGTGGCGATTGGCAGTCCAGTTGAAACAGATCCTCCTGTAATTTAAAAAAGGCTTTATCTGTGTAAGGATCTTTTCTGTTATTGTATACATTCTATTCTATCTTATTCTATTTTTTTATGACAGTTTCTGACTCTGTGGCAGAATTCACAAATAGCTCACCTGGATTAAAGTCATTCAGTAGCCCCAAAATCCACTTTATCTTCGCAATAAAGAGAAAAAAGAGAATAAAATTCTATACATAGTAAAAGTCTAGTGAATTATCTGAAAAAGAAGTTGTTTATAAATCTTTACATGTAATGTCTTGGTTTTCTATATTTAATAAATTTGCAAATATTTTTTTTAAAAAAATAAAAAAAATATTTTAAATAAATAAAATATCAAGAATTTCATAAATTTGCAAAATTTAAGACATTTCAAAAAGTTGCCACATTTTTAAAATATTTTTAATTGTTAAAAAAATAATTCAAAAGCAAAAAATTTGCAAAAATTTGCAGAAGTTCTAAAAATTTTTGGAATTTCAAAAAATTTGCAAATAAAAAAAAAAAAATCAAATATTTGCAATATTTACAAAAATTTATAAATTTCACAAATTTGCATAGACAAAACCAGTTTGGTGTCTACGACCAACAAATGAACTATACTAAGTGATGATCCACTTCAAATACCAAAAAAGAGACAAAAAAATTTGCAAAAAAACTGACAAAGAAAAGAGAGCTGCCTTGGTGCATCCATTGGTAATTGATTTACTTATTCATTTATAGCAAAAAAGAAACAGCTTTTGGATGCTTTACAAACACCTACTAAATAAGGGTAACGTGACAAAAATGTATGTTTTTTAAATGAGATTACAGTGGCATGAGCGATTCCATTGTTTTGATGAAAAACTTATTATTGAGCATTTGGAAAACCTGAACCCATCCTTAGACAATGTCTCATTAATTATCCTACCCTGTGTGTTTATATCTATATCTGAACTTTTAAAAATGCTTTATATGCTTTTCAAAACTGTCTGTTAGATGCATTGGATCACTGTGGAAAACATGACGTACGTTGATAAAAGCATTTAGTTTTTAGCAGCCTCTTCACACATACCAAAGTGTAACTTTTGTGCATGTTTTTCATTAAATCAGACTTAATCAAAATCTAGTTCAGGACATTCAGACTGTTATAACCTTTAGATCTTTCTCTGAAGTTTGCTCTAACTCTTCCCACTGAGCTTCATGTTGACCCTGAGTTTTGAAGTCGTCATGTGACGCTGTTACAAAACACAAGACAAGTTTTATGTAATATCTGGACAGCTGCCTCTGCCCCAGTTAGAGAAACATCAACACCACGTGACCGAGACTGAAGCAGGTCACAGGAGTGGGTCCTGGTCAGGAGTGGAGCTGTTCCACTCGATGTGGGAGAATCTGATGAGTTAAAGTGAGTCTGTCTGAAATAATGAGCCGCAGCTCGCTCAGAGGAAACTTAATCACCACGATGAGTGTTTACCTTCTGCTGTGAGGTGAGCACGAAGCTGACGACGGCATCTTTAAATGAGAAAATAATCCACAGGGCTTTGACCCAGTGATGGTATATGTGCTGTAGGTCTGAGAGGAAATTAAAACAGAATGAAACGTCTGCAGAAAGTCTCATCATCAGGGACGGTTCATAGATGATGTCCTGCAAATAACCATCAGCTGACGATGGACGCTAAGAGATGGAGTTTGTGCAGAGATAAACTCAGTGTTTTAATATTTAAATTCTCATGTGAACAGATGACCTCATCTGATTGACTCCAAGAAGAAAAACTGTGAAAAATGTCTTTCTTTTATTGATCGCAGATTAAGAAGATACGGTCAATCTAGAGCTGAAAAAAATTTTAGAAAGTTATCAGAGTGGAAACTGTCCGTGCCTAAGAGTCAGGATTGTTGCTGACTTTTCTGACCTGATCTATTTGTTGTTGTTCACCTGTTGGTCCCCTAATCGCCCCAAATTTGCGACAAGAAGCTGGTTTGTGATCTGACAGTTTGAGGAAAACCCTTACATTTTTAACCACCTCTCCTGATCCCACCATTTTAGTAACAACACATCGCTGAGCTACCAGCATGTGGCACTTGGCAGTTGGCATGTGCTGCTGTGGGACTGGCACATGAAGTTGGGTAACTGGCTCATGGAAATGACTGACCGGCATGCAGCACTAACTGACCAACCAGCACGTGTCACTGACTGACTGCTACGTTGTCCTGACAGAACACCAACCTGTCACATGTCACAGACTCACCGGCCATGCCAAACAACTGAAACATGTCACTAATCCACTGGCACATGTCACTAATCCACTGGCATATGTCCACTGGCATGTGTCACTGATCCACTGGCACATGTCACTAATCCACTGGCACATGTCACTAATCCACTGGCACATGTCACTAATCCACTGGCACATGTCACTAATCCACTGGCATGTGTCACTGATCCACTGGCACATGTCACTAATCCACTGGCACATGTCACTAATCCACTGGCACATGTCACTAATCCACTGGCATGTGTCACTGATCCACTGGCACATGTCACTAATCCACTGGCACATGCCACTAATCCACTGGCTGATGTCACTAATCCACTGGCATATGTCACTAATCCACTGGCATATGTCGCTAATCCACTGGCACATGTCACTAATCCACTGGCTGATGTCACTAATCCACTGGCATATGTCACTTATCAACCAGCAGTTGTCACTGAGCAGCTGGCACATGCCACCAACTGACAAGCACATGTTGCCGACTCAACCACCATGTGTCACTGATAGGGATGGGTATGGAATCAGGTACTTTTATAGGTACCGACCGAATTCTTTTAAAAGTACCGAGTACCGATTCATGTAAAATCAAAAGGTACCATGTTTAGGTACCTAGATGCATCTTTGTGACTGTGAGGGCATGATGAGTTTTCCATAGTGGACATGAACCCAGCATTCTAAGGTTATAAACTGAAGAATAAGTATATTATTATTAGACAAATTGATATTTTTTACCACATAAGCACAAAAAAGTACCGAAAATTGGTACCGTTGAGTACCGATACCGATTGCCAGGTACAGGGCATCGGTACTGTATTGTTTCAAATGTGAAAGGTACCCATCCCCAGTCAATGACCATCCAGCATGTGTCGCTGACAGTCCACTATGTGTTACTGACCATCCAGCATGTGTCGCTGACCAAATGGCACATGTTGCTGAACCCCAGCACGTCAGAGACGGTCACTACATGTGTCACTATGGTTCGCCACGTTGCGCAAACCAGCTGGCAATGGCATGGACCCACCAGCATGTGTTACTGACCGACTGCTACTTGTCACTGACTGACCTGCTATATCATGGGCTTACCGGCACGTGTCACAGACTGACTGCCACATGTCATGATCCACTGGCTCATGTCACTGACCAAACAGCAGTTGTCACTAAGCAGCCAGCACATGCCACTGACTGACAAGCACATGTTGCTGACTCAACCGTCATGTGTCACTGACCAACCAGCACAAGACATGTCACTGACAGTCCACTGTGTGTTACTGACCAGCCACAACATGTGCCATTGACAAATGGTTTCACAGATTTACTGCCACATGTCATTAATCCACCGGCCCATGTCACTGACCAACCAGCAGTTGTCACTGG
Organism: Halichoeres trimaculatus; assembly: GCF_033239565.1. Classification (NCBI taxonomy): domain Eukaryota; kingdom Metazoa; phylum Chordata; class Actinopteri; order Labriformes; family Labridae; genus Halichoeres; species Halichoeres trimaculatus. Next base: position 1,616,506 of record NW_027437183.1, read on the forward strand.
GCAGCCAGGATGTGTCACTGACTGGCCAGCACATGATTCTGACCCACCAGTACACATCTTAGACTCACTGGTATCTGTCACTGACGGAGTTGCACATCAGAGAAATGTTTTCACTGGTATCAGGGACCTGTGGATGCAGGACTCAGGGCTTCCAAGTAGAGGGCAACAAACCCTCACTGAAGTTACAGACACTGAGTTTATTGAGTTTTGATCCTGACCTCTTCAGACACATTTCGTTCTCTCACTCAGCTGAACTAATTTCTGCAGAGACACAAACTGCTGTAAACACGTTGATGGGTAAATCACGCTGGAGGCGTCTTGTGACCTTCAGAGGGAACTTGGTGTGAAAGTGATGTCCTTTCATGAAACCTCCTCTTCCTTTCCTGACTGCTTGGTGGTTTCCTTGTGGTTTATTTTTCTCTTGGTTTTATTTATGACCCGGCGAATTTCATAATAACAGTGAAGCAGAGAGATTAAGAATCTGAACAGACTCTGTGTGTGTGTCGGTCAGCGAGGGGTAAACTTAGAAAGCTTATATAAGAGCTGACACAGACGACATGAGTCAGCTCAAAGCTGAGCCATTACAGCTCAAAGTGGAACAATCTGCTGTGTTTTATTTTAATGACACATTTCTCCCTCCTGTGACCAGCTGACACACAAACTGATGAGACCACATGATGCTCTGTGGTTCCTCTTACAGGCCTGACTCCTTTAAAGGACTCTGTGCCCGTAAACTGACCTGGTATGAACAGTATGTGATCACTTTAACAGAGTGTACGCTCAGAGAGCGTAGTGTCATCGGACTTTAATCGTTCAGGATAAAGAGGAGAGCTCAGCAGGGTCAAAGGTCCCAGGTCCCAGTTTGGTTGTCATCATAAAAATCTGACTGCAGAGGTCACCTTGGGTTCAGCTCGCCCCCTTTCATCAGGATAGAAACCCGTCTTTCATCAGGAGTCAGGGATCAGCGCCTCCCTGTGCTCATCCTCTTTCAGCAGGTCAAAAGTCACAGGTAGCAGCGCTGCTTTGAGGTTCAAGTCCCCGAAGCAATTACCTGATGACGGGAGAGGGACGACAGGAAGTGCTGAGTGGACTGAAGGGTTCCTGTTTTCAAAGACGTGTTTACAGCTTCCTCCATCCTTTGTCTCTCTAAACACACACACACACACACACACACACACACACACACACACACACATAAAATCCCATATCCCATAATATGCCCTGTTGCCCCAGAAAAGCACCCAAAAACACGCTAAAATGGCCCTAGACGTGGCTAGGAATGTTGGAGAGAGATGAAACCAACGTCAAAATCTTCCTCTCATTGAGACGCACAAAAAAGGGGATGTGTTTTCTGCCTATCTCGCACAGGAAACCATCAATTTGCATTTCAAATAAGAAGAGTTTGCGGCATTTTTACCCTTTCTGCCAAAATTATCTCCTCTGAAACGACAAGTGGTATTGGCTTAAAATTCCCTCACATGACAGACTAGACCCTGCTCTACAAAATGTATTCGGGAAGTTGTTATTTGGGACCTGGTTTTCGAGTAGCGAGCCCTCAAAGATGGCGATCTCTCTCAGCTTCCTCCATGTTAACATATGGGTTTTTTCATTCCTGACCATGAGGGCTGCAGATTTGGGCCTCTAGACAAATAAGTAAAAGTTGTACAGCTTTGAAAATGACATAAATGGATTCCTGACAACATTTCCTACAAAAATATCATATTTTTACACTGATTAGGTCAACATTCTGGCCTTTATGACGAGTTGTTTGTAAAGTGTGTGAATTTTAATCTCTCCCTCTGCCGGATGATGTCACACATTGATTAGGAGTTCAGTGCAGCTGGTCATGTGACTTAGCAGAGTAAATACTCCCTCCCTCCTCCCCTGAATCACGAATTAGACCACCTGAGCATGCTCAAAAACTCAAAAAAACAATACAAGCGCCAAAATCTTTGATATGATACCAAACATGACCCCCAACATCCCATAATATGCCCTCTGACCCCATCTAGGCACACTAAAATGGCCCTAGCTGGGGCTAGGAATGTCGTAGAGAGGTAAAACCAATGTCAAAATGTTCGTCTCATTGACACAGAGAAATTATACACTGACACCCCTGACCTATCTCCAACAGGAAGCTGCCAATTTGCCTTTCAAAATAAAATTTCAGTTTTCAGCTTTGCGCAGGCTGCCAATTTGGGCCTCTAGACAAAAAAAGTAAAAGTTGTACAGCCCTGAAAATGGAATCAATGGATCCCTGACAAAATTTCTGACAAAAATGTCCTATTTCTACACAGATTAGGTCAAGATGCTGGCTTATATGATGAGTTGTTTGTAAACTTTTGTGAATTTGTGAATTTGAATCCTCCCTCTGCAGTTCCGTGATGATGTCACACATTGATTAGGAGTTCCGTGCAGCTGGTCATGTGACTCAGCAGAGGAAATAATACATGGTATCAACTGTTATAGCACTAAGAGGTCTAGAAAGGATGAAAGCCTGACCGTCGAAATATCTTGCTAGTGGAAGGGAAACAAGTATGGCAATTCTTCAGAAAAGAGCCGTCTAACGCGGCTTGCAGCTTTAATTAAACCTCTGTATTTTGTGTGACATAACTTTCTTATTACAGCAGCAGCTCTCAGGTCAGCGTTTGTTTGGTAACAGCTGCAGGAACTCTCTCAGTCTCTTTATCCTTATTTATATTTTTAACACCTTAATAGGATCATTACTCATTCACAAGCTCCTGGCTGCTCGCTGAGAAAACCTTGTGACTATTTTTGTAACAGGCCTCATTGTGTCGGGCTCCTAATTCCTAAAAAGCACACTGACCTTTACCTCAATCTGCACTTTTTCTGCTCTGCTGCGCGAGCCGTGCAGAGAGCTGCGGCTCATAAAGATGAGGAACGATAACAGACGTTATACGCACGCTCTGCACGGGGTCAGAAAGGTTGATGCAGGACGCCGTTTTGGGGGATTAGTCCGGTCTGCTGCAGCTCTGCCTTTCACAATCAGACCGGACTGAATGGAGAAACTGTGAAATATGAGTTAAGCTCTTGATCCTCTGACTGGATCATGCAAACCACTCACAACCTCCAGGATTTCATCAGTTCAATCCCTTTTTTCGCTAATATGCTCAAAGAGGATTTCCTCCATACGTTATTACTCCAGCAGGTCCTCTCAGAAACGATGCATGGGCTTCATTTTTTGATTTATTATGCAGCTAAAATATCTCCAAAGTTACTTCTGCTGCAGACAAACAGAAAGACAAAGCGAATGTAATGTGATAAAATGTCAAAATGCTCAGTCCAAGTTTAACAGAATGCACAGAAAACAGTTTTGCAGCCTTTGTCCAGTCCTGCAGGAAACTATAAACCATGAACTTCCTCCTGAGCATCCTTTCCTGCGTGACCTCCTCCTGTTTCTATACTACACTTAACATCATGCAAAGATCCAATCATGCACATTACAAGCAAATATATTAATAATATTAATTTTATTAATAAACAAATTCATATTTCTTACCACATAAACACTCAAAAGTACTGAAAACTGGTACTGTTAAGTAACATTACTCATTGCCAGGTACCAGGCATCTGTCTGGCTTTATTGGATGAATGTTGCTGAGATCAAAACTGATGTAACATTTTTTTTTTTTTACTATAAAAATACATTAACATTTGATTATATAGCATAAATGTTGCAGGGTTGCGTGAAATGCTTACAGAATTTTTTAAACATTTATTATTCTGATATCCCAACTACACCCAACAAAAGCTGCAAACGAATAATCGTTTCCTACAGAAGAAAAGAACAAGCTAAACTGTCAAAAGAGTAAAAACCAAGCAGCAGGAGCTGCAGCTAGCGTTAGCCACAAACTATTTGATCAGAGACGACCAGAAGCCAAAGAACCAATGACAAAATCAGAGTTTCCAGCTTTTCATGATCCACATGTTCCAGGTAACAGATTTCAGCAGCCCACAGAAACCTGTTATTAGAGCAGAGGTATTATTTTAATTTCCTTAATCTCAGCGGTCTGAAATACACAGTGAGGAAAACTGAAGCTACGGAAATAAAGGAGGCGCAGAAAAGACGACGAGCAGGAAATATGAAAAGCCAAAAGATGTAAAACCTTAAAAAACAGACAATAAGGAGCATCGAACTCCCTAAATCACACCCACACTGACTCCAACATGTGACCTGGAGCAGGAGTAGGATAAATAGACCTCCAGCAGCTCCATCACGGCCTCCACCATCGATTTTCTGTTTCTGTGTCACAGAGAAACAGGTTAGCTAATAGGCCCCAGTTATGCAACAGCATGCAGCTGCAGGATTTTACCCATAAATCCCTGCCAGCGCTCAGCTTGAGGAGATTAAATCTGCCCGCCCTGACGGCAGCACACGAGAGAGCGCGGGCGCTGCAGGGTCAGGTTATTTTCACCGCTGCAGGAATAAAACAGAGACTCTAACCTGCAAATTTTAAAAAAGAAATGCAACTTGTTGTTCACTTCACTGAATGAAATGAGAGGTTTGAAGATGCTGGTCACGAGAGAGCTGAGTCAGAAGTCTGTAAAACACTTTGTTTGCTCTCCATGATTCCTTCCTGCAAACACAGAGGAAATATTTGTTCTCGTCTCGTCTGCGTGCCTCCTAACGCCGGGACAAACACCGTTAATTATCTGCTGGGTTCGCTGGCAGAGCGTGTTTCTTTTAATCCACTCTGTCTCTGCTCCGTGTCGTCTCGTCCTCTTCTTTCTGCTCCGTCGGCTCTTTCTGTGTTTAGGACTCCTTCTTTAATCACCCCGTACGTGCCGCGCGCTCTCCGCCCCACATTAAACGCACATAACAGCCGTCTCTCTCGGTGACGGCACCTGTCCCGCCGCAGTAAATCCAGGTTTTTTATTAGCATCATTATTTTCCCCGTGCCGTCGCTTCGCTCTGGCTGTGGAGCGTCCAGCTCAGCAGGTTTCTGCTCCGTCGCTGCTTCCTGCCAACAGATTTATCTGTGTTTCCTTGTTGGATCAGTTGTGTGCCACAGACGTCGTTCGATAATGTGACTTTGTGGGGCTGTAGAGGTCGATGCAGAACAAGGAAAGGTCGTTTCGTGGGCTTGTCAATCGTAGAGTGATGCATGAGGAAGGTTTACACATCTCTTATGACCCTTCCTTTCTGATTGGTCAGCCCTCTGGAGGCCTGTTAGGAGCAGACCTTGGTGTTTGAGGCCCCAACTCTCCAATGTGTCATGAACCAGTCAGGAGATCTTGTTGTGCTTGCAGGTCTTGTGAAGCCCAGGTATGATGGATTTTCACTACACTTGAATATGTGCTGGTCCTCGTTCATTTGTGCAGAAACTTTGATGAAAACACTGATGTTTACAGATGGATTAAAAAAAACTCTGAGGTGAAACCCAGAAACACTGATTTCAAACAGATTCTGGTCCAACAAACCATGAAAAGCGATGCTGGAGTTAGCTCAATAATCACACTTTAAACTTCAAGAAGTTGAACTGAGATCTGAGTCTGAACACGTTGGTGTGTGAGGGGTGAGAGCAAAGGTCTTTAACCTGCGGCTCTTTGACTCCTTTGCAGTGGCACCTTGTAGCTTTAAGAATAATAAGGCAAAAGCAGTACAGTGTTGAAATTTCATTTTTTTAACATTTGCAAATTTCGTAAAAAAAAAAAAAATATTGCAATTCTTTAAATGTACTTTTTTTGCCATTCTGTAAAATTTCAAAACTTTAAAACTTTCAGCAAACTTTAAAAATTTTTGCAAACTTTTGAAATTTTGATTTATTTGCAAATTTTTTTGAAATGTCTTTTTTTTGTTCACCAGATTTTAAGATTTTCAAGTTTTTGAAATTTTTGCAAACTTTTGAAATTCCTTTTTTTTTTAAAGTATTTCTGATTTTTTTTTTAACTTTTGTGAATTTAGAATTTTTGCTAACTTTTTAAATTTCCGTTTTTTTAACTGTTTGAAATTTTTTGGAAATTCATTTTTTTGATAAGGCACATTTTTGAAATTTCTAACTTTTTGCAACTTAAAATTTTTACCAACTTATGAAATTTTATTTTTTAAACATTTTGCAATTTTTAGACATTTTTTCTAATTTATCAGATTTTTAAAATTCTATTTTTTAACAATTTTTGAACTTTTCGCAAACTTAAATTTTTTTTCAACTTTTGAAATTTTATTTTTTTTTCCAACTTTTTGCAAATTTTTGACATTTATTTATTTTTTTTAATTTAGCAGATTTTTGAAATTTCAAAATTGCTCGAAATCTTTTCAAATTTATAAAAAATAAAAACTAAGTCATTAGATGTACAATTACATAGATTCAAAAAACTTGTTTCCATAAATATTCACTAGATTTTAACCGTTAAGAGTTGTATCCACTTTATTTGCTTTAATTGTGAGGATAAGGTTGATATTATGGCTCCTGAATGACTTTAATCAAGGTGAGCTGAGGAAAAACTGCTCCTATGAGGGTAAAGGTTGTAAACCCCTGTGTTAAAGTGTCCCTGACTGAAAGAAATGATCTGTCGTCTTTCATAATAATTTGTGTTTTTCTTTCCTTCCTCAGCCATCCATTTTTGGATCGTTGACCAATGACAGAGCTCCGTTTGACGGCAGACTGGTGAGTCAGACATTTTAATTTTGTCGCTGAATGCCGACGCGCTGACGGCGTACACCGACGTAAAGTGTTTCTGAGGTGTGAGGGTGAAGTTTTGAATGCTGAACAGCGACTAACAGGATTTTTAATTAAGGGAGAATTCCTGAGGATAAAAATCCCTCAAAGCAGCAACAGATGTCTGTGTGTTCCCGAGTGTGTGTGAGTGTATGAGTGTGTGTGTGTTTCATTGTTTCCCTCAAAGCATGCTGCACTTTTCTCCCAGATTAATACATTTTAAGAATACTGTCCTCTTCTGAGCGTGGCTCGGCGTGCGGCGTGCGACAGATGGTGGAAATCTCTGCTCTTTGTGGATGATTTGCTGTTTTGAAGGAACACGCTCTCTTCGCTCTCTTCGCTCTCTTCGCTCTCTTCGCTCTCTTCGCTCTCTTCGCTCTCTCTGTTGTGAAATGCAAATGTTGATGGCAGCCGCCACAGAAAGCCAATTACCCAGAAACAAAGGACGTTGTTTAGCGGCGCGGCGTTTTCCTGGCTGCGTGGATCAGAGGAGGGGGTCTGTGGTGAAGCCGGGCCAACTGGCACATGACTTATTTAATTACTCAGCCCTGCGGCTGGATCCAATCCGGCAGATTTATGGATCCGTCCATTTATCAGAAAACAATAAAAGCTTCCTTTATGCTGGCTCTAAAGCTCTCCTGGGCCCCGGCTGATTAAACAGACCCTCTCTGCTCCGTGTGAAGGCCCCGCTGCCTTTCAGACCGGCCTCTGTGAGGGACTGCAGCAGGTGTCTGGGCCGGCCTCTGTTGATTCACAGGTACAGGATGAATGGAGTGACCATGAAAGGCTGTTTGGAGCCTTTCAGGGAGTGAAGAGACAAATCTGGGCCTGAGCTGGTCCCGGTCCAGGCTGGATTATTCATGTTTGGGGGCTTTTGCTGGACTGGGTCCAGGTTTCTCAGCTGCTGGGGGGAACAGTCTGTCACGTCTGGAGTCTGAGTGTGAGGAGGGAGGTGAACCCCAACACCTCTGGGTGGAAGAAGCTCATTTCTGACCAGATAAACCAGTGCTGTCGTCCAAAGACTCTAGCTAACAGTTAGCGATAATTAGCATCAAGCCAAGTCCTGTGTTTCTGCTCTGTGCGAACTTTTTAACGCCCAGTTGAAACCTCAAACATTGATAGTTTGAGGAGCAAAAATCTCTACCTAACCCTCCTGTTGATCGGTTTGTGGGTCTCAGCTTCATTGTAAACAGGAAGTCCATCAAAGGTTCGACAAAACGTATTCAACACAATCTGAAAAGGCGTGATATGATACAATGTTATATAAGAAACCAGGCCATATGTTGTGATACTATAGAATTTGATGCCTCATGAAACAAAACAACACGATCTACAATGTTACAACATGGTGTAATACAGAACACACAGGGCAGAATGGTACGGTACACTAGTGAGTGATACAGTACGGTACAATGCGGTATGTAACGAAAGGTTACAACACGTTAGGGTCAAATACTATATGGTAATATGCTGAATATGATACTATACCATACAGTATTGTACAGTACAGTTGAGTGAGATACAGTGAAATACAGTGTGGTACGGTACTAGGGATGGGTACCTTTCACATTTGAAATGATATGGTACAGATGCCTGGTACCTGGCAATCTGTATCGGTCCTCAACGGTACCAATTTTTAGTACGTCTTTGTGTTTATGTGGCAAACAATATCAATTTGTTTAATAAAAAAATGCATCTTTTTTCAGTTAAACATATTTATTCTTCAGTATATAACCTTGTAATGCTGCGTTCATGTCCAGCATGGAAAATCTCCTTCTCTTCCACTCCCTCACAGTCACAAGGATGTGTTTACGTACTTAAACATGGTACCTTTTGATTTTACATGAATGGATTCCCGGTACTTTTGATGGATTCGGTCGGTACTTATAAAAGTCAAGTCAAGTCAAGTCAAAGTTTTTTTATAGAGCACGTTTAAAAAACAACCTCGGTTGACCAAAGTGCTTTACAGGGGTGCAAAACAATCTCTCATACACTTAATATCAAGGTTTCAAACATTTAAATATACATAAAAAACAGAAATAAAATAAGATAAGGATAAAAACAATAGAAGTAGAGTAAAAGATAGAAAAGGGAATAAAATGTAAGGGATAAAAGATACAAAGATAAAAAGAGATAAAAAAGAGATTAATAAACAAACAAGATTACTCATTTAGTTTGGATTGAACGCCAAAGAATAGAGATGGGTTTTCAGTAAAGTGCAGCTCTAACCTGGATGGGTAGGCTGTTCCACTGTTTTGGTGCCGCCACCGCAAATGATCCCCCCGAGTGGAGAGCCTGGTCCGAGGAACTGCCAGGAGCAACTGGTTTGATGACCTAAGCGCCCTGGTAGTCTTATGAGGCTTTAAAAGTTCAGTTAAATAAGGTGGAGCCAGACCATTTAAGCACTTAAATACAATCAATAAAACTTTAAAACGAACTCTAAAATCAACAGGCAGCCAGTGCAAAGATGCAAAGACAGGTGTAATGTGGTGTAAAAGTACCTAATTCAGGACTCATACAGTACAATACACTGTAGTATGGTATGGTACAGTATGATACGGTACAATGCAAAGCAATATGAAGCTGTGATGGCTGAAATATACCAGCTGTTCTGTGACGACCCACCAGCTGCCTGTTCAGTCCGGCTCATATCAGGACCTCCAGACAGCTGGAGACACAGATCCAGGGGTTCCCCAATGATGATCCTCTCCTGGTTCATGTTGGGATCATAGACTGTGGAAAAAATGGACGTCCGCTTGCTCGGTTCGTAGTGAGGTCACCACAAAAACTGCTCCCCCTGGTGGCTGGCTGCAGTATAGGTTTAAAAATCCATCTCCCCAGTCGTTCCAGATGGGCTGTGGAAAAAATGAATACACCTGGTAGAAATGTTTGTCACGTCTGATTGTTGTGGTGATTTGAAGATATCATCTGGCTGTCTTGTTTTCAAGTCCTCTTTTTTCTGAAAAGTTTTGTTTTCATTAGTTATAAGAGGTTAAAAATGAGGTTTTATGTCACATTTCACAATGATTGACAGCTGACGTTCTTGTGTATTTTTTTCGGGGATTGTAAAATATGTTACGGCTCTGCTCATTGTGTTGTTGGAGTCTAGTTTGGACACGCTTTGTTTTATCTTGAAAGTCCAAGGGTGTTTTTTTAGGTACTTTCCATGCACTACTTCCTGTACGACTACGGCGATCTTTCCTACAGTGAATTGATGCGTCACAGCTCCGGCGTCCAGCAAAGATAGGTTGGTTGTGTACTAGCTGCGACCTGCCGGACCAGCCTCGCAGCCGGACTGCAACGGATCAGATCCGGAGTTGTAAGCTGACCATAGACTGTATAAAACATGGAAATAGCCGCCCCGATATCACCCGGCTGTTCCTGGAAGCAGCTCAGAAACTCAGACCTGCTGGTCACGTGACCTGAGCTGTGTCTCTGATTGGACAATCAAACACTCCTAATAACTTCTAGACTGTAAAGAACATCTTCTCCAGGGACAGGGAGCTGAGCAGAGGTCTTCTTCCTCCTGGTCTTGGATCTATGGAGGCTCAGGTGGAAAGGAGAGATGGAGGCTTATGCTAACGCTATGCTAACAGAGGAATAGCGCTCTCAGTGGGATGAAGGAGCAGAGAGGACAGCGGCTGTGATATCACCACAGTGGGATTAACTGGTGCATCATGGGGCTCTGTGGGATTAATCCAGTAATAACGGCAGAAATGCGTCTTAATCCTAATTGATTTTTCGCCCTCGCAGACGTTCTTCTCTGTATTGTGCTGAAGATAAATCCAACGAGCAGCCGCGGCGTCCGGCTGTCGTCATGAAGCCGTTAATGAGCTGAGGACAGGATGAATACTGTTAATATCTGTGTTTAGTAAAGAGGAAAGGAAGGAAGGAGTCATTTGTCAGGATTTCAGCCTGATCGGGATAAATCTGTGACTCTCTGTAGTTTAATAAAACGTCAACACTTTCTGTTTTAATGAAAGATGATAAACGGATAAATGGAGCAGCAGAGGCCTCATTAAACGAAGCTTTGACTGGTTTTCCTCAGCAGAAGGATCCGGATGCAGCAGAGGAAGTAAATCCTGCAACTGTTCCTTCATTCAGCTCCACACTGGCTGGATTAGTCACTTCTGTTGACCAAACAAAGATTAGATCAGAGTCTTAGAGCTCTTTCTTTTCTTATTTGTCACCATGTCCTCTGGATTTGGTCATCCATCAGAAACTCAGACCTGCAGGGATTTGCATCGTACGATGAGGATCCAGCATTCTGCAGAGTTTAATCATAAACCTCTTTCTGTTTTCAGATGTTTCATTTAAAGAAGTATACAGGATTTTGGATCCGAAATCCTGAATCGTGTTGCCAGACTTTGTTAGTTTGTCTGACAGGAAATCCCCTGATCTGGCAACCCTGCAGACGAAAGTCACGTTTGTGACTTGACCTTCATAAGTCCCACCTAATGAGTTTGATGGGTGAGAGTGACGGAAATTTAAATTAAATTATTAAATAAAATTAATTCATGATGAGCTGGGAGGGCAGTAACCATGCAATAATTCAATAGTTCAGTAATATTAAAATGAGGGATTCATTAAATAAAAATAAATAAATAAATAAATAAGTCATTAAATTTGGGATTACATAAGACAAATAAACATTTTCAATAATTAATGAAACATTCAATAAATTATAATAGTATTTTTTACCAGTTTTCTTTATTCATGAAATACTTATTTACTTATTTGATTATGAATAAATTTTTTTCCCATACTAAATTATTATTGACACAGTTTTTTATTATACTTTATTTAGTTATTTCTTTTTTTGTAATAAATTTATTTACCATGTTAAATTATTTTTGACACAGTTAATTATTTTTTTATTTAGATATTTATTTATTCTTGAAATTAATTTATTTCCCATATTAAATTGACACAGTTTTATGTATTATTTTTAATGTAATTAATTATTTATTCTTGTTATTAATTTATTTCCCATATTAAATTGACACAGTTTTATGTATTATTTTTAATGTAATTAATTATTTATTCTTGTTATTAATTTATTTCCCATATTGAATTATTATTGACAGTTTTTTTTTATTATTCATTCTTTTAATTAATTTATTTTCCATATTAAATTATTATAGACACAGTTATTTAATTTTTTATTTATTATTTATTATTTTAATTAATTTATTTCCCATAATTAAAATTATTCATGACACAACTATTCATTTACTTTTATAATCTAATTATTTATTTTTTTGATTAATGATGTATTTAAAGGGGTGGGTGATATGGCCCAAAATTTATAATACAGTATTTTTTCTTCATACTGTGGTAACGGTATTATATCACAAATTACCAACATGTAAAAAAGTGAAGTCTTTTTAAAACGTGATTCTGTCTCTTTTTTTGTGTCATAAGTGGCTCATATTCCTCAAACTACGGTTTCAGATTGATTCAGTTTGATTTGTGTTACAATGCTTTACTGCGGTATTAATGGTAATGCAAAGTGTATTTGGTGGTAGCGTATGATACCGGTGACAGTGATGAAACTGGTATACTGCCCACCCCTTTGTATTTATATATTTCATTTTGGCACTTTTAGTTCTCCATAGTAACCCGGACCCCAAACTTTTGCATGTGGTTCAGAGATGTAAACGCTCCCTCCGTGCACAGATCTGACTCTGAATCTGAGGACCTTTCAGTCAGACTTCTTCTCGCTCCATTTTTGGTCCTTTCACCCTGAGCTAATGTCACCGACCCAGAACCTCCGTTGTGTAACTCCTAACTACCCTGAGAGTGGTATGATAAGTACGCGCCACATTAATGTTGTGTATTTAACAAAAAAAAAATCCCTCCTGCTTGCATAAGTCTGATATAAGGGAGCTGGTTATATAAAGAAACCAGGAGCCAAAGTGTTCCTTCAGAGGTCTGATCCTCCTCCAACATCAGCAGCAACGCTCTGCTGGGAAGGTGGAGCGGAGCCAAAACCACAGCGCTGCACTTTTCCCGCTCCCTCCTGTGAGTGTTCGCAGCAGGATTCAGCCAAAAGAGCTCACTGAGGAATTAAAGTAATGCACCTGAGTTCCTCTGAGCTCTATCAGCAAAAAGATCCTGGTTATGAAACAGTTATCGGGTCCGATTATGGCTGATTCAAGAGTTTAGAGCTGCAGCAAACACCTGATCATGGTCCCAGAGGAGCAGTTTGGATGAGCAGATTTTCAAACCTCTACATAATCTATAGGCATCTTGAAAGGCCAGGATCTCATGCAATTGATTAATTAATTGATTGATTAATGAAGGGATGCATGATATATGGCTATCGGCTGATGTATACAAGTGGGCCGATATTTGGCTAATTTCAGAACATCATGAACGATCTTTCAAAACCTAGATAATCTTGTTTTCTCTGACTATGTAAACACCAAAACTACCTGAGAAGAGTGGACTTTCTTCTTCTATGTATCTCTTTCTGTTTATGATCCAAAAACAGACAAAACATACCTTTTTTACCACTTTCATCATGGGCACTCCATCCTTTGATCATCTCCATAATCATCTTTTCTCACGATCTCAACACTCTTTCTCTCTGAACTACCTTGATACATCATCTTAGAATGTTTTTATTTTATTTTATTTATTTTTTTTTTTTTTACCAATATTGATATTGGTACATATCTGTTATAGGCCATAACAGCAATCTTATTATTGGATATTAGCATCAGCCAAAATTTACATATTGGTAAATCCCTAATTTAAAAAGATAATATAAGCTAGAGGTTGTACAAAGATTTTTTTTTTAACTTAGCAACCGTTTGTGTCTAATGTTGGAAACATGGCAGCTTCCAACATGACTCTGCAACCCCTTTTTATGTTATTCCTTTTTTTTTATTTATTTATTATTATTATCATCATAATTGTGTTATTTATATATTTATTATTTATTAGTTATACTTTTATTAATTAATTAGTTATTTTTTTATTTCTAACTTTGTATTTTTTAATTTATTTATTTATTTATTTTTCTTTTGGATTGTCTGGCTGAATACTGATGAACCTGTTTTTGGGAGGGGGTGAATAGGACAGGAATAGGCCTTTTTTTTGTCACACAAAAAATAAATAAAAAGACTTTGATCAACAAAAAAAACCCTAATAATTTAAGCTGCAAGCAGCTTTGGACGGGTCATGGCTCTGTTGCTGGTCCCTTCATGCCCGTTTCACCTCCACTGTCAGGGTTTCATCCCTTTATAATGTGTGTTTGTGTAAAACATAGCATTTTCCCTCCTTTAGTGAGTCACATGACCAGCTGCACGGAACTTCTAATCAGTCTGTGACATCATCACCAACTGCTGCCCTCTGAGGAGTGAAATTGAGGGAAGTTCTAGAATCAACTCCTCATAGAGGCCACAATTTTCACCAACTGTCTGTAAAAATATATTTTTGTTGGAAATTTGTCAGGAATACATCCATGTCGTTTTTAAAGCTGTACCACTTTTACTTTTTTGTCCAGAGGCCAAATGCTGCAGCTTGTGTAGAGCTGGAGGCTCCTCTCCCATTCATTCTAATGGGGGGAGCTGAGAGGGCTTCTTTGGGTGTCATCAACTTCGAGGCCTCGTCATTCGAAAACTGTTTCTGAAACAACAAATTCCCATATAAGTTTTGTAAAGCAAGGTCCACTCTGTGATCTGAGCAAGTATCAAGCTGACAGCATTTATGGTGTTGGAGTAGATCATTTTTGTAGAAAGGCCAAAAATGTGGGCGAGGACCCTTAATAAATAGAAAGTTACTACAGGAACACCAGAGGGACAGAATAAATACTTTAAAAAGCATAACACTTTATAAGGTTTTAGTTTAGACCTAAAGACAAAGAGAAGCATCATTTTCATCTTTCTTCATTCCTAGAAAAGCGCTTCACATGATTGGCAATGTCAATTTTCAAGCTGCAGATTTGTCTCAGCGAGATAAAGTGATCACACTTTTGCAGAGATGCTGAAAAAATCTAAAATTCAGCTCTACTTTTTGGATCCAATGGTTAAAAAAAAAAAAGGATAGATCCAGTAAGTTTGAAGTTTTCTGTTTGGAGAAGTTTCCGCCCACATCCCACTGCCAAGCATTGTTGGAGCTGCAGGGGACAAAGTGTGGGTGTCTTCTGCAGAGAGGATAAAATCAAAATGTTCTGAAAGAGTTGGAAAAATAAAACTATTACTCAACACCAGTTATATAAACTGAAACTGCAGCTTTCCCAATGAAACACCTCCAGAAAATACAGAGTTTTAGCTTCAGTGTTTTATTTATTGGTTTTATTGGTCTGATCCAGGTCACCGTGAAACTCTTAAAGTCACCTGAACCTCTCTGACAGACAGTAAGGTCTCTATCAAACAAACATCTGATGGTCAAATCCAGAGTGAAATCTCCCCTGATGATATTTTTGTCAGCCCTTCTTGACCGAACTCAGCGTTTCGTCACGTCCCTGACATTTGGGTCGCTCTGAACGTGTAATCCCGTTAGATCCCACATGTGATGGAGCCATTTGGAGGACAGATTATTTCAGAGCCACGAGTCCTGGCATTTTAACTCGGGTGGTCCAACAGAGAATTAAACTCCTGACCTGAGCTGTGTCAGTGACAGAGCTCCACATGGCCCGGCTGAATTAATCATATTAATCATATTAACCACAGATGTTGAATGAATACGCTGAGGTGTGGTTCGGTCCCTCCACTGAGCAGCATGATGGGTATGTAAAGGACATACAACAAGACAGGGACGAACCAGATTCTGCGTATGTTACAGCAGCCTGGAGTCCGGGTGCATCTCATGGTTAGCCGTTACTGCACGGCGCCACATGTGGTCAGAGATGTGAAGTCAAACTATAGTCCAGTCCAACATTTTTACAACTGATCTTTGATTTGATTTGACTTGATTTCATTCTGTCAAAAAAATAAAAATAAAATAAAATAGTAAAAAAAAATTAAAATGATACATATAAATGAAAAAATTATTTATTTTATAATAAAAAATAAATTAAAAAAATATTTATTTTATAATAAAAAAGTAAATAAAAAGGGAGCTGAAAAAAAGAAAAGTTAGGGTTACTTCCCTCACAAATGTTATGTACAAATCACCTAGTGCAAAAAATAAAAATAAAAAATGAAAAAATCAGGTCATGTCATAATTCACTTCATTTGCCCCCCCCCCCCCCCCCCCAAAAAAAGGCAAAAATAATAATTAAAAAAAAATAATAATAATAATAATAAAAATAATAATGATAATAACATCCAGAAAACAACCCCCCCCCCCCCCCCAAAAAAAAAAAAAAAAAAAAAGACTTCCTCAATTTTCACAAAACAAAAAGTAAAATTGATATCAACTTAGCACACTAATTTTTCTAGTATTTTGATTTTATTTAATATATTTAAAGTATATTTTGATTTTGCCTTTTTGGTGTCCTTTTACAGATTTCTCCATAAGTTTTTTCCTCTTCACCCAAATATTTTGCACATTTTTCTTTTTTCCCTACTGTTTTTTTCAATGTAAGCTTTCACACCAGCTACGTTATTTCTCCCAACAAAATTGTGGCTTTTTTATTTTTTTGGACCGAGGTTGATTTTCTAAAGTTTCACTTGTGACAAATACACATCTGACCAATCATAACACTTGATGTCGACACGTCAGATACCGAAACAATCAAAGCAGCTAACTGCTTGATTATGCACCCAGCTCCTACAAGAAAAGACATAAAAACTACAAAGACAATGTTTGGAGGCGTTTGCTCCTGATGTGCATAGACAGGTGTGTCAAAATCTGCCTCAGAATTTTTCGTAATTTCAAAAGAAGAAAACTTCTCGATACTTCCCTCACAAAATGTTCTTTACAAATCACCCAGTGCAACAAAAAAGTAAGAAAGAAAAAAACTAAAAGAAAGGCAGCAGGCCAACTTGTCATATTACACTCAACTTGTTCTTTTTCCAAAAAAACAAGCCCCAAAAAAACTTAATAAAAATATCTTTCATTTCAACTTAGCATAATAGTTAGTATTTTGGTGATATTTAATATTTTTAAAGATAAACTTTGATTTTTCCTCTTTGGTGTCCTTTTCCAGATTATTTCATAAGTTTTTCCCTCTTCACGCAAATTAATGCATTTTTTTTCCTACTTTTTTTTAACATAAGCTTTCACACCAGCGAAATTAAGGCTTTTATTTTTCTGGATCAAGATCAATTTTTCCAAAGTTTCTTTTGCGATAGGTACACATCCAACAAATCAAAACGCTTGTTGTTGACATGTCACATACCGAAACAACACTTTCCTGTTGTTAATTTCTATCGCCGTTGATGTGCGAAGGCCTTCTCTCTATATCTGTCCTTTAAACTAGTTATGAATCTTGTTTTTTTGAACGTTTTAAGTCCTTTTATGGATTCTCTTTTTACAAACCAATCCTGGATGTTGCCTGGTAACAGTTTCTTACGAGGTTTGTACATGATATGTCATGTACTGTAGTCTCTAATGTCATTCGTTTTTAATATAATAATTGATATAAGAATTTTAATAAATAATGTGTTGAATTTTGAACAGTGTAAAGTGTGACCCTGTTAAGTGGAGACTTTCAGCTCACAATCACTGACACGTTCAGCTGAAGGTCCCCAGTTAGCACAGTCAGGACACTCGACAGACTCTATAGAAGTCGAGTCCAGGCTGTGGTATCGTTCCTGGAAACCGACCACGGAACATTGGGACATTTTGAAGCTGCTTACTGTTTAAATTCAGAGTTTTAAGAACGATAATTCATCTGAATAAATAGCGCTAAACGCTGCTTCTGTTCCCAAAATGGGTTCATAAATATCGAAACATTCACAGAAATTTTGCAACTAGTGCAGTCGCCCTCTGCTGGATGTCAGAGGAACTGCAGATTAGGTAAAAATCGGCCATGGCAAAGTTGACAGAGACAGCGGTCTACTATGTGACCTTTAACTTCGTGTTGGTTCAGACTCTGTGGCTGAAAACGTGTGTGTGTGTGTGTTTGTGTGTTTCCATCGTGACATTATCTCACACACTTCATCCTTGGGCTGTGAGGGCTTCAACGCTGAGTCCTCTTTCTGTTTCTGACCATCTGTCATCAATTAAACCAAGAACGACCACCAGCGGGTTGCACAACCACATTCTGCTGTGTGTGTGTGTGTGAGTGTGTGTGTGAGTGTGTGTAAGCGATCTCTCATAGCCTTGGTGTTAAACTGGACAGCATCACACACACATTCTGTTAGATGTTACATAACTGGTCATGGTAGCTTGCCTTTCTCTTCCCACACACACACACACACACACACACACACACACACACACACACGCTGACCACAGAGTGGGTTTAGCTCTCAGGGAGCAGAGGGAGGATCAGATTGGTGTTTGGGTTCTGGTCTTGTGATTATGAATCACGGCCTGAACTTTGGCTTCAGGCTGAGTTTGTGCTTTTTTAAGTGTGTGTGTGTGTGTGTGTGTGTGTGTTCTCATTTCATACCTAGAAGTCCGTATCATGCTGTGTTATCCTCCTGGAAGAGTTTGTCCCACATTTGAGAAACAACATGTTCTCACCGATCTGCTCCAACTTTAAATCCTGAGCTCCCAAACCTCAATTTAGGTTTTGTTTTTTACATTTTTGGTTTTAATATCATCTAGAAAAATACAAAAAACTTCAAAAAGGACTTTAATTTTATTAGTCCCAGCTTTCAATCCCACTTTAGTTCTCTAATAAATAACAATAATAGATACATGTCAGAAATCCTCCTCCTGGCGACAACAAACTCAGCTTCCTGTTTCTTTTCATCCTCTGACCTGACGCCTGCTTTCTTCTGACGGACAGCTGAAGGTGGACGTTTGGATCTTGACATCCTGACATCAGTTCCTTCCTGATCTGAAAACAGAAACCGTGTTTCCCTCTGACTCACGACCTTTAGTCTCATACAAACCCCAAAATGTGCTGACTGCAGACGGAGAAACCAACAAAGGTGCAAACGTTTAACGTTCACTCATTTCCTGAAAAAAGTCAGAACTCAGCGTATGGTGTTGTTTTATTTCTAGAGAAAACATCTGAAAAGATTTCACACAGAGTTCAAGATGTTTCGGGACATGTGTGAATATAACCAAAACCGAGAGTTCTCGTCAGTGTGCAACAAATTATTAAAGTAAAAATGACGCCTGAGTTGCGCGTAAAAGAAAATCTGTCGCTGCAGTTGGAAAAATGTATTTTTGAAGTTTATTGAATTAGCAGATTTATTGATACATAAATTGATTTATTAATTATCTATTTGCTTCTCATATCTTTCAACATCAGCATACCCTGCTTTTGGCCAAAGAAAATGTTCTCCATTTGGGGGCGATGTGGAGGAAATATGTCAGGATGTTTTTAGGGCAGGATAAGGATTTTATCAGGATGGTTTTTCATTTTCAGACTATTTTTGACTCAGCAAAAGATAAGCAGGAAGGGAGGAAGAAATGAAAAGGGATAGGAGGAAGAAAAAAGGAAGAAATGAAAGAAACTAAGGTAAAGAAAGGAAGGAAGGGAGGAAAGATTGTGCCAACTATCAAACCAACTAATGAAAGAACCAACAAACGAACAAACTAACAAATGAACAAACAAACAAACCAACGAACCAACAAAAAAACCAATGAACAAACCAACGAACAGAGCATCAAACCAACCAACGAACGATCCAACGAATCAACCAACGAATGAACCAATGAACGAACCAACAAACGGAAGAACTATTGAAAGAACCAATGAACAAACAAACCAATGAACCAACCAACAAACAAACAAACCAATGAACCAACCAACAAACAAACCTACGAATGAACCAACCAACAAACTGACAAACGAACCAATGAACCAACGAACCAACAAAAGGAAGAACTAAGGAAAGAACCAATGTTTAAACAAACCAACGCAAACCAACAAATGAACCAACGAACAAACTGACAAACGAACTAACCAACGAATCAACCAACCAACAAATTAACCAACGAACCAACCAAAAAATGAACCAACCAACCAACGAACCAACCAACGAACAAACGTACCAACAAATGAAGAAATGAAAGAAAATAAAGAAAAAAACGAAGGAAGGGAGGAAGGAAGGAAGAAAGGAAGGAAGGAAGGAAGTAGAGGAAGGGGAAAGGAGGGGAAAGGAAGGAAGTTAAGTAAGGTTAGGAAGAATTGAAAAAGGACAAGAGGAAGATGTGAAAAAGGACAGAAATGAAAGAAATGAAGGAAAAAGGAAGGAAGGGGGAAAGAAGGAAGGAGAGGAAATTAAGGAAGTCAGGATGGAAGGAAGGGAGAAAGAATGAAGGGGAGTAAAGTAAAGAAATCAAAGAGGGTCAGGAAGAAATGAAAAAGGGCAGGAGAAAGAAAAAATGAAGGGGAAAGGAATTAAGGAAGGAAGGGAGAAAGGAGGAAAGAAGGAAGGAAGAAAGGATGTTGAGAAGAAGAAAACTGTTAGGAGGAAGAGTTCTCTTTCATATTCAGACTAATTTTACCCTAAACAACACTTGTCGACCCAAATATTCCTGATTTCTTCTTTCTTATGCTCCACTTTTTGTCTTTTCTGCCTCATTTCATCACTTTTATCTGATCTTTTTTCCTGTTTTTTATTTTAAGAACTCTGACATTTCCAAGTCCTGATAAATCTGTTCATTCAAAGCCGTCAGCTGTGAGAGTTGTTGAGTTTCTGCTGATTGTTCAGAGCTTTAGCTTCATACAGGTAGACTCTGAACAGTCCAGGTGTGGTTTGATGAGACCGTACAGACAGACTCTGGTTTAGTTTGACAGGAAACCTGAAGCTGAAGTTCCCTCTTCAGGTTAGTGGTCACGAAGCTTAGCGTGCTGCAGGATTAACCACTTTACTGAAAAACACACCTCACACACTCCTCCTCTGCTGCGTGACAGAGTCCCAAAGACCGCCCCCCTAACGTCCAGCCCCCTGTCCCCTGTGATCCAGGAGGAAATGAAATTGGCTCAGTGACTCTGTGACCTGTGCGAGGAGGGGACGGCACGCGGACCTGCAGCCAGCACTTTAAGCTGATTAACCTCAATAACGGAGTTATCTTATTAAAGCTGCACCTCAGAGCCCGGCTCTGTGGATACGAGTGAAAACGGGCAGTTCATTAATAAACGTGGGCTCAGGAGGTTACGTAACGACAGCTCAGGCCCAATTCTTGACATATCTGAGAGCATTTACCCGTTACAGCACAGAGTCGTTATCCAATCTTTGCTTTGATGAGAGTTGAACTTTGATGGTTCATGTTGGGCTGTAAAACTTCAGACCTGCTGACTCCTGGTCTGACTCCTCTCAGTCTGTCCGTTTGTTGTTGTAGTCAAGATAAAACCATCGGGTTTTGACACGCTTTGTTTTATTTTGAAAGGCGGTCTAAGAGGAAGCTGGAGCTGACAGAGTCCATATATGCACAGAGAAAACCATGCACCTGTCTGACCACTGCACCACTGTGCATCCCCTGAGCTTCTTCAGTCTGAATCAAAACTTTGCAGCAGGAAGGGGTCGCTTCTATGAAAGACCCAAACTGCTAAAATAAGAAAAATAATAAAAGGTGAAAATCAAAACAAATATTAACTATATTAAATATTTACAAATTTTAAAATTATGTAAATTAATAAAAGTAAAATGAAAACAATAATAATGTAAAAATAGAATTAAATATCAATAAATGAGTAAATGAAAGCGCTCTGCTCTCATATTGTTTTATGTTGCAGACAGTGTCAGCATGAAACACAGCAAATAATAATAATATTCCAATGTGTCTTGGATTAAGCTATTTGCCCATTGGTTGCTCCACAAAGTGAGTGCAAAAATTGACAAAGAATGTTGATTACAACTTTCATTGATGTTTAAATTTAATTTTATTTCCACATTTTTTATTTATTTATTTTAACTTTAATCTATTTTTTTGTTTTTACTTGTATTTATCTTTGTATTCATTTTTTCTCTAATCTATTTATTTTTGTATTAAATTTTACTTTTATCTATGTTTTGTATTTTTTTTTAAATGTATCTATCTATTTTTGTATTTATTTTTACTTGTATCTTTTTATTTTTGTTTTTATTTTTGTTTTTATAAATTTATTTTTGTATTAATTTTTACTTTTTGAATTATTTTTTTTATTTTTACTTTTATCAACTTATTCATTATTTTACTTTGATCTTTTTTTTTACTTTAATTGGTTTTTTTTTTTTGTTTGTTTTTACTTAGATTTATCTTTTTAATAATTTTATTTTATATATTAATTTTTGTATTTATTTTACTTTTATCTATTTATTAATTTTTTTTTTTACTTTTATTTATTTATTTCTGTATTTATTTTTACATTTTATAAATACTTTTTATTTTTTTGTTTCAAGCTTCAAGGTCTGATACTGCAAAACTGGTGGCGATGGTTCCTGTGAAGGAGCTCTGTTAATGCTGTCAGTAATTGGCCCTTTTTGTTGTGAGTTGTCTGCAGGAAGTAACCAAAGGGAGGTGATGTTACTTTCAAATCTAGTGGGAGAGTGAAATCAGGATGTTTAAGAGAAAGTCTAGACTCTTATTGTTTAACAAAATCCAGAGTTGTGGACAAAGCTGCTGCACCAGCACTCAATTTGTAAACGTACAGCCTCTTTTCTCACGCACCAATCCACTGCACTGTCTATAGAGTTTTTGCAGACAATCCTGAGACAGTTTTAGTCTTGTTCTCTGTAGCCTTTTTTTTAAAAATAAACCAAATATGAGTTCATAAATAAAGTACATAAAGATCTTTAAATTCTCTTGCACATCAGGATACAGAGCCTCTTCCTGCAGCCTGCCTCAGTCAGACCATCTCCATCTCTCCCAGTTTGAACCATCGTCCTTCAGGATCAGACGCAGCACAGCCTGCAGCCTGATGAGAGCAGGAGAAGAAACCAGCTCCTCTTATCGTGTCCCAGCACAAAGCCTCAGAAAAACCTCCACGTGCTCTAAATTTATGCATTAAACATGCTCCGGGCTGCACTCTGCATCCACGCAGGCTGTTAAACAAATGGGATTTCACATCAAATAATGAGCCGTTTGTCTTAGTTTGCCGCTAAGAAGACACAAATCATAATGTGAGCTCAAAGGAGGAGATTTGCTCTCTTAATATGAAGGAGGCGGAGGGCCGGGCTCATGGTTTATTCATGGCTAATCCTGGCCTGTGGCACAGAAAGACGCTTGGTTCAGTTTGGTGAGATTACATTTGTTAAGTCATTTGTTAAATTGTAAAACAGGATAAGGTTGTGTAAATACGCACGCTCCGGCTGGCTCAGGAATAAAGATAATCTTTAGGGAGGAGGTCGACTCCAGTCAGAAACTGAACGTATATTTTCTCCTGTGTGTGAACAGGAAACACTGACGCTGTCTCGTCGTCTGATGTTTCACTGTTTAATTAGATTTTTCATTGGTAACTTAGTTATTTTAGTCTCAATATTTTGACCTTAACCTCACATTTTTAGCCTTTTATTTTATCTTCTTTCTCACAATTCTGACCCTTTATGATTTAGACCTTTTCCTCAATATTTTGACTTTGAATCTCATATTTTGACCTCCTATGTCATAGTTTTGTCTTATACTGACAATTTTGAACTTACCTTGTGCCTTAATAATTTTGACCCTTTAACTCACTTTTTTGTCTTTTTACTCCAGTTTTTTTAGTTTCTGTGATATTTTGGACCTTGTTTTATGATTTTGACCTATTATCTCACCATTTCGACCCTTTATAATTTCCTCATAATTTTGGATCTCACAATTCGTCTTCCTATGTCATAATTTTGTATTATCCTGATGATTTTGAACTTATCTTGTGCCTTGATAATTTTGACCCTTTAACTCACATTTTTGTCTTTTTACTGCAGTTTTAGTCCACTTTTAATTTCTGTGACGTTTTGGACCTTATTTTATGATTTTGATCTCTTCTCTCACATTTTTGACCCTTTATAATTCAGACCATTTCATCATAATTTTGACTTTGAAGCCCATAATTTGACCTCCTATGTAATGATTTTATATTATTCTGACCTTTTTGAACTTATCTTAATATGACTTGTTCCATAATTTTGACCCTCTATCTCACATTTCTGCTCTTTTATTTCAGTTTCTGTAAGTTTCTGTTATGATTCAAACTTAATTTCTCATGATTAATCATGATTTTGACATCTTCTCTCACAATTTTGACCCTTGTTAATTTAGACCTTTTCCTCATAATTTTGACATTGAATCTTATAATTTGACCCCCTATGTCAAAATTTTATATTACTCTGATGATTTTGAACCTATCTTGTAAGAGGACTTGTTCCTCAATAATTTTGATCTTCTATCTCACATTTAGGTCCTTTTTTCTGTTTGTTTTAGTTTCTGTTATGATTTGGACTTTCTTTCATGATTTTGACCTCTTATCTCACAATTTTGACCCTTTATAATTTAGACCTTTTCCTCATAATTTTGATTTTGAACCTCATATTTTGACCTCCTATGTCATAATTTAGTATTTATCCTGACGTTTTTGAACGCATCTCATGAGAGGACTTGTACATTAATAATTTTGACCCTCTATCTCAATTTCTGTCCTTTTATATCAGTTTTCAGACTTTATTTCATGATTTTGACCTTTTATCTTATAAAGGTTTCCATTAATCTCATTTTTTTACCTGTAACTCAAAGTTTTCAACATTTTTCCACATATAATGATATTTACATAAGCTTATGTTTTAGTCTCATTGTTTCATCATTTACTAAGATGATACTGACAGAAGCTAATGTTTTGGTTGCATCCTTAATCAATGTTATGATTTTAAAGCTAGCCTTTTAGCCATGTTGTATTCTTACTTTATACTGACAATAGCCAATTTTTTTTTAACAAAAAAAGCTGATTTTCCATCCACACTGTATACTAACATGTAGCTAACAGAGACTTACAGGATGCTAAGAGATGCTAGCTTTGAAGCCATATTGTTTACCAAAATATAAAAATAGAAGCTAATGTTCCAGCGAATTGTTTACTAATATGATGCTAAGAGAAGCTAATGTTTTAACCACATTGTATTCCAATATGATGCTGACAATAGCTTATATCTAAACCTTTTTGTTTTTTAAATGATGCTAACTAACCACCTTGTCTACCAATTTGCCTATTTTTTTTTTACCTATTTGATATCTTTTGCACCTTTTTTTTACTTAAAGAGACAGCTAATACTGCTGCCAGTTAGCCGCCAGGCCCCACAAAGTGACCCCTGTGGTCTCTGTACATGGGGCACACTCTGACCTCTGGTCTCTTTGTGTTTCTGTAACAGACGTGGTTTTCTTTCGATATGAAAAAGACAAAAACAGGAATCTGCACATCAGACATGCAGCGCTGTCATCTTTGTGTTGACACTCAGTTACAAAGAATCTGAGGACTCTCTGATGTCCTCCAGAGATAAGAGAGACTCCCCTCGATGGTGACACAGACTCTCTCCACAAGTAGACAGTCGGATAGTTTCTCCAAGTAGGGAGGTGAATATCCTGACTACTCTCTGTCCTTGCTCAGTACATATTTGATCTTGTCCTCGGAGGACTGAGGGGAACATTCCTGACCCCCGCTCTGACATAACGTCCTCAGAGCGCCG
Organism: Halichoeres trimaculatus; assembly: GCF_033239565.1. Classification (NCBI taxonomy): domain Eukaryota; kingdom Metazoa; phylum Chordata; class Actinopteri; order Labriformes; family Labridae; genus Halichoeres; species Halichoeres trimaculatus. The sequence continues at coordinate 1,641,842 of NW_027437183.1, forward strand.
TAAACAGAAGATAACTGGAGCTCAGATATTCAGTGGAGTATGTTAAGGACACGTCCTGAGAGGTTTATGTTTGGGATGGAGCTGAGTTCGATTTCACAAAAGAAAAGAAAAAGAAAAAGTCATTTCCAGGTCCGTCCTGTGAAATCAGGCCTTGACCCTCCGACCTGCTCTGTAAGAAAGTTTAGAGTTTAACGTCCCACAGAAATTTGTGTCATGAGGGAAACACTAACCATGTTAGCTGAGCTCTGCTGCTCGCTCTGTTTGGTAAACAATCCGACCCTGTTCCTCAGTTCCCGCTCTACATGTAACCGACATATGAAGTCAATGTACATAACCGTGACCCACATGAAGAGTTCTGGGTCAGACCCTGCAGCTTCAGGACAGTCTTGTGTAACAGCTCCTCCTCCTGCAGACCCCCACATCTTCAGATCCAGCACAGGAAGAGATGACGTCCACAGATCCTCTCTGATACGGGCCGTGGGGTTGTGTAAGAAGAGGTCAGAGAGAGGACGGGTAGAGGTCAGAGAGAGAGTCTCAGGATCTCAGGATTTTTCTTCTTCGTTTGATTTATTAGCAAGATACAGTGTGGCTCTCAACCCTTTTCTTTACTTCTTCCCAGAAATGTTCAGTTGGATTGAAGTCAGGTGATTGACTAGGCCATTCTAACAGATTGATTTTCTTTTTCTGAAACCATTTGAGAGTCAACTTTGCCGTGTGCTTTGGATGGTTGTCCTGCTGGAAGGTCCAGCCACGTCTCATCTTCATCATCCTGGTGGATGGCAGCAGATTCAGATCCAGAATTTCCCCATACATGGCTCCATTCATTGCTCCGTCAGTTAGATGAAGTTTGCCAACACCATGAGATGAGAAACAACCCCATGCCATGATGCTTCACCTCCAAACTTCACTGTTGGTGTAGTGTTTTTTGGCTGATGTGCAGAGCCATTTCTCCTCCAAACATGGTCTGTAGTATGACAGCCCAAAAGTTCAGTTTTGGTCTCATCTGACCAGACAACATTCTCCCAGTATGCTACAGGCTTGTCAAGATGCTGTTTAGCAAACTTTAAACCAGCTTCAACATGCCTTTTCTTGAGGAATGGAGTCTTGCGTGCTGAGCGTCCATAGAGACCATGGTGGTGGAGTGCATTGCCTATTGTTTTCTCTGTAACAATTGTACCTGCTGCCTCCAAGTCTTTCTGGAGCACTTTCAGGGTGATCCTTGGCTGGTTGAGTCCTCTTCTGACTATCTTTCTGACTCCCTGGTCAGAAATCTTCAAGGAGCTCCTGTGCGTGGCCTGTTGATGGTAAGGTGGTGCTTCTTCCACTTGTGAATAATGGCCCCAACGGTGCTGACTGGAATATTCAGGTGCTTTGATATAAGTCTGTAACCAGTTCCATTCTGATGCTGAGCAACAATCAGGTTGTGAATGTCTTCAGAGAGCTCTTTGCCTTTACCCATCATGAGGTGTGTGCTATTTAACTGCTAGCTACAGATTTCAGGTGGTATGGTGCATTTCCTGTCCAAAGTATTCAGCCTTTCCATGGTGTGTTCAATCCTTTTTTCCTGTGTTATCGTACTTAATTCACCATAATCATTATTTATGGAGCTGAACGTTGTGATTTCTTGTCATGTGTGGATTATTTGAGTTAATACCAATGTCTGGGAGAAATTTAGTTTGAATTGTAGCTTTGGAAGGTTTGGAGAAAGTGTGTGAGCGTTTCGTCTGAGCCTCAGAAAGCTGCCCGCCTGCTCCTTCCTCCCGTAATCCGTCCTGTATTCATGTTTTCCTGCTGCTCTCAGCTGGAATCTGGGCAGAACATTTACCGGATCTGCAGTCCGTCGATTGAGGGTTTAGTGTCTTGCTCAAGGGTGTGGGGATGGAAATGGATTCTGTACAATTTCCTCACAGCTCTGACCTCCAGTAACCTCTCTGTCCTCTGGATCTTAAGCTTCTCCATCGCTCTCAGCTGCTGTTTCCTGTTTGAGATTTACAGAATCAGAGCCCTGAGGCGTCGGGAGCTGTTTGATGTGCGTCTGAACCTCCTGCTGTCAAATTTAAACACAATCAGTCCAACGAGGAGCTTTAGAGGAGAAGATCAGCTGCTGCTCTGCAAACCTGAGACTTTCCTCTGAATCATCCACAGAATTCACCCCAAGAATAAAGTTTAACAACGACCTAAGAGTGGATATCTGAATATGCTAATGCCGATCGTCCTCCTGAGTTTGACATTGAGCAGCAGAAACTGGAGCACGTCTCCGTCTGAAGAACAAAAAGCTGAGCTGGTGAAGGAGGAGAGCAGTCACATGAGGTAGCTCATTTACACACATCGCCACGGGCTGCGGAGACGTGATGAGGCTAATTATTCCCCCCGCGGAGGAGCAGCAGCTTCCCCCGACCTCCTGCAGGGGGGGCTTTCAGGAGGAGGCTCCCTGGTGAGAGGATGAGGAGGAGAGAGGAGTCAGGAAATCTGGAGGAAGATGGAGCGTTGCTGCTTCTGTGGTTTCCAGTAGTTTTTGGGTTAGACCAGCACAGATACCGATACTACGAGTTCTTCTGATTCATGAAATTTCAATTAACAGTGTCAAGTTCAAAATAAAACACTTAAAATTGTTTTTAATAAATTAGCAAAAGTGAAAAAATAGAATAAAAAACAACTGAAAACTGTCAGAGTTTTAGTAATTTTTTAAATAAACTGAAGTGCAAAAAAAAACTGTGATGTAGCGCCAACTACTGGCGAGGAGGACTTAATGCAAGATTATTTTTGCCTTGAAAATTGACTGCTGGTATCAGCGGCCTTTCCTAACTGAATAAGGAATACCTTGGAATAAGGAAATAAAATCTTGAAACCTTGAAATAAAATCTCTCATAGTTCCTTTTAGAAAACAAACCATGAAACGTTTCCTGCATCTTATAAAACTGGTTAAATCCAAAGATGAACCAACCTGCATCTAGTCCTCCTTCACACTTCTTTTCGAACCATAACTCCCAATGTTTTTGCAACTATATCAGAAAAATTAATCTGTTTTTCTAACCTTTTATGAATAAAAAGGATCCTCTGGTGCACTGTCTTTTTAAAAATGTATTTCTAAAAACTTATTCAACCTGGAAAACAAGGGCTAATTTTGATAGTGCAGCACAGTCTGACTGAGGGGTAAATTTGGTTAAACTTTGCAGATTTGTTGCTGTATTAAAGATGTCATGAGGAGGATCTGTTTGAATTGATTAATGATTCCAATGATTATCATTGATTGATGTGACTTTTAACCAGGCGTGTGTTTGTTTTGGAACAAATTTTCTCCATTCAAGTCAACTTTTTACTGGATACAATGTATGGAGTAGTGAGAGTGCCGAATTATAAAAATTAATCTATAAAAGAAGAAAATAAATGTGTGAATTAATAAATAAATTATATGAGAATCTGTAAAGGAATAAATTAATAAATTAAAAATTTATAATCTATAAATAAATTTAAAAAATGAAGGAAAAATGAATTAATAAATAATATATATAAGATTCTATAAAAGAATATAAAAAATGAATTAATAAAGTATATAATAATCTATAAAAGAATAATTTAAAAAATGAATTAATAAATAATATATATACGATTCTATAAAAGAATTTTTAAAATGAATTAATAAAGTATATAAAAATCTATGAATGAAGTATTTAAAAAATGAATTTATAAATAAATTATATAAGAAACCATAAAAGAAAAGGCTAATAAAAGTATTTATATAAAGACTAATCAAAAAATAAATAGAAAAGTGTTTAATAAAAAAAGAAAGAAAGAAAGAAAGAATGAAAGAAAGAAAGAAAGAAAGTAGCTATATAAGGTGATATTAATCAATAAATTAACCCCTTTAAAAAAAAGGCTAATAAAAGTATTTATATAAAGACTAATCAAAAAATAAATAGAAAAGTGTTTAATAAAAAAAGAAAGAAAGAAAGAAAGAAAGAAAAAAGAAAGAAAGAAATAAAGTAGCTATATAAGGTGATATTAATCAATAAATTAACCCCTTTAAAGAAAAGGCTAATAAAAGTATAAATATAAACAGGAATAAATAAAAGTATTTAAATCATATTATAATGTCACTTTAAAAGCGAAGGAAAAATGCGCAGTAGGAATTTGGTTGCGTCACAAGCACGGGAGGAATCTCAATGGAGAAAAAACATGGCGGCAGAAAACTTGACAGAAGAACACTTGGAAGTTGGAGAACAACATGATTATGATGGAGAAAATGTTTTAGGGACGAGGAGGACATTAGGAAAGAGCTGGTATGTGTGCTTTGACCCACAGGGAATGTATCTTGAGAATGTAAACAAAGCATATCCCAACATGTTTGTCCTTTTTCCTCGATACCCCAGACATAACATATGACAACATTTTAACACAAGGCCTGATCTAGCTGGGCGGAGGATGACACGTTTAACGATGATTGACAGCTGACGTTCTTGTGTATTTTATCAGGGATTGTAAAATATGTCTGGAGTTAGAGTCAGGAAGTGATAAGACTCTGGAAAGAAAAAAAATATATTATTTTTGTCACCGAATTGACAGTTTAGCCCTTTTAGCCTTTAGCTTGTGCTCTATCTCTCTCCTGTTTCTCTTTCTCCTGCTCTTCTGTCCTTTTTCTGTCTGACAGTTAGGCTCCAGTGTCCACCATCACTACAAAATTAATCACAGAAATCATTTTCAGCAGAGAAAAACACAGATTTCTCTTCTCTCTGATAAACTTCATCAGCTAGACCTGAGGGTCTCTGTGACTCTCATACATCTTCACGTCTACAGAAACAGAAACAGTACAGTACGTACTCAGCATCTCTTCACTGCTCCTCTTTGGGCTCACGCAGAGTCCTCCAATCAGATGAACTCCATTAACCTCCACGTCTAAGAGGGTGTGAAGCTTTTCTTTAACGCTTGCTAACTTCATGTCTCTACATTGAACGTAGAGCTGTATGTGCAGGAACAGACAGGACTCTGTAATCCTCGGGGATCATCCTCTGAGGCCTGCACCGCGCTCCAGCTGACGCTTATATAAGTTAGCGTGGATTAACCCTGCAGCTCCTCGTATATCATCCCCACGCCATGACGGCTCTGTTACCTCATCTTTAAACTTTAGTGCACTGAACTTTGAGTCAGATCAGAAAGATTTATTCATTACGAGACTCTCTGCAGCAGACAAAACATCTCTGCAGCTCGTGCTAACTCGTGCAGAGGCTTCCTGTGATTCTGCATGAAGGAGAAACACTCAGTGGCATCGCTGAGCTGCAAACTGGTCTGTGTGTTCGCAGACGACACACACACTCACACACACACAGGACGCAGAGGAAGAGGAGGCTGTACATCACAGCCCAGTCTGTACATTCTGCTTTGGTACAGTTTGTTCTGCTGAGACCTTAAAAACCTTAAAAACTCCCGCTCAATAATTCAGCGCTGAGTGTGAGCTTCACTGTCTGGACATGTCAGAGTCAGACGCTTCAGAAGCTTCAGACGCTGCTGCATGTTTAACAGAGATCAGATATCTGAGGAAAAATTATTAATTTTTTTCCTCAGATATCTGAAATGATGATAGTTTCCGTCATTTTTCATTCTTACTAATCAGAAACTCTGGGTGCAGAGTAACATGTAGACCTCAAAGATGTTTTCTGCAGGCTGACGTCTCTCTCCTGAAATTTCCTTTTGTTTTGTCAAGTCTTGTTTCATCAAATCTCGTTTTGCTACATCTCGTTACTTCAAGTCTTGTTTTGTCAAGTCTTGTTTCATTTTGTTAAGTCTTGTTTTTTCAAGTCTCATTTGTCAAATCACTTTTCATCAAGTCTCATTTAATCAAGTCTTCTTTGTCATGTCTGGTTCATATCCTCCTGACTACCAGTAGTTCACATTTGTCCTCTGTGGAGGACATTTTTTTAACTCCTCATGCCATCTACAGAGGATGTTTGGGGCTATTCAATGATAACAAATGTTAAAGGGTGGGGCTTTGGTACCTTTCTCTTTTTCATTAAGGAAAATGGCGTCCATCAGTGCAAGTGCATTTTATGGGAAGAGGAAAAGTAAGTGTATAAAACTTTTTAATAAGCAAATTTCGGCTTGAAATTTTGGTGGAATATTTTATATGGAACTCAAAACAACACATTTAAACATTGTCTGGATATTTTTTTACTGTATTTTATCATTGTAATTAAGAGTTTAAAAATTGTCCTCTGTAGTGGACATTAGTGGTTATTTACTTCATTTTGTTCTGTTTTTTTTTTTTTTCAAATGGCAAGAAAGGGGCTCATTCTCAGAAGCAGAGAGAATTTTACTGCAGTTGTTGATGGAAACTCAGATAGTGAGTTGTCTGATGAAGAAGATCAAGATGCAGAGGCAGAGGAAGATGATTCAGAGAGCTCTGAGGATGAAACTCAGGCAGGGCAAGCAGATGTCAGATGACAGAATGGTCCACAATTTAAGTTCAGTTTGTGTCAACTGTGGAGCAAAAATCCAAAGTACTCCTTCAGTTTGTTTTGTAAAAAAGGTCCAACAGTACAACACCAACATGCCATCCATCATCCAGAGATGGAGACAAAAACATGCAGCAAGATGTCGCAGATCCAGCTGCAAGGGCAAAACATATTTAATGTTCACAAAGTGCAAAGTTTTCCTTTGTGTTTCCAAGAAGGGGACTGCTTTTTGAAGTATTAAACCAAACAAGCACAAAAAAGCAAAACAAAAAGGAAAACGGACAGTTAAACTCGTTCTTATGTCCACTTTTTGCTGTTTTCTTTGGCACTAAATGATTACCATCAAGGTTCAGTTTCACATGTTCGGTGTTCTGATGTCCTCTGTAGTGGACACATGATATCTGAAAAATAAAAACTTTTTTTTTTCCCCAAAAAATGAATTTAGTATTCTAATGACCTCACAAAGATTGGGGAATCTTAAAAACTTTGTGATTGGACAATATTTTTTTTCCTGGTAGTCAGGAGGATGTTGGGGTGAAAATCCTGGATTCTGCAGATTTCTGGTTGTTTCAATCACTTCTTGCTCTTTAGAAACTCTTGGTACAGAGGAACATTGTTGTTTTTTAGCAAACAGATTTCTCTCTGAGGGTTTATTGACCCAGTTAAACTGTTATGGTCTTGATTTTTTTAAATATATATATTTTTTAGGGCTTTTGTGTCTTTTAATGTGATAGAGGAGGAAAGTTGATAGAGCAGAAACAGGGCAAGGAAGCGGGGAGTGACTTCAGGAAGGAAGCTACAGGGTGCAACCAGGGCCACCTGCACAAGGGCGAACCTCATGGAGCAAGACCTGGACCACTAGGCCATGTGTACTCCATGGTTCTGAAAATGCACCCCCAAAAATGCACATCAAGTTATTCAGTTTTTAGGATGTATTCAGTGGATCTGTGAAACTTTCCCGCTGATTTGAAGCCAGGGAGGGACCTGCTTCAATCTCTCAGGGGAGTTTTCACCTCCTGAGTGTCTGTGAGTGTTACTGCAGCTCCTCAGGTCTGATCTCTGAGGTTTACTTCCTGAGTCTTACATAATTCTTTGAGTTACAGCCACAGCTCACATGTGACTCTGCTGCAAGCTGCAGTTTATCTGTGACACATCTGAGCGTGCAGGCATGAAAAATCCATCCTCCCATGGTGTTCTAGGTTATCTAACATCATCATAAAGATCTACTTTAGATGCAGGAGTTTCAGATGCATCATCACGCTCAAGGGTCCTCAACCTGCCACTCTTTGACTCCTCTGCAGGGGCTCCTTGTAGCTTTAAAATAATATGATTGAAATAAAGAATTAAATAAAATCCTGTGTTAACATTTAGTTGAACTAAATCTTCATCCCATCTGTCAATAAAGCCTGCCACTGCTCTACTTCACCTCCTACAACATCAACAGCCCACCAACTTTCCATGCACCTGTGGCTAACCTCAAGTTTTACAGCCCTGGGAAGATAACTACATCTACAAAAAGACTAATCTGGAAGAAAATACAGATTTTAATTCTGTGAGGATGGATTCATTTAACTGACAACGTGCTGGGTTAATATACATGATTGTTATGTGGCAAGCCGTTAGCAAATAAAAAAAGATGAGTAAAGAGTGTTATCTATATATTTTATCAAATTAAGGTATTATTTTAAAAACTTTTTTTTACATCTTTATTTTATTTTTTGATTTTATTTTTTCATTTAATTTAATTTTATTATAATTAATATTATTATTATTATTATTATTATTATTATTATTTTTTTTTTTTTATTTTTTATTTTTTTACAAATTTATGAACTTTGTTTTATAATTTTGGAAATTTCAAAATTGTTTGACATTTTGAAAAAGGTTTTGAAATAAAATTTTAAAAAACATCGTAAAATTTTAAGATTTTCAAACTTTGGTGCAAATTTTGTAGTTTTGCCATTTCAGATTTTTCCCTTTTTTAGATTTTAGCAATTTTTTTTAATTTCAAAAAACTTTGCAAATTTTTGAGATTTTATTTTTTACTTTTTCAATTTTTTAAACATTTATGACATTAAAAAAAAAATCTAACTAAATCTGTTAAAAAGACAAATATGGAAGAAAATATTTATATTATATTATATTTTGATTCTGTGTGGATGGATTCATTTAACTGATAATACATCAGCTTAATAAACATGATAGATATGTTGCAAGACATTAGCAAACAACAAAAAATGATGAGTAAGCAATATTATCTATATATCATCAAATTCAAGTATTATTATTATTTTTTTAATTTGTGAAAATTTACTAAATTTCAATATTTTGAAATTTTCAAAGAAAAAATCAATCTTTTTTAAAATTCAAGAATTTTGTAATTTTTTTAATTTTGCAAAAAAAATAAATAAATGCATAAAAATAACTTTTTTTTCAAATTTTGAAATAAAAAAAATGAAAATTTTTGATATTTAAAAAAAATGAAATTTTGCAAATATTTAAAATTTCATTTATTTAAAAATATATGGAAATTACTTAAATAAAAAAAACTGAAAAATCATGTATACAAATTTATAATTTTAAAAACTTTCCGTTAAGATTATTATTCTCTAGATTATACATTTGTAAACAACTTTATACAGTTAATTGTATTTATTGTGAAGGTAAAGGAGATTTTGTGGCTCTGAATTGACTATATCAAGGTGAGTTGAGGCAACATGGCTCCTTTGCTTCTTTTACCAATGTTTACACACGCACAAAACTCCTGGAAACTTCCTGGAAGTTTCCCACTGAGCTGCAGGTTCAGCTGTAAATGCATTTTTTCTGAAATCAGAGCGTGGGGCAGCGCGACCTAAACAAGTCGACGCAGACATCCCTCTCCAGAGGAATGATCTCCTGCTGAGATGTTTCCAGACCTGGTTGGACTTCGCTTTATGGGGCTCGTTCAGAAACACCGTGGACCTGCTGCTCTGTGAGACCAGACTGGATCGGTTTGATCGCCTCGTTTCCTTTCCTCCAGATCCTTCTCTTCTTTTTATTTCACTCTCCTCACTCTGAAGACATCTGTTGCCTCTTTCTCTCTGTGTGTCCTCCCTCCTTCAAAGACAAACATAAAACTCAGACTCTGAATCCATCTGGGCCTGTTGTGGCTCTCCATTTGGTGCCCTGAACGCTGGCCAACGCCAAGTCGCCATCTGTGCCGGGGTCGGACACAAAGGTGCAGCTGCAGGGCATCACCACACAAACATCCATCCATCCGTCTCTCTGTCCGTCTCTCCGTCCACCAGAGGAAAAACAAGCGAGTCGTGCCAGTAAAGAGCCCAAAGAAGGCCGGTTCCAGCTGACTTCTCGCCCTCGCTGTTACATAAAAACTCTGATTATGTAATCCTGGACGTCTTGTCCACTCTTCCTCTTCGTCTTCCTCTCATCTGTGTGGGTGGCTCCATCTCTCCGGCTGGCGTGGTGGGATGAAAGGAGGAGCAGGGAGCGTGGATCCGTCCAGCAGATTAGTGGGCACTTGTGTTTTTTCAGGCTCCAGGTCTGTGTGAGGATCTGGCTCTCCTCTTCCTCCTCTTCCTCCTCCTCCTCATGTTTGGTCCAGCAGGTGATGAAGAAGAAGACTGAGTGTTTGGGTCTGTCAAACTTAACGTGCACACGCACACAGACTTTCAGAGAGTCAGATCTGTAGCCTGCAGAGGATCAGCGTGTGTCTCTGTTAGCACGTTAGCCGTTTCCTCCTGAGCGTCAGCAGATGAAGATTCAAAGAGAGGGGAAGCTCCACCCGGGCGGCGCTGACACGCTCTCACTTCACACGATTACATCTGCTGGACACAGACCTCTCCCTGCTGGACTTTCTTTGATTTAGAGAGGAGATAAAAACTCTCACAGTACATGAGGTGTGCCGTAAACGCCCAGTGAATGATGGGTAGCACGTCCTCCCTCTGCGCCTGTATACTTCACTCGTAGTTTTCTGGCTCTGTGTGGTTTCTGTGAACCACATCGTATCGTACCAACCTGTCTTTTCCTGTTGGTTCTTCTTGTCTCATATATTATCCAATCATCTCATCTCACATACCACTATCTTGCTTTATCTCTAGTCCTGGTGTCTTGTCTCATCTTAAAACGTATAAATTCATCAAGTCTTTTTTCGTAGACTTGTTTCTTCAGGTCTTGGTCTAGTCTTGTTTTGTCAATTCTCTTTTCACCAAGTCTTGGTTAATTTTCTCTTGTTTCATCAAGTCTTTTTTTAAAGTTCTCTTTCACTTAATCTTGTTTTGTGAAGTCTTGTTTCAACAAGTTGCTTATTTTTGGATCGTGTTTTCTCAGATCTCGTTTTGTCGAGTCTTTTTTTTGTTAATTTGTTTGGTTAAATTTGTTTAGCCTTCTTTTAACAAGTCTCTTTTTGTCAAGCCTTGTTTCAACAAGTAGCTTTTTTTTGGTCTTCTTTTGTCAAGTCTTTTTTTCATCAAGTCCTGTTTTGTCAAGTCTTATTTTTTGAAGTCTTAGTTCAATAGGAAGCTTTTTTTTGACTCTTCTTTTATTATATCTTGATTTGCCCAGTCTTGTTTTGTCAAGTCTTGTTTTGTCAAATCTTGTTTTGTCGAGTCTTCTTTTGTCAAGTCCTTTGTCAAGACTTGTTTTGTTAAGTTTTTTGGTCAAGTCAGTTTTCGTCAAGTCTTGTTTTGTCAAGTCCTTTTTTCATCGAGTCCTGTTTTGTCGAGTCTTGTTTTGTCAAGTCTTCTTTTGTCAAGTCATTTGTCAAGACTTGTTTTGTCAAGTTTTTTGGTCAAGTCGGTTTTCGTCAAGGCTTGTTTTGTCAAGTCCTTTTTTCATCAAGTCTTGTTTTGTCAAGTCTTGTTTTGTCAAGTCCTTTTTTCATCAAGTCTTGTTTTGTCAAGTATTGTTTTGTCAAGTCTTGTTTTGTCAAGTCCTTTTTTCATCAAGTCTTCTTTTGTCAATTCTTGTTTTGTCGAGTCTTCTTTTGTCAAGTCCTTTTTTCATCAAGTCCTGTTTTGTCGAGTCTTCTGTTGTCGAGTCTTCTTTTGTCAAGTCCTTTGTCAAGACTTGTTTTGTCAAGTTTTTTGGTCAAGTCAGTTTTCGTCAAGGCTTGTTTTGTCAAGTCCTTTTTTCATCAAGTCTTGTTTTGTCAAGTCTTGTTTTGTCAAGTCCTTTTTTCATCAAGTCTTCTTACGTCAATTCTTGTTTTGTCGAGTCTTCTGTTGTCAATTCTTGTTTTGTCAAGTCCTTTGTCAAGTCTTGTTTTGTCAAGTCTTGTTTTGTCAAGTCTTTTTTTGTCAAGTTTTGTTTTATGAAGTGGGGTTTTGTTAAGTTTTATTTGGTTGAATTTTGTTTCAACGAGTCTTTTTTGGTTAAGTCAATTTTTTTCAAGTCTTGTTTCATCAAATCTTTTTTTGCTACATCAAGGTTTTTTTTTTTTGTCAAGTCTCGTTTCAACTGGAATTTTTTTTTAATCAAAATTGTTTCATCAAGTCAGGGTGCATTTAGTTGTCTCACCTTATATCATCTTCTTTTATTTTGGTCCCATGTTTTCCTGTTTCATGTTTTCTCATTCTGTCTGATCTTGTTTTCTCTTATCGTCCCTTCGTGTCTGGTTCTGTGTTTTTTGGAGGTTTTAGACTGAGCTGATCATCTCAGAGTCACTTATTTTCTGTGATGCACGAAGAAACAGACATTTTCCAGTGAGGTCAATCAGCTCTGATTGGATCATTCGTGCTGGCTGTGACTTTCTGCTGCACCAATGGGACATTTCTCTGTTTCCTTCGACGTGTTTGTTGGGTGTTGGTGAGTGTTGTCAGGTCTGCTCATAGATCATTTTCTGTGCATGTAAGCGTGCTGTGATGGTTTGTTACTCATCCAGGGTGGGGCCTCCTCCCCTCCTGCTGCTCCTCTGACAGTAGGAGGAGGAGGAGGGTGGAGGAGGGTGGAGGCTCATTGTTCCCCTGGTTTCCTCGAGTCACTTACCCCACGAAGCAAACAGACGAAATAAACAGAAACAGAGCGAGAGGCTCTGACGTCAACGATCTTCTGTTTCTGATGTTTGGAGGCTGATATTTAAAGACTGAGGGAGGAACACTGAGTCCTGTTGTTGCTCTGTTTACCATGTTTACATCAGTCTGAGTGTGGGGGAAAGATCTGGAAGGATTAAAGTGAGGGGCTGGTCGTTTCATGAGGCGGTGTATTTTATTTTTCAGAGTTTTTCTGTGACTGTCACGTTTCTGTCTTTAGAGATCAGGCTGTTAGTGTCTGATTGAGTCTCACCCTCACCTCCCTCTTCGTCAACACCGTCCTGTTTCTTTGTGTCAGACAAATTAAGCCATCGGGGAATTTAATGCACCTCAAATTGGTTTAACAGATGAAAAGGAAAAACACACACTCGGGCTCCCAGCTGCTCCCTGTAATTACAGCCTCTCTAACCTCGGCCCTGCAGACCAGCTCCTCCGAGGGTCTCTGCTCTTAATGATTCGATCGTACAGAAACACCGTCAGCGCTCCAGCTGCACCTGCTTCCTCCCCGAGCCAGGTGGAAATAAAAAGTGTGTCGTTTATTGTTAGCTGAGAGATCAGGAAGCAGTCGGGAACAGATTCTGATTCCTGTCCAGACGAGAGAGATGCCCAGGAAGGAAACCCCAGAGTCCTCTCATTTACAGCGCTCCTATCAATAAAAATAAAACACTTCAGCTCATGAGACATAAATATGATAAACTCTGGAAATATCAGACAGCTCAGAGGTCGAATCAGGCAAAGGGAGCCATGTTTTGTTTTAGTTTCCACAGCTGTAATACTGGATCAAATCTGTCCTATAAATTTCCTCAGGCAGTTTGGATTCGGAAAAATCATCTCACTCATCTCATTTATTTATTTTTTACCTTGTCTCATCTCATTTTGTCTCATTTTATCTGTCTCACCTCTTCTCATTCCAACTTGTTTCATTTCATTTAGTCTCAAATAGTTTTGCCTCATTTTGTCTCATTTCATCTCCTACATCTCATTTTGTCTCATATTGTTTTGTCTCATGTCATCTCATTTCATATAGTCACATTTCATTTATCGTCATCTAATTTTGTCTTGTCTCATTCATTTTGCCGTGCTTTATTTCATCGTAGTCAACTCTTTTTCCACCTTATTTCATCTCATCATGTGTCATCTGGTTTCTCTTCAAGTCTCATATAAATTTTGTCTCATCTCTTCTTATCTTGTCCAATTTCATCTTATTCTATTTCATTTTGTCTAAAATGGTTTTGCCTCATTTCCTCTCATTTCATCTCATTTCATCTCATTATATTTCACCTTTTACATCTAATTTTGTCTCAAATCGTTTTGTCAAATAGTTTCATCTCATTTTGTCTTGTCTTGTTCATCTTGTTTTGCCTCATTTCATTGCATCTTGACTCATCTCATTTTGTCTCATTTAAACCTTGTTTCATCTCATTTTGTCTCATTTTATCTTGCCTCACATTGTCTCATTTCAGCTTATTTCATTTCATTTTGTCTCAGATTGTTTTGCCTTATTTTGTCACATTTCATCTCCTACATCTTATTTTGTCTCATATTGTTTTGTCTCATGTCATCTTACTTCATTTAGTCATGTTTCATTTAATTTCATCTAATTTTTAAACAAAACTTGTATCATTCATTTTGTCATGCCTTGTTTCATCATGACTCATCTTGTCTTATCAAATCTTTTCCCACCTTATTTCATCTCATTATGTCTCATCTTGTTTCTCATTTAGTCTCATTTGATTTTGCCTCATCTTGTCTAATTTCATCTTTTTCTATTTTATTTTGTCTTCAGTTGTTTTGCCTCATTTTGTCTCATATCATCTTGTCACGTCTTGTCTTTTTAATCTCTTACAGCTCATTTTGTCTCCTCTTGTTTTGTCTCATGTCATCTCATTTCAATTAGTTATATTTCATTAAACTTCAACTTATTTCTCTCTTGTCTCGTCATTTTGTTTTGCCTAGTTTCATCATGACCTATCTCGTCTCATTTATCTTTTTTTATTTTGTGTATCTCATTATGTCTCATCTTGTTCCTCATTTAGTCTCATTTCATTTTGTCTCATCTCCTCTCATATTTTTTTATTTTATCTCATTTTGTCTCAAATTGTTTTTTTTCTTATTTCGTCTCATTTCATCTTGTCTTATCGTGTCTTATTTCCTCCCTAGCATCTTATTTTGTCTCATCTTGTTTTGCCTTACATCATCTCATTTCATCAAATTATATATCACATTATCTCATCTAATTTTGTACATTTCATTTGGCCTCATTTCACCATGACTCATCTTGTCTCATTTTGTCTGTTTTTTTTTTGTTTTTATTTAATCTCATTATGTCTCATCTTGTTTATCATTTAGTCTCATCTCATTTGGTCTCATCTCATCTCATCCTGTCTAATTTCATCTTATTTCATTTTGTCTCAAATTGTTTTGCCTCATTCTTTTCTCATTTTATCTTGTCTTATTTCATTTTTTAACACTTCATTCTTCTCATCTTGTTTTGTCTCGTTTTTAATTTTGCCATATTTCATCTTATTTTATCTAATTCTGTCCCGTCTCATATCATATCCTCTTGTTTGGTTCTGTTTCATTTCCTCTTACCTTACCTCGGCCTTTCTTGTATCCTGTCCTCTTGCTTCATCTTATCTCTTTCTTTATTGTCTATTTGTCTCGTCTTGCATCGTTTTATCTTATTCAGTCTTGTCTCATCTTTTTTTTCCCACTTTGTTTTGACTCATTTCATTTTGTTTCGTCTCATCTTCACTCAACTAGCCTTGTATCCTATGTCTCATTTTCGTTTCGTTACCTATCAACTGGCTCTGCAGAAATTCACTGCTCAGAAGAAAACAGGATTTTTTCAGTCTGCAGAGAAAGCAGACAGATTTGTTCTCCTCAGCTCTGATCAGATCTGGTTTGAGATACATGTTCTAAAAACTGAGAGTAATCTGTTTGAATCCAAACTCTTATCTGAACACCAGTTTATACTAATGAACAAACCAATCCCTGAATCTACATCCTTAAACTTCAGTTCAAATAGCTCAAACAGAGATGTAAAGTGACTTCTGAAAAGTGAAACCTTCGTAGCGTTTAACTCTCGGGCTGCACAGAGTCTGAATAAAGTTTTAAATCACGCTGTCAGAAATGTTTGTTTTCAGTAATGAGTCTCTGAGAGCTTCCAGGTGTCTTCTGGTTTCATGATTTTAATCTCAACATCTTTTCCACCATCATGTTGGACTAAATAAAGAGTAAATCCTTTCATTTCCTCTCCTCTGGTCGTACAGTTAAGCTGCAGCGCTCGGTGACACATCCAAACAAAGAGTCGACTTCTGCTGGGCCGGAGTCCAACAGAAAGGTCAGAGAGTCTTATTCTGGGGCTGGGACCCCCCAGGAGGCCGCATGAATATTTAGATGGGGGCGCAGATGATTCATGACAATCACTGAACATAAATCTTGTCTCCTCAGAGATTAAAATCATCTGTAGTTTGAGTTTTTTTGAAGTTTTGCAGAAGTTGAGGACAGCTGCTCTGGTTTGAGTTGAATCTCTGAGTTAACGTCTCCTCTTTGATCCGATCGACTGTCTTCTTTGCGATCAAAGTCACAGACACGCCGCGGCCCTCTCTTTACGTTATATAAGCACATTCCTGTCTGCGGCAGCTCCTGCACGTGGTTTCCATCAGCTGTGCTCAGAGCGCCGGGTGTTGATTGACAGCTGGAGGGGGGAGGGACCTCCTGTGTGGTCAGGATCGGTTTACCGGCAGCAGGGATAATGTGGGCGCTTGTTTGAGCTGTGAAAACAGAGAGAGCGGTGAGATGCCCGGCATTCCTCGGCCACCAAATGGGGGTCGCCTGGGTGACTAAGGTGGGACACATTCCTCAGAGTCCTGAAGCTGGAGGGGGGAGGGTGGGGGAGGGATGGGGGTGGGGGTGTCTGAGGCTGGGATCTGGGGCAGTTTGAGATTGAGGTTCCCACAACAGATAATTTAGACAGAGCTTTAAAAAAAATATATTGTTGAAATAAAGTTTTTATTTTTCTTCCAGAGGGTATTGGTGATTAAAGACACTGACACTAAATAAAATCCTGCGTTAACATTTAGTTGAACTAAATCTTCATCCCATCTGTCAATAAAGCCTGCCATCGCTCTACTTCACCTCCTACAACATCAACAGCCCACCAACTTTCCATGCACCTGTGGCTAACCTCAAGTTTTACAGCCCTGGGAAGATAACTACATCTACAAAAAGACTAATCTGGAAGAAAATACAGATTTTAATTCTGTGTGGATGGATTCATTTAACTGACAACATGCTGGATTAATACACATGATTGATATGTGGCAAGACATAAGCTAACAAAAAAAAAATTAGTTGAGCAATATCATCAATAAACATTGTCAAATTCAAGTATGATTTCAAAAATTTTCTGATTTTTTTTTGTCATAAAAAAATTCTTTTTAATTTTAAAATTCCAAAATTGACAGTTTTGCAAAATTTCTGAATTTCATTTTTTTTAATTATTAGAAATTTATGAAACTTAAATTCTTAGTTTCTTTTAGCAAATTTTTAAAATTTTGAAAAAAATGTGAAATTTGACCAATTCTCCAACATTCATATTTCTTTCAATTTCTTTTTCTAATTTTTGAATTAATTTATTGAAATTTTTGCAAATTTTTAAAACTTTAATTTATTTTAAATTTGTAAAACAATGGAACTTTTTGAAATGTTTTTGCAAATTTTTATTTTTAATTTCCACAATTTTTTTTAGATAAAAATACTAAGATATCACATCTATAATTTTATGAATTCGAAAAACTTCTCTTTTAGATAATTAATCACTAGATTTTACTATGCATAGAATTTATTACACTTATTACCATACATTTGGCGCTATACAAATAAAGATTGATTGATTGATAAAGATTGATATTCAATCTTAGTTATACTGAAACCTGACCAAGCCTAATATGACCTAAGTTTCTAGGGAACCAACCAACAGAAACATGCTGTTGTAACATATGTTTACCTTTAAGGTTTACTTTTAGCAGAAACGTAAAAAGAAACCAGAAGATCTCAATTCAAAAGAAGGAAATAAGAAGAAACGTTTAAAATTTGTTTGAAACTAGAATAATGTCTTTATACAAGTTACTCTTCTCTTGTTCCTTTGGCAGATTTTTTTTACTTGTTTAAAGTAATTCAGAGCTCATTTTGGTCTTTAAAAGACTTGAAAAAAGACATTTTTCTGGACTGGTCAGGTGAATTTGGCTTGTTTTTAGTCTAAAAAGACATTTTCTACTGAAAATAAGACAAAAACACTTAATAAGATTTTAGTTTCTTCCAGTGTTGGTTTGCAGAAAGTGCAGGAAACTGTGCCTTGATGCTTAGCTCCAGTTCATGAAGATTGTTAGCAAGCTATCTGGCGTTTGTGAGTGGGTTGAGCCATTCTTCTGCTTCATTTCTCTCCGAACTCGAAGCCACGATCTTTAAAAGTTCTTCACACTTAGAAAGCAGATCGGAGAAAGCCAAGCTGCTGCGTTCACCTCTGAACTCCTGGTGCATGTGGGTGATTGTTGTGATGATGCAGATTTACAGAGAGAGGATTCACATCAATAATATTAGAGCGATAAATCTGTGAATGTGCAGCATCTCTGTCCTTCAGGTCCACCATTCACACTTTTCCATCAGATATGAATGAGAGACTCTGAGACGATCTTTTCTTTCACGCGTCGCTCCAGAACGAGGATGTGCTGTCAAATGGAGGCCACAATGTTCTCTCTGAACGCTAATTAACCACAGACCATGTTCCCTCTCCTCCTCGACCGCCATGTCAGGGCGACGAAACATGACAAGAGGATCATTCATTCAGCTCGCTGCATGTTCACAGCGTCTCCTCGCCCTCGACCCCGTGATGTAACCGCCGCTCTGACTCCCAGGCTCGTGGTCAGACGCTTTCTCAGAGATCTGACCGACTTTGGCCATTTATGTAAACGCTGGCAGCGCTCCTTTATGTAAGACTTTCCGACCTTTTTTGGTAAAAAAAAAAAAAAAAAACAGCGCAGAGGAATGTGACTTCTGCTGGTCGAGGGGCAAATATGTGTAAGAAGAGAGCAGGAGGTGTTTTAACCCTTTGTTCTCCTTTTAGCGCCTCACTTCCTGTTTGGAGCTGCGCACAAAGAAAGGAGGAATTTAAGGTGGAAATGCCCGCAGAGATAAATACACGTACAGATGACTGTGACTCAAACTCTGCGTACAGGAAGGATTAATTTAGCTGCACTAACGGAGAAACAGAAAGATGAACTGATGCCTGCTGCATGTGGTCAGACGGGGACTTTACCCGGCTTCAGTCGAGCTTTTATAGAAATACTAAAGAATCTGAGCTAATTCTGCCTCAAATTCACCACATTATACATGGGGCGCTGATTGTAAAGTTAAACACATAAATAACATTTCTCCATATTTAGGTCAAAAACATCACGTTTTCTGAAGATTTAGAGAAAAAATTGTGAAATATATTTGGCCCAACTCTACTTCAGAGGAGATGTACCGAAAGCTGCTTCTGGAAGAGACAGATATAGCGTCACCTACAGGCCTGGCATGCTAACTACAGCGTTTCCAGTCCCTCAGTGTTTCTGTGTAAACGCAGATTTCTTTCACTGTATTTTAGCACAGTTAATTTTAGCTTTCAGACAAAACAGTGTTTAAATGGGACCTCAATCTGTGACATCACTGATTGGCAAGCATCACATGCTGACACAAACCAATTCTTTAAAGGAAAATTCCGGAACCTTCACTTTTGGAACGCTGAGTTCTAGAATTGCTTTAGCGTTGTTTTAAGCATTTTCAGGTGAAACGTTGTCGTGTAACTGGGGCCTTAGCCTGCTGTGTTTGATGTTGTTAGCTTTTAACAAGCCTAGCTATGGATAAACATAGGATACTTCATACTCAAGCCTATTTATTTCATTTTATTCTAGTGCTTCCAGTAAATGGGGCTGTGAATTTGCATGTTAGCTAAATCTACAGAAATCATACCTCAAGGTTTAGAAATCTTGACTAAATATATAGAAACCAATGTGATCTATTTAGATATCAAAGCTAAATGCTTAGAAATCTTCACAAAGATTCAGTGTTAGCTAATTATTTAGAAATCTTATCAAAATATTAAGAATGAAAACCAATTCATGAAAAATCAAAAGGCACCATGTTTAAGTACCTAAACGCATCATTGTGACTGTGAGGGAGTGGAAGAGTAGGAGATTTTCCATGCTGGACATGAACACAGCTTAAAAAGTCCCATATCCTGCTCCTTTCCTGCAGTTTAATCTGGATCATTGATGTCTTCATGAAATGGTAGTAACATGTTTTGATCCAAAAAGCCAATAAATCAAGCACAGCAGCATTGTTTCCAGGCTCTCATAGCCCCTCTGTTCAGAACGCTCTGATTTAGTGGGCGTGGCCTTCATATGTAAATGAGCCACCGCTGATACCGCCCCGCTCTTCCACGTCACTGAGAGCGGAGCCACGAGCTCCGAGTGCACAATGTTTAGAAAACAGAGAAGCTCCTTTACCGTAACATTACAGGCTAAAACAACAGGCTAACAGCAGCTAAAGTTAGCATCCTGAAGCTAACACAGAGACATGGGGGACACTGAGGAAAAGCTCTTCCATCTGCTCCACAGCACACAGCTTTTAAAATACTCACATTTCCAGGGTCCCAGGTTTGTTGGAGGATGGTTGGTAATGCGCCTGGATTCAGGACCAGTCTATTGGCTAGCCCTCTGTTGGACTGTCCAAAGTTGGAAAAGCAGTCGGCCGTGAAGTGACTAGCACACACATGCTCAGTTTTACTGAGTGTAGCTGGAACATTTCCTGACAAATGAACTCTAGACACTTAGTCTGTCTTCTTCTGAGATGGGAAGCTTGAGCATGGAACTATGTGGCTGTTTACAGCCAAAAACAGAGCAGTGATGGCTCTTCAACTTTGGCATTCTCCTCCCAGCCTGTTGGAGAGAGAAGTGGGTGGGGAGAGGGTTTGGGGGTATCTGCTCTGGTGGACCAATCAGGTCAGACTTGCTCCTGATTGGTCAAAAAAGGGAATCGCTGACGTCGGCAAATCCCCAAAATCCAAACAGCTCGTTTTAGGTCAGGATTTTACATTCACAAGCTCTACTAAGAACAGGTTTTGTTATTAAATATCACATTTTGTGGGCTGGGAGGAAAGACAAAGACCCACAAATTTCACTAAAAGACTTAATAAAGTGATTTTTGTGTAATATGGGACCTTTAAAAGGTAATGTATTGAATAATAAACATGTTCAACTGAAATAAATGTGTATTTTATCTTCAAATGAATTGATATTTTTTGCCACATTAAGACAAAGAAGTACAAAAAATTGGTAGCGTTAAGTACCGACACCGGTTGCCAGGCACAGTACCGTATCTGTACTGTATTTTAGAGCCAAATGTGAAGAAATGTTATTTGTTGTTAGTGAAACTTGGAGTGTATTAGCTTTACATACATCCATGAACAGCTTCACTTTGCATCTCATATCCGTTGGTGGTAATCATAAGCTCGTTTGCTTTCTGATATCTCACCCCCCTGGAAAAATAGTCCCATGTGTCTGTTTTGCAGCTGCAGCGGTGTGGGATGCAGAACCACAGGATGTGAAAACCTGCAGCAGGTCATTTCTCAGACGTAAGAGGAACGGCCTCAGAGCTGCAGAGATGGTAGTGATGTGGGGTTTAGGGCCCTGCTGTTTTCAAAGCTTTCCTAAATGAACCACAGAAGGCTCAGGGCTCGTGTTTGGACGCCCTCTAATTTGCCTCCACTTTTATAGTAGCCACCAATTAGCAGAGGCCGCTCTGACCGACAGAAGTGAAGGCAGCGCGTCTGTGCTTCAAAACAGCTCCTGCAGGCACCAGATGCCTGTACGGGAAAAACACCACGTCTGCTGCAACGAATCCAACAACACGGGTCAGAGAAGCAGAGGAGCTCGACGTCAACATGTTCCTTTAAAGGCTGTTAACAATGAGCTAAAGCACTTTTCATCAGTCATTTTCTTCAAATATAATTTGATTGTTTAAGTAATAAACAGTGAAATCAGTCAATAACTCATCAGAAAAACTGCAGTTCCCTGAGTGTCCACTAGAGTCTGTCTCCAGCAGTGAGTCAAGGCTTGAGTAAGAAAATTCAGCAGAAGTCACAGCAGCAATCAAGAAAACCAAAGTAAGAAAGTGTATAGAAAGTGTAAAAAGCTCCATAAGAAAATAGATGCTGACAGCTTGTCCATCATTGTCCAGTCAGCCAGCCTCCACCTCCACAGGGTCCAGGACTGAGCTTCTTCAGCAGTCTGTTCAGTCTCTGTCTCCTGGATCCTGTCTGCTCACAGCAGGTGAAGCTCTTCACATGTGGCCTTGGTGTCTGCTGTTAGCGCTGTTAGCCATGTCTGTGAATAGCATGATGCTACTCTGCCTTCTGGTATTCCCTCTGTTGCTTGGTTAGCACAGCTAGCTCGTCCATCTTAGTGGAGATAGATCTTACGTTCCCAATAACAATGGATGGAAGGACAGGTCCATGTTGTCACTTCTTCTCCTCACCTTCTAGGGAAACATCCGGCCTAGCACCAGTTAGCATTGACATGCTACAGGCTGCTAACAGCTGATTTCACATGTAAACAATGCAGCCATGGTCACATGTAGGATCTCCAGACAAACACAGGAGAAAAAGTAGTAAAAATATCACTGAAGACAAAACTAGTTTGGTGTCCATGACCAACAAATGAGCCATACAAAGTGATGATCCACTCCAAATACAAAGATGACAACAAGGTGGCACCTAGCAACAACTTTTAGATCATCAGGTGGGTGCTGTTAGGTGTTAACTCAGCTGATTCAGTCCATGAACTTTAACCTCTGGTTGTGATGCATCATTGTCGTTGTGGTACCTGTTTTTTGGGAAATCAATGACTTCCTGGTTCCTCCTCCTGTTTCCAGGGAAACAATCTCAAACCCAAACGTTCTCAGGCTTTTAGTTTTTAAAGCCATATGAGAAGCTTTATCAAGTAAACTGAAGTGTTCTGCGATGTTTCCACGGTGAGGACGTTTAAAACACTTTGAGAGTGTTTTAGCAACAGCAGGTTAATAACAGCTGAGAGTTTCATTCATAAACAAACTACGCTTCAACAGAAAGAGCAGCTTTAAACCAGCAAACAAGCAACAAAACGCTAAAAATGGAGGAGAAGAAGAATCTGCCAACACCCTTCAGGACCGTCCTGAGACTGAAAGAGTTCACGCAGAACAACGAGGCCCTGAAGAAGGAGCTGGATGAGCTGAAGGCGCAGCTCCAGGTCTGTAAGAATCCGGTCACCTGTGAGGAGGAGACGGAGCAGCTTCTACCACAGCTTCAGGACGAGCTGGAGAGTCTGACGCAGAATCTGAACCAGGCAGAGACTCAGCTTCAGCTGAAGGAGGAGGAGGTCCAGGCCCTGCAGAAAATCAAATCAAACCGAGAGGAGGAGCTGGAGGAGCTCAGGGAACAGCTCGACCAGAGCCTCGCGACTGAACCCAGAGCGCTCCAAGGTCAGCAGGAGGAGGCCTCCAGGAGCACCATGGAGGAGGTGACGCACATCGAGGAGAGTCTGAAGAAAGAGCTTCAGGAGGAGGTGGAGAAGCTGAGAGAAGACTTCTCAGCACATCTCCAAACGCAGCACCATCAGCTGATGTCTCTACACAACATCAGCCTGGAGTGCAACAAGCAGCTGGTGGACATGTGGGTGAGACACAACAAGCTGCTGAAAGACGTCCTGAACCTGGAGGAGGAGACCAGAGACGAGCTCAGGGAGCTGAGCGGGAGGCTGGGGGGAGTGGAGCAGACCGTGGAGGAGGTGAGGGTTCAGTATCAGGTCCACCTGGAGGCCATCGCTGAGCTTAACGTCATGAGCAGGTTAGACAGAGCCAGAGACGAGGAAGAGGAGGAGGAGGAGACGCCTCCTGGACTGCACTGGGAATGAGGAGACTTCAAGACTCTGCAAGATACAACAACCTTTATTTTAAAAAGTCATCAATAAAAGTCCACAAACTTAAATTTTTTAATGTTTCAGTTGTTTTTTAGAGGTCAAATTGTTGCTAATGCTAACTGGATCTTAGTCATGCTGGTTTTACCTCCTCTGTCAAGGTTTCATCTCTTTATACTGTGTGTTTGAAAACAAAGCATTTTCCCGCCTTCAGTGGGTCACATGACCAGCTGCACGGAACTCCTTATTAGTCTGTGA
The DNA here is from genome assembly GCF_033239565.1 of Halichoeres trimaculatus. Classification (NCBI taxonomy): domain Eukaryota; kingdom Metazoa; phylum Chordata; class Actinopteri; order Labriformes; family Labridae; genus Halichoeres; species Halichoeres trimaculatus. The sequence goes on from NW_027437183.1 coordinate 1,665,566, forward strand.
CATCATCACCAACTGCTGCTTGACAGAAGTTCTAGAATCAACTCCTCATAGATGCCACAATTTTCACCAAATATCTCTCAAAATGTGACGTCTTCTTTTAGTAAATTTTGTCAGGAATCCACCCACGTTATTTTTAAAGCTGTACGACTTCTACTTTCCTGTCGAGGGCTGGTCATTCGAAAACTGTTTCTGAATTAACAACTTCCATAAAAATAAAGGAGATGATTTTTGTAGAAAGGGTAAAAATGTGGGAAAAACTACTTTGAAAGTACTTTGAAAAAATGAAACCATTTTTTTTTCCTTCAAACTTTGCTTTTGTCAAAGAATCCTCCTTTCACAGCAATTACAGCTTTGCAGACCCTTGGCATTCTTGCTGTAAATTTGTTGAAGTAATCTCATAGACTGTATAAAACATGGATGTTGTCTCACTGACGTCACCCGTCTGTTTCTGAAACAGAAAATGAAGCAGATTGGCTATAGCGGCCATATTGGTAGTGGCAAGGGCTTCGCCTACAGCCACAGGGCGCCGGTCAATCACATGACCCACAGCTGTGCCTCTTATTGGGGGAGCTCGTGATTTTAATATCCTCTGATTGGGTGTATTAGAAAAAAAATTCACCCATTGTACAGTGTAATTAGCTACTCAGACAGGAGACATTTTTTGAACCAGGCTGTAAATAGGTTAATTTCTGCTTTGGAAATGGCTTTTTTTGGCTTGGTGTGTTTGTGACTTCTGGTACTTCCAGAGCCAGCCTCAAGTAACCACTCGAGAAACAACAGATTTTAGCACTTCAGCATTTTCTCATATTCTTAGACCAAAGGTTGCCGCTTGGGTAATCTGGAGAAATTTCACCCCACACTTCTAGAAGCTCCTCCCTCAAGTTGGATTGGCTGGATGGGCACTTGTAGGATGATTGCTCCAGTCAAACGCTGTCCACAGGGTACGGCATGGCGTTGTAAAATCGAGCGTTAGCCCTCCTTATTCAAAATCCCTTCAACCTTGAACAAATCTCCCACCTGACCAGCACCAAAGCAACCCTAAACCATCAGATTACCCCCACCTTGCTCGATAAAGGCGTCAGGCACTCTTCCAGCATCTTTTCCGTTTTTCTGCGTCTCACAAATGTTCTTCTCTGTGATCCAAATACATCAAACTTTGACTCGTCCATCCATAACACTTTTTTCCAATCTTCCTCTGTCCAATGTCTGTGTTTTGTCTTTGTCTTTTGCCCATATTAATCTTTTTCTTTTATTGGCCAGTCTCAGATATAGCTTTTCTTCACCACTCTACCCTGAAAGCCAGTACCCTGGGGTCACCTCTTCCCTGTAGATGTTGACACTGGTGTTTTGTGGGTACTATTTAATGAAGCTGCCAGTTGAAGACCTGTGAGGCATCTATTTCTCAAACTAGAGACTCTGATGAACTTATCCTCCTGCTCAGTTGTGCAGCGGGGCCTCCCACTTCTCTTTCGACTCTGATTAGAGCCTCACCATTGTAAAAAATCTTCAGTTTCTTGATAATTTCTCGCATGGAAAAGCCTTCATTTCTCAGAGCAAGAAGTGACCATGTATAGAGTGTGTTTCTGATTAGTTTACAGTAATCTTCATTGAAAAAAAAGTGCTTTTCTTTAAAAAACAAGGACATTTCTAAGTGAATGGTAGTATAGGTCCATTGGACCTCCTTTATTTTTTGCGCGTCTCAATGAGACGAGCATTTTGACGTTGGTTTGATCTTTCTATGACATTCTCACTACCCGTTAGAGCTGTTTTAGTGTTTTTTGTTTACTGCCTAGGTGGCGATAGAGAGACAGTTATGGGATGTTGGGGGTCAAGTTTGGTGTTATATTAAGTTTTTGCTGTTAGTGAGGTATGTGCCAATTTTGGTGAGTTTTTAAGTACATTAAAAGGGTCGATTTAGAGCTCAACGACCGTATCTTCTGGGTTTTCATCAACTCTTTGATTTTGAGTTATACGATAATTTCACAAACTTTCACTCTGACTAGGACAGTTAAGACTCTAGGTGTTTAATCTTTGTCTTTCCTCCTCTGCTCAGTCTGCAGGACAGCTCTAACACCAGCTCGTCTCTGCATCCCTCTGAGTCTCTGAGGACGTCAGATTCCAGGAATTGTTGCTCTGCCCCCACGTTGAGTCTTTCTTTGTCTTTGGTGTGAAAGTTTGCGAGCGGCTGATCTCAACAACACGACCGCTGCAGGTTGTCAGGGGACATGAAAGGAGGGAAAGAGGAGCGACGCCACTGAGCAGCATGCAGCGAGCACGCTCAGTGTGATCCCTCAATTCTCCTGAAGCCTCAGCTGACGTAACCGTCTCCAACCTGCGAGGCCGTCTGTACCTCAGCTCACCTCTCCGTGTGCTCGCTGACCTCGTTTTCTGCAACACAAATCATGTTTGCTCAGAGTTTCTCTGCAGAGCTGGCATCCAGGAGGCTTCTTCAGAGAGACTTTGTGCAGAAATCAGGCTGTTATTTCCTCGCTAGCTGCTCTGCATGCTCGCTGTGTCCAAACCAGAGCTCATGAATAATTTGAAGCTGCCAACAGTTTTTGGTGGATGCAATTAGAAAAGCTGCATCCAGCTCCTGACCCTCTCTGTGCAGGTGTGTTGTGAGTATTCTGGGAAGGGTTTAGCAGCCTGTGTGTGAGTGAGTGGATGCATCAGTGTGAGAAGAAGAAGTGTTTCTTGGCAGACTTTGGGTGTTAGAGCCTGGAGGCACGCATGAGTAATGAGCTGAAGGTCCAGTTGACTGGGCTCGGCTCCCCTCTTCCTCTGTAATTACCAAAGCTGTGCTGGGCTCTTCGTTTGTGCCTCTGTCGGTGTGTGTTGGTGTGTGAGAGTATGTGTTGTGAAAAACAACCTTCATGTCACTGGTGAGATCCAGGGATGATGGGTCGGCCAAGACTGCAACTGTGAAACCATCCCAGGTGGAGAGGTCGTTGATCGACACTTCCAAAGATTTCTCTCAGATATTCCTGAAACCTGAGAGTTTAGACTTTCACTGTAAACTTCATCTCTCTGTTGAGTTGAAACCACTGTTTCTGGTATTTTCTGTGGTTCTGCAGTTTCACTTCCCATCTCTTACTGTTTAACTCGAACTGAACTGAGAACCTTTAGGAAGTCGGCTCGTTTAAATGTCAGCTCCTCGTACTGATACTTGTGACTAACAGCGTAAAGTCCAGCAGTAACTTCACCCACATGGTTTCATTGGAAAGTCCCAGGCATGAACTTTAACTGTGCAGGAACATCAGAGTCTGTTCTGTTGTTGAAGGTTCCTGGGAAAAGGTTATGGGTTCATAAAAGGTTCCTGAAAAAGTCCCTAAGGTGTATCACTGGGTTATTTTGTGAAGTTGTCTTTGTGTTCAAGAGATACAATACGATACAATATAACAAGACACAGTGTGTCAGAATATAACATGTATGATACAATATTATATGATACATCACAAAAGAATATATCACAATACAATACATTCAATAGGTTACATCATGATATGATATGATATGATATGATATGATATATATGATATGATATGATATGATATGATATGACATGATATGATATGATATGATATGATATGATATATATGATATGATATGATATGATATGATATGATATGATATGACATGATATGATATGATATGATATGATATGATATGATATGATATGATATGATATGATATGATATGATATGATATGATACGAAACAATACAATGAGATATGATAAGATATGAAAAATATATATGATATGGGATAAGATATAATGCAATGATAGGATACAATATGATACAATGAGATAGGATAAGGTAGTACGATAAGAGATTTATTACAATATGATATAAGATATGATATGAAATGATGAGAAATATGACCTGATACAATATGATAGGATATGATACGATAGGATACAATACAATGGGTATGATATGATAATATATCGTATCATATCATACAAAATGATACGTGAAAAGACAATACTAAACGATATGGTATGGAAAGATAAGGTATAAGATATAATATCATACTATATAATATGATAGGATTTTATATTATTTGGTATGATATGAGATATATTATACAATGCCATACGACATGAAACAGTATGTTCTGATCTGATCTGATCTGATATGATAAAATAAGATATGATAAATGATGTATTGTCATACGGTATGGTACCATATGATATGATATGATATGATATGATATGATATGATATGATATGATATGATATATTACAATATATAATGATATTATATGATACAATATGATTTGATATGATATAATACGGGGTGGCCAACCAGTCAGAGACCAAGAGCCAACAAAAATGACCGTGGTACTACGGAGAGCCACATCACACACGTGGTCTTACAAAAGCACTTCCTCTCACACATAAACAAAATGTCATAAAATTAAGCCAGATTTATTGTGTTTGTGTGTTTAAATTCGTCTAGAGAAGAGAAACTGAAACTTAAGTATCAATCTGTACACCCAAATATTGATCAACACTGATCCCAAAGTTGGCATCAGTGTATCAATATTTTAGATTGATCAGGACACCACTACTTATAACTATATTTATACATTTCTATGAATGGAATTGAAGAGCCGCACACCGAAAGGCAAAGAGCCACATGTGTTGATATGATATGATATGATATGATATAAGATATGAGATATATCATGTCACAATTAAGGCTGTCACTTCAATGCATTAATAAGATTAACTCATTACACCTCAAATTTATGTGTTATTAAAACTAATGCGAGATCAATTAAAGCACACAGGCATTTTGATTTTGACCAGTTGAAGGACCCGTACATGGCAGTGGCAAGTCACCTCATACATGCGAGCTTCCCAAAGCCAAGGTAACACCAGGAATGGTGTTGCTCGGGCCTTTGAACGGCAAGAGACAAGTCAGCAAAAACATGGTCATTTGTAGCTTATGTAAAACAGAATTTTCACATCACCAGAGCTGCTCCAGCCTGACATATCGTCATAAAATATAGAATTTTTGTGCCAAGATACCCTGACTTAAAACATGTTGTTTACCCCACTGTTGATAGTTTTGCTGCAGTTTTTCAGAATTTCATCACGAATGAAGGACAAAAAGACACATTTTCAGCTCTTGCACACAGTTTATATTCCTCAGTATTTTCTGAACAGACTGTTGCACACATCAGGCCCAAGCCTTCTTTTTTAACACTATGAAGAGAAGCAGACAGCAGAAATGTGCTGCAGCTGTAAACCCCAGCAGCGTCTGCTTTTAACATGACTGTGAGACTCATCCGTCCTCGGGTTATAACAGAACAAAGACTGAGAGCTGAAAATGCTAATGTAGCTGCAGGAGAGCAGACTGAATCTGCATTAGCAGCTCTTTAGGACCCCCTCCTCACTAATTATTGTGTTTGGGGATGAAAGAAGGAGGAGGTGAAGCGGTAAAGAGGAGGGAGGGACAGCGGAGGTTTCAATGCTCTCAGCAGACGTTCAGAGAATGAAGAAGTCGAGCTGTTAGCAACTCTCAGCTTCTGCACGAGCTGTTTCCTCTGAACGATTCCCCATTCTTATTCAAACCTCAGAGATAAGTCTCATGGGGACACGCTCACACTCAGCATTTAAATGCATCTCAGGTTAAATTGAAGGAAGACTGAAGATATAGGTGGGACTTTACCTCAGCTGCACTGGAAAACACAAAGATACCAGTGCTCTACGTTCTGCAACTAACATTTTTTAGATATAAATTTCATGTAAAATAAACAGCATATTAAAAATGTTATTGTATGTTACATTAAGTCATTAGTGTGTTATATCTAACTTAAATGGTACCAGATAATTATAGACCTCAGTATATATGGGATCTGCAAAGATAAATATCCTCTTAAAGAAGGGGGATATTGCATTTGTTGAAGAAATGTAATCATAAGTACCTGTACAGTATATTATTGACAATATAATAAACACAAATTAATATTATTAATGTTTATAAAAACACACAGGCCGTAAATATGGATGAAGAAACGCAGAAAACCCTCATTTTTTCGTCTCTATCATTGAAAAATGTCTCAGTTTTGTTGTATTTGTTTAGTCACGTTCCCCGCCGCTCCTGTACGTCGTGTGACGTGTCCGAACGTATTCGACGTCACCCGGAAGAGAGCAGCGGCGCTGTGCTGTGTTTACATCCTGCTGCTGAGTTTCAAGATGAATTCTTCGATGATTATCTCCGCTAACTCTGTTTCCACCACCAGAAGTAAGAGACGTTTCACCTCCTGACCTGTCTTCTTGTAGTTTTGTGAGTTTGTTTGTAGTTTTTAAGCAGCAGAGTCAGAATCACGTCATAAAGCTAGCTGTGCTAACTGTTAGCCGCTAACTTAGCTGTGTTTGTTGTGACAGAGAGCAGAGAGTTAGAAACGCGTTAGATGTTGATTTCTTTACTGTTCAGCTCACTTAATGAAAGCTCAGATCTTTTTAACTATCTTAAGGTTTTATTAGGGTTTTATTATCTGTTTTATGTGATGATTTAGTTCGCTGGTTAGCCCTGAACTTCTCACCTGTCTGATTGGTGACAGTACCCTCACAGTGACCCCTGAGTGTTCAATGCTCCGCAGGTTCAAACATTCAACACACCTGTCTTTGTGTTTGTGGTAAAGAACAGTTAACACAAAAATACAATGAAATGAGGCCGTGAACAACATGGATGTGTCTGAAAATTGTACAGGAGGTTGAGCCAGAAAATAAAGAGATAAGTAAATAAACTGACAGAAGATTAACTAGAGTATCAAAACTAGTGAAAGTAGGAAGTACAAATTACTTTAATATAAAGTTTTATTTAGTTAATAGATGAACAAATAAAATGGGATGCAACAATTAAATTCCAGTTAAAAAATATTAAATATCTAAGGTAAAACAAATATAGAAAACAGTGAAAAAAGTATCAAGATGAGTTAATTAATAAATTTATCAATGAGAGCAATTGAACAAGTCAATTTAGTTGCACACTGATGAAAAACTGTTGGATTGGAGGACTATAAACAAACCTAGTGTAGATCTAAATTGACTGCTTACTCATACACATAGATCATTAAATTCAATCACTGTAACTCCAGAGCTATTTGATAAAGTAAAGAGAAATGATTAAAAAAATTGCAAAAAAAAAAAAATTGCAAAAAAAGTAAAATTGCAAAAAAAAAAAAAGAAAAAATTATAATAATAATTAAAGATATTTTCATCATCTAAACTGAGCTGTGTGGCAGGGTTTTCTGTTTCACACTAAGGCGTTGTCTAATGTGACTCAATATCAACGAACAACATTTCCTAACTTCCCTTTTCTCAATTTTCCAATCTAAAATTATAACAAAAAATCCTGAGACATCTTTGTTTTTTTTAAGATTTTCAAACCTGTAGTGGAGTGTTGGTCAAAAGTTTTAATGAGAAACAGTGAAAATCAACAAGAATTATTCCTTAATAAATGTGGCAATAGAAATTCAGACTTTGTTTAATGTTGTGGTATTTATTACACAGAAAGCATTAATTTAATTGTGTACTTTTACTGTTGCCGAAAGAAAAAAAACAACCCTTAAAATATCTACGAGTTTCTAAAGTGAATTAAAATAAGACTAGTATCTGTCTGTTAGTGAAGCAGGTTTTAAGATGTAAAAGATTACTGTTTTAATACATAACTGGGAAACTTCCTTTTTTGTGACGTGAATGGTTAAGAGCTGCTTATGAGAGGAATATTATCCTTAAGAAATAACTATGTATAGAAATATAGACAGAGGGGGGAAATAAACAAGTGTAAACATTTTATTCCAAGTAAGATATTGGAACAATAAGAATCAAATGCGGGGATAAAAACAAAAGACAAGTCGCTGGATGAATAGATTTCTCAGCTGATTCTTCTACAAATATCAGGATCTAAAGATAAGAGTTAGAAAATAGCATCTTTGAAATTAAATAAGTCATATAATGTCAACTGTAGAAGCTGCTGTAAGTGAAATGAGTCACTTATTTTTCTTAGAACAGTAAAAATTGCTGGAAAGATCCAACAAATCTTTATATCACATCATATTTTGCTAGAAAGCATCAATTACAGCCAAAGAAACTCTGATAAGTTGAGAAAACGGTTGCTTAAAAATAAGAGATGAGGATCAGGAGCGTCATGTGCTTACTGACCCGTTGTATCTTAAAAAACAAACCAAAGTTTGAATGTGATGAGTTGGCTGGTAGGAAACCTTGCAAACCTTGCATCAGAATGTTCAGGAAGTCTTTTCCTTGTTATGGTTTTTAATTCATGTCTGTAACACGTTCAGGGAAACGAGAGGCAGAGCGCTCCGTCAACTGGACGGTGGAGGAGACCCAGGTGCTGCTGTGCGCCTGGAGCGACGAGCGCGTGCAGAAGAGTTTGGCAGAAAACCTTCGTAACCGTCACGTCTTCAAACACCTCTCGGCCCGCATGAGCGAGATGGGGTTCTCCAGGAGTCCGCACCAGTGCCGGCTGCGGGTCAAAACCCTGAAGGCCAACTACGTCAGAGCCAAACTGCACAGGACGGTGAACATGTCGCAGCCCTGCACCTTCAAATACTTCACAGAGATGGACGCCGTCTTAGGGCGCAGGGCGGTGGAGGGGGAAGGAGGCGGGTACTTCATTTCACCTGAAGGGAGGATCGAGCAGAGCGTCACCTCCGTCAACGGGACAGGAAGTATCCCTCCAGTTTTACTCTCCAACACAGAGCGCGGCGGACACCACTTTGGCTCTTTAGGACGCATGGGGAGGCAGAGTTTGAGCTCCTCGGAGGACGGAGGAGGTCGTCAGTCCTGGCAGCTGGACTCTGAAGTCAAAGTGGAGGACGGAGAAGTTTCAACGGAAGAGTTTGAGTTCAGCAACACGGGATTCCAGAGAGAGAAACACGAGGTTTATCTGGATCCTTCCGTCCAACAAGACATGACCGGTACGTACCCAGGCTGCCTCATCCAGCTGCTGAGGGCTGATGGGAAAAGTTGCACATATAGTTTTACTTCCTGGTTAGAGAAGGTTCAAGAAAACATTCAAATACGGCAACAAAACAGGGTCAAAACAGCTGAACAAAGACAAAAAGCCTCCTGGGATTATTTCAGCGAACAATACTGAGGGTTTAATTTTAGATCCACACTCACTGAAAGACTGTGTCACAGTTTCTGAGTAATGTTTTCAAACTGCTCCATGACGCTCTGACTTTTAAAGGAAGTCTTCAAACGTGTTGAACAATCTCCTCTTACGACAGACTCGGTGTTTTTCTCATCTGTTGTTTTCCTCATTGTGAAGCTCTGTGAGAAAATGAGACAAACAAGAAGTTACAAACACATCAAGCATTTATAAATCCACTTCCAGTTCGTTAATGATGAAAATGATGTTGGTTTTGGCTCCTGAGCGTCACTTTAAAAACTCTCTGAATCTGTCCAAGCATCATGTAGGGATATCTTATAACTTCATAACATTTCTTACCTTCCTATTTTGCATTTCCAGAGTAAAAGTAGAATAATTTATAAAGATAATGAGTTTACTTTGTTTTCTTTTCACTAAAAAAATCAAGACAAAATTAACAACAAATTAAGAAATTTCTAAAAACAGTTGTTCTGATAAATATCCAAACTGTTTCATCTGTAAACGAGTATTATCATTTAAAAAAGTCGACCCCTGATAAGACATAAGACTACAGTTATTTGATGCACTTCACAAGAATTCAAAGTTGTATCTATTCAGGTAAATACGGTAATTTGTGTGAACGCTGTAGTAAACTAAAACTAAATCAGGTTAGGTGAAACAAAACTTAGTTTTATGACGCCCAGTAGTTCAAGAAAGTGAAAGCACTAAGTTAGTCAGGTGTTCAGACCTCAAACTCAAACGTCTGAAAGCTCTAGTTTGAGTCGGTGATTCCTTTCAAAAAACAAATCTGTGTTTGTGATAGGATAAATATATTTGTTTTCACAGCTTAGTGTCTGATCTGGAGTAATAAGGATAATTACAGCTGGAGGTGGATCAGAGGAGGCTGACTTCATGTTTGTCTTCATGTTGCTAGGACAGTCAATGATTTTTTTTTTTGCATCCTCTCTTGGATATCTTAACAAACAGACCTCAGATCCTCTGTGTTTTTAATCATAGAGTGTATAAAACATGGACGTAGTCTCGCCGACTTCACCCGTCTGTTGCTGAAACAGAAAATGAAGCAGATCGGCTATAGCGGCCATATTGGTAGTGGCAAAGGCTTCGCCTACAGCCATAGGGCGCCGGCCATCACGTGACCCTCAACTGTGCCTCTTATTGGGGGAGCTCGGGATCTTAATATCCTCTGAACGGCCGAGTTAGAAAAAAATACACCCCCCGTACAGTGTGTGCTGGTAGTAAAATTATCGACTCAGACAGGAGGCGTGTTTTGAACCAGGCTGTAAATAGGTTAATTTCTGCTTTGAAAACGGCTTTTTGTTTTGGTGTGTTTGTGACTTCCTGTACTTCCAGAGCCAGCCTCAAGCGAACACTGGAGAAACAGCAGATTTTAACACTTCAGCATCGTCTCATATTCTTAGACCAGAGGTTGCCACTTGGTTTTTATCCCCATGTCGTCCATCACGCTGACCACTGCCCTGATATTTAGTCCTGTTTCCACCAAGTGGTTCAGTTCGCTTCATCTCAGACAGGCACGCATTTTAGTCCACAGACTAAAGCTGTGTTTCCAACAAGCAGTCTGGTTCGGTTCAGTACATTTAAGCTTGATCCTGTTGGCGCGGCGTGTAAGCCTGATGCCAAAAGCTGCAGCCGTTAAACATCGTTTCGACACGATGAGAACTAGAGCCTTATTTGAACAACAGTTTGATGCCGTAGCAGCGCGACACAGTTTACCCCGCTAATAAATCCAACAAAGAAGAAAAACGCGACACAGTAAACAAAGAGCAGAGATGAAGACATGCAGCATTTCGTTCTCTCTGTGATTGGCATGTAGCTCTTTGTTACAAAGAACAATTAAGCCTTGTTTTAGAGAAGTCTGTGTGCCGCCAGGAGAAATATAGCCGCTGTCGGGGTAAGTGACGATTCTTTTGACCAATCAACGGTCTGCAGTGTTGTAGCTCCACCTTCCAAGAGCAGATCAATTCAGTCTGGCACCTATACGAAAGGGTCCCAAAAAGTGGGACGGCTCGTCTCGGTTATTTGAGGATCTATCCCGGGATGAGTTAGCGGCAACGCCCCAAAATGCGCACCGCATCGAGACGAGGTGGAAACGCGGCGTAACCGAGACGAGCAGTCCCACTTTTAGAGAGCCTTCTGTTGGGGTGCTAGACTAAACGGATCCAACCCCAGAAGGTGGAGCTCAAAACTCTGCAGTCTGCTGATTGGTGGAAAGAATAGTTACTTCCTGTGTGACAGCCGCTGCATTTCTCCTGGTGGCTCACAGACTTCTCTAAAACAAGGCTTGATTGCACTTTGTAACAAAGAGCTACATGCTAATCACAGAGAAGAGAAATTGCTGGATGTCTGTGTCGCTTTTTTCTTCTTCGTTGGATTTATTAGCGGGGTACACTGTGTCGTGCCGCTATTGCGTCCATACCATACTGATCTACTCCAGACTGCTTGGTGGAAAACTGTGCACCTATTTAATGGAGAGACAATCCAGATTAGAGCATTTCCACTTTTAAACATTAATTTATTGAAGGAAAAACTAAGTTATTAGACATTTTGATGGAGCTGAAACATTTTTACGTCCAAAGAAAGTTTCGTTTTTTTACTGGAATCTGATTGGTTGATTCAATGAAAGTCGATGAATGATCTGGAACTTTCTTTTTCTGTGTCACAGGTCAACACGTGGAAACCAGCCTGAGTACACCTTCTCCTCATGTACCACCACCACCTCCTCCTCTTCCTCCCATCCAGTCAGCCTCCCCTCCTCCCCCTGCACCCCCAGCTCTTCCAGCCAACCCTGCCCCCACTGCCCTCCATCATCACCCAGAATCCCCCTGCCTGGAACCTGTCCTCAAACACCTCTCAGAGTGTTTCCAGGGTCTGGTCTCGGAGACGCGCAGCCTCCTGCTGCAGCTGGAGCGTCAGCGCGAGGAGCAGGCGCGCTGGCACCAGGAGCTCCTGGCTCAGTGGCTGCAGAGGGAGGAGCGCCGGCAGAGGGAGACGGCAGAGAGGGAGGAGCGGAGGGAGAAGGCTCGCATGGAGCACGAGATCAGGGTCCTGGAGCTGCTCACGGGTTTATCAGGAGAGCACAGGTGCAGGTGTGGAGGGGAGGCTGCAGGGGGTCTGAGTCAGAGCAGGGACAGGGACGGGGAGTAGGCGGAGCCAGGAACTTTACAGCGCCGACCAAAGCGTGGAAGCTCAGGAATCTAAAACTGGACAGTAACACATCATCAGCATGGTCCAGATCTGCTGGATCCCCCTGTCCTCTTTCATCAGAGTAAATCTGAGGCTGGGAACCCAGAGTCTAGACCAGCGCTCCTGAAAGATCCAGAGGGAAGTTTTCAACCAAATCCAGAAAAAGAAAGACTGCTGAAAAGAAAGAAATACCTGCTACAGATTATTTTTATTCCTCTCGTCCTCTATCTTTGTATCTATGAGCGTTTCTCAGGTTTCAGTTGATGATTTCACAAATATACCAAAACTGTGTGAGCACTTTTTACACAAATTAAACCTTTTAAACACTTCATTCTGTGTGGGATCTGTTTGCTAAGAGCTCAGCCTCAGCTGGTGGTCACCTCCTCAGATTTCAGAGGTTTGATCAGCTTGAAGTTGAATTATTATCAATAGGTGATGTGATGGGAGGATCTGCCCTCTGCTCTCTGACCTGAGAGTTTATCTGTCCCTCATCTCTCAGGATGTTTGCGTCCACAGGAGGACAATGCTCCGGGACCTCTCTGCTTCAGCTGAGAACAAATGTCAAACATGTTTCTGTAAATTCCTGATCTTATCGCCTCTGCTGGGAGAGGAATGCAGCACAAACATACGCTCACGCTGTTTGTTTGTCCGTGCAGGAACAGCACGAACAAACTCTTAAAATAAGAACAGCGGCCTGGGAGGGAGGCTTGTGTAACAGTGAAGAGTAAAAATATCTCCAAGCGAGGTCAGAAAAGCAGTTTCTTGAACATTCTTTCTGGACTAAATGGAAATTTGCCAAATTTATACCATCAGGATCTTTCAGTTGGAGGTCCAAAGCTGTTTAATAAAGTTTTTTAAATTACATATTGTCATTTCAAAGCAGAAAGAGAAAACACAGCATATGCAGCAATAATAGCACCGCTCTTTAATACTTGGTAGCACACCCTTCGGCAGTGATGACAGCTCCCAAACGTTTCTTCTATCCATCTTTAAGCTCCTTGGACTGCTTAGCTCTTGAATGTTTGCAGGTTTCTTTTCTCGAATGGCAGATTTTCAGCTCAAACCAAAGATTTTCCTCTTCAACCATTCCCGTGTGCTTTTAAATGTGATTAAAGTCATTCAGGAGCCACAAAATCTACTTTAATGTCACAGTTAAGACAATATGGTTGATACATTTCTGTACAGTTAAAATGTAACAAATGGTTATCTAAACCAGAAGTTTTTTTTTAATTGATGAAACTGCACATCTGATGTCTTTTTTTTTTTTTTAAATTGCAATAATTTTTTTTATTGAAATTGCCTTTTTTTTTAAATTTCAAAATTATTCTATCAGAAAAGTAACTTAAAAATTGCCAAAAATGTTCAAAAATGTTTGAAATTTGAAAAAATGCAAAAATTAAAAAATTGATATTTTTAAAGATTTTAAAAAAACATTGGGAAAGTTTTATTAAATTAAAAACTTGAAAATATTTCAATTGCATTTGAATTTTTTTTTTTTTTTTTAACTTTTTTTCCCCAATGTTTTTTTTTCATTTTTTTTTTTAAAAATACATTTTTTTAAAAATTGAAATCGCATTTTTTTTTAAGATTTCAAATTATTTTATCAAAAGACTAAAATAAAAAACTGCCAAAAATGTTCAAATATTAAAAAAAATGAAAAAAAATGATATATACATATATATATATATATATATATATATATATATATATATATATATATATATATATGTATATATATATATATATATATATATATATAAATATATATATATATATATATATATATATATATGTATATATATATATATATATATATATATATATATATATACATATATATATATATATATATATATATATATATATATATATATATATATACATATACATATATATATATATATATATATATATATATATATATATATATATATATATATTGAAATTAAAAAAATCATTTGTGATTTACCAAAGGTGAGTCACAGTGTGTTTCCATACTGATATACAGTAAAGGGTGCCAGTACCAGTGACACAGCATGCTTTAAGTTTTTCCATTTTTCCCTCTTGTTCATTGTTTTAAAATGTTGTTAATCATTCACTCTTTCATATCAAACACGAGTTCTCTATATAAAAAAATTATTTCACTTGATTCGTTTTTTCAGAAGATATTCCAAATTATGTGCTTAAACTTCATGGGTGCCAGTTATGGTGAGCAGGACTGTATATCACTAATTTTTACTAAAGTTAAGACAAAGACCTGCTCCTCTCAGCTGTTAAAGAACAATGTGAGGCACTTAAAGGCTTTTGTGATGCAGAAACCAGTCTGTGATCCTCACTGGTCAGACTGGTGTTTGTTTCTCAGACTGGTTTGAAACAGGAAACAGAAACAACCTTTGATTCTCAGTGTTTTTTCATTCTCATGTCAGTCCACCGTCCTGATCTTTGTGGTCAAACTGTGCACTCATTTAAGGGAGAGAAAATCTGGATTAGAGCATAAATCTGCGCTAATGCCAGGTTACGTAACATCTCTGGATGGTGATGAGATTTGGGATGATTTGCTGTTATTTCACCGAGGCTTATTACTCAGAGGGAGCGTCTGCCAAACAGCAGATTCTCAAACCTGATACTGATAGAGGATTCATCTGAATCACAAGAGAAATGTTTTTAACTTTCACCAAAGCTTTTGGATTCAAACTGGTCATAACCTGCAAAAATCACTGCAATGTTCAGACTGAGCATGTGCAGATTTTCTAACCTCTGGATGTTCATAGGCTACATTTTAAGAACGGCACCAGATCGGCATGAAAGTAGCTGAAATGATGAGGTCATCACATACAGGTTGGGGCCTCAAACACCAAGGTCTGCCTCAGGTGGGCTGGCCAAATGGGCCGTTAACATTACAAAGGTTTAGATGAAACTCAAAAGTATTGTTGTGTTTCAGACTCTGGTTTCCATAGAAACAGCGTTTAGCCGCCCTAAAACGGAAATGTTTGAAACACTGTTGCCGTGTAAACAGCAAGTCAGAGTTTTCAGTGGAAACGCTGACGTCGTGCTCCAATTTGGGCTCTAAACGTTCACTGTGGCAAATTAATTTGCCTTATGTGAGCTGGAGAACAGTAACAATGGTGTGGGTTTGTGGTTTTTCCATTTCTTTTTTCAAAATTTTCAATTCTGATTCAGTTTTTTCCTTCTTGTTTTGTTATAAGCAGCTGGTAGTGGTCACGCGTGCACTGGTCACAATTTTCTGGCCGATCACCAATCTTTAAAAAGCCTGATGCTGATACAGATTTGGGCTGATAACGATTTTTATTTTTTCTAATCTTATTGTATTGAAAATCATAGAACAGTACCCGTGAAACAATAAAATCTTTTTGTTTTAACTGAAACAACCAATAAAGTTTCCTGAGTTTTAGGTCTCAGAGCAAAAAGCAACAAAGGCTGGCTGTCAGACCTTCCTGGAGGAATTTGAGATAAGTTAAATAAGGATCGGCCAATCGCCAATCCCCCAAAATTGAGGAAATCATCACCTCTTGATCAGCTGACCCATCGACCGGTGCATGTCAAGTCACGTGGAGTGTATCTCTACAGTCATATCGCCTAGTCCTAGCATCCATGCTACGTCATTTTCAGTCCCTTAGAGTGTATAATTAATGGACCTAGTTTCCCCATCGTCACTCATCTGTTTCTGAAACTGATTTTGAAGCAGATCGGCTATCACAGCCATATTGGAACTGACAGGGGTTTCGAGCTACAGGGCCCCTGTCAGTCACTTGAGCTGAACTCTGCCTCTGATTGAGCGAGCTAGTGATCTTAATATCCTCTATATGTAATCACCCGTAGAGTGTGTGCTGATAGTGAAATTAGAGACTCAGACAGGAGACATTTTTTGAACCAGGCTGTAAATAAGTTAGTTTCTCTGATTTTTTTCACTGCTTAAAAAAAATAAAAAATAAATAAATAAAATAAAATAAAATTTAAAAAATTCCTTTATTATTATTATTATTATTATTATTATTATTATTATTATTATTATTATTGTTATTATTATTATTATTATTTATATATATATAAAAAAACCAGTAAAAATAAATAGAAGGGAAGAAGTAAAAATGAGGTAAAAGAAATGTGAGGAAAAATATAGAAATACATAAAAGGCTAAGAACCACCTCCAAATAAAGGAAAGCAAAACTTTTTAAAAAAATAAAAACTGTAAAAGATTTTAAAAAAAGTAAAAAGATAAAATCCTGTCCATGATACTGTCAAAGAAATAAGTTAAAAATAAAATGTTAATTTTATTTGTTTTTTCCCAAGTGAAACGTGTGAGCTGTGTTTTAGACAGAGGCTGAAATATTGGTTTTCTTAAACACCGTAGAGAAGAAATATGGATTTTTTATGAGCCAGAGGGATGCTGTAAAGATGCTACGGTGGCACCAGAGGGACAAAATTGAGATATTAAATTGAGACTTTTTAAGGAAGCAAAGTTAAATTTTGGGACTTAGTTTAAAAAAACACATGAACCTTGTTTGTTGTTGTTGTTTTTTTTAATTAGAGAGCATTTTTTATTTATTTATATTTATAACAGTCATCTGGCTTTTTGTTGTATGTTTGGATTCACAATCCCCAGAGGAAACACCCTAAACCAAGTGCTGAATCAGACTCTTTCCTTCTAACGGTGACTGTTTTTTTCCCAGGAGCTGTTGCTTTGTTAGGTTTTTGGCAGTTTTTCCCCTGAGGACAAATCTCAGAATCTCGACATGTCTCATTTCCACACATTCACACATTTACAGAAAACACAATCACAGGGGAAATTAAAAAGTTTCCAGTCAGCTGACTCTCAAACTGTCATTAGAGTCCAGGTGCTTTCTCTTCTTAATCCGGGATTCCCTCCCAGGCTGAGTAAAACACACACTGAATGAGGAAATGAAAGATAGTAGAGAGGAGGAGCTAGTGCGCATGCTCGAGATGGAAAAAACATCACAGATAGAGAAAGAGAGAGTGGAGATGAGAAATGAAATCGAAATCAATAAAGAAGAGGGATGAGAGGGAGGAGGAGGAGGAGGGTGGGGGTGGAGGGGGTGCGTCCTGCGCTCTGATTGGCTGCTGCCTCTCCCTCACTGTGAAGTCTTGAGGCTGCGCGCTGCGCGGAGCTCACACACTCAGAGAGAGGAGTCAGAGGAGGTACACACACACACAGAAGGAGCTTCATTCATTCACCCAGCTCTCACACCGAGGATACGCGTTCAATTCCCCGCGTTAGGAGCTGCAGGATGCCGCTGTGAGGAGGGACAGGAGCCGGGGAGGGTCAGCCGCGTGTGGACGGAGAAAGTCTGTAGGAATCTGTTTGTTTGGGAGGATTTTTAGGAAAGGAATAGGAGCGGGATTCACACCTGGAGTACTGCTGCCTGAGGTAAGCTGAGAGCAGCTTGTTCTGGATGTGTTCTGTGTTGTGTTTTGGGTGTTTTTGGCGCTTTGGAGGGTCGCTGCTTGGGCTGAATGCGCGCAGGTGGCGGTGGCAGGGCGCACTTAGCCAAACAGGATCAGGAGCGTGACTTGGAGCTCTGTCTGCCTTGAATATAAATGTTTCCAGCTTGAATCTTTGAGATTCTGGTGCGCGGTGTTCACTTTTTCTTCTGTTTGAGCTTTTTACGCACGAGTTTTTGTTGACTTCATCCAACTATTTACACTCCAAACTCCCTGAATCTGCTGTTTCTGCGCTATTTATGAGTCGTGCTCCCCCTCTCTGCGTCTTCACCCCACTTTTCTTGAAATCGGTGTCAGTAGCGGGCTGTTTTTGTCCCCCGTACCTTCTGGCTAAGAGGATTCCCCTCCTGTAAGATCAGTGAGTTAATCCCTCATCTCTCCTGTGAACGTGCCCGGTGCTCTCCTTGGCTCTCCTGCTCTGTGTTACAGTCTGTCTGTGTGTCTGAGTGTGTCACAGTGTGTGTGTGTGTGAGTGGGTTTAACGTGCTGACATGATGAATCCGTTTATTGGTGATTGTGGCGCAGAGGGATCCTCCTCTGGAGCGCAGCGCCGAGTTATTGTTAAAGTGGATTACAGGCCGTAGTTGTGCTTCGCTTTTGTTGCTGCAGACAAATAGAGACTTCAGGGAAACGGGAGGTTTCCTCTCAGTGAGTCTGCAAAGAGGGATCCAGAGTTGAGAGGTGGAAGATGCAGAAATTCTGGTTGCAACATGATTTAAAATTTTGAGATTGAGAAAATCTGACAAAACAAAACAGGAGGTAGATTTTCTTGTTTGGATTATTAGACCCAAAGATCCATAATGACACCTTTCCTTCAGCCCTATCATCTTCTGAAATGGATGACATGGATTTATTGATCTATCTGAGCCACATTCACCTGATCAGTCCAGAAAAATGACTCATTTTAAGAATTTTAAAGAAAAAACAGGGTCTGGATCACTTTTAACAAGTACAAAAATATTCGATTATTCTAGTTTCAAGCAATTTTTTCTTGGTGCATTGGCATATATATATATTTTTTTACTTGTTTCAAGCAATTTAGACCTCATTTTAGTC
The DNA here is from genome assembly GCF_033239565.1 of Halichoeres trimaculatus. NCBI lineage: Eukaryota > Metazoa > Chordata > Actinopteri > Labriformes > Labridae > Halichoeres > Halichoeres trimaculatus. The sequence goes on from NW_027437183.1 coordinate 1,684,452, forward strand.
TTTAAATAACTTCAAACAAGACATTTTCCTGGACCTGTTTCTGAAAATAAGACAAAAACACTTGATAAGAGTTCAGTTTTTTTTTTTTGCAGTGTGCAGCCCGTTCTTTAAGATAGAGCATGAGTTGATTCCAAGATTTTGATGATTTTGCAACACGAGTTCCTAAAATTGTGCGTCAAACTTCTTGAATCTGCAAAGCTAAAGGAAAAATGTGCAAAAGCAGAGTTGTGTGGATGCAAAAACTAGAGGTCGACCGATATGGGTTTTTTGGGGGCCGATGCCGATGCCAATGCTTTCCAAATTTGGGCAGCCGATGCCAATATGCATAGCCGATTTTTCCAATTTGATATTCAGGCCGATTGTTGAATAAATATATATTTATCACATTTTTGTGAAACGCAGCAATTTCTGAGCAACTAAAAGAAATCTTTTACAACAAGTCGTGTCCAGTCCTCTGAACATTTATTCAGCTTTCAAAACAATGAAATATTTTGTCTGAGTAAACACACAATGTAACAAGCAGTAGTAAACATTCACACTCTTCTTAAAATGTCAAAAAGAAATTTAAACTTATTAATATAATTTGAACAAAAGTATGTAATGTATCCAAGTGGTTCCACAAGTTTAAGGTGCTCATCTTTTTTGTCCCTGATCAAAAATTGCGTTATTTTATACAACGGATCAAAAATCGGCTTTTTAAAAGAAAATACGGCCGATGGCCGATAGAGACAAATGTCCAAATATCGGCCCGATATATCGCCTGGCTGATATATCGGTCTACCTCTAGCAAAAACCTCCCAAAAAGCTGCAGAGCGACCCACAGGACGTCACCTTCTGAAACTGACTCTGTCCTAACTTCCTCCCCTCCTTATTTCTGTCACACACACATCTCATGATTGTTTTTCTACCAACGCCGTTTAGAGTCATCGTAACATTTGCAGCTGCTGCTCTGAGCGGGAAAAATCTCAGCTTCCATGACGGTTTCTGTCACCTGGTGCCATCAGAGGATGACTGACACATGAACACATCTCAATGACGCTGAGATGTGAATGAATCCTATGTCGGAAAGCTGAAGCTGAGATTTACAGCTTTACACTGCAAAAAACTAAATCTTACCAAGTGTTTTGTCTTTTTTTCAGTAGAAAATGTCTTTTTAGACTCAATACGAGCCACATTCACCTGACAACAACTTGCAACAAGACATTTTTCTGGACTGAATGTGGCTCGTATCGAGTGTTATACGACAAATTTTTACTTCAAATACGACAACAACACTTGATAAGATTTCCACCCCTGAACCAGCGACCACATCAGAAGAGTCTGACCTGGACTAAGGAGGAAAAGACTTGGCTCCTGCCGACAGCGCCAAAAGAACCAAAAGCTGGTTTTCAAATGAAAGTCATGTTTCATTACTTTTGTACGGAAGAAGTACAGCTACAACTAGGGATGGGAATTAAAATCCGGTTCCTGTTAAAAATCAATAAGAAATGTTTCAATCCATCGATAGCATTAGCCATCGATAGCGTTAGCCTTCGATATTGTAACATTTGCAGCTGCTGCTCTGAGCGGGAAAAATCTCAGCTTCCATGACGGTTTCTGTCACCTGGTGCCATCAGAGGATGACAGACACATGAACACACCTCAACGACGCTGAGATATGAATGAATCCTGCGTCAGAGTCTTTGAGATTTGGAAAGCTGAAGCTGAGATTTACAGCTTTACACTGCAAAAAAATAAATCATATCGAGTGTTTTTGTCTTATTTTCAGTGGAAAAGGTCTTTTTAGACTTAATATGAGCAGCATTCACCTGACCAGAAAAATGTTTAACTGATGAAGCTCATTTAAGCTCACACTGCACTGGTAGAGCAGTGGAGGAGAGGAGCGCACATAGAGAAAAGAAAATAAAACTTAACTATGGTCACAGAAAGAAGGTGCTGTGGGAAAAATATTTAAACCTCCTGATATACCAACACTTACTTATCTAAGTTATTTGTAAACAGTCCTCTCTGGAAAAACTGTAAACACTGCAAAAAAACTGAAATCTTATCAAGTGTTTTTGTCTTATTTTCAGTAGAAATGTCCTTTTAGACTTAATATGAGCCACATTCACATGACCAGTCCAGAAAAAATGTCCGATTTCAAGTTATTTTAAAACAAAAATGAGGTCTGAATTGCTGTAACAAGTAATCAAATCAGCTGACACCCATAGGCCACCGTACAAATGTAATGAAATATGATTTTCATTTGAAAACCAGCTTTTTGTTCTTTTGGCGCTGTCGGCAGGAGCCAAGTCTTTCCTTTCTTAGTCCAGGTCAGACTCTTCTGATGTGGTCGCTGGTTCAGGAGTGAGAAATGAACAGTTGTAGTTAAGTTAGTTATCTGTCTGTGCGTGGTGGTTGTTGATGCTCAGACTCACTCTGAGGTTATCTTTAGCCCCGTTTCCACCGAGCAGTCCGGTTAAGATCACTATGTTTGGGTTAATCCTGGTCCTGTTTGTGTTTCCACAGCCCCAATGCAAAAAAAAACAGACAAAAGACAAAATGAGGTCTGAAATCTGCCAATGGAACAAGAAAGTAACTTTTCTCTTGTTCCTTTGGCAGATTTTTTAAAACCTGTTCCAGCAATTCAGACCTCATTTTGGTCTTTAAATATCTTGAAATCAGACGTTTTTCTAGACTGGTCAGGTGGATGTGGCTCATGTTAAGTCTAAAAAGACCCTTTCCACTGAAAATAAGACAAAAACACTCAATATGATTTAGTTTTTTTGCAGTGTACAGCTGTAAATCTCAGCTTCAGCTTTCAGACATAGGATTTATTCACATCTCAGCGGCGTTAAGGTTTGTTCATGTGTCTGTCATCCTCTGATGGCACCAGGTGACAGAAACCATCATGGAAGCTGAGATTTTTCCCGCTCAGAGCAGCAGCTGCAAATGTTACGATGACTTTAAACATGTAGTAGAAAAACAATCATGAGATGTGTGTGTGACAGAAATAAGGAGGGGAGGAAGTTAGGACAGAGTCAGTTACAGAAGGTGACGTCCTGTGGGTCGCTCTGCAGCTTTTTGGGAGGTTTTTGCAGCCACACAACTCTATTCTTGCATGTTTTTCCTTTTGCTTTGCAGATGCATGATTTTAAGAACTTGTGTTGCAAAATCATCAAGATCTTGGAATCACACTCATGTGCAGGCTTTAGTAGTGTGCAGGAGTTTTCATGCAGCAGATCATAACCTGTGATTTTCGCCGTTCATGCATCTGAAAGTTTGCAGAAATCTTCAGTCGTTGCAACATGAAATCTAAAAATGCATCTCCACACGTCTCTGCTCCTTTTGTGATCCAGCTGCTGGTCGCTCGGAGCAGCTTCAGGAGTGTATTTATAGTTTCTGCAGCGCCTCACACAGGTGTGTTTTTACGTAACTGACCACACACATCCAGCCGTCTTTATTTGGAGCACTTCCACTCCTCTCTGTGCAGACTCTCAGATATCTCTCACCCTCATTTCCTGCAGACACGGATGAGTGGGATTCCTCCTGCCGTTCAGTGTTTACACAGCAGAGGGGGGGGCTGTTGATTTACTGCGGCCCCCTCCTCTTTCTCCCTGAGCGTGGAGTCAGGCTCAGAAATCAGGCTGCAGAGGGACTTTTATCACGCCACAAATCTGTGAGCTGCAGAGGATCAGGGAAGTGTTTAAACATTAAACCTGCTCCACGGGAACGCTGCTCAGTCTTTTCTTTACAGCCCCTGATCAGCTGATGGCGCTCATCAGGAGCGTCGTTAACGCTGCGGGGAGAGGAGTCCTTTCTGGGCTCCACCCTTACATTTCTGCAGCTTTCCCGTCACTGATGGCCTGAAATTATTTCCTCTGAATGATCTCACCTGTAATCTCTGCCAGGCATCGTCAGGGAGAGCTGTTTTGGTTTCACTTTAGCTGAACTGTGTCAGCGTGTCTGGACTCGAAAGAGTATGAGGCGCACATTTAGCTCCCAAACATCACTTTTTCCTGCAAAAAAGTTGGAGGAAGCGATCCAGCCAAGCGGATTTTGAGAAAGTCAAACACAGTCGGTTAAATCAGCTGTTAAAAAATAAACGTACCAAGTGCTGTGATGGTGCTGTTGAAGATCCTGTGGTCGACGTCGTAGAAGTAGAGCTGGACTTTCTCAAAATCGCTTCCTCCAACTTTTATTTGGTACTACCTGACTGGCGGGAGTGTAAATTTTGCATAAATGCAAAATATTCAGAAATTGTAGGTTAATATTTGCAAATTATAGATAATATTTAGAAAATGTAGCTAAATATTTAAAAATGGCAGCTAAATATTAAGAAATTATAGAAAATGTTTTGGAAATGTAGCCAAATATTTAGAAATTGTAGCATAATATTTAGAAAATTTAGCTAAATTTTTAGAAATTGTGGTTAAATATTCAAAAAAAATTGTAGCTAAATATTGAGGTAATTTGGCCAAATATTTAGAAATTGTAAATAAATATTTAGAAACTTTAGCTAAATTTTTAGAAATTATAGCTTAATATTTAAAAATTGTAGATAAATATTTAGAAATTTGGCTTAATATTTAGAAAGTATAGATAATATTTAGTAAATTTAGCAAAATATTCAGAAATTGTAGCTAAATACTAAGAAATTGTTGATAAATATTTAGAAATTGTAGCCAAATATTTAGGAAATTTAGCTAAATTTTTAGAAATTATAGATAATATTTAAAAATTGTAGCTAAATAATTAGGAAATTTAGCTAAATCATCAGAAATTATAGATAAATATTAAGAAAATGTAGCCAAATATTCAGAAATTGTAGCTTAATATTTATAAAATTATAGATCATATTTAGAAAATTGTAGCTTAGTATTTATAAATTGTAGATAAAAATTTAGAAAGTGTTGCTCAATATTTAGGAAATTGTCTCTAAATATGTATGTTAATGTTTTAAACTAATGTCATGATTCAAAATATTTAACTACGTTTTTAAACATTTAGTTTCATTCAAATTATTAGCTTAGTCTAAATATTGATCAAATATTTATAAATCTTAAGCATAGATTACTTAACATTTACCAAGATTTCTAAATGTTTTGTCAAGATTTCTGAATATTTTGGTCAAAATCACTTCTTTGAACTTTTATTTTGGTACTAACCAGCAGGGGGGAGCGTGTATTTATATGTTAGCTAAATATTTAGAAATTGTACCTCAAGATTTAGAAATCTTGACTTCATGTTTAGAAATCTTAGCAAATATCTTGAAATCTTTGCTCAAAATTTAGAAACCTTTGCTTAAGATTTATAAATCTTTGATCAGTAATCAGTCTTAGCTAAACATTAAGAATCAGGACATTCAATTATAATGTTTACAAACATGTTTAGCTACATTTCCTTAATATTGAACTACGATTTCTAAATATTTAGCTAACATGCAAATTCACACTCCCGCCCACAGGAAGTACCAAAATAAAAGTTGGAGGAAGCGATTCTGAGAAAGTCTATGGCTAACCGCCTACTATGCTAGCAGTGCCTACTATTTTTTGCTGAAATTCAGTCTGTAGTAATCAGAATGCGAAAAACCTCCAAAAATCCCCGGATGTCCTTCTGATCCAAGAAAATTTCTCAGTACTGTTTCCCACAATGCACGGTGCTAACCCTGTTTGTCAGTGTGGGTGACAGGTTTTGGTGAATTACCGCCATTTACTGGAATGAGTCAGCATTTCAACTACAATACAACAACACTAACATTAGACGGTCTGTGAGATAGAAGTGAAATAATGTGAAGAAATACCAGTAAATCTTGTCACTTCCTGTTATTAAAGAGGTGTTTGCTTCTACAAATTCATTAGCCCATATAAACCACTAATTGCTGTAAACAATAAAAAGTCCTTCTGCAGAAAAAGTGATGCTTTAGAGATAAATGTAGAGAAATTTTATTGAAGAAGAGGAGAGACCTGGACAGAGTTTCACGAGACGTTTCCTGCTCAGAATTTGAGGAAATTGATTAATTAAGAGTTTAAAATCCACAAACAAGACTTGAAAAAGAGGAAGGAAAGAGGGAAGGAGTCAAACCTGCACTGAGCAGTAAAACGTTTCATCAGTTTCAGCCTCAGAAAATCTCAAAACAAGCAGGAGAGTAACCTCCTCTGTTTTTAACCACGCTGCGTTAACACACACAGGCAGATGGCTGCACAGAAACACACACAGGGCTGTAATAAAAGCAACCCCTCCTCCTCCTCCTCCTCCTCCTCCTCCTCCTCCTCCTCTGGGGCCTTTACTGTGTTTACCTTCAGCTGCCACCCAGCCAGCGGCTGCGCTAAACCAACAGTGAGGTGCTAACAGTTTGCTTTACCCAGACCTGGGGATTTCACATGTGCTTTCCCATCAGCCCCTCCTCCAACAGCCTCCACCCAGACCGCTCCCACTCCTCCACCTGGAGCCGGATGTGGAGGATATGGAGGATGTAAAGTCCCTGTTCCTGCTCGGAAACGTTATCCTGGACTTTTCTTTCTTCCTTTGTGGAAACGTGAAGCTCGAGTTCTGACGTGTGTAAAATAAAACGAAGCAGATCAGTTTCATTTCTCTTTCGGTTTGGCTGCACGGTGTTATCGGCAGGTTCAGGCTTGACAGAAGAGACGGGACCTGATCAGACTTCGATGAGAGGTTTCCTGTAAAGGGATCAGTGAGAGTGAGGAAATTTGTAGAGGAGCCTTTAAAGGAATAGTAAATAGTAAATAGTAAAGTGAAAAAAACTTTTACAAAGTGTTTGTGTCATATTTTAAGTAAAAATTGTCTTTTTACACTTTATTTGAGCCACATTCACCTGATCAGTCCAGAAAAATGTCTTGTTTCAAGTTATTTAAAGACAAAAATGAGTAAAAATCAGCCAGTGGGGTAGGGAAAATGTACTTGTCTATATTTGACAAATGTCCCTGCACCAGCACATTTTTCTTACATCACGTCAGATTTTTTTCACCTGTTTCAAGCAATTCAGACCTCATTTTAGTCTTTAAATAACTAGAAACAAGACATTTTTCTGGACTGATCAGGTGAATGTGGCTCATATTGAGTCTAAAAAGACATTTTCTACTAAAAATAAGTCAAAAACACTTGATAAGATGTCGTTTTTTGCTGTGTAGTGTTAAAACGGCAGCCATAACCGTCTGCCTCTTGGTTGTTGGTTGGGTTTAAAAACAAACGAGGGTTTTATTTCTGTCAGAGTTTGTTTATTTAGACATTAAATGAAGCTTTTGAGTGTAAATTTGTGAGAACAGGGGAAACTTTAGGGACATTTTTTAACCACACATCCAAACCAAAGTGTTGTCGCACAGATGCAGCCTCAAGCGGTCTGCTGATCTAGGATCAAATCTCAAACCACTGAGCTTAATTTGCACACATTAAAAAGGGGAAACCACAGATTAGTTTAGGATCATAAGAGGCTGAGTTTTTTTTTTTTTACAGCCTGCAGAGAAATCTCTCAACATGGAGGAGAAACAGACACAGAAAGCTTCACTTAAGAGGAATTAAATCCAAATTATCTACAGAAATGAAAAAGATTCAAGTGTCAAAGGAGATAAATCTAATCAAAGCTTTTGTTTTGGTGATCAGCTGATGGTTAAAGCCCCGCCCCCCAGAGGAGGTAGAGTCAGCGTGGGATCAGGCCGAGGGTTCGATCCCAGCTGAGAGAGGAGAATGAATCACTGTGTGTCCTCCATCACCTGCTGCTGCCTCTGGGCTCAGGGGGGCTATCAGCTGATCTGAGGTCTGAGGTTTTACCTGTGAGTCAGGAAGTAAAGCCAGAGGAGCCGAGCTGAGAAAAGAGCTACAGAGTTCAGCTTCAGTCGAGTAAACACAGATCAGAAACATTTGACTCTCACGGTGTCTCACTCGTGATCTCTCCGTGTGTGTGTGAGTGTGTATGTGTAGGAGTGTGTGCATGCTTCTGCAGCGGGGACACATGGCGCAGCAGATGCTCTGACTCCTCACACTCGCCTTTCTCATGGAAATGTCCGCGCCTGTCTGCCTGAATTATAGCCATGGTGTGTGTGTGTGTACGCGTGTGTTTTATGGAGGGACATGCGTGCGCGTGTGTGTGCTTGCTCATGAATAATCAGTGTGTTTTGTTGTGTTTTGTTGTGTGTGTGTGTGATCCTGTGAGGCAGCAGAGGGTCTTGTGATGTTTTTAAAGGTTGGACTCAGACTCGAGTTTTTGAAGCTGGAAAAGAAAACAAAGATGATCCAGTTCAAAGTCTTCTGAAGTATCAACATCATCATGGAAAGATTTACCACAAAGTTTGGGTTGCACAGGTTGTAGGGATGTAAAAAAACTGCAGTAACTGATTGGAAATCCACCAATAAGCTTCAGTATTTAAAGACAATAAAGCACAGAGGTGCAGCCAGGCTGTGGCTGAACATTCATGCAGATCGGATATGGTCGAAAAAAAGCCGAACTTTGAGCTGTTGTCCTGGCCACGCCCGTTGCGGTAATAAAAATCTGCAAATAGATTTTCATCTTTGATGTGTCAAGTATACACAAGCCGATTTTGGAGTTGATCAGAGAAAAAACCTCGGAGTAGTTCGTTCAAATACATACCCTAAAAATCGTCAAAATCCAATGTTTCTGTCCAAATAGCGAACTTCCTGTTCGGAATTCACGATGGTCATAAGAGACTTTTTTGTAGGTCTGGGCATGTTTGTTATGCTCACAAAAATTCAGGGCTCTAGCTCAAAGTAGCCTGAGGGGCTGCAGTTTAAAGCCACTAGGGGGCGCTATGGAGCATACATTTTTGCGCAAACACTGGATTCATAAATTTTTACCCATGACTGAATTTTGTGGTGAGGTCTGTAGGTGTTAATGTCAAGTGAAAGGCACGCAATTTGGGCGTTATAGGTTGAACAATCAACATCTCATGTCGGTATCATATGTTCACTTCCCGTACTGTTGTAACAAAAAACATCAAAAAAACCCATAGGGATGCACTGATATGAAAATTTCAGCTGATACCGATATTTACCGATATTGATATTGGTTAAAAAAAATCAATATGAGATGATGTGTCGAGGTAGTTCAGAGAGAACAAGCATTGTGATTGTGAGAAAAGACGACCATGGAGAGGTTCAAAGGATGGAGCGTCCAAGATGAACGCAATCAAAAAAAGTACATTTTGTATTTTTTCTTGGATCAAAAACAGGAAGAGAGACATAAAAGAAGAGAGTCTGCTCTTCTTAGGTAGTTTTGGTGTTTACATAGTCAGAGAAAACACAATCATTTGGGTCTTGAAAGATCGTTAAAGATGCTCTGAAAATGGCCAGAAGCTATTAAGTAAATATCGGCAGATACCGATATTGATACCAATATATATCCCTACTTGAAACAACCATTTTGCTGCAGCAGAAAACTTTGGTCTTCATGTTTCCACCTGTGTGTGCATGAGCTGCAGTTTGAGATCTTGCATGTTTGGATCCAGTCCAATTGAATCTGCTGCAAAAAACTGTGTTAGCTTGCGCAAAACTTGCAGAATCTTCAAGCTGCTCAAAGTTTTGAGGATGCACCAATTAAAGAAACTCAAAGAAGTGACCTCAAAATATGCAAAAACATTGAGGGATAGACCGATTATCGACTGGGCTGAATATCACTGCCGATATTAAACAATTTGAAGCATATCGGCATCAGCCTTTGTTTTTAATCCGGCAGCCAATGAGAATGAACAGAATCATCTGACTGGTGTCACGTAGAGACATTCTTTTTGGAAATCTTGACTTCCTGTAGAAAACTAAAATTTTCATTTAACTTTCTAAAACAGCTGCTGAGCCTGGGAGCTGTTTGGTAGTCATCTGCTTACAGGCTTTAAACAAATTCAAGTGTTGGAGTTCGTTTTACTTTGAATGCAAATGAATATTGGTCCCAAATATTGATTGTCGGCCTCCTTGACTGAAGATTATCGGTACCGGTATCGGCCTTAAAAGAAACATATCAGTCGATCTCTAAAGCAACCATTTTTCTGCAAAAACGACCATTTTTCAGAGGCAAAACTGAACAAAAACACTTGAATTTTAGTCACATGTTAGAGGAATGATGCATCGCTGCAGGTGTTAGCAGGTTTAATCCTCCACAGACCAGAATAACATCACAGGAGAACAAAGGGCTGAAAATACACTACCTGTATGTGAGTGAGTGTGTGTGTGTGTCAGTGTGAGTGTGTGTCAGTGTGAGTGTGTGGGCAGGTGTGTGTTATCCCTCCTGGCATCCTCCTGTCCCTCTCTGTAAGACTTCCTGGCTCGGCTCGCAGCCACAGGGCGGAGGATTGTCACACAGAGGTGGGGGTGTGGAGACGGGGGAGGGGCGGTTTCACCCTGACACGACCCCCTCACTCCTCCTCCTCCATCCCATCCCTCCATCACGGAGAAAGGCCGCTCTGTGTTCCCCCAGCTTCACGTCTGCTTGGCATGAGATGGAGCCTGAGTGTGAGGGTCAGAGGTCAGGAGGAGGAGGAGGAGGAGTGTGTGTAGTAGTATCCAAGGAAAATCCTGCAGGAGGATGGATGTGTGTGGCTGCTGGAGTCTTTTTGTCACCTTCAGAGGAGGTGATTAGTTGCTGTTTGCATGAGCTGCAAATAAAAAAAGCTTCTCTTTGATCCAATAATCAGTTTTTCTTCACCTCCTTGCTGCTGATTTCCCCGTTTAAAGGTTCCTCCTCATCTGACAACGCCTGCAGGGCTGTTTGACGGAGGTGTCTCCGTGGTTAGGGTTCAGTTCTGGGTGAAGTCTTGTGTTTTTGACTCTGCTACAGACTCTCATGAACCTCCTGTTTGTGTCTGCGCCACAGTTTGATTTCCAAACCGAGCCGTCCCTCCGTGTTTGTGTCTGGGAGTTATTCCTGATCTGTTTGCCTCAGCGTCTGCGGTGATAATGTCTCTGACCGGCGCTCTGTGTGTGTGTGTCTCTCTGCAGGACATCATGCCTCAGACTCCACCCTTCAGCGGGCAGCTCAACACCAGCAGCTACAACAACAACCACCTGTTCCAGAGCCAGGAGGAGGGCTTCTCTGGACTCTACTACCATGACAACAACCTGGTCTCTGGGTCCCTGGAGGCCCTCATTCGACACCTGGTGCCCACCGTGGACTATTATCCAGATGTGAGTGTTGGTTTGAGCATTTCTGGTTCTGGCCTCTTTTTAGGGCCCAGCTCTAATTTGACCCCCTAGCGCCATCTAAGCACTCAAAAAACACTAAAATGAATATATAAAAGGGGTTAGGAGTGTCATAGAACCATAAAACTAATGTCAAAATGTTCGTCTCATTGAGATGCACAAATTACCCCTAGGCCCCATAGCACTATCTCACACAGGAAGTCGGCAATTTGCCTTTGAAAGTAAGAGTTAACCACATTTTTGCCCTTTCTTCAAAAATGATCTTCTCTGAAGCCATAAGTGGTATCAGCCTGAAAATCACTGAGATGGCAGATTGGACCCTGCTTTACAAAAGCTATTGGTGATTTCATTGTTTGGGGTACAGTTTTCGAATGGCGAGCCTTCAAAGTCGATGAGCCCCTCAGAAGCCCTCTCAGCTCCCCCCATTAAGAATGAATGGGAGCTCCACACCATATTTTGCTTTCTACACAAAAAAGTACAACTTCTGCAACTTTAAAGACAACATGGATGGATTCGTGACAAAATTTCCAACAAATTGTGATATTTTTACAGTGATCAGCTTGAGATTCTGGTCTCCAGGACAAGTTGTTTCTAAACTTTTGTGAATTTGAATTCTCCCTCTGCTGCAGCAGTTCTGTGATGTCACACACTCACTTGGAGTTCCATGCAGCTGGTCATGTGACTCACTGAAGGAGGGAAAATTCTGTTTTTCACACATACACGTTATAAATGTATTATAAACAATACATATATGACCCACAACATCACATAATTTGCTCTGCGCCACCTAGGCACACTAAAACTCCCCTAGTTTCCCCTAGGAATGTCGTACAGACATCAAACCAACACCAAAATGTTTGTCTCATTGAGATGCAGAATTCATACATTGACACCCCTGACCAATCTCCAACAGGAAGTTTACCATTTGCCTTTCAACATAAAATTCTGCCACATTTTTACCCTTTTAACACTCAATGATCACTAATCAGACACCCTAAACAGGCTCAAAAACTCATTAAAATTGGCACACACATTATGATCGCCCAAAATTGCCATATCATTCAAGAGTTGACCCCCAACATCCCATATTTTACTCTCTTGCGCCACCTATGGACACTAAAACACTTCTAGTTTCTAGTAGGAATGTCATAGAGAGATGAAACGCCAACGCCAAAATATTTGTCTCATTGAGACGCAAAAACCATACATAGACACCCCTAACCTATCTCCAACAGGAAGTCGACCATTTGCCTTTCAACATAAAATTCTGACACATTTTTAGCCTTCATACACTCTATGATTGCTTAATAGACCACCTTTACATGCTCAAAAACTCGCCAAAATTGGCATGCACATTATGATCCCCCAAAATGTCCATATAATACTATACTTGAATTCCAACATCGCATGAATTGCTCTATAGCGCCACCTAGGCACACTAAAATGCCTTTAATTTCCAGTAGGAATGTCGTAGAGAAATCAAACCAACGTCAAAATGTTCGTCTCATTAAGGCACAAAAATCTTACACTGACACCCCTGACCTTATTTCAATGGGAAGTCGACTATTTGCCTTTCAAAATAAAACTCTGCCACATTTTTACCATTGTAACACTTTATGATTGCTAAATAGACACACTTTACAGGCTCAAAAAAATACTAAAATTGGCATGCACATTATGATCAGACTTTACAGTGAACAAACTGTCTTTTCTTCCTACAGAGGACGTACATCTTCACCTTCCTGCTCAGCTCTCGCCTCTTCATCCGCCCGTACGAGCTCATGTCTAAGGTGTGTCACCTGTGCATGGAGCAGCAGAGACTCAGCGACCCTCAGGCCGACAAGGTGAGCACAGACACGTCCTTTATCAGAGTATTCCACACAAACATGTCATCATTTGACTGATTATTCACATGTTGGGGGTTCTTTCCAGACGAGACTCAGGAAGATCACTCCAAAGATCCTGCAGCTGCTGACGGAGTGGACCGAGACGTTCCCGTACGACTTCAGGGACGAGAGGATGATGAGGAGCCTGAAGGAGCTGACGCACCGGCTCGCCACGGGAGACGAGGTCAGTCAGAAGACGGGCTGCAGAAACATTTTTTTTTAGCTCAGGTGTTTTCAGACGAGGCTGTGCAGAGCAGACGCTGCAGAGCTTCAGGGACACAGCTGATTGTTTTAGGGTTAGAAAAGCATCTTTGTCCTCAGGTTTAATGTTTTTAAACTGAAGTTTGAGTTTTTTCCTTCAGTCTGTGGTTATCTCAGAGCTGCTGTTTGATAAGCAGGGACTAGTGTTCCTGTCGTGGCAGGAGATAACAGCGCTGACCTGACGTGCACTGAGGTTAACGAGGCTCATATTAAATCTAAAAACATGATTTTCCTCTTAAGATAAGACAAAAAATCTTGATTAGAGCTCAAAACTTCAAGATTTGTGACTTTAAATTAGCTTAAAATGTGCTGTAAGCATGCTAGCATGTGGCTACGCTAACTACCTCCTATCTATGTCTTTAAATCAATGTTTGTGCAGTTTTCTAACGTTTTCACGCAGAATCATCTACTTTTCATTTCATTTCCTGTTCAGATTAGCTTAGCATGGCTGCTAATTGAATGTTCTTTTCTTTTTAAACCAACATTAGAGGCATTGCCTCTTCACTTTCCCTCAGATTGGATGAGTAATCGTGTTAGCGATGATGAATCAGAGTCTAAACGCAGGAGCTGACGCTGCTCTCTGCTCTGCTACGAGCTGCGTGTTGCAGGAAAGTGTGGAGCGAAGCGGGGGTGGAGGATCCGACATTGATGGAGGATGCTGCTCAATACCAGAAAAACATCCGCCCACCCTCAGTGTTTTTAAGGCGACTCATCGATAGCACAAGCTGCAGAATTGATCCTGATTAAATCTAGAAATCAATAAACTTCTCACATGACAGCTCCACACACAGACACGTTTACAACCTCGACGGATGTTTGACTTCAGAGCTGGACTCGAGGAAACAGGAAGATCAGAGTTTCCTCCTTCTTTCACTTCAGACAACGTCAAATTTACTCAAAACAGAAATCAACCTGAAGCAGTCTGATCTTTTTGCATCCTGCAGCCGCACAGACGTCTCTTGCATCATCTTTTGCAGACTTTTCAGCACGGTTTCTGGGTTGTTTTTTATTCGGCCGCCTGTGGTTTAAAGATAAACGATGATACAAATGTTTTCTACAAGTTGAGCAAACATCAGGAAACTTTTCTTAGAACGAGTTTCAGGAAATGATCGGCAGCAGCAGCAGCAGCAGCAGTGTTTTAAAAACAAAAAACAAAGTGCAGATGTCTCCGTTAAAGGTTTTAAGTAAAGGCTGCAGAGTCTTCAGAGCGTGCACCGCAGCTCGCTGGGAAAGTCCAGAATAGCCGTCCTGAACATCTGCTCAGACCCAGGTCCAGACCACATGGAGAGGCCTCCAGGACCTTGATGTGAGCTGCAGGACTGTCATTATGGATGTGGTGGGATATTTAAGGAAGCGGCGCTGTGATCTGGATCTGACCTGCTGCTGCCGCTCGACTCTGAAAGCTGCAGATTTAATCTTCTCTGAGCTCTTTTCTCTGCTTCATGATGTTGATGTTTTGAGAGAAGACGTCTCAGGTTATATAACTCTGACTGACCTCCTGACGATGCACCGAGTCTGCAGCGTTAAACTCTCGTCTTTGAGATGTTTTGATCTTATTTGCTTCTTCGTCGACTTGTCTGCCACTGATTTCGGCTGCAAAATCTAAAAACTTATCCAGAGTGTGTCTTATTTTTAGCTAAAAAGTCTTTTCAGACTTAATCTGAGCCCCATGCAGCTGACAAGTCCAGAAAAAATGTCAGACTTAGAGATTTTAAAAGACAAAAATGAAATCTGAGTTTTTTTTTAAAGAGTCAAAAAAAGCAAATGAGGGAGGAAAAATGCTCTTCTCTTGTGTCTGGTTTTCTTTTTCTTTTTTTAATTTTATTTTTTTCTGGACCTGTCAGGTGAATGTGTCTCAAGTTAAGTCGATCAAGATCATTTTTACCAATAGTTAAACAAACACTTGATTCGATTTCAGTTTTTTTTTTACATTTTTAATCTCTAGGTAAAGACTTTGCAGCAGATTCTCTGAGATTTTAAACTGTCAGTTTTCAGAGGTTAAGACCTGAGATGTGTTACTCTAAAAAGAAAAAGTTTTAAGTTTTTCGAACAGTTTTGTGCAAAACAATCTCTGTCTTATACTTTTTAAGCATTTTTTGCACAATCTGTGATTCTAAGTGAGCTGAAACTTAACTTTAGGGACCCAAACGACTTCCAAAGTGCATCTGAAAGTTTCACTTTCTTCCAAAAAATCTGGTAAAACTAAAGCTGGCGGCCTCTCCGCTCAGAGCAGCTGAAATGTTTTTAATGTTTCACCAGACAGTCACTCGCTGCTCAGCTGATCCTGTTGATGCAAACAAACCCAGCATCTTCTACCTCTCAGGCTCTTCTGAAAAGTTCCTCCACCAGCTCCGGAGCATAAGGACAGGTACCAAATCTGGTACTTTAGTAGATAACCACTGGGGATGGGAGACAAAATCAAAAATTGATATATCGGCATGTTTTGTTTGACAATATCAATTTTTTTTTTTTCAAATTCAAATTCTTCATTTCAGTCTTTGTTTATAAACTGGATTGTAAAAATGTTACCACTTTTCTCCAGCAGGGGGCGAAGTGTTTCTCTCTGACACACGTGATGTGTGTTTCATGGGAAATGTGGCTCCTGATTAAGTCTGTAGACATCATCATCATTTAACTTTTTCACATGGTCTGGTGTTAAAGAAGAAAACTAAAAATCTCAAAAATCGTAAATATCGAAGAGTCACGGTTTCAATCAAATCAGGGAACCCAAAAATCGTAAAAGCCAAATCACGAGAATAACACATCGTCCCAACCCTTTTACTGACTGTGCAGTACTGTTTGTAGTACTGAGTACTGTTTCACAGTGAATCAACAGGTACCATGTTTAGGTACCTGAACGCATCATTGTGATTAACAGAGAAGAAAGAGAAGGCAAATTTCCATGCTGGACATGAACGCACCATTATGAGTTTATATAAGGAGAAATAAACATGTTAACTTAAAAGATTTTGAGATTTTATTATTAAACAAATGAATATTTATTATCAGATCAACTTACAGAAAATTACTGAAAATCAGTACCATTGAGTACCGATAACGAGTGCCAAGTATCGGGCATTGGTACCGTATCGTTCCAAATGTGAAAGGTACCCACCCCTACTGGAGCAGGAACCGTCATAGACAGCAAAAACTGTCGGTGACCCTGGTGACTGGAGACTTTCAGTTGGATGCGTCTGTCTCTCAGGTCTTTGGATCAGCACTGATAAGTTGCCGTTCAAAGGACTGGATTATTCCCCAGAACCAAATTCTGACCTGAGTTCCTGTGGTTGAAAAGTACCACTAGGAACTTTCTTCAGACCTGGTCCCTGTGATGGGCTAACAGGTTTAGAGATCTTTCCGTCTCATGGTGGCCTGGCGTCCTCGCTCTCTGACCATCATCTCTGCTCGGCTGACCGTCTAAAAACAGCCCTCAGCGTGCGTCAGGTGTTACTCCACAGGAAGTGACATCACTCCGCCAGGAAAAACAGGCCCACCGGCGATACCGTGGCACGAATCGAGCGCCGTCTGCTGCCTCAGGAGCACTGCCAGGGCGAGCGCAGCGCCCCCTGCTGGGCCCTGCTGTTATCTCAGAGATCTGGGTCTATTTTTATCCCGCGCTCTGTGTGTGGAGCAGCAGGAGCTACGGCAGATGGTCGGCTGTGAAGCGGTTGAGCGTTTCTCGCTGGTGGCGTTTGTCTCTGACGTCACGCTGGGCGGGGCGAATCTGCCAGCAGGAAACGCTTTTATTTTGTAGCTTCCTGTTGGGGAATGTCAGGCTTCTGGGGCAGCTCGAGAACAGGATCCTCCTGGTTTATACAAAAACACATGTTCCTCCTCCTCCTCCTCGGTTTCCAGACCCTCTTATGCAACTCCTGTCTCAAACTGTGTCAGTGAGGAGCTCTTACCTAACCCGGCCTGTTTGGACTTTATAAGAAGCTCGACCTTTGACCCCTCAGACCTCCTCCTGCAGGAAGGAGTATTTTTTATCAGACTGTGTGCATCTGAAATGTAATAAAGTTATTTTGTGCAGCCGTTCTTGTAGGGGCCGTAACTCGAGGAGAGTTTCATCAGAGAGCAGATTTGTGTTTTTCAGAGAGGATCTGTGAGGCTGAAATAAACTGACTGACCCTCTTTTTCCTGCCTCCCTCAGGTGTACAGGAAGGCGGTGGCTCAGATGAGCCAGGGTCTGATCCGCAGGCTGACGGTGCTCAGTCAGTACGAGGAGGCGCTGGTGAAGATCAACTCCACGGCGGCAGAGAGGCTGTCGGCGCTGAAGGCCAAACCCCAGGCCGCCATCCAGAGAGACCTGCTGTCCATCTGCAACGACCCCTTCACCGTGGCCCAGCAGCTCACGCACATCGAGCTGGTGAGACCGGACGCCAAACACGCTGTCCCTGATATCTGTAGAGATCAGTTTGTGTCATGTGAGGGGGGGCTGACACGTCTGATGGATGAAAAATCAACACGCCGGTCGAGGTGAACGTCTCAGCTCCTCCCACGTCCGACCGTCTGACCGCAGCATCGATTCAGAGCAGCAGAGTCTGACCACAGATTTATTTTCATTACATGTCGAAAGAAACTCAGACAGACTCGTAAAACTGTGGTTTCATCCCAAAGAGGAAACTTTAACTTTTGGTGGTTTTTTATGAACTTTTTAGTTCATGTATCTAAAAAAAAAAGGGGCTGTAGACTCTGAAATATCTGTTAGAAAGTTCACGGTTTGACGCTGACCTCAGTCAAGAAACTGTCAAACTATTCAAGTCTAATGTGATTATTTAATGAGGTGTTTAAGCTGTTTCCTGCAGGTGGTGTTTGCAGAGAAAAAGAGTCAGATTTAGTGACCAACTTCCAATACTTTCATCAATAATTGAGATTTATGGGTTAAAAACACTTTTAGCATGGGTTGGTCTTGTTTTAAGGGATTGAAAGTGTTGAACATAAAAGAGAAATTACATAAAATGAAGCAGAAAAATAGATGTTTGCCCTAATTCTTAAAACTCTTGTAGGACAAGGGTGTTCAACCTGTGGCTCTGGAGCCTCATGCGGCCGTTTGACTCATTTGCAGTGGCTCCTGTTGCATTAAAAAAATATTATTAGAATAAAGACTTTTTATTTTTCTTACAGAGGGTATTGATGGTAAGAGAAATGGACACTAATTATAATCATGCTTAAACATTAAGAAAAACTAAATATGAATCACGTTATGCAATAAAGCTAATAATTTTTTTTTTTATTGCAATTTTTTTTATATTTCTTGCAAAATTTTTAAATGTATTTTTTGTTTAATTTTTTTTAAAACATTTTTGCAATTTTCTAAAAGGAAGTTTACATTTTTTTGAAGATTTACATTTTTTTTTGCAAATAAAAAAAATGATTTCTGAACTTTCCAGTTTTTAAATAATTTTGATAATAATTTTTGAAATAACTTTTTTGCAAATTGAATTGAATATGAATTTTTGGCACAATTTTATTTATTTAAAAAAATTGGCAAATTTTGCATATTTTATGCATGTTTTTAATTTAAGGTTTTTGAAAGATTTTGCAACTTAGTAATATTTCATTAATTTTGCAGATTTCTGAAATTTTTGTTAATATACTTTTTACATATTTAAAAATTTATGAAAAATAAAAAAAGACAACACATGTACAATTTTTGAAAGACAATATAAATATTTAAACAATAATTCATTTTTTTTTTACTATTTTTAGAATTAAAAAAAAAAACTTTTTTTGTGGACATAAACTAAATTTTTTAGCTTCTGGATGATTTTAACCCAGGTAAGCTGAGGAAAAATGGCTCATTTGGACGTAAATGTTTATTTATAAAGCACATTTCAGCAAGGAAATTCAAAGTGTTTCACAGAGAAAACAATTAAAACTCAATTAAAAATCAGATTAAAAAAAAATAAAAGACAAAATTAAACAAAAAAAAAAGAGAAAAAAGAACAAGGTTAAAAGCAAAGTAAAGGTTGCAGACCCCTGCTTTAGGGATCAAAAAATGATCCTCCTTGTAAATCTTCTTCCTCAGTCAAACTGATCATGTCTCCATGCAAGTTACTGTCTTTTAGTGCAGAAAATAATCCAATCAGATATTTCTTTTCCCTTTTAAATCATGCAATCCACTCATTTCCTGCAGACGTCTTTTGCAGAGAAGTTTATCAGACTTTTAGATTTAGTGACACACTTTCAGTGTTTACATCAATCATGATGATTTATGGGCTGGAAGCAAACTTTTAGTAGGGGTTGATCTCTTTGCAAAGCATAAAAAGTTTGTGTGGCTTCAAGTTTTCAAGTCTCTGAACTTGTTGATTTGGAAACTTTCTAACTAAAGTTGGCTGCAGAGACTTGACTCATCTCCTCTGTCTCCTCCTCCTTTCCCTCTCAGGAGCGGCTGAGTTACATCGGGCCTGAAGAATTCGTGCAGGCGTTTGTCCAGAAAGACCCTCTGGACAACGATAAGGTAACGTCTGCACATTGACGCGTTACGTAAGCTCTGCTCAGGCCGCACTCAGACATGATCAGAGTTTTGTTTGGGTCAGGAGTGAAGCGTCCCAGATTCTGCTCCAGTTTACACAACACACACACACACACACACACACACACACACACACACCTGCTGCTGCTGCTGCTGGGTCAGAGCGAGGGCAGGTCATCCTCAGACTCCACACACACACACAATTTCCTCAGATCATCCAGCGTCTGCATGAGAAGTTCACACACACACTTACACACACACATGGCTCATCTCTTAGCAACCGCTGCAACCAGGGTTTGCTTTGGAAAGTGTGTGTGCTGACTTTAAGTGTGTGTGTGTCTGGCAGAGGGTTTCATTTGTCTGGCGTTCGGCTGCCGAGCAACAAGGCTCTTTTTTTTTCTGGAGCTGAGGTGAGCGTGGGGTTACGGCTGCCTTTGTGCCTCAGGCTGGACGGCTTCAAACCCCCAAAAAGGAGAACAACTGTGTGTGTGTGTGTGTGTGTGTTTCTGAAAGAGTGTGTGGGTCTGCAGGTTAACCCTTTAAATGCTGTCCTCCTGCAGGTGCATCACAGGATAAGATCCTGTTAGCATCCATGAAAAATCAAAAATAGATCCTGCAGCCATCTTTCTCCGCAGCCGAAGGAAAAGAATTGAGAAATTTGCTGAAAAAAAATCACCCGAGTAAGATTTTAAAACCTGGAAAAACTCATTGCTGGTGCAGATTTGATTTGCTTAAACTGTTTTGTATCAGTTTTCTGCAAAATCTTGTAAAATTTTTCTACATTTTTGCAAATTAAAAAAAAATCATTTTATATTTTTGAAGTTTTGTTTTTTTTTAAATGCAATTTTCCAAGAATTTTTAGAATTATAAAAATGTTGCAAAGTTTTTAAATTAAATTTTTTTAATTTGGAAATTTTTTTGAAACACATTATTTTTTTTCTGCAAATTTATGAAATTTTGGCACATTTATAAAAAATTTCAAAAATGTTGCAAATTTTGACATTTTTTAATTTTATTTTTTGAAAGATTTTGTAACTTAGCAAAATGTCTAAAATTCATTTAAATTTTGAAAATATTTGCAAATTTTTTTAATGTCTTTTTTTTTCTTTTTCTACATTTTTGCAAATTAAATTTTTTTTTCACATTTCTGAAGATTTGTATTTTTTTGAAATTTTTTTTTTGCAAATTTCCAAGAATTTTTTTAATTCTGAAAATTTTTCAAAGTTTTTGAATTCAATTTTTTTAATTTGGCAATTATTTGAAATACCATTTTTTTTTAAATTTGTGAAATTTTGGCACATTTTTTCAAATTTCAAAAATTTTACAAATTTATTGCATTTTTTTTATTTTATTTTTTGAAAGATTTTGTAACTTAGCAAAATTCCATTAGTTTTCGAAAATTTCTGAAATTCATTTTAATTTTGGAAATATTTGCAAATTTATTAAAAATAAAAAAATACTGCAAAAATGCATTTTCACAAGATTTTGCACTAAACAAACTGATGCAAAACAATTTATGCAAATCAAATATGCACAAGCAATGGGTTTTTCCAGGTTTTAAATGGTAGTCAGGTAAAAAAAAAAGGTTTAATTTTAGATTATTTGCAACAAACTTCTCAATTTTTATCCCTAAGCTGCAGAAAAAGAAGGTTGCATGAACCATTTTTGGATTGCTGCTGGTTTCTGCAGTTCAAAGGGTTAAACTGTGCATGGCGGGAGATCCTGCAGAGTGTGTGTGTGTGTGTGTTTGGGGTGTGTGTGTGTGTGTGTGTGTGTGTGTGTGTGTGTTTGGGGTGTGTGTGTGGGGTCTGAGTGTCGTAATGCTGAAGGAATGTGTGGAATCAGATCAAGAGGATCAGCACAAAGCAGCAGCATGCAGAATGTGAACCACATCAGCCTCCATTGTCCTCGTAGGGTGAAGCTGATTGGTCGGTTTGTTTCGTCTGCTCAGTCGAGCGTAGAATGAGGGAAACCAGAGAAAAAGGAGAAGAAGAAGAATCAAATATCAGATTTATTTTTTCACTCCTGCTGATTGAAAGTCTGTGCATGTGTTTGTCTCTGCAGAGCTGCTACAGTGACCATAAGAAGGCCAGCAACCTGGAGGCCTACGTGGACTGGTTCAACAGACTCAGCTACCTGGTGGCCACAGAGATCTGCATGGTGAGGAACCTGGAGGACTCTGACTTTATAAGTGTAAAATGTGGGAAGACTTTTATTTTGAAAAGCTCCCAAAATAATCCAAAGAAAACAAGATTTCCTCTTTGCAAAATGACAAAATGCATGAATAAATGCTGATAAACATGCAGGAATGCACACTTGTATGTGCCATTGATGCATGAAAGAGGCAGCTGCACATGTGTTTGTAATATTTATTTAACATGTGTCAGTTTCTGCTCTTTATCTTTGCAAAATTGAAAAAAAAAAAAAAAACTTCAGAGACACCAAACCTCATTCATAAAAAGCTCAATTTTTCCCCTCTGCTCATTACGGCTGCTCTCATTCTGCAGTTTCGCTTTTTAAGTTTGTTTTGCCTTTGCTTGACTTTCTTTTAATAAATAGTCAAATCTGATTCAGCAGAAAACTCCAGAAACAAACAAAACACACAAATAAATGATCTGACAAAGGCAGCAA
The DNA here is from genome assembly GCF_033239565.1 of Halichoeres trimaculatus. Taxonomy (NCBI): domain Eukaryota; kingdom Metazoa; phylum Chordata; class Actinopteri; order Labriformes; family Labridae; genus Halichoeres; species Halichoeres trimaculatus. The sequence goes on from NW_027437183.1 coordinate 1,706,847, forward strand.
TAGAGGAGTAGCTCCCAGAGTCTGTGAGGCTAAAATTACTGTTTTTGTAAATGGGGTTTGGTGTGTAGAGAGACGAACAAGCTTAGTCTGTTTGGGACAGAAACAGGAGCTCTTATTGGACAAATCAAAGATGTTTTGCAGAAATTAAAGTTGCTGCAAAGAAATAAAAGATTTTAAGATCCCAGAATTCAACCTTTATTTTTTCTGCAGCCCATGAAGAAGAAGCATCGAGCTCGGGTCATCGAGTTCTTCATCGACGTGGCGCGGGAATGCTTCAACATCGGGAACTTTAACTCGCTCATGGCCATCATATGTGAGTCCCCTCCTCTTTCTGTCTGAAGTTACTCATCAAACTGTCCACACTCTTTGCTCATCGCTTGTTTTCCTGCTCTCCCATCGTCCGTGAGATCAGTGTACTAAATTTAATTTGTTGCTCAGTGAGAGTTTCATGCGGCGTTGTAATCTTTCCCCTCGACGGCGGCTTGTTTCAGACTTACATAATTTCCTTTGGTGTAATGATATCAGGGTGAGTCAGAGACAGCAGCAGCAGCAGCAGCAGCAGCTCAGGACCAGGATCATGTGGAGGGAATCAGAGGACGTAAACACCGTGTGACCGCTTCTCTCCAGGCTGCAGAAACACACTCAGACAGACACTCAGAGACTCAGATATTCCACAGAGCTGTAAAACTCAGATTAAAGAGACAAAGTTTCAGCAAACTCTTAAAATCCTTCCTGTCAGACTCTGAAAGTGACAAAGCTGGACTGAGAGGATGCAGGTGTGCAGAGCTTCCTATCACCAGCTTTTAATGTTTTTGAGAGGAAGACGCGCTCACTGAGGTCGAACATGCAGGGTGAAAACTTTCCTGAATGATGCAGAACTTCCAGCAGCTGCAGATCTGTCTGATCTGTTCTCCATTATTCACTAAACACAAGCAAAAATCTTTCTTTAGTCTGACCAAAACAACAAAGAATCACTGTCAACATGTAAAGACAATTTTTTCCTGTAGGTCAGACCAGCACGTTGTGAGGAAATGAGGTGAAATAATAAATTAATCAATATGAATAACATCTCTCTATTTAACTTTAACAAGCACAGTAGAACACTGACTGATTGATTTAACTTTTAGCCTTGTAGAAATGTAATAAAATTACTATTAATTACCTTGAAAATTTTTTTAATCATCTTCTCCATGAGTCTTATACAAAATAAAAAGCAGAAATATAAAAAAAAATCAAATACATAAATAAAATAAAAACATAATAATATTAATAATAATTATTATTGTCATTATTATTATTATGTTTTATCATTTTTATCATTAAGATTATTTTTGCTATTATAAAATAATAATAATAATAATAATAATAATAATAATAATAATAGTGTAAATATGACAAAATCTCTTGCTCAACCACTTAAATATGTCAACATGTGGAACGCACTTTTTGATAAAGTTAAAAAAAAATAAACTTTGTGTGGACGTAATTAAGAAAATTAGATATGTAAAAATCTGATCTGTCATCAGTAACAAAACACCAACTTAATTGCAGAATTATAAACAAAAAAAAAAAAAAATTGGCTCAACCACTGAGTAATGTCAACATGTGTTGATTACAAAAAATAAAAATAAATAAATTCAATTAAATTTATTTATTAATTTATTTATTAAATACATTTATTGTACATTTTTTAATTAAATTTGATTATTTTCTTTCAATTTTTTGTAATAATTTAATTTAATGAATTGAATTTTATTTTATTATTATTATTTAATTCATTAAATTACATTATAAAATTTATTCAAGTACATTATTAATCAAATAAAATAAAAATAAATAAAAGAAATAAAAAGGAAAAGGGAACCTGGTGAATTTTTTCTGACCTCAAGCTATCATCTTTACCAGAAAAAAAACAATGCATTGACTTAAAGTTACTACATTTCCTCCAGGTCTGTGAACATTACATTTTTTTAATTACAGCCTTTGAGAGTTGAAAATTGCTTCATATTACACTGCAGTGTCGCTTTCAGCTCGATTAATTGTTCACCCCTACCCTACACCCTAAAAGTTTTGTGCACAGAGTTTAGCACCAAAACATCTGTCTACTCCTAAAATATTATATGATTATTTTCTTTCTCCATGTTTTGATCAGTGAATTCAGAGTCTGAGTCGGTTTATAGATATCAGAGCTGAGAAGGACTCAGGTAGAAGAGAGGCTCCCTGAGAGGGCACAGGGTCAGACCTGAAGAGGAGGAGGGTGCTTACACAAACCATGAGGCAGATGGTCAGCACTGACCAGAGAGAGGAGAGGAGGAGAGAGGAGGATGGAGGAGTGCCAGCTGTTCTCCGTCGCTCTGAGAAAGAGAAACTCCTGAAACTCCTCAGTCTGATCCTCTCCTCTCTCTGCAGGAAACACTGAGGTTAGAGAGCATCTGAGGAACTTTTTCATCTTTAATGAGTGAAAACAAAGTATCATCTTCATCTTTAGCTGCAAACATGTAAAACCAGAGAGGAGTTTCAGTTTGATTTAGTGATAAATCTGCAGGAAATAAATCAAATCTTTAATCTGAGCTTAAAGGGTTAAACACAGATAAATGATGACGAGCTGACTCAGCTGAAACAGGAGAGACAACAACACACGACTGGTCTCATAAAAGAGCGGAGATGAGTCCCTGAGGAGCTATGAACACAGCAAACACCTGTCCACACACACACACACACACACACACACACACACACACACACACACACACACACACACACACACACACACACACAGACTGGTGTCTTTGTGCAGAGACGTTTCTCAGGCCGGACACGTCCTGACGCTCTGACAGGACTCTGAGCCAGGACTTTATTACAGTCCAGACTCACAGAGCTCAAAGATTTTATATTAAACTGTCTCCTGAGAGGAAGAGGAGGAAGAGGAGAAAGAGGAGGAGGAGGACACAGAGGAAGAGGGGGAGGAAGGAGAGGAAGTTTAGGAGGAAACTTAGCGTTAGCAGCTTTTAACGAGCGTTTCTTTCTGAGCTCTTTGTCCAGAGGAGGGATGTTTTGTGTTTTGTGCTGTCACTTTGCTCTGACGGTGACCCCTCTGATACACACACACACACACACACACACACACACACACACACACACACACACACACACACACACACAGAAAGAGGGGGATTACCATATGGGAAGCAGAGCTCTGGGAGGGGAAACGAGGCGTGTGTTAACTCCTTTGTTCCTGCGGCCTTTTGCTTCGCTGCATCAGAAGAAACAACAGAGACAAAAAGAAGCAGAGGAGTGGGTGGAGGAGGGGTGTGTGTGTGTGTGTGTGTGTGTGTCTGTGTGTCTGTGTGTCTGTGTGTGTGTGTGTGTGTGTGTGTGTCTCGTGGTGGGAAAAAGGCCATGTGTTGAAGCGAGGATGTTTTGGACGTCTCGCTCATTGTCTCTGTCTCTCGTGTTTGTCTCGTCTGCAGCTGGGATGAACATGAGTCCGGTGTCGCGTCTGAAGAAGACCTGGAGCAAAGTCAAGACGGCAAAGTTTGACATCTTAGAGGTGAGACTGATAAATACAAATATCAGAGGGTGCAGAAACATCCTCACAATATGCAAAAACTAAGATGCATGCGCCAAGATTTTATACAGATACTTGTACAAAAAATCTGGATTGCTCTTTCTCCGTTTTTGCACGCTGTTGTTAGTTGTGCAGTTAGATGTTTTGTTGGTTTCAAAGGGTTTCATCCCTATTATTACTGTATTATATGTATTATTTCCTCTGCTGAGTCACATGACCAGCTGCACGGAACTCCTAATCACTGTGTGACATCATCACGGAACTCCTAATCACTGTGTGACATCATCAACTGCAGCAGAGTGAAGGGTGAAATTTATTCACAGAATTTTTGGAAATAACTCATCATTTAAGCCAGAATGTTGACCTCATCTGTGTAAAAACAGACTTTGTAGGTAATTTTGTCAGGGATCCATTCATGTCATTTTTAAAGCTGTACAACTTTGACTTTTTGGTCTAGAGGCCCAAATGCGGCAGCCTGCGCACACTTAAAACTGAAGTTTTATTTTGAAAGGCCGATTACCAGCTTCCTGTTGGATATAGGTCAGGGGTGTCAATATACATTTTTTGCCTCTCAATGAGACGAACATTTTGACGTTTGTTTGATCTCTCTAGGACATTCCTTGTGCCCGCTATGGCCGTTTTAGTGTGCCTAGGTGGCGCTATAGAGCATATTATGGGATACTGGGGGTCATGTTTGGTATCTTATCGAATTTTTTGGTGCTCATAATATGTGTGCCAATTTTTGTGAGTTTTTGACAATGTTGAGAGGGTCTAATAAGCGACTTAGTGGAGGAGTGTCTTACTCCTGTTTCCAAAAGTTTACAAACAACTCATCATAAAGGCCAGAATCTTGACATTATCTGTGTAAAAATATGATATTTTCATAGGAAATTTTGTCAGGAATCCATTCATGTCATTTTTAAAGCTGTACAACGTTTAGATTTTTGTCTAGATGCCCAAATGTGGCAGCCTGCCCAACCTGAAAAGTGTTTTTCCATTGGTTTACATGGAGTAAGGTGAGAGCGTTTACCAACTTTGAAAGCTCAGTATTTGAAAACCCTGTCCAAAATGTCAAAGTCCCGCATATCATTCGTAGAGCAGTGTCTAGTCTGTCATGTGAGCGAATTTCAAGCCGATACCACCTATGGTTTCGAAGGAGATCACTTTTGCAGAAAGGGTGAAATATGGCAAAATCTTATTTTCAAAGGCAAATTGCTGGCTTCCTGTGTGAGATAGGTGAAAAACACCCTTACCTTTTTTTGTGTGTCTCAATGAGACGAACATTTTGACGTTGGTTTGATCTCTCTATGACATTCCTAGCTCCTGTTAGAGCCATTTTAGTGTGTTTTTGAGCGTCTTTCTGGCACTAGAGAGCTTATTATGGGATGTTGGGGGTTATGTTTGGTATCATATGAAAACTTTTCGCAATTGTCGGGTGTGTGCCAATTGTGGTGAGTTTTTGAGCATGTTTAATTATAGCTCAAAGCGCGGATGGAATAACAAGAAAGAAACGGAGGACCCTAATGAAGACGCTCTGCTGTCGTGCTCCAGCAGCCTCCCATTCTGAGTGTGTTTTCTTCATGCCCACACACACAGTTTAGCGTCTGTGTGGTGTTATTGTGTCTGACAGCGATGAGTAAGTGTGCGGTGGGCGTGTGGAGGAGCGTGCTCTTTTGTCAGCGAGAGGAATGACGAAGACAGACTCTCAGGGTCGTGGTGGTGGAAAGCTCTCAGGGACGTAAATCTCAGCAGAGAGTCAGAGAGATGGGTTTAAAACGTGATGATATAAAGTTGTTTTTCCCCCTCTGCGAGTTTAATTCATTTCACTTCTCCTTCTTTATTCTAAAAAACAAACTTATTTTGACTTTCTGACGACTCATTTCTCACGCTGCTGACTGGAGGAACTCAGTAAGGGATCAGAAAGTCATGCAAAGTCATGCAAACATCGCAAAAGCTGCACAAAGATGTGAATTTGCACCAGGTGATCCTAAATATTTCATGCAGCTGCAGAATTTGTCGTCTTATATTCAAACTAAAGCGTTAAACTTTTTCTAGGAGGGGGTTCTCCTAAAGATGCATCTCATCTGCACCAAACCCCATTTAAAAAACACTCGTTTTAAGCTTTTTCTTCCCTCATCCTGCAGAAAAAATGAACAGACTCTAAATTTAGGCTCTTGATTAATCTGCATCCTAGGTTAAACGATTCAGCATCCTTTGAGACGGGTTACTGACGGTAAATCAGAGTCAAATCGGGGTTTTTTGGTGGCTCAGTGCAGCAGGAATGTGACTCTTTAGTGAAGACAGGATCTGGTCCTGATCCGAGCGAACATCTCATCAAACTGGACTGGGGAAGCTGCAGGAGAGTTCATGCACTTGCAGGTTTTATTACACAAATGCACAGAAAAAGCTGGCTCTGAAATCCTGCGTTGCTTTCCCTTTGACCACCGCTTCAAGCATCAGAAAGTGCAAAACCTCCGCTTTTATGTGCAGCAGCTGCAGGGAGGGAAACGCAGCTTCAGTCGCTCTTTGAAGGAGCAGATCTGAGCTGCAGACGAGTCGAGCTGAAGTCTCTGAAAGCTTTCACGTCTCGCTGGAGATCCTCTCTGTCTCTGCTTTATTTGATGGCGTCTCCTTCTTCCTCCTTCCCTCGTCACATGACCTGTCAGGACGGGGTGGCAGGTCTTTGAGAAACAGGTTAAAGTCAGTTTGTTTACCAGATGAAGGTGTTGTCATTTGAGGTAGTGACTTGTCTCTTTCTTCATCGTTTGTGAAACTGTTTGCTGAAACTTCTCTCTGTGCTTTTCTCTCCTCAGCATCAGATGGATCCTTCCAGCAACTTCTACAACTACAGGACGGCGCTGAGAGGAGCCACGCAGAGATCCATCACGGCCAACAGCAGCAGAGAGAAGGTGAGGCTAAAGCTCCTGGATGTCAGAGTATCACGCTGATGGAGGAGGCCGGGTTTCTGGCAGAGCCGCCGGCTGAGCGGGGAAAGTGGGTCAGGTTCTGCAGACACACGAAGCCCAGAGTTGTTCTGACGGAGCAGAAAGCAGCTGTGTTTACAGAGAGCTCTCTGCACGCAGGCAGCACAGGCTCCTTCGTCCTCTGAAGCCTCAGCTGTCACCAAACCTGCAGGAAACGAGTTTTAAAGACGACTTGTTCAGGCTTTTTTGACAGATGGAGACTTTAGAGACACAGAAATATGAGGAGGAGGAATCTTATCAAGTGTTTTTCTCCTGTTTTTAGTAAAAACATGTCTTTTTAGACTTTACATGAGCCACATTTACCTGAGCAGGCCAGAAAAATGTTTTCTTTAAGTTATTTATCGCTATCAGTGAGTCCTCACCCCATTGCTGGTCTGTTATGCTGGTTTAACCTCCACTGTCAAGGATTCATCCCTTTTTAATCTGAAAAACATAGCATTTTCCCGCCTTTAGTGTGTCACATGACCAGCTGTTCTTAGATTCTAATCAGTGTGACATCATCACCACCTGCTACAGAGTGAGGAGGGAAACTGACGGAAGTTCTAGAATCAACTCCTCACAGAGGGCCACACTTTTACTTAAATCACTGTAAAAATATATCTTTCTGGGAAATTTTGTCAGGAATCCACTCATGTTGTTTTTAAAGCTGTAGGACTTTTACTTTTTGTGTAGAAGCCAAAATGCCACAGGATGTTTCCCTCCCATTCATTCTTAATGGAGGAGCTGCGAGGGCTTCTTATGACTTCACCGACTTTGAGTGAACGCCATTCAAAAACCATTTCCGAAACAATGAAATCCTGAATAGCTTTTTTAAAGCAGGGTCCAATCTGTCATCTCAGTGATTTTCAAGCCCATACCACGTATTGTTTCGGAGGAGATAATTTTTTAAGAAAGGGCAGAAATGTGGAAAAGTCTCGAGTTTTCCATTGTACCTAACCACACCGCTAACCACCACACGACCTGTGTGAGTCTGGCTTATGTTTGTTCATCATTTTCTGTTCTAAACAAATGTAATAATTATTGAAAAGTGAATAAAAGTTAGAAAAACATTCTTAAAGTTGACATTTAAAAAAAAATTTTTTGAAGTCTGTTGGTTTTCAAAGGGGGTCCCCAGCAAGAAGCAAAAGCCGTTTGGGGGCCTCCTTTTGTCTTTAAATAACTTGAAACAAGACATTTTTCTTGACTGGTCAGGGAATGTGTCTCATAATAAGTCTATAAAGACATTTTTACTGAAAAATTAGACAAAAACACTTGATGAGATTTCCGGTTTCTGCAGTGTGAAAACTGAGAGTATAGTTGCACAATGCTTTTCTCCCTCTCTCTACTCCTAAATACTCCTGCCCCCGATTTAAAACGTCCTCTGAAATGAAAAAAAAAAAGACTTGTTTAGTAATCAAAACTGCAAAATTTGCAAGCCTAAACTGACTTATTTAGTTTATTAGTCCATTTAATGTCATATTTTAAGATCTAAAAGTGCTTTGAAAAAGTCCTGTTTTGGTTTCTTGTATAAAGATATTTTTCTTATTTCAGCAAACTTGAAAAGTAATTTTTAGGTGTAATTTTGATTGTTTAATTTCTTGAGATCAGATATTTTTTCTGGATGTGTCAGGTAAATGAAGCACATGTTAAGTCTAATGAGACAGGTTTACCACAATTAAGACATAATAGAATATTTGACAAACACTGGACAAAGTCAAAACTTTTCTTGCACATTTAGGAGTTTTCGAGGTTTATTTTTAGCATTTGTTAGAAATCTAATGCCAAAATAATGACTTAAATAATTTTGAAGTTACATTTCTGTTGATCTTAACAGCTTGAATGTAACGATTTGAACAATTTATGTTCTAATGGAGTGGTTCCCAACCTGCGGTCCCCCTGGTGGGCCACGAAAGTACTGCAAATGGGTCGCCAAATCATTCCCAAAACAGTTGGATTTTTTTGTAGAGGTAGGGATGAAATTATATGAAAAAAAAAGGTCGCTTCACGTTACAGATGCTGTGCCAGTGACGTGTCTGCACGTTGTTAAATTTCCAGAGAGTTTAAAGACAGTCTGCTCCTGATACCTCCAAAAGAAAAACAGTCAGAGTTACACTTCATGGACTCAGAGCTGGGACCATGTGTGATCCAGACTCTGGTTTCTGTTTCTCATGTTTGGCTGAGGTCTCATCCAGAGGCTCTGGGAGTCGATAACCACAGGGTTTGTTTTCTGCAGAGCTCTGAGCAGCTGCTGGAGGAGCTGAAGAGGCTCAGAGTCGATCTCCTGACCGCTCTGAGCGTTCGGAGCGCTCCGTGTCTGTGAGGCACGCCGAGCAGCTGATCTCTGTTATGTAAAGACGTCAGATCTTTATTTCCACCCTCTTCTTCATGCTCTGCAACGTGAACAGAGGACAGGAAGTTAGAGCAGGAAAACAAACTGTACCACGGCCCCTCGCTGCGTTCCCATCGTGTTTACAGCGAGAACAGACGAAGAGGAGGAGGAGGAGGAGGAGGAGGAGGAGGAGGAGGGTTATGTAACAGAGGCACGCAGAGGTCGAGCTAAAAGTGGGTCAGGATATTTGGAGGGTCTTTCTTCCTCCTCATCCAACATGTTTTCTCTTCACGGAGGGCGGAGGAGTCAACGCCGCCTCCTGCCAGATCACATTGTGTTCCCGCTCTGTGGATGCTCGTGGTCAGCCGCACGTTAGCGGTTAGCTTCCCCTCCCACGCCTCATGTGTTTATCACAAACAGAGCGATGGTTGATAAGACTCCAGGGTCTGAGGAGGGAGAAACACAAACAGAGGGCGGGACGGACGAGCGCTCGGTCAGAAACATCAAGTTCCCAAGAAGCCTGGTATGTTCCCGACCTCTGACCTCTTACTCCAAAGAAGGGGGGGGGGGTGTTTATGGTTTCCTCGAGGCATCCACATCCAGTAAACACAGATCCTGCTCTGCTCCCTGCTGCTGATGTGAAGGATGAGTCATTTTCTGCAGCGTTCTCTGATACTACATCAACAACTTCTAAAACAAGTGTCACATTTAAATCATTCCTCCCTCTGTGTCCCATATTAATCTGATATTCACAAAGTAAAGAAATTCTGTTGCTCATTTCAGTCAAACTAAGACATTTGCAAATTCAAGAAAATACCTCAAATTTTTTAAAACATTTTTCAAATTTTTGATTTTTTTTTTGCCAATCTAAGGATTTTTTATTTCTATACAATTTAAAAATTATTTGAATTCCTATCTTAAATTGTTACACTTTTTTGAAAATTTTTGATTTTTTTTTTAAATAGAATTTTTTTTTTTTTTAAAGCAATTATTATTATTATTATTATTATTATTATTATTATTATTATTATTATTATTATTATTATTATTTTATTATAATTTTTTTTATTTATTTTATTTTGGGAGTTAAAGAAATGACAAATTTTTGAATCTGAAATTCTTTTGATTTTTGTTACAAATTTTTCACATTTAATTTTTAAAAAAATATTTTTAACATTTTTGTATTAATTAATTTTTTTAAATTTATCAAATTACAATTTTTCCTTTTTGTTTTTTCAAAAAATGCAAATTTATTTAGGAATAAAAAATAAGACATGGCATGTGCAATTTTATAAACACGGAACATTTCTTGTTTCCATAAATATTTATATACACTTCATTTTTACTATGTATCTAATTTTTTTTTTTTTGGGGGGGGGGGGTTATCGTGAAGATAAAATAGATTTTGTTGCTCTTGAATGACGTTAATCCAGGTTAGATGAGGGAAAACGGCTCCTTTGAAAGTAAAGGTTGCAGACCCCTGATTTTTATCCTTATTTTCACGTGATATTAAAAAAAATGATAAAATCAAATCTAGAAAACTCCCAGAAGTGCAAGAAAAGTGTGAACACTTGTCACAGTTTATCAAATATTCTGCAAAATCTGACCTCAAAGTTTTCCAAAGCTGGGTCCAGATTTGTATAAATGATTAGTTATTTTGCATGCAATGCATGAAATATGAGCCACATTCATCTGACAGGTCCAGAAAAATGACTTATTTCATGATATTACGACAAAAAAGACGCAGGAATGTGTTTCTGGAGTCAGAATAATGTTTTAATACAAGAAACTGAACCAGGAAATGTTTCTGTCCTCATTGGCAAGTTGTTTTTAAGCAAATCAGGTGTTGTTTCTGTCTTTTTATATCTTCAAATTAATCATTTTTCTGGAGTTTGCAGAATGAGTTGTTAAGTCAAAGTGCAAAATTAAGCCCTCCTAAAGCAGAGCATGCATGGAGACTCGAGGTTAAAGTTTTAAAACTGATTCACTCTCTGATACAGAAAAAATCTCACGAGACAAAGAAGTAAAAGATGTTTTTAATGTTTCCTCATGTGATGTGAAATATTCAGACGGTCTGCTGCAGACTTTGAGTCGCTGCTCGTCTGTCATGAATCTTTGATGATCTCAAACTGCGAGGGGAGAAAGAGGTGACACAGTTTTTAAGGTCAGTGTGTCAGGAACAGTCAGGAACAGTCAGGAACAGTCAGGAACATTCAGGAACATTCAGGAACATTCAGGAACAAAGCGGAGTTTGTCCATCAGCTGACCCAACCTTCAGCTCTCTGCGCTTCATTCAGAGTCGAATCGACTGCGGCGCGGCGCTCCCTGTCCACACGCGTCAGTGCCAGACGTGCAGTGACCTGGATTGTTGTGTGTTTGGTGCTCATGAATAAATCAGGGGACTTTAAAGGGGAATTCTTCCTCTCCGTCTCAGTTCTGCTTTCTCTGGAGCTGTGGAGGTGTTTTGTTGAGCAGGCTGCAGGAGGTCTGCAGGAAGTGAAAGGAGAAAGTGTTTCTTTGTCCCGTCTGCTGCAGAATCAGACCCTCTTTGTGTCCTGATCCTCTGAATCTGTGGTTTTAAAGCCAACACACCTGGAAACCCCCTCACACCTGTCTGCTTTCTCTCCCTGTCCTCTCAGATCGTCATCCCGTTCTTCAGCCTGCTCATTAAGGACATCTACTTCCTGAACGAGGGCTGCGTCAACCGGCTGAAGAGCGGACAGATCAACTTCGAGGTACACCGTGTTTTTTAACCCTGAGCTGGAGCTGTGTTTGCTGCACATGGCAACAGCTTCAGTGTTTGTTCCACTTCCTCAAAGACGCTCAGAGAAAAGAGAAGTTACACACTCTGTGAATGTTTCCGCTCATCTTTGGCCTTACGTCTTTAAATCTGTTTTTTTTTTTCATGTCAGAAATTCTGGGAGCTGGCCAAACAAGTCAGTGAGTTCATGACGTGGAAGAAGGTGGAGTGTCCGTTTGAGAAGGATCGCAAAATCCTGCAGTACCTGCTGACGGCGCCGGCGTTCTCTGAAGATGGTACGCTCTTTCATTCATCCACCAATCATGTTGAACCAGGGGTGTTCAACCTGTGGCTCTGGAGCGGCATGCGGCCATTTGGCTCTTTTGCAGTGGCTCCTTGTAGCTTTAAAAAACACATCATGGGTTAAAATTTTGTTGAACTAAATATGCATCACCTCTTGCAATAGAGCTTTTGATGATTTTGAGATTTTTGCAATTTTTCTTTTAATTTTTTGCATTTTTTTTAATGCTTTTGTTTTTTTAACATTTCTACACATTTGAGGGAAAAATCATAATTTTCTTTGTCATTTTTTTATTTTTCTGAATTCAAAAGTAATACATTTCTGCAGTTTTTACAAATTAATAAATTCCTTTTTTTTTTTAGAAAAGTTTTGTATTTTTTAACTTTTTGCAATTTTTTTTAATGGTTTTTGTTTTTTTACATTTTTACACATTTAAGAAAAAAATCATAATTTAATTTATAGATTTTGATTTTTTTTTTTTCCAAATTCAAAAGTTATTAAATTTTGCAGTTTTTACAAATTATTTACATTCCTTTTTTTAAGTTTTGAAAAGTTTTTCAACTTTTAATTTTATTTTTTATTTAACTATTTTTTTTAAATTAATGTGTTTTTTTTATTTTTAAGAAAATTGCCAAATTTTGAATTTTAAAATTTGGGGGGTATTTTTTGGCAAATTTGTCATATTTTGTTAATTTTTTTTGTTCATATTTTGGAAAATTTTGAAAAAAAAAATATTAGATTTAATGAATTTTGTAAGTTTATGAAAGAACATTTTCAAAATTAATATAAAATATTTGCAAATTAATTAGGAATAAAAACTAAGGCACCACATGAGCAATTTTATCATCACAAAAGACTTCTTTATTTGATTAATATTCACTAGATTTTTACTATGTTTATAATATTTTTATACACTTCTTTTGTCTTTATTGTGAAAATAAAGTAGGTTTTGTGGCTCCAAAATGACTTTAATCCAGCTGAGCTGAGGTAAAAAGGCTCATTTGAAAGTAAAAGCTGCAGACCCCTGATCTAAACCCTCTCCTGAAGTTTTAAGAAGTTTGTGCCCAGAATTCAGAAGTCTTAGTGTTGGGATGAGGAGGAGATGGTGTGTGTGTGAGATGGTGTTTGACAGAGTGAAAGTCGACCTGCAGACACGGGATGAGACAGTTGATAACGCTGGATTAAAGTGTGTGTGTGCAGCAGAGATCTCCAGGACGTCCTGATAGGACACAGACAAACTCAGAGAACAGGATGCTCCGAGTTTCTGCTAATCCTTCAAACACACACACACACACACACACACACACACACACACAAACACACACACACTCCTTGTTATCACCTGTCACTCGCCGTGCTGATACTTTCCTTTAATCCGTATCGGAGTCGTGTGTCGGTGTCCCCACTCTTATCACACAGAGACTCTGAAATCCTACTGTCCTTAAAGTGCACACACTGAACCAGCCAATCACATTAAAGCTCCCATTCCCCCCCCCCCCCCCCCCCCCCCGTCTTCTTTATCACCCCGTGGAGACGGCGTCTGGTGATTGTGAGCATCCTAAATATAAACAGAGAATTATAAAAAGCACACACGAGGGATGCAGGACGACCTGAGTCAGTGTGAAGTTTTTAGAAGATCAGGAAAGTTCAGACTTCTTTATTTAGACTAAAACTGAACACACGCCTGAGCCCTGAGTTTCTGCTGAGCTCAAAACAATATGAAATAAAATCTGTTCCTCTATTATCCTCATCCCAGTCCATCCGCAGACTCATTAATGAAAGATCGATACCCCATCAGGTTTTCAGATCAGAGGATGAAGTGTCAGAGTCACATAAGGGGAAACTAACAGAGCAGCACAGGGGAAGGAAAGATATAGGCCTACTGTTCCTGCAGGATTATTTTTTGGATATCTTTTTTTTTTTGTATTCAAATTTTGCAATTTTTTTTCCAAGTTAAATATTGAATTTCTGCAAATTTTGCAAATTAATTTTATTTTTGTAAATCCTTTTTTTTTCAATTTTGAAATTTTTGACAATTTTTTACAAAAAAAAAGCTAATTTTTGAAACTTTTTTTTTTCATTTTAATATTTTTTTTTACACATTTTTTTTAAAAAACATTTAAATTTCAAAATTTGGGATTTTTTTTTTTTTGCGAATTTTTAAATTTTTTTTTTTAGTTTTTTTTTCCGAATTTTTGATTTTTTGATTTTTTTTTTCTGAATTTTTAATTATTTTTAGTTTTATTTTTGTGAATTTTTGAATTTTTTTTAGTTTTTTCTTTTTTCCTTTTTTTTCCTGAAAAATTCTGGTAATTTTTAAAAAATTCTTGAATAATTTTACATTACGTTAATGTCGTGTTTTATGCCCAAAAACTGAACTCTAATCAAGTGTTTGTGTCTCATTTTAGACTCAATCTGAACCACATTCACCTGAAAAGTCCAGAAAAATCTCTGATTTAGTTTATTTCTTTGAGAAATTATTCCTTTTTCAAGAAAAGAAATCTAGATGTTGTTTTTTTCTTTCAATATCTTGACAAAAAGACATTTTTTCTGGTCTTGTCAGGTGAATTTGGCTCATATTAAGTCTAAAATAAGACACAAACACTTGATTTGGTTTCGGTTTTTGCTGTGCAGAAACAGCCTTTAATACCTTGTATCTGAAATCTTAAAAAGATTTTTAGCTTCTTGCAGAGGTCTTATGAATCCTGCAGCTGTTGTGTGTTTTATTCTAAATCAGTGAATCACTCAAGGTTTTCAGGCGCCTCCTGGTCCCTTGCTCTGTGCACGCTCCTATTCTTCAATTAAAGGCAGAAAAACCCTTAAATAGATTAAAAAATAAATGCATCTGTGTCTGCAGATGATGATCGTGCAGGTGTCTAAGCTTTATCTGGAGCTTTAACAGTTTTTCAGCTGCAGCTTGGTTTCCCTGATCCAGACTTTCTGCGCAAAACCACATTTGATCAAAATGAGGCTTTAAGTGCAGAGAAAATAAAACTGAGGATGTGTTTGTGTTTCTGCAGCTCTGTATCTGGCGTCGTACGAGAGTGAAGGTCCTGAGAACAACATGGAGAAGGACAGATGGAAGTCTCTGAGGTGTGTATGACCCCCTGTCACACACACACACACACACACACACACACACACAGCCTCAGGGTTTCAGAGTCTTTCAATCAGGGATGTCACCCTGCGTCGCCTTCTGCAGACGCCGAGGGATGTGGGTCACACACGGATGCTGACCTGCACTACGGTCAATAAATGCATTAAACACACACACACACACACACACACACACACACACACACACACACACACACACACACACACACACACACACACACACACACATCATCAGTCTCCTGGGTCACACCATCAGTGGCACGAACGCTCATAAAAGACATCAGTCATTTTCACGCAATTACACCAAACACACACACTCTGCCCTCTATTGTCGCACTGCAGTCCAGACGTGTGTGTGTGTGTATCTGTGTGTGTGTGTGTGTGTGTGTGTGTATCTGTGTGTGTGTGTGAGAAGATGGATGAGAGAGGAGTGTCTTTGTTCAGCCTCCTTTAATTCATTGAAGAAGCTCCAGGGAGCTGACAGAGGGAGATTTTCTCCTCGCTGCAGAATCACACGCCGACACAAACCGACTCTGAGACGCTCGTCTGATCCTGCAGCGACAGAAGTCGTCACTCAGAGATCGACACACCTCTCTGCTGCAGGAGTTTCAGAGCCTTTAACTCCATAAATCAATGGGAAGGAAAGTTTAATCCTCTCAGGATGTGTAGAAAGTAACAGAGTAGAGTCGGTAATGTATTACAGTTACGTAGCACTATGGTTTGAAACGTGACATAAAGCAAACATTATAAGCCAACAATTTGAGCGCTATTGGCAACCCGGTGCTCCAACGGATCTGTAGGCTAAGTAGTTTAGTAGCTTGTTTCTCTTTCTTCTGCTCTTCTGTCCTTTTTCTGTCTGACAGTTAGGCTCCAGTGTCCACCATCACTACAAAATTAATCACAGAAATCATTTTCAGCAGAGAAAAACACAGATCTCTCCTCTCTCTAAATCAATCCGGTAACCTGTAACCTGTGATATAGGCGCTAACAATCTCATTTTAAAGTGTGGATTAGGATTGATACTCAACGGTACCGATTTTCTGTACTTTCTTGTGTTTATGTGGTAAAAAGTATTATTTTTTTAGGGTTGCATCGATCGCCGATCTTTAAAAAGCCTGACCTGCTGATACCGATTTGGGCCAATACCGATTTTTATTTTTTATAACTGACAGCATATACCTTCAATGATCCAATCTTATTTTATTGAAAAACTATGAACAATACCTGTGAGACAATAAAACCTTTATGTTTTAACTTCAACAACCCATAAAGTGTCCTGAGTTTTAGGTCTCAGAGCAAAGAGCAACAATGACTGTCTGTCAGACCTTCTCTGAGGTTTATAAGATCAGTTTCATATCTAAAGGTTTGGGCCAGTCACGATTCCTGATCACCGATCACCCATAATTAAGGAAATCGGAAATCTAATTTTTTTTAATGATTAAAATCTCAAATTTTTCAATTTAACATTTTTATTCTTCAATAGACAGGAAGTCCTTGACTTAGGTTGTTCTCAACTTCTGTCATTTCGACTTCACGATGCCAATGAATATATGTACGAAAGAAACTAGAGAAGGTTTCGTAGTTAGGCCGCTTTGTTCATAAGCTCCTACGATGTGTGCTAGTTTTTTACACAGAGTGCATGTGAATACACAGCTACGCAGTGCTACCATAGACTGTTTATAGAACGGACAGTGTGGCTCCACCATTTACCATTGTATGATTTTGGAGCAAAAATTGGCTCAGTTGGCTATTTGAGCGCTATTGGCAGCCCGGTGCTCTGACATATCTGTAGGCTATGTTGATAAGTAGTTGTCTATATTTAGCTCAGCGAGGGTGAGAGAGTGCTACCATAGTCTGTATATAGAGTAGACAGCGTGGTTTCGCCATTTACCATCGTACAGTTTTGAAGTGAAAATTCTCCCGTCACAGGCGCAGCCATTGATAGCCAGAGTCAGCGCAGTAGAGAATCTGAGTGGAGCTGGGTGACAAAGATAATAATTCTGTATTTTCTTTCCAGTCTTATCACTTCCTGACTCTACCTCCTGACATATTTTACAATCCCCGAAAAAATACACGAGAACGTCAGCTGTCATCATTAAACGTTACATAAAGCCTCGTTTTTAACCTCTTATAACTAAGACAGCCAAATGATATCTTCAAATCACCACAACAATCAGACGTGAGAAACATTTCTACCAGGTGTATTAATTTGTTAAAGTTTGACCACAGCCCATCTGGAATGACTGGGGAGATGGATTTTTTTTACCTATACTACAGCCAGCCACCAGGGGGAGCAGTTTTTGTGGAGACCTCACTTCAAGCCGAGCAAGATGACGTCCACTTTGTCTGGAGTATATTTTACATTATATACCTCTTTTATTTTAATTGAAAAGTCTGTTTTAATTGTCTGTTTTCCCATAGTTATTTAGATTAAGGGTAAAAATACAACATGAATTTCGAGTTACGACGCGTCGCATTACCAACCTGTATAACCTTACAATGCCTTTTAACTTATTACAAGCAATTCAGACCTCATTTGAGTCTTTGAATAACTTGAAATCAGACATTTTTCTGGACTGGTCAGGTGAATGTGGCTCATATTTAGTCTAAAAAGACATTTTCTACTGAAAATGAGACAAAAACACTCGATAAGATTTCAGTTTTTTCCAGTGAAGAGCCGTTTAATGCAGGTTGTTAAATCTGACAGACCTCCCTCCTGCAAACGCTCGAGTCCGGCTGCTGGCAGAGTCTGAGGGCAGAGTGTGTGCGTGTTAGCTTTAATCCAGCCAGGGCGAAGCCAACACTGAGTGTGTGTGTGTGTGAGAGAGAGAGAGAATGAATGTGTGTTAGTGTGTGTGGTCACGTTTCCTCATCTCCTGCCAAACACACCCCCCTCGGAGCTTTCCCTCCGATGCGACACGATCTGTCACTTTCCTCCAGCCAAGCGGCGTCAGCAGAACACACACACACACACACACACTCACAGATCACCTGTGTGTGTGTGTGTGTGTGTGCTTCAGATTTCATGAACAGGTGTGTTTTCTCTCTCCTCACAGATCCACTCTGCTGAGCAGGGTTTGAGCCTCCCGTCTGAAGAAAACAAAACGAAGACGATCGATGAGCCGTCCAAGCCGAGTATCCCCGTGTCGGAGGGAAACGACAATCTCTACGTGAGCTGGCGAGGATGTTTTGCGCCCGTCCAGCCTCATATTTCTACGACTCCTCCCCCTGATCCTTTCCCTTCCCGCTCTTTGTGCTGTGTATTTCAGGACAGCTGTTTTTCACCTCTTTGTACGACTTTGTAGGCGTTTTTTAAAATACTACAAACCTTCAAAGCCACTGAAGCTAAACGGTTAGCCGCTGGTCGGCTAACTTGAACAGAAACGCTACCTGGCTGGTTCCACTAGAGGGCGCTCTTTATACGGAGATCTCAGACTTTACCCGCTAACACTGTTGAAGAGTAAGCTAGCCTTTTCTTTGTGTTTCCTCCTTTTGTTTGAATCCTGAAAAATGCACTGGCTGCAGTTGAAAGATGTTTTTCTGTTTGTGTCGTGTTTGTGAGGTCATCACACGCCGTCTGTTTCCTCTCGTGGCGCTCAGACGTCAAACCTGGAAACAGATCTATGTTTGTTTTTGTTTCCTGATAATCAGTGTTAAAGTCGCCCTGTGCTGCTGTTCAGATAAACCAGGTCTCCTTCCTGTCCTGATGTAAAAATGAGCGTGGTTGTGCTGCCCCCTGGTGGATGAATCAGGAAATGTGTGTGGTTGAATAATGTGAAGTGAGGATTTGTGTTTTGTCCCTACACATGCTAGATGATCTCATTAAGTGTTTTTATTTTCATACCTTAAAGCCTCCTCTCTGTTTGTTTTATTTATGAATATATTTGTGTAGTCACGTTATTATCGCCAATATTTACCACATGTATTATTTTATGCTTATTTAATTTTGTACTAGGTACATATCACGCTTCAGTAGTCTGGATATTGGCTTCTCAGTTCTTTTCTATCATCGTCGATGTGAAACACTTATTTTCCAAGGTTCCTGCTCAGAGGATGAAGTTGATCTGTTTGACTGACGTCTGCTTGACCTTGAGTTTCCTCCGCACCGAGTGATGTGCTGTTTCCTTTTTTTCCTCTCTGTGTTTCTCTTTTATTTGTTTCTCGACTGTTACAAAGGAACTGTTTATAAATGACTTAGTTGTGTTTGAGAGATGAAGTTAATAAAAGAACGTTGAAAAAGTAAAAAGTGACTCTCTGGGTTTGTCTCAATATGTGAGCAGACGCACTCTCACACAAACACATGAAACTTAAATAATTCATAAACACAAACACTAATCCAAACAATCTGAAATACGCAACTATCTAACAATTGCTTGTGCTTATAAATGAGCACTTTCATACAAAGTGATGAGTAAAAAAACTTTTAAAACAATATTTTTCAATAAAAATCTTGTTAAATTCAACCCAAGGATGACAATGTTTGACATTTTTGTAATTGATATGGTGTCGAGACAAAAAATGTGTCCCCCAACTGTGACAATAAATAAATTGGTACAGAAATAGGTTATTAATTAAAAAAAAAAAGGAAAAAAAGAAAAAAAAGAGACATTAATAATATAAAATACAAAGATACATGTATCACAGATATTCAGAATTACAAGAAGTAATATTAAAGTGTCATGGCTCTGTGTTACTAAAGAAAAAAAGAAAAGAAAAGAAAAAAAGAAAAAGAAGAAAAATTTCATAATTTTTTCCTTCAACAAGATCCTCTTCCCTTTCTCTAAAGTATTTGATATATTGCAAAAAAAAAAAAAATAGAAAAATAGTTTTACACATTGAAATAAGGTAAGACTTGAGAGAAAGGCAAGAAGAGTCAAATTAGGAAGAAGAAAAAAGAAGGAGGAAAGAAACAAGCAAGAAAGACAAACATGCGAAACAATACGGAAGCGTATTGCATTCACTTGAAGAAAAAAAAATAACTCAGGTTTTTCAGTGATTTATTCTTCGGTTTGTTTTTTGTGGCAATTAATTTTGTTTTTTCGGATTAAATTTTTTTATTGTTTTGTTTTTTGTCATAATTATTTCTGTTTTTATGACTAATTTTTTGTGGTAATTAATTTTGTTTAACTGATTAAAATTTTTTTATTTGTTTGTTTTTTGTTATAATTTTTTTCTGTTTTTTGTGGTAATTTTTTCCTCCTGTTTTTAAGAGTAATTTTTTTTCCTGAAGTATCGAGCAACTTCGAAATCCTGTGAGAGCCTCCAACCTGCAGACGACTCCCGTGGATGTGTGGTGGCTCCTGTGTCCCGCACGGATCAGAGATCCTGTTCCGCTCATATATGCCTTATCCTTAACTTTTTACCGGCTTTCCAGTGAAGAAGCAATGCATTTTTTTATGCCACACCTTCGTCTATTCCTTAAGTATTACATTGAGCAATAGGCTTATATAAAAAATAAGGATAAAGTCAAAAACATAACAAGGGTATTATACCCTGTGTGTGGCTAATACCTTACCTTTATTGACCCAGTACGGACCGGTAGAAAGTTAAGGATAAGGGATTTCGAAGTAGCTCGATACTTCAGGAAAAAAAATTACTCCTAAAATCAGGAGGGAAAAATTACCATGAAAAACAGAGAAAAATTATAACAAAAAAAAAAAAACCAATAAAAAAATATTAATCAGAAAAAAATAATAATTACCACAAAAAATTTCTCCTAAAAACAGGAGGAAAAAATTACCACGAAGCAGAAAAATATTATAACAAAAAACAAACCAATAAAAAAATATTAATCAGAAAATGAAAATTAATTACCACAAAAAATTACTCATAAAAACAGAAAAAATTATATCAAAAAACAAACCAATAAAAAATATTATTTAGAAAAACAAAATTAATTACCACAAAAAATTACTCATAAAAACAGAAAAAATTATAGCAAAAAACAAACCAATAAAAAATATTATTTAGAAAAACAAAATTAATTACCACAAAAAATTACTCTGAAAAAAAGAAATAATTATAACAAAAAACAAACGATAAAAAATATAAATCAGAAAAACAAAATTAATTACCACAAAAAACAAACCGAAGAATAAATTACTCTGAAAAACCTGAATTGTTTTTTTTTTCTTCAAGTGAATGCAATACGCTTCTGTTAATAGGTCATTAATTTAAAAAGGAAAAAAGAGACATTAATAATATAAAATACAAAGATACATGTATCACAGATATTCATAATGACAAGTATCAGGGCTCTGTGTTACTAAAGAAAAAAAAAAGAAAGAAATACTTTTAGAGACTGAATCTACAACAAGCAGACCTGATGTTTGCAAATTAGTAAAATCCTTCAGCTGAAAATAAAATAACAAGACAAAATTTTTATAGGATCAAAATCCTCAAACTTTCCTGTTTTCTAAATTTAATAAACAAATAAAAAGGGCGAAAAATTTATTGAAAAAGACAAAACTGATCTCAGTTGCTTCTTTGAATTCCGAGGACAGAAATACATATTTGGCTCCATCTAGTGACCAATGAAGATAATGTAACCGGTTGCAGCTCCTGATTGTTCAGGCCAGATAAATAAAGAGATGAAAGCTTCAGAAAACAACAAAAAAAGCTAACTGAACCTTTTTTGTCCTGAAACTTTGAGTTAAAAACAGAGACCTGTGAGAAAACAATAAAAGCTGTAGATGGATTTTTTTGTGGTTTATGCTAATGAAAGACTAACCAACAAGTGTTTTACCTGAAATAAATCATAAATCAAACAAAAAAAGAAGAGAAAACACCCTAAGCTTTGAATAAAATGATTTTTGTTCCTTAAGAGCACAAAAAAAAATCTTAAATCTTCAATTTAAAGCTGAACCCTCTTCATTTGGCCTGAAATGGTTGGTTCAGTGTGCAGATCCAGTCCAGCCTCTAAACACTGTCAGCTCAGCAGCCTGTAAACAAGCAGGAAACATGTAAACAGGCAAACACACAGAGCCAGCTGACTCTGAGAGAGGAGGACTCTGAGAGGTTGATGGTTTAAATCTGAGCCCCAGACCAGCAGACCCAGTCCAACCTTTCAGTCTGAGCCTGAGTGAGGCCACCGTGTCCCTGGATGAACTCTCCTGAGCCGTGTGGAGGAAGCCTGGACGACACAGTCTGTTAAAAGCCTCCACTGTGACTGAGAGTGTGTGTGTTTGTGTGTGTACATCTCTCTGATGAACCTCTCAGGTCCAGGTTGGAGCCGCTGACCTGGATTATGATTCGGTGGAGGTCTGAGTGCTGCGGATGAATCAGCTCTGGCCACCTGCCAGCTTTGTTCTGCCGATGAAATGTGCTGCAGGCGGGACGCTCAGACCGACAGAGAGGGGAAACTGATCAATCCTCTCTGAACGTGGAAGTCTGCAGCTTTGGGTCTGATCTGCAGCTCAAGCTGACATGAAAATAACAACCACAAACTGAGCATCCTTTTCCATAATTATCTGGGACAGAGGTCTGCAACCTTTACTTTCTAAGAGCCATTTAGCCTCAGCTCAGCTGGATTAAAGTCATTCAGGAGACACAAAATCTACTTTACCTTCACAATAAAGACAAAAGAAGTGTATAAAATAAGGTACATATTGAAAAATCTTGTGAATATTTATCCAAATGGGAAGTCTTTTGTAAGTATAAAATTGTGAATGCGATGTCTTGGATTTTTATTCCTAATAAATTTGGAAATGTTTTTTAAAACAATTCAAAAAATGTAATTTCATAAATTTCAAAAATTTGTAAAATATATTAAATTCTGATAATTTGCAAAATATTTCAAAATTTTCCAAAATATGAAAAAAAAAATACAATAATAAGAAATAATGTAAAAAAAAATTCCCCCAGATATTGAATATTCAAAAAGATTTTGGCAATTTTCGAAAAATGTAAAAAAAAAAAAAATTAAAAAAAAAAAGTTTTTTCATTAAATAGCTAAATTTTCAATTTCATGTAAAAATTTCAAGGAATCACAATTTTTTTCCAAAAAAAGAAAGTCCATAATTTGCGGATCAAAACTTTTGAAATTGGCAAAAAAAAAAAAAAAAAAAGGGAAAATATATGTTATATTAATAAATTGCAACATTTTTTATAAAAAATTTCCAAAGTATGAAAAAAAAG